>NC_091472.1:122960140-123564724 GCF_036971445.1 Narcine bancroftii
CAGTGCACCATTCCTTCCAAAGTCTGCCACTCAGGAGGAAGAATAAGAAAGGACTAAGTGGAGTCAGCGGGCTGGAGAAAAGATGAAGTCTAGAGCTTGGCGCTCAGTGGCCGCAACGTTCGGGTGCCACAGGTCAATCATGAAGACGACTCGGGGACCATCTTCAGCTGAGCCTGTAATCAAAAGTAACAAAATCTAATCATCAGAATTGGTTTAGACATTTCTTGAATAGTCAGAAGAGAGAATGAAGGCTGTTCAAGAAGTCCTCATTTTGTCCAACAAAATCAGAGATCCCATTTCCAATCATTACCCAGATACCTCTACTGGAAAGTATTTGTGTGAATGAGATGATGGGAGAAGATGAGAGAACAAGTCTATTTTTTTTTAATTTAAAAAATGTAGACAGTAACAGGCCCTTCAGGTCCTCAAGCCAGTGCCCCTTAAATACACTAATTAACCTACATTTGGCATGTTTTTGAAAGGTGATAGGAAAATGGAGCACCTGGAGGAAACCCATATACGGGATGGTAAGAACGTACAAACCCCTTACAGACAGTGTTGGATTCAAATCCGGTGGTTGGCGCGTAATTGCCTCGCATTGATCTCTATGCTAACTTGTCACCCCGAGTGAGGAGACTTTCACTAGAACAGGTTCAAATACTCCGAGCATTGATTAGAAATGAATTATGACCACAATGAATGGACAGAGGGTATCCAGGACAACTAGATGAGCAGCAGCAGATAACAAGATGCTGGAGAAACTCAGAGGGTCACACAGTATCCATGGGCAGAAATGATCAGTCAATGTTTTGAATCTGGACCTTTTATCGAGATGGGGGACAGGAGCTAGAAGAGAGCAGGAGGTGATAGGGTATTGGATAGAAGTTTCGCCCAACACCTTCACACTCTCTGTAGGTCTAAGCTTGAACTTTCTGTAGGCAACCATTTCAATTTCCTTCGCTATTCCCTCAGAGACACATTTGTTCTTATCCACTGTCAGGGTGAGGCCAAAGATAAACTTGAGGAACAACATGTATTCCTCCTAGACAACCTTAAACCCAACAGTATGAAAGTCAATATATCCAATTTTAGGTAGACTCCCATCTCTACCAGGTTCCACTGTTTCCAGCTCTTCCTTACTGACTGATATCCTTGATTTTGTTTTTAAACTTTCCTCCTCCTCCCCCCCCCTCCATGTACTTTCCCTCACCCTATCTCCTCTCCCACCTCTGTCCAATACCCTATCATGCTCTTTTCATTTTAGTCTTGATAAAGGGTCCCATCTGAAACATTGACCGACTATTTCTAACCATGGCTGCTGTCTGACCCACCGAGTTTTTCACAGGTCAATATTTGTTCTCAATGCCAACATCTGCAGTTTTTGTTTCTCAACCAGCAGCAGGTCCTAATTCTAATTTCCATAGCGCTCAACAAAAGCCACGTCACTGGCCTTTAGACCACAAAACATTGGAGCAGAATTAGGCCATTTGGCCCATCGAGTCCACTCTGGCATTTCATCATGGCTGAGTTACAATCCTTTTCAACCCTATTTTCCTGTCTTCTCCCCGTAACCCTTGATTCATTTCCTAATCAAGAACTTATTTATCTCTGACTTAAATATACTCATTGACTTGGCCTCCATAGTCATTGCTGCAACAAATTCCATAGATTCACTACCCTCTGGGTAAAGAAAGGATCTATGGATCTCTGTTCTAAAGGGATATTTTTGTACTCTGAGGCTGTATCATCTGGTCCCAGACTCCCCCACCATAGGAAACATCCTTTCAATATCCACTTTATCCAGACCTTTCCCAGCACTTGGCCTGTTGTCATCTTTGTTGAGACATTTCAAAGGCTCTCCTGAATAGTTCTCAAATGTTGTGAAAGGCCCTACCTCCACTCCTGGAAGTGTGCTCCAGATTTCAAAAACCCTCTAGTTATAGGTAGCCCTGCAAAAAGGGAAAAAAAAAAGTGTTCCCCTACATAACATATCTAGGAGTCTCTTGGTTTTATTTATCTCAACCAGATCACTCCTCAGCTTTCTCTTCTTCAAAGAATAGAAAGTTAACATAACCAGTTACTCCATGCTGTGAATGTGTTTGATCTCAGGTAAGATGGTGAATCTCCTCTGGTGCAATTACATACTTCCCATATTATAGGAATCGGAACTGTAAACAGTCTTAAAACTGTGGTCTAACTAATAATTCATACACAAATAGTTCTTGACTTCCAATCTACGGGACCAAAATTAAAAAAAAATCTTTATTAAAACTACTGTACAAGTACATATTTTGTATTAAAAGTACTGTACACAGTAGTCCCCGTTCCCCATGGGAACCTGAGGACCCTGTTCCCCGACTTATGACCAAACCTGAGTTGCAACCAATCCTTCTGTCTCCATTATGGTCGTAAGTCAGGGACTACCTGTATGTACCAAAAGCTCCTGCTCTTGCATTCTATGCTCAACTAATGAAGGCATAATGGCCTTTTTAACTGCTTTACCCATTGATGTTACAACATTCAGGGATCCTCTGCACCTCAGTAATTCCTAGGGTCCAACCATTAATTTGTATATTCTAGTCTTATTAACTATCTCAAAATGCATCACCTAGCATTTAACAGAATTAAATTTGATTTTCTATTGCTCTGTGCATCTGACTTGACTAAGGAAAAGTGCGGTGTCTCTAGTGCAATTGATGGCATAGAAGATGATTTATTGTGGGACGCTGATGACGAAGCTGAAGCTGCCTCATCAGATATAGACTGGGACCCATATGATGACTGTTTAAACAGTGAGAGTATGGATGTGGTTGCCGCCATCTTTGCTTCAGACGATGATAACGAGAGTGATTTTGAAGGATGCTTATTATGTTGTTGCTTTCAATAAAAATCTCAATGTATATCTGTCTCAGTCGGGTTTTTTTTGGTTTCTCAAAGGACGACTTATACGCTGAATTGGTTTTTCAAGGGTCGACTATGCACTGGATCAGAGTGGATTGGATTTTGAGCTGAATTTAAGGTCTCAAAAGTATATCAGGCGTACATCCACCACAATTTTTGAGAGTTTTTTTTTGTGTTTTTCGACTTATACGCCAAAATATACGGTAATTCAGTAACCAAAAAGCACCTGCTTATTAACAACAGCATCCATCTTCATGCCTTGTGCAAACTTGTTAATCGTACTCTCTACATTCACATTCAGATCATTACTGTACATAGCCAATTAGAGAACTAGCATCAATCCTTCTGGTGCACCACTTCTAATCACCTGATTATCAATCTGTGATCATCAAGCTAATTTCAGAACCAACTGGAAAATCGTTCTGGATCTCATTTTTTGAAGTCGGGTCCCATATAGGACCTTATAGCTACATCCATTATATGAAGTCCATGAACAGCGTTATCCTTGGGTACACAGTTGGTCATATCAAAAAGTTCAATCAAATTAGTTATACCCTAGGGTACTGGTGTATAGTTCTTTGAAACTGGCATCTCAGGTGGACAAGGCAGTGAAGATGGCTTTTGGAAAGAGTATAGCATACAAAAGTATGGATCTTGTGATTCAGCTGCACAAACATTGGTGAGACCACACTTGGGGGTACTGCATGCAATTCTAGTCACCCAGTCATGGGAAGGATATTATTAAGTTGGAAGGGGTGCTGAGGAGATTCAACAGGATACTGGCAGTACTGCAGGGGTTGAGTTACTGGGAGACGTTGGATAAGTTCCAAATGACACCATTTTAGTTGGGAGTCTCTTGCAGATCTTAATTCCCTCGAGCAAAGGAGGCCGAAGGGTAAACCTCAATGTTTATAAAATCATGAGGGGCATGGACAAAGTGAATAACCACTATCCTTTTTCCAGGGTTGATGATTCCAGAACCAAAGGCACTGGTTTACAGTGAGAGGGAGAGACTTAAGAGGGACACAAGAGGCAACATCCTCATTTGGATGGTAGACCGTATCAGAAATGAGCTGTCAGAGGAATTTGAACCCGAGACAATGGTGGGATTCAAATCTGACAGTGAAATAGCAACCACAAGAAGTTAACAACTCAGTGACCACAGTAGCCTTACCTCCATGGTATGCCGTGTGAAGGAAGGAATCATCAAATAGCAAACACCGCCCGTCCGCCCAGCACTGAGGCTCTCCACCTACCACCAGTTCACAGTTGTTGGGAACCTTCAAACCTATCACAGCATGAGACTAGAGTTACAAATCAATATTCAGACAGAACATATCTGAACAGCATTAAAAATAGAAAACAAAATAATCTTAAATGTGGGAGAAAAAGAATGTTCAACACTCTGGGTCAGAACTCTTCATCCAGGCTGCCTTGATGACGGATTCTGACTGGAAATGTTAACCAATCCTTTTTCTCCCACTGAAGCTGCTCAACCTGCTGAATTCTTCCAGAAGATTGGGTTTTTTTTGCTCCAGATTCCAATATCTGTGGTCTCTTCTCATGTGTCTCCAAACTTAAATGTGTTCAGAATGATTGGTGCCATCTGCTAACCCACATTTGAATATACAGCAGGCTGAGAGCTCGGGTTTGTGATATGTTCAACACCCTAATCACATTTAAAATTAGAAAATGCTGTAATTATCTGTATGTCTTCAGTGGAGAATTAGCATCAAAAGGTTCCAAACTGCCTTTCTTCGACTTCTCCAGTTTCTATTTAATCTTCTGAATAGCTCCAGCATCTTTTGCATTTAATTTCTGATTTCCACCATCTACAGTATTTTAACTTTGTACCAGTATTAGAATGACATAGAAGATTACAGCACAATACAGGCCCTTCAGTCACAATGTTGTGCCAACCTATGAAAACTTACTCCACAATAATCTAATTTTTCCCTACCTCACACACATAACATTCTCATTTTCTTACATTCAGTGCCTACCCAAGAGTCTTTTGAATGTTCCTATTGTCAGTCAGCTAGTTTAGTAAATAGGATGTTATGAAAATGCCAAAGCAGGTATCAACATTTGCTGGGTTCTGAACAAGTGGTGCTACCAAGTTCTGCATTGGCCACATCAACAAATTAACTATTCAGTTTGATGGAACTTTAATGCCACAGCACATCTGGTTAAACTTTAGCAGAAACTAGTGCATGTAGCACAGAACCTCTCTGTTTACTGACTCCTGACATCTCACTGCCATGGATGTTCTTCCTATCCTTACACAAAGATTAAGCCAACAAACTGGGTTGGTTTCATTCCAAATGCATAAACAATGCAGATTTTATAGTTCATTCCATTACTTGCCTTCAATTCTCATTCCATGGAAGCTCAACTAACTGAACAATCTGTTCTTGTTCCCAAAATGTAAATTCACTGGCACTTTTATGTAAAAATAATTTTAGCCAGAGCTCTTCTTGCCTCTTACTTCTGCTGAGTACAAAAGATAATCGATTAGCCAAGCTGCAGATTGTTCAGATAACTGTACATTGTGACCAGATATCAGCATGGGTATTCTGGGAAGATAAGGTCACCATAAAACAACAAGCCATTTTTTAACCTTCACCTCAAATACTAAGCTTAAATCTAGGTGGGATACAGTTATGTAGCAGTTAGCACGACACTACTACAGCAGCAGCGACAAAAGTTCAAATCTGGAATTGTCTGTAATGAATTTGAATTTTCTCTGTGTGCTTTGGTTTCCTCCCACCCTCCAAAATTGGACAAGGTTGGTAAGTTAATTGGGTGGCACCAATATCATGGGCTGGAAAGGCCTCCCACTTAGCTGCATCTTTAAAACTAAAATTGTAGAAGAGTTTCTTTGAAAAGCACATCAAGAATCTGGAGTGGATACGGACTAGCATTACAGGATCAGAACCATTACTGAAAGGCTTTCTGTTGTGTGGACTAACAAGATATTGATATTGTTTTTAAAGAAACTAAAGAGAGATTTAAATGAATCTATTCTAAATTACAAACCAGTGTGGTGGATGGATGATTTTCCAGAGATTCAAGAACCATATAATAGAATTAAATCTAGTGCCAAAAAATAGAAAGTGAAATAAGCTTTATTTTAATCCATTATTAAACCATTGTCAATGGAGAGCTTTGCTTCATATGATGATCCAACATGTTGCAAAAGTAACCTTCAAAATAAGTAGATACATGGTAAAGGGAAAATCTGCTGGACTAATTGGACACATTTCCCAGAGCTGATAGAGGGACAATGGCCTCCCATTTCCCTGTATCATCTCTGATTTTATGACTATTAAATTCACATGTTGTTACACAGTGGCATTGGAAGAAAGCCTAATGTTGAAATATTGCCTCTTAGACTATTTAATTACAGAACAAAAACAGTAGGATTAACAGCACCTTCACTCTAAACATCACAGCAACTGTGACATTTAGCACCTAACACAAGATAAATAGCAGAGCCAAGCAAGTGGAAATGCAAATAATCTTAGGGCCATTTTATTCTCTCACACCTTAAAAATAGAGACATACACCAGAGAACTCGTTTATCCATTGTTTTCCACAATACTGCCTAACCTGCTGAGTTTCTCCAGCATGTTGCGTGTGGCGAGAGTTATACAGCATCTGTAGACATTATCTCTTTCATATTCTCGAGAAACAGGTCCTTTAGTTCACCATATCCATGTTAATCATCAAGAATTCATCTATTCAAATCAAATTTAGCAGCACTGGCTCCTTGGCACTTCAAACATTGGGAGAACATCACTACAGACCCCAGATCAGCGTGCCCCAAGTTCCAACATGGGAAGTAAAAATTAACAAAGTCCCCCTAACTCCTCCAAACCTCCCATCTCTGATTCATATACATCTCTGATAAATCATTGTGAAAAAATTGGAAACAAGTGTGTGTGTGGTGGATGGGGGGGGGGGGGGTGGAAATGCGCTTATTTGATTGTTTTGTGAGCCAGCATAGCTGATGGACTGAATGGACATTGTTGCAAGGAAAATATGAAATAGGAATGTGTAGAATTGGAATTAATCTACTGGCTGAGGGAAATCGAGGGCAAAAATGCTAAACAGTGAGCAATCAGGTGTCAGGACCATTTTGATTAAAACTCATTGAGCTGAAATATTAACTCTGTCACCAGATAGTGCCAGACTTGCATCTGCAATATTGTCAGGTTAGTTAGAAATAGATGGTAGAGAGAGTAGGAGTATGAGCCAGGTACCATGAAACCAGGACTTAAACTGGAGCTTTCATTGGTATTCATCTATTGCCTGGATGAAAGAAGGGCCACTGACTGCTGAGCAAACTACTTCAATTGACACAGTCAATAGTGTAGCAGGGAGCAGGTAGGCAATGCTGAATTAGATTAATAGGCAAAGCTATGGCAAATATTAAAGTGTGGAAAAAAGACTAATTTGTCTTTTTGTCTTACAGAGAACAATTTTGTCTTTTTGTCTTACAGAGAACGATTACCAAAGTATTTTCTAAAGACACATCCTCTTGCAGAATATGGATCATTAGGGATGCCAACACTGTCCCCAATGACTTCATCTGTGAGAAGTGCACTCAATTGCAGCTCCTTAGAGACCATATTAGGAAAATGGAGCTGGAGTTGGATGAATTCCTGATCATTCTACTGCTGATATGAAAAATTACATGGATAATTTCCAGCAATCTGTGATGTTATTAATGGAAGAAGTTAAAAAATATGGAGAGTATAGCTGAAAACAAGCATTTTATAAGGAAAGTGGGAAAAAAAGATGCAGCACGTGGGCAAAAGATTTGAAGTTCTGGATAGAAAAAATAAAAGAAACAAATTTGAAATTCATGGCATTAAGGAACAAATGAAGAAGGTTCAACTAGAAAGCGGCTGCAACAAAATTTCAATTAATGCAAAAGATTGACATTTTAGAAAATTTTAGTAGAAGGAAAAGCAGAAGTAAGACTTAAAAAGGCAATGAAGGACAGGAAATTAAGAAGTTTTTACAGCATTGGATTCCAGAATCTTGGGGGGGTAACTGAATTTCAAGGAGACATTGAGATTGAGAGAGCACTGAGACCAAAGCCACAATCAGCTCAGAGACCTCATCTGATACTGGTTAAATTTCTTTGTTATGAAGTAAGAGATAAGATCTTGGAACTGGCAGCTAAACAGTCACCTTTGATTTATAATGGGAATAAGATTTTCTTTTACCCTAATATAAGTTTTGTTTGTTAAAAAAGAGAAAAGAATTTAATGCTCTTAAAAATATATTATGGAAGAAAAGGTTATACCTTTGCCTTGAGGTATCTGGCAGTTTTTTTTTGTAACTTTTTACTTATTGCACTATGAACCATATCAGCAACAATATATACAAATATTCTTCATCAAATATACACAATGACATTTTTTTTTTCTTTTAGGTATCAGGCAGTTTTGAAAGTTTTCGTTCCAGATGGGAAAAAGAGGTTTTTTTTTATAAAAAATGGAGCCTAATGAGGGAAAGGTGTATGCTGATTCATTGCCAGAAGGTGGATGTTGACACTTGAAAGGAATCTATGACTGACTAAGTTAAGATGTAACTGAAAATTTCAAGAGTTTAATTGGGAGGAGTGTTTTAACCACTTGATCCATGTATGTGTGCATATATATATATATCTCTATATCTATAGATATAGAGATATATATATAAAGGGCTTATATAAAGGGCTTTGGCAAATACTAGAGCGCCTCGGATGCCCCCCAAAGTTCCTCAACATGGTTATCCAACTGCACGAAAACCAACAAGGTCGGATCAGATACAGCAATGAGCTCTCTGAACCCTTCTCCATTAACAATGGCGTGAAGCAAGGCTGCGTTCTCGCACCAACCCTCTTTTCAATCTTCTTCAGCATGATGCTGAAACAAGCCATGAAAGACCTCAACAATGAAGACACTGTTTACATCCGGTACCGCACGGATGGCAGTCTCTTCAATCTGAGGCGCCTGCAAGCTTACACCAAGACACAAGAGCAACTTGTCCGTGAACTACTCTTTGCAGACGATGCCGCTTTAGTTGCCCATTCAGAGCCAGCTCTTCAGCGCTTGATGCCCTGTTTTGTGGAAACTGCAAAAATGTTTGGCCTGGAAGTCAGCCTGAAGAAAACTGAAGTCCTCCATCAGCCAGCTCCCCACCATGACTACCAGCCCCCCCACATCTCCATCAGGCACACAAAACTCAAATCGGTCAACCAGTTTACCTATCTTGGCTGCACCATTTCATCGGATGCAAGGATCGACAACGAGATAGACAACAGACTCGCCAAGGCAAATAGCGCCTTTGGAAGACTACACAAAAGATCCCAAAAAACAACCAACTGAAAAACCTCACAAGATTAGCGTATACAGAGCCGTTGTCATACCCACACTCCTGTTCGGCTCTGAATCATGGGTCCTTTACCGGCATCACCTACGGCTCCTAGAACGCTTCCACCAGCGTTGTCTCCGCTCCATCCTCAACATTCATTGGAGCGACTTCATCTCCAACATCAAAGTACTCGAGATGGCAGAGGCCGACAGCATCGAATCCATGCGGCTGAAGATCAAACTGCGCTGGGTAGGTCACGTCTCCAGAATGGAGGACCATCGCCTTCCCAAGATCGTGTTATATGGCGAGCTCTCCACTGGCTACCGAGACAGAGGTGCACCAAAGAAGAGGTACAAGGACTGCCTAAAGAAATCTCTTGGTGCCTGCCACATTTGACCATCGCCAGTGGGCTGATATCACCTCAAACCGTGCATCTTGGAGCCTCACAGTTTGGCGGGCAGCAACCTCCTTTGAAGAAGACTGCAGAGCCCACCTCACTGACAAAAGACAAAGGAGGAAAAACCCAACACCCAACCCCAACCAACCAATTTTCCCTTGCAGCCGCTGCAACCGTGTCTGCCTGTCCAGCATCGGACTTGTCAGCCACAAACGAGCCTGCAGCTGACGTGGACATTTACCCCCTCCATAAATCTTCGTCCGCGAAGCCAAGCCAAAGTAGAAAAGATATATATATATATAAAAAAAAATATATATATATATATATTTTTTTTTTAAAATAAGAATGTATAGTCATAATGCAACAGGGGTCTGTATTGCATTTCAAGTGAGCTAGTTGGGAAAAAGGAGCTGACTACTATGGAATCACGTGAACAAGTGTGGTTTTAACTACATCCCGTATAGATCAGGGTTTTAAAGAAGTAAATTCATCATGCACCTTTGGAGGGGGGGGGGAATGGGGGAATTTCTTCTCTTATTTTCTTTCTTTCTCTTTTCTATTGTACACCTAGATTAATTAAGAATATTATGAGATATGTTGTTAATACTATGAGAGTGGGAGGTTAGGAGAGGAGGGATGTACAAAGGATTTTATAAAGGTACTTGATGGCAGGGCAATTGAATTTTACTATTATTAATATAAATGGAATACAGAATCCAATAAAATTGAAAATATTGTTAATGTACAAGAAAAAAACAAAAGTAGGTATAGCTTTTTGACAAGAAACTAATTTAACGGAAAAAGAGCATAAAAAGTTGAAAAGAGATTGGGTTGGATTGGTATTGGCATCTTCATTTAATTCAAAAGCTAGAGGTGTGGCAATATTAACCAGTTAATATTTACCAGTTAAACTATTAGATACAACTATAGATACAGTGGGAAGATGTGTAATGGTTAATTGTCAAATTTATTCAGAATATCGGACTTTATTGAATTTTTATGCACCAAATGTAGATGATGGAAAATTTATACAAGATTTATTTATGCAATTAGCAAGTGCAAAAGGAAAAATATTAGTAGGGGGAGATTTTAATTTTACCTTTGATCCAAAATTAGATAGATCAGATGGTAAAACTATAAAAAAGTAAAGTAGCTAAGATTGCAACAGGTTTAATGAAAGATATGGGAATTATAGATATTTAGAGAATAACTCTTCCAAGTGATAGAGACTATTCTTTTTATTCTTTTAGACATCTGCACAGCTACAAGCTAGAGTTCGAAAGGTTGAATATCAAGTGAGAGTTTTATCAGATCATTCACCTTTAATTTTGTCATTTGCATTGGAGGAAGAACAAAATATAGATCGTGGATGGATATTTAATACAATATTATTAAAGACAAAATATTTTTAGTGATTCTTATGTAACAACAAATTTTTTTCTAGAAACTAATAAAGGTATACTTAAGAGGTCAAATAATAAGCTACACTTCTAAGATAAAGAAAGAACATATGAAAGAAGTAGACCAATTGGAAAAGGAAATATTAAATTTAGAGAAGGCCTTACATATCCAAAAAATGAAGAGAAAAAAAGATTGTGGAATCAAAAAATTAAGATTTAATACAATACAAACATAAAGTAGAAAGAGATATAATGAGAACATGCTAGAAGTATTATGAACTAGGTGAAAGAGCTAATAAATTATTAGCATTGCAATTAAAAGCTGAATAAGTATCAAGATCATAAATTGCTACGAAGAAGGAAACTGATCAAATCACATACAAGATGCAAGAAATAAATGATAATTTTATGAATTTTTGCAAAGAATTATCAATCAGAATCTCTGAAGGATGAAAATAAGAGAAATATTTATTACAAGTTAAATTACCTATGTTAAATATGGATGAAAAATTAGAGTTATCTAATCTTTTTTCTGAGATAGAAGTGCATGAGATTCTGATGTCATTATAAAACAATAAAGCCCTGGGAGAAGATGGTCCTCCTCCCCCCCCCGACCCCCAACCACCACAGAGTTTTACAAAGAATTTAAGGAATTGTGAACTCCTGTATTAATGAGAGTATTAGAAGACCGCAGAGCCCATCTCACTGACAAAAGACAAAGGAGGAAAAACCCAACACCCAACCCCAATCAAACAATTTTCCCCTGCAACCGTGTCTGCCTGTCCCGCATCGGACTTGTCAGCCACAAACAAGCCTGCAGCTGACGTGGACATTTACCCCTCCATAAATCTTCATCCGCGAAGCCAAGCCAAAGAAGAGATCAAATGAGAGTCACATGATCTGCTAGAATTTTTTTTAAATTTCTTTAAAACAGCATTAATAAGTTATTCCAAAATAAGGAAAATATCCTTTACAATCTTCTTCTATGACCTATATCGTTATTAAATTCAGATTATAAAATTGTATCAAATTATTAGCTAATAAATTAAATATTTACCAAAATTAATAAATATGGATCAAACTGGTTTTATTGAAAATAGAAGATCTGTAGATAATATAGTTAAATTTATGAGTTTATTAAGGGTAGCACAATAAGAAATCAGCAGTAGTGGTTGCATTAGTGCAGTGGTTCCCAACCTTTTACTTTCCACTCACATACCACTTTAAGTATTCTGTATCCCGTAAGTATTTTGTGATTAATAAGGGATTACTTAAAATGGTATGTGGGTGGAAAGAAAAAGTTTGAAAACCACTGTTTTAATCATTCCAAATTGACTCGTTACGTGTACGGTTTCATAACTCCAAAGGAAATGGGCCAATGACAATTTTCCCTCAAGCTAAATATTTCAGTAATAATTGGGTCGAGAGCAGTGATTCTCAACCTTTCCTTCCTACTCACATACCACCTTAAGCAATCACTTACTAATCACAGAACATTTATGGCATAGGGAATACTTAAATTGGTATGTGAGTAGAAAGTAAAAGGTTGGGAACCACTGCATTAGATGAAGAAAAAATATTTGATAGGTTAGAATGGGATGTTTTATTTAAAGTATTAGATAAATTTTGAATTCCAAATGTTTTTATAATCAACCAAAAGTTAAAGTGTCACAAATGGCAAATATCAAAGCCTTTTCTATTAGAAAGATCATCTAGGCAAGGATATCTGTTATCACCATTTTTATTTGCTCTGGCTCTAGAACCTATGGTGGAAATAATTAGGAGAGACAATGAGATTAAAGGTTTTGACATAGATAATAAAAAACATAAAATTAGTTTATTCGCAGACGACGTTACAGTCTATTTAACAAAACTAGAAATATCATTGTGCAAACTAAATGTAAGATTAGCAGAACATGGTTTAGTTTCAGGCTACAAAATAAATGTTGATAAGAGTGAAGTGATGCCTATGGTTGATATGGATTATACACAAAGTAAAAAAAAAAGACAAAATTTAAGTAGCAAAAAGAAGCAGCCCAATTAAGATTCTGGTCTTCCTGTTATCAAATTGGAGACAAAACAGCATGTGCCCAGATTGAAATTAATAAAATAGGAGAAATTAATTCATAACAAATTTTGCATAAATAGAACAATGAGTCATTGAAAAAGACAGAAGTACCGATTTTAAAGTATTTGCTTAAGGTATGGAATGGAATTCATATGGAAAGGGGAATTAAAAATTATCAAATATCTAAGATTATGTTAAAACAAAATCAACTTATTCCTTTTACTTTGGATAATTCTTTATTTGATACTTGGTAGAGTAAAGGTTACACAAGATAAAAGATTGTTTTTTTAGGTTCCTTCTTTACGACTTTTGAACAAATGAAAAAGAAATATGAAATACAACATAATACAATTTTTTCATATTATCAACTTAAATCATATTTAACAGGGAAATTAGATTCAAATCTAATACTCCTGGAAAAAAGTAAATTTGAATATTTAATTACAGATATATTTATTGAGAAATTTATTACTAATATGTATATAAAATTACAAGATACTATGGGGGGGAAGAATTATACAAATCAAAAATGGGAAAAAGATTTAAATATGCAAATTCAAGAAGAACTTTGGTCAAGGTTGTGCCAACAAATACAATTAATGTTAGATATCAAATGGTACAATATAATTTTTTACATCAATTATACTATATTCCATATAAATTAAATGGACTTAAAATTATTCCTATAAATGCTTTAGATGTAACAAGGAAGTAGAGACCTTTCTACATTCAATTTGGTTCTGTGTTAAAATGGAAAATCTTTGGAAAAATTTGATGATATTATTAGGACAAATTATGAAGATAAAAATACAAAGACCTGAAAATATTTTTACTTGATAATATACATGAAGCAGATATAAAATTGACATGAGATAAATATCAAGTACAATTTTTGAGTATAGCAATAGTGGTAGCAAAAAAATGTGGCAGTAAAGTAGAAAACAGAAAATTTTATAATGATGGAGAGATACAAAATTGTATACCATTAGAAAAAAAATTACTTATAGTTCAAGGTATCAGATTGGGAACTTTTATAAGATTTGGGAACCATATATGGAATTCATTAACAAAAGTCCATCCACATCATCTACTCCTCTCAATGAATAATTAGAAGATACAAAACTATGTTAGGAAAATATGAATAGTGACTAATATATAGTTTAGGTGCTTTCTTTCTTTTTTTTATAGGGGAGGGGGTGGGGAGAAAAAATTGTATCATCTTGTATTGAATAGTATTGTAATGTACTATTTATATACAATTGAATAATTGTTTGTCATTGGTACAAGTGATAAATAAAATTTTCAAAAAAGCCTTCATGAGAAACTGGAGTGCATTCAGTGGATGAAAGATACTACATCTGCGGTCCAAGGGTGGTGGAAAAGTTGAAGAATGTGGAGGCATGTCATTTAAACACAATCTCTATTATGTAGCAGTCATTGTATAATCAATTAATTGGAGTAGATTGTGAAGGATGAGGTTACAGAGTACCTGGAGGTGCATGACAAGATAGGCCAAAATCCTTAAAGGAAAATCTGCCTGACAAATCTCACATATTTGAGGAAACCACAAACAGGTTGGACAAAGGAGATGCTGTAAATATTGTATGAGTTTTCAAAAGGCCTGTGGCACATGAGGCCGCTTACAAGAAGAGAGCTCACGAAATTAGAGGATAGATACTCGAATTAGAGGGTAGAGAATTGGCTGATTGGCAGGAAACAGAGAGTGGAAATAAAGGGATCGCATTCTGGTTGGCCACCGGTTACCAGTAGTGTACCACAGGGGTCGGCTTTGGGGGTCACTTTTTTTACGTTGTAGGTTAACAATTTAGATTGTGGAATAACTGGATTTGTGACTAGATTTGCAGATGATGCAAAGATAGGTGGAGGGCAGGTATTGTAAGATGAAGAGAAACTGCACAGAAACTTGGATAGATGAGGAGAATGTGCAAAGAAGTTGCAAATGAAATATGGAAAGTGTATAGTCATGCACTTTGGTGAAAGGAATAAAAGGGCAGATTATTATTTGGATGGGGAGAAAATTCAAAATTTAGAGATGCATAGGGACTTGGGAGTCTTCATGCAGGATTTCCTAAAGGTTAATCTCCAGGTGGGGTCGGTGGTGTAGAAGGCACATGAATGTTGGCATTCATATCTAGAGGAATAGGATACAAGAGCAGAAATAAGATGGTGAGGCTTTATAAGGCACTGGTGAGGTCTTCCTTGGAGTACAGTTTATGTTCCTCAATTAAGAAAGGATGTGCTGGCATTGGAGAGGGTTCAGAGAAGATTCCTGGAATAAAAGGATTAGCATACGAGGAACATTTGTCAGTCTTGGTCCATACTCCGTAGAGTTCAGAAGAATGAGGGGAG
Source organism: Narcine bancroftii (assembly GCF_036971445.1). NCBI lineage: Eukaryota > Metazoa > Chordata > Chondrichthyes > Torpediniformes > Narcinidae > Narcine > Narcine bancroftii. Next base: position 122,975,646 of record NC_091472.1, read on the forward strand.
GACCTCAATGAAGCATTTGGAACGTTGAAAGACTTGGACAGAGTAAATGTGGCTTGGTTGGGGAGAATAGGATAAGAGAGCAGAACTTCAGGATTGAAGGAACCCATTTAAAACAGATGCAGAGGAATTTCTTTCGCTTGAGAGTGGTGAACTTCTGGAATATGCCACCATGGGTAGCAGTGGAGGCCAAGATGCTGAGTATATTTAAGACAGAGATTGACAGGTATCTGAATAGCTAAGGTATCAAAGGTTAGGGTGAGAAGGCTGAATGGGAAAATGGTCAGCTCATGATAAAATGGTGGAGTAGATTCAATGTGCTGAATGGCCTACATCTGCCCTTATTTCTGCTCCTATATCTTATGGTCTATTGAGTGAAAAGCACCTAATGAACTCTCCGCCTGTTGTTCTCAAGATAGATTGCTCAAAATTTGCTGCCACATAAACCAGTGAGGAGTTGCTCGTAATTACTTTCACCTATCATTTATTTTTGAATATATGTACTGATGGTACAACAATTTGGTAGTCACTTTCTCGACTAATACCCCATAACACAAACCAATAAGAATAATCATATCATGAACATTCTAATCTTTCAGCAACTGCTTATTAGTACTGGTCAAGAAGCTCCAAATCCTGGGCCTCTTCACTCCCTTCTGCAACTAGATCCTTGACTTCCTCATCAGAAAACCACAGTTGGTATGAATTGGAAACATCTTCTCCTTATTGACTATCTACAAGGTGCACCTCGAGGATGCGTTCTTAGCTTAATGCTGTACACCCTTGAATGTGTGGCCAGGCACAATTCCAATGCTATCTACAAATTTGTCAATGTCACCACAATCGTCAACAGAATAACACACGGCAATGAGAAAGTGTACAGGAGGGATATAGATCAGCTCGTTAAGCCAACAACCTTGTACTCAATATTAGCAAAACTTCAGAAGGAAGTCCAGAGAACACGATCCAGTCCTAATCGAGGGCTCAGTAGTGGAGAGGATCAAGAACTTTGAATTCCTGTGTCAACATCTCAGAGGATCTGTCCTGGAGCCTCCATGTTGATGTAGTCATGAAGGTGGCTCGCCAGCAGCTATACATTGTGAGGTGCTCGAGTAGATTCAATATGTCTCCAAAACTTCTACAGCTATACCGGGGACACATTCTGGCTGATTGCATCACTATCTGGTACAGAGGTTCCAACACTTAGGACAAGAAAAATAACTCCAGAGGGTTGTTAACTTGGCCTGTGACATCACGGGCACCAGACTTCACTCCATCGAGGCCATTGACCAAGCAGAGTCTTGAGAAAGCAGCCTCTATATTCAAAGAGCCCCACCACCCAGGCCATGCCCTCTTCACTTTGCGACCATTGGGAAAAAGGTACAGAATGATTAATTAACTAAAGACACTGTCTGACTTTGATTATGAATGCACTATTTTTATTTATTGATGTACGGTGGTTTATATGAATGTTTGCACTGTGATGCTGTCATAATACAATGAATTTCGTGACTGGTTCATGACAATCACTGATTTTGAACTGCTTAATAACCCTAACCAACATCAACAAAAACAAGACCTTTAAAATAGGTGTCGTAAGGCACTTCATCATACCATAACTCGATCGTGATCCCACATTTTAGAAGGTAGTACAGTACAGCATAGGAACAGGCCATGCTAAACAGGATGACAAATTAAACTACAGCTCTTCTGTCTGCACACGATGACCTCCTCACATCCTAATCACAATGATAGTTTTTGAAGGTTGTTACTGCTTAAAATGCAAGGTACAGATTTGCATGCACACTGTGAGTTCTTACAACTAGAAGTTTGCAACAAGAAGACAACATGCTAACTATTGGCCATGATACAATCCCAATGCATAAGCACAGAATCTGTACTCAAACCTTGGCAGTGGATGGAACACATAAATAACTGACTTATTTATGGAGAGAAGTTCGTGATGAACTGCACCCAGAATGAGGAGAAATAAAAACCAGTCCTACGACCAATGCTCAACAATTGCATGCTCTCACACACTAATGGGCCTCCTTCCCTGTGAAGCAGTCAAGTTTAGTTGGTTTCTTCTACTACGGACTACACAAAAAAACCTTTATGATTGCAGTCCATGGATCCCCTTATATGTGCTGTGCACCCCCCCAAGCTAGGGATGGGGGTAATATGGCCTCCATTAAGAATGGCTGCTTTAGAACACTGCACATCCAAAATAGTTAAAATATTCACAGCAAAACAATAGTTAGAATGTCACTGAAGCTTTGTTGTATTAGAACATGAATCTTTCCTCAAATTAGCTCCATAACATCAGTATGCGGTACACAGCACTGCAGCACAGAAACTTGACAAAAAATGGAGGAACAACTGTTAAAGCCATTTCACTGTCTTTTTCCACAGTCAATTCAGTTCAGTTTATGAGGAGGCCTCAAACCACAAGTGAAAATAAATTTTCAGAAATCTTCACAAAGGACATACAAGTTGGTAAATAATCTCAATCACACTGACAGCATGGTCCAAAACACAAAAGAAATAAATAGGTGTTAAAAAGATTTTTTTTCAATTCAGAAGGCTCTGGGGTGTTGCAGAAAATGGATGTACAGGTTAATGGGAACATTTGGGATTAGGACGGTGCAGTGGAGAAATAAACATCTGCATGGACAGGTTGCCCCAAGGTGCTTGTTTCCACATTGTAACACCCCACAGGGAAGTGATGATGCTTGAATTGAAAGATCCAGCATCCTTCATCTGAATGAAGATAAAGTGCAAAGCAAAGAGAAAAATACACACAAATGGCACTATTTAATGCTGCTCTATGTATGATTGTAATAAATTATTCAAATCAACACTGTCCAAGGTGGATGATGGGAAAAGCAGTTTAGAATAGTATTTTGCTCTACGATGTCTGGCCAGAATGTGATGCCCAAATTAACCTAAAAATTCTTTGCTTGTACATGATCCGTACCCTTCAGTTCCCTGCATATTCAAGTATCCATCTAGAAGCCCCTTAAATTCTTCTAATGCGTCCGCTTCCCACTTTTCCTGGCAGCCCTTTCTAGGAGCCGTGCCCTGCACACTTCCTTTGAACTCCCTCCCCCCCCCAATAAAAAAGCCACATTTAAAGACATGTGCCATACATAACAATTATTATGTCAATAATCAACTATTCGCATACCTAAGTGACAGCGGATCCGCACATTTGTGGGGCCATAGTGTTCAGTGATGAGCGTTTCTGGGCTTAGCACAGAGAAACAGGCATTCCCAAAGACATTATTACTGATGAAAGTGCGAAGACTGCCCAATAACCGGTACGTCCGAGGGCACTTTCTGCAATTACTGGGAAGGCAGATGCCCTGGTTAACCAGATAGAAGGTGAACCAATCGCCTCTTGGGGTAGTGTTCACCTTCCAGCCCTGTGGAAGGCTGCAGTTTGAGAATGCCTTGAAAATCAACTCGAATTCGGCAAGGATGGCTTGGTAGTTTCTCTCCAGCAACTCCACATCGTGCTTCTGAGCATCTCTGGAAAAATAAGGAGTTGTCGGCAAATCAGGCAGGAAGAAAACTTCTGGTTTCTGAATGGATGGCCTGTTGTTCAAATATCGGCTTTGTTCCCTGATTCCTTTGTGGATCCGTCCCATTCCTGACCATGAGTAGTGCTTGGCATACTCCTGCAGATTGTGATAAAGTTTCTGATTGCGCCCCTCATTATGAGTGCACCTTATGCAATCAGCAGATTGGCAACTTGCATAACCATTTTGCAATCCACTCATGTCCGTGCTCTGCATCATGGCATTCACTGGTGTGTGGCTGCGGGGCTGCTCACTGCCGATGTGGTAACAGTACCATACAAAAAGCCCCAAGATACAGGCAAAGGTGGTCACTGCAGTTACATCACACTCTCTCATTGCTTGCACGCTCGCCAAGAGCAAGCCCTTGATTTGGTCCAGTGTCAAGTCCCAGTCTATTAACCATTCAATCAACATATTCAAGAGATTCTTGTTAGATTGCTGTAGCAAGGCAATGTTGTCAGCCCTTGACTTCTGCATAGGCATCCACACCATGCAGTGTTAGTAATCTTCTATGTAGAAGAAAAGCAGTTGTGGTCTAATTGACAGGCAAAGATGGCATTTTGGCTCCAAAGCAGTATACTGGCAGCCAGGAAACATTTAGTCTGTCTGCTTGTCTCATAGAACATACACATAACCGAGATCTTCCTGCTGCATAGGAGAAACCAGCAAGCCTCGATTTAAATTGTTGTATTATGGAGCATTGGGTTATAAATCAGCATTGCTAAATGCTCCAGATCCTACAAACGAGAACACAAAACAAGATACATACTCATTAGTTCTGTAACAAACTGGATTCAAAGAATATTACAAACAAGTCTAGCATTCAAACATTGTTTTAAATCAGCCTTTTCACACTGCATATATTGTTAATGCCAGGAGTGAGTTTGCAAAAATGGAGAACTGAGCACTTGACATTACAGTATAGAACATGCCAGTGAAATAAAAATGTTAATGAAATGGCATTTTAAAACAATCATTTTAAAATGATAAAAGTATAGAATAAAGAAAGGATGCAAAATTGACAAAAAGTATGCAGGTAGAAATCATTTGGTCTTGCATCAAACTAACTAAAAACTGTGAACTTCAATCATTCCAATTACAGACAAGAAGACAAATTACTCACTAACCTTTGATTGTCACTAGCTTGGAAAACATTGGACTTGGAGAAGAGCCTTCATGTAGTGACATTTCCAAACAGTTTCTGGATTCTAGGAAGTGCAGGCTGTGAAAATGGGAGTTGCTACAGCAACCAATTGCATTAGAGGTTGCAACTACTATATGGAGGAGGGCATGCAGTTTTTTTAAGGCTATGCTAGGTACCATTTATGACAGCTGCTTTATCTTGGCAAGTTTGAGCTTCTTTAATGTTGCTTAACAGACACTTATACTCTGGATTTGCACTTTAAACAACACACAGGATTTGGGAAGTCAAAGTGAATTTTCCTTCATCCATTTCACGAAAATTAATCATTGTCAATTTCCCAGGTTAGGTGATTCCACAACTAGGGGACACAGATTCAAGATTGGAGGGGCTGAGATTCAAGAGAGACCTTACGGAAAAACCTTTTTATACAGAAGGTAGACTGTACTTGGAATGAGCTGCTAGAGACTACTGGAGAAGTGAGCATTCGAAAGGCATTTGAACAGATCTATGCATAGGAAAGGATGTACTTTATTTCTTTATACGAAGAATGATATCGACCAAATGCAGATAAATGGAGTCAGCTTTGGAAATAAGCGATATTTTATCAGTAACAAAATATTATGAACCTGAGAAATAATACAGAATGCAGCTGATTAGAGATTACAAAATAATTATACCAGAGATAAGGGATGAAGGAGCTGGGGAATCTGCAGCACATAATAACTAAAGTAGGAGGGGAATAATTTTCAGTGCAGTCCACTTAAATCTAACAGTCTACTTTAGCACAATGGGTTCCAATGCAATGCTGGATATTATTTATCTAATTATTGATTTTTGCTGAATGAACTGGTCTTGCTTTGGTTATGGAGTTTGCAAATCAAGGTCAAACAATGAGCTGCTGGAGGAACTGAGTGCATCATACAGCATCCATTGGTTGAAATGGTCAATCAATGTTTCAGATCTGGTACCTTTATTGAGACCCTTTATTGGGAACTTAATAGAGTCCACGCTGCTGAAGATCCAGCTGCACTGGGTGGGTCACATCTCCAGAATGGAGGACCATCGCCTTCCCAAGATCGTGTTATATGGCGAGCTCTCCACTGGCCACAGTGACAGAGGTGCACCAAAGAAAAGGTACAAGGACTGCCTAAAGAAATCTCTTGGTGCCTGCCACATTGACCACTGCCAATGGGCTGATATCGCCTCAAACCGTGCATCTTGGCGCCTCACAGTTTGGCGGGCAGCAACCTCCTTTGAAGAAGACCGCAGAGCCCACCTCACTGACAAAAGGCAAAGGAGGAAAAACCCAACACCCAACCCCAACCAACCAATTTTCCCCTGCAACCGTGTCTGCCTGTCCCGCATCGGACTTGTCAGCCACAAACGAGCCTGCAGCTGACGTGGACATTTACCCCCTCCATAAATCTTCGTCCGCGAAGCCAAGCCAAAGAAAGAAAGAAGAGAAAGAATGCTTGTGAATATAAAGAACAGGATTGCTTCATATTTTAATTGCTTCCATGATCCTTTTAAAAATCACCTGACGTAAATAGGATTTCAGCCATTTAATTTTGAGACAGAGTATTTAGAGGTGGTTTGGGAGGAGTGGCCAGAGCAGCTTGCGCGCGCACACATTTTAAAACACAGAATATTTGCAGGACTTTTGCAGAATGTTTTTTGCAGGACTTTTGCAGAATGTTTTTTGCAGGACTTTTGCAGAATGTTTTTTGCAGGACTTTTGCAGAATGTTTTTTGCAGGACTTTTGCAGAATGTTTTTTGCAGGACTTTTGCAGAATGTTTTTTGCAGGACTTTTGCAGAATGTTTTTTGCAGGAGGCAACAAAGTACCAATGGCAGGAGCTTGCCTGGGAGAGCATGTGATCTTGGCAGGCAGAGGAGAAGAATTTTGCTCTCAGAGAGGGAGGGTGTGAAACAGATAGAGGAGTCACAGAAATTATTTCCAGGGCAAAGCTGGCACACTTTGGAAGGCTGACTGGTCAAAGGAGAACATTGGTGATCTGAAAGGTGACCTGAAAGAAAGAGGATCATCTGGAGAACCCTGAAGGGGGCAAGTTTCGTCAGCAAGACTGATTGAGAAGGAATCAGTTGAGGATGTCCTGGAAAAGGAATCTCTCTCTGCAAACCAGCAAGAACCCTCCTGAGTGGTATCCATTTGCCTGTTAAGCACCAAAGACTGGTGAACTTTGTTAATGCTAACTTATGTGCCTGCAACCAGTGAGATTGGACTGTGATCCAAAGAACTTTTCTAATCTTAAATATACATTACACACTTAGTATTGGGGGGGGGGGGGGAAATTAAGTAAGTAGGTTAAGTAATAAGTTAAAGTTAATTCTGTTTTCTTGTTCAAATATATTTAAAAACTACTTTTTTTTTTAAGTAACCCTGTGTTGTAGTGAATATCCTTTGCTGCTGGTTTTTGGGATCCTCCGGACTCCGTAACAATTTCCTTTCTAACCACTACTGCTTCTGACAATGTTTTATCAAAAATCTTCACATCATGAGGCATAGGATCTACCCTGATCTCACTGAAGAGTGGAATAAGTCATAGTCTAACAGCACAGAACAGGCTTTTTGGCTCAACTTGTCCATACCAATCAAGTTGGCGTTTTGGGCTGGCCCCTTTTGTCCACATCATTCTCAGCCCCTCCCATTCATGAATCTGTCCAAACATCAAAGCCATCTCACTTTAGCAGTCTCATTTGGCAGCTTATCCTTGACACAAACTGCTCTGAATGAAAAAGTTGGCCCTCTAAAATCTCTTTTCTCTCATCTTAAACCAATACCCTCTTGTCCTAGAATCTTGGGAAATAGACTGCAACTATTTACTTTATCTAAGCCGGTCATGATTTTATCAACCTCTGTAAGAATCCACTCTCCTCAGCATCTATGCTCCAATAAATGAAGACCTAGTCTATCTAACCTCTCTCTATAACCCTCTAATCCCAATAACAAACTGGTGAATCTCATCTGCACCTTTTCCAATTTATTAATATCATGCCTAAAGCTGGGCAGCCAGAAGTGTACACAGTACTACTCCTTGTGTGGTCTCATCATTGCGCTGTATAGCTGAATCATGAGGGCCTAATTTTGGAACTCAATTCCCTGCCTAATAAAAACAAGCATGTCAAATAACAACTTTATCACTTTGTCAACTTGAGTTGACATTTTGAGGGAACTATGCATGTGCACCCAGAGGATTATCTGTTCTGCAGCACTCTCCAGGCCCCTACTGTGCAAGTCCAACAAAATGCAGACTTACAAAAATGCAGCAACTCACACTTGTCAAGAGTTCAATTCCATTTGCCACTCCTTGGTCTGTTTTCCCAACTGATCTAGATTCTGTTGTAAACCTCAATATCCTTGGTGCTGGATGTACTAATCCTGCTTCTATTTCTTCTGCTCCTATTCAGTTACACATTTAGTGTAGCATGATGCTATTACAGCACCAGCGACCCAGATTCAAATCTGCCGCTGTCCGAAAGAAGCTTGTAAGTTCTCCCAGTGTCTGTGTGGGTCTTACCCAGGTGCTCCGGTTTCCTCCTACCCTCCAAAACATATGGGATTGTAGGTCAATGTGGGTGTAATTGGGCAGCATGGATTTAAATGGCTTCACTATTCCATTTGCTCCACTGATGGTAGGAGTATTTTCTGTCTTGCACAGAAGTTCCAGCACATGACATGTTCATAGGCCAAAGGTGCTGATGTCCTGACAAGAAATGCGGGAATGCCTGCCAGAAAAGTCTGATTTAGCAACTTTATTCTAAAGGGTTAATAGGGCATCACTCACCCACATAAATTGAGACATTTTTCCACCCATCAAAATGTTATGTGCTAATATTCTTTAAGATCAATGACATAACTCAATTTCATAACATGTTATTTAACAGCTGCATGGCACTTTGAAGATTATAATACTGACCGCTTGCATTTAAAAAAAGCACCAATTAAATTGTCACACAGTGAGTGAATGAGTAAATGGCTTCAATTTGTCATGCAGTAACCCATCCTTATGCTCGTAGTGTGTAATCTGAAGGTTAAAAACAAAAACCTCATCTTTAAAAACCTGCAAGATTCACAATGTTGGGAAGTAAACAACCTCTTATTGAGAAAAAAAAGAATCTGAAGGTCACAGTGGTTCAAACAGAAATGATTATGATCCTACCTAATTAACACCCCTTTATAAAACAGTACATCGCAATGGAGATTTCAAACTACAATTAAAACATTGCTTAACTATAATTTCCATAAAGAGGATTAAATAATACAATTTCCATAAAGAGGATTAAATAATGCATTTCCCAAGTCTATAACCTCCATCCAGAAGGAAGAGGACAGTGTGCAAATTGGAACATCATCACCTCCACACTTTGCTGAAAGTCACACACCACCTCATATGTAAAAAACATTTCCATTCCTTCATGGTCACTGGTCTAAATCCTGGAACTCCCTATCAACAGTATTGTGGAGTACTTTCACCACTTGGACTGCAGCAGGTCACAGTTGGAGTTTATTACCATCTCAATGGAAACTGGATTAGGGCAAGAAAAAGATGGATTTGCCAGATATATAGACAAAATGTATATCTCTTTGGCTTGGCTTCGCGGATGAAGATTTATGGAGGGGTAAAGTCCACATCAGCTGCAGGCTCGTTTGTGGCTGACAAGTCCGATGCGGGACAGGCAGTCACGGTTGCAGCGGTTGCAAGGGAAAATGGGTTGGTTGGGGTTGGGTGTTGGGTTTACATAAATAAACAAACAAACAGACTTTTGAAGCACGTTTGATTCTGAGACTACAATAAAAAGTGTATCAGGACAACTGAAGTAACACCAAGGGAGTTACAGCAAACAATGGTAAGTTAAGTATTTCAAGGGAAGATCACTGAAATGACTTTTTTGTGAAAATTTGTAAGTACAATTTCTCATATAGAAAATTGTCAAATCGAAACCATAAACACATGAATTTACTTGGATATGTTCACCACTTCTGGAGTCATGAACCAATTTACCAAAATACAAGATCCTACAAAATAGAAATCATATAAAATAAAAACAGCTCACAAGATAAATACTGCAAGGACAAAAGAGAGTATTTCCAGTTCTTCTTCAGTATATGTTGAGCATTTTTTTTCTCCTTGGAAGACTGGGCTATGACCTCTCATAAGAAAGGCAGCACCTTGTCAATCCAGTTGCCCATCAATAAGGCACTCAAGATTGACCCAGATTCTTGCTCAGAGGACTTTAGAAAGGGACTTGACAGATAAACCTCAGACTTGGGAATGAAAACTGTGCACCAACAGGTTTAAAGATAGTATCTTTGCCACAGTCATTAGGCTCTGGAACTAACCTCATGCTCCCCTTGGCTTGGTACTACATTTCTTTTGTTTCCCATTGTACTCTGAACTCAGAGAAATGCAAGTTTCATTGACCCAAAACATGAATCCTCTTTCTCTCTCTATATTTACTCACCTTCCTCTACCAAACGTCCATGTCTATTATTTCAGATTTCCACCATTTGCAGTTTTTAAAAAAAATTGGTAGAACTTTCTAACAGCAGGGAACGGGGGAATTGGGCTTTGCAACCTTTGTATTACTCACAACCTATTACTTCAAGTCCTACTGAATAAGTTTCAGGAGCAAGAATCCTGGATTGAACCACTTTTGCATTAAGTAGCAGTAAAGGAATGAACTATAATGCAAGCAAACCAAAAATTCTACAGTGAATCAACATTATGAATTTATTATAGATATTTTGAAACCTCTCCATAGTGGAAGAGCAAAATGCATTCAATCTTACACGAGAAAAACAAGCTCTTCTAAAAAGGTTTCATGACAAAAAGAAAACTCTTTCTGCGATGAAATGAACATTTATTCATTTGTTCGCTTGGAGGGCCAACTCGTCCGTTTTCAGCATTACATGTGCATTGTACCTGCACCAGCATCAAGGCTTGCATTTGCAGTCTGGCCTTGCTCAGAAACAGGAGGGAAGGGGGTGGGTGTTGACACACACCTGTGACCTCCCCCCCCCCCCAACCACACACCACAATAAAGTACTATCATGCTCACCCCTTTTTGCAGGTGAGGAAACCGATCAGGCCCGAGTTTGATCCTGCATTAACGAGATACAGGGAGATAGGAGGAAAGGACAGAATATTGCTATCAATACAAGCTGAGTCGCGGCTAGGCTGCAAATACATTGGTGACTGCATCTCTCCAACATAAAAATCAAAGATGACTGCATTTATACCCTTCCCCCCCCCCTCCAGCTTTCCCACCCAATGCAGAGACAGTGCCCACCTGAATAATGCCACCGACCCGATTCATTAATCTGCAGATTCCTCTCGCCAGCCAGCCGTGACGTCATGGCGTCGCTCACCCCGGCCAGCGAGAGCCCCCGTGACGCAATCGCGTTGCGCGAACGGCCTCGCCCAGCTCCTCCCTCTGCCACTTTCCTGACGTCTGGGACTTCCAGCCGTTTCCCTGGTGATTGTGACCCCTCCGCTCGGTCCTGGCTTGGAGATTCAAACCTTCTCTCTCCTCTGGGCAAAGGCACCTTTTTGTTCCACTTTACCTATCATTTTCTCTTCATGAATGAGTTCTCCGCTCTTTGTGGCTCTGAAGTTAAGACGCCGTGAATGCTGACTTCAGCCAACACCGCATCTACCGTAACACGGCAAGTAGATGAAAAACTACAACTCCCGGCGATTATTCCTTATCTCCACTGCGCAAGCGTATTGCCGGGGCACATGACAGTTTAACAGGCCTCCTGCAACCGCGCCCCTTGAAGGGTCGCAGAAAAATTGCAGCTCTAGTCTTTTGCAGCTTGAATATCTGTCATATGAATGCAGGCAAAGAAAAAAATAGATACACAGTGTGACGTTTCTTTAATTATAATAAATAATCTTGGGTTCTTTTAAAACAACTACATTAGCTAAAGCACACGATCATCTTGAAGCTGCAACAACTAGTCACCAACTCCCTCAGGAGTGTCACTAGCACTCCATCACAACATCCCTTTTCCTTGAGATATTTAGCAACATGACATACTAATACAGTTTTCATTTCAATTTAAAGTTTAACACAAATGTAAGTGCAAACATCAGCAGCACAAACTTTTTAAGTGTGCAGTTCTTTTTCCTTTTGAGATTCAATCTGTCAGGTGCTTTGATAACGCGTGTCGATCTTCTTAACACAGGTGCTTGTGTTGGCTCTGCTGGTCCACTACCGTCTAGCGCTGGTGGTGTTTCCTCTGTTCCTGTGCAGCTGGATCTTCATTTGTTCCTGCAATGTCTCGAGAATTTTCAGCAATTCCTTCTCAGTATTTTACTATCCTCTGTTCTGACAGTGCAGAATCTTGGATTTACTGCCTCCAGAACAGTAGCCTTTTTGTCCTAGGTGTTGGAATCTCTGAGTCTCACTGTGTCACGTGGTGCCAGTGTGTTTTATAGTAGAATAATGTGAACTATTTTGTAACCGTGTAAGAATACACCCTTCTCACTGTAGTAACTGTAATGCACCATTGTGGAGTGTATGTATATGTGTGTGGGGAGTAGTTTCCTGAGATGGTGAAAGACATCAGTAAGTAAAGGCTCTTCTGTTATTGTTTATTGCATCTCTAAGTTATTTAAGAATCCTCCCAAGTATCACACAGTGGCCCTAAGCTTCTTGCTGACTTGCCATAGTTTGCTTTTTGTCTTCAATACAGATGCTTTTGTTTCCATTCAACATCTTCAACATCTCTGTTCTTGTTTGGATCTGCAGAGTAGGGAAGTGTGGTGTGTAATCTACATCGCATCAGAAGGTCATACCATGTTCAAGTGGCGAAGCTCTGTAACTGAATAACGCTAGATGCAGATCTGAGCCACTATCTTGTGCTTTCTTGAGCAACTATTTAACTATGTGAACTCCTTTCTCTGCTTTGCTGTTTGACTGTGGATGCAGAGGACTTGGTCACATGTCAGAAAGCATACTCTTCAGCAAGGTTCTGGAATTCTCTACAACTGTAGCATGGTCCATTGTCACTGTAGACAATTTGAAGAATTCCGTGTCTTGCAAAGATCAATTTCATATATTTGATCACACATGCAGCAGACATAATAGAAGCAGCACAATCTCTGGATAGTTCGATAGATAATCAACAACCAGCAAGTAATTCTTTAATTCTATGTGGAACAGATCAGTCCCAACTTACTGCCATAGTTCCACTTGTAAGTCAGTTATTATCATGGGTTCCTTTGTCTGCTTTGCATGATATTTCAAACAGATCACACAGCTTGAAACCATCCTGTCAATGTCAGCATTTTATCTCCGGCCATTAAAGAGCAGTTCTGGTCCTCCTCTTGCATTTTTCAATTCCAAGGTGTCCCTCATGCACCCTTTTGTCACAGTGACTGAGGAATGACAATTGTACTCTGTCTGAGTAGGAGCCCATTGACAACACTCAGCTCAGCTCTGATCTTGTAGTGTAGCTGACATTTACCTCTAGCCATCCTTCATTCAGATTCTTGATGACCTTCTGTAGAACTGCATCCTTTTCTGTTTCAGCTGTGATCTGCTTGGATTTCATGTCAGATACGGGAGGAGATTTAGTGATCAGATCACATAGAGATTCACTCATTGTGTGCTTCACTCTGCGTTGATGCCCTGGATAATGCATCAGCTAACACAATAAGTTTCCCTGGTGGGTACACCAATTCAAAGTCATAACTTTGTAGCTTCATCATCAGTCTTTGGATTCTCGGTGACATTTCACTGAGATTTTCCTTGATTATTGTTATTAATGGCTTGTGATCTGTCTCTGCTATGAATGTTGAATTTCTCAAGTCCATAGACCAGACCTAGATCTGTGCACATCGACATTCAGATATGGTCATGGTCATTGATGCATGTGCTACTGACCTCCAATCTTCTCCCACAGCCTTAAGTAGTACAGCACCTATTCGATCTTTTGAAGCATCCATGGATATTTTTGTCTTTCTGGGTGCATGAAAGAATGTCAAAAGTACTTGTTCTGTAGTTAGAATGGTCTCTAGTCATCCCCATTCTTTCTCTTGGTTGTCTATTTACTTGAATTCACAAATGTCCTGTACATTGTTTAGGAAGACAGATTTGGTGTGAATTTACCAGTGAAATTGCCTTTTTTGTTAGTGGGTCTGGGGATCTCTAAAATTGTTTTCACCTCACTCTTGTCTGCCTCTACTCCTGTCTCAGACAGTTTATCTCCCAAAAAAGGTGATTTCCTTCACACCAAACTGACATTTTTCCCCTGTTTAACTTTAATCGATACTTCTGGATGTGTTGAGGCACTTTGATGAGCCTCTCGTTGTGTTATTCTTGTGTGGACATGTCATCCATGTACACACATGCCCCATTTATGCCTTCTATGATGTGCTCCATTGTCCTGTGGAACACTTCTGGAGCTGAGGAAATTCCAAAAGGCATTCTCAGACAGGAGTATCAGAAAAATGATTTATTAAATATACAGTATTTTGTGCTATTATCATAAAGTTTTATTTTCCAGAAGCCCTGGGATGCATCCAATTTAGTTAAAAACTTTGCACTTGTAATTTCACCCTGGTTGGAATCCGATAATGTTCCCTCTTTATATTGGATTTCAGGTCTTTTAGGTCCATGAACACGGTTCTTCTTTGTGACACATACAATTGAATTCACCCATTCTGTGGGCTCCTCTACTTTATTTATGACTCCTAGTGATGTCATTCAGTCGAGTTCCTGGTTGAGCTTTTCTTTTAGTGGTGCTGGATCCTGCCTCAGGGCATGCACTACTGGCTGTGTGTCCTCCTTTAACTGCATCTTATAGGTATTCGGCTCCGAATAATGGGTCCTCTACCGGCATCACCTACGGCTCCTAGAACGCTTCCACCAGTGTTGTCTCCGCTCCATCCTCAACATCCATTGGAGCGCTTTCATCCCTAACGTCGAAGTACTCGAGATGGCAGAGGTCGATAGCATCGAGTCCACGCTGCTGAAGATCCAGCTGCGCTGGGTGGGTCACGTCTCCAGAATGGAGGACCATCGCCTTCCCAAGATCGTGTTATATGGCGAGCTCTCCACTGGCCACCGTGACAGAGGTGCACCAAAGAAAAGGTACAAGGACTGCCTAAAGAAATCTCTTAGTGCCTGCCACATTGACCACCGCCAGTGGGCTGATATCGCCTCAAACCGTGCATCTTGGCGCCTCACAGTTTGGCGGGCAGCAACCTCCTTTGAAGAAGACTGCAGAGCCCACCTCACTGACAAAAGGCAAAGGAGGAAAAACCCAACACCCAACCCCAACCAACCAATTTTCCCCTGCAGCCGCTGCAACCGTGTCTGCCTGTCCCGCATCGGACTTGTCAGCCACAAACGAGCCTGCAGCTGACGTGGACTTTTTACCCCCTCCATAAATCTTCGTCCGCGAAGCCAAGCCAAAGAAGAAGACTCTGTTCTGCACCACCATGCCCATGAAAAGTGTATCACTGAGAGTAGTTTCTTCTATAGTGTGTACACTTTTACTTCTGTTCAGTTTCCCTTTGAAAAACATCACTTTGCATAGTGATTCTTCCCTTAGAACTTGTTACAGGCTTTTCCATAAGTTGGGCATTGGTTTTCCGCATGCTTAGTTTCGTATTGTTTACAATTGAATGCCTCTCCATCTTTTTGTTAGTTCCTGTATCTCATTTTTTGCTTATGTGTGTATTCAGACACTGTGGCTATGACTATGCTTTCATTTTCACTGGCTTTTACAATATCACTGAATTTTTTCGCATGCTGCAGAACTAGTTCACTGGCATGGCCTGTCTTCACAGCTCCAGCTAAAGTAAACTTTGTCTCTCACAGCAACCTCTGCCTCACTTTCTTATAATTAATTCTGAACCAATTTGATCACGGATCATTGAATCTTGCAGCAATTCAAAATTACATGTTTTTACTTTTAATTTTAAGTCTGTTAATAAAGTATCAAAGTTCTCTCCCTGCATCTGTGTGTGCGAGCAAAACACATACCTCTCGACGGTTTCATTTTTCTTTGGTCAAACACCTTGATAATCTTGTTGAATTTGCTCTGGTCTTCTGCCTCAGCAAAGACAAACATGTTGAAAACCTCTCAAGCTTGAGTTCCCACCATGTTAAGCAGCAGTGCAATCTTCCATGCATCTGGTTTGCAATCGATTCCAATGGGTTGCAGGTCACTGCAGGTACCACATAAAGCTTTATTTAAATAGCCTCCACTTGTGATCGACATGTCCAGTCCATTTTACAGCATTAGGAGTTTTTAAACTCTCCATATTTTCACTATTGATATCGACTGTTACTCACTATGCACACTATGTGTTTCTTTTTTTTTCTTTCACTCCCATGCACAGCAGAAATTGGCTGTTTCTTTCTCTCCTGGCTGTTTCTTCCACTCCTTGTACCATGTGATGTTTCTTGTATTACAATAAAGAAACAGGTTCCTTTTAAAACAATTAGATTTATTAACTAAGCAAGCAGCACAAAGGACAGAACATACAGACCTCATGTGGAGGCATGCATCTTGAATCTATCCAAGATGCAACAGTATTCCCCAGATGCTACACACGCTATCTCCGATTCCTCCTAGTAGTAGTACTCTATCTCTACTTTGGTTGTCCGTTCTCCTGGGGCCGAGGTTCTGATGGGCTCCATAAGTAGTTTTTCTTTGAATTTTCCTACTCCTTGCACTTGTGGGATCCACTCTTCAAAGAAATTCTCCAGGTCCTTCCCCTTGGTCCCATCTCTCAGCCCGACGATTCAGACATTATTTCTTATGCTGAAATTTTCCATGTGGTCAATTTTATCCAGAAGCAGTTGTTTATCTGCTTTCCACTTCCCTCCAGGGTTTTAATTTGTTCTTAGGTCATTATCAGGTCGTTTTCAACCTGGCTCACCCGAGTATTCAGGTCTTCAATCACCATTGTCATTGCTGTTATTTTTCTTGCTACCTCTCTTAGTACATTTTTCACCTTGGAGAATCGTTCACTCAGAACCTCCACAGATTCTATCATATTTTGCAAATAGGTTTCAATCCCCACTTCCTTGGGTTTGTGCCAACATCTTGGCTGCACCTTCTCCACCACTCCCTTGTGGACTTTCTGTCAATGAATTTGACAACTTTTGAGCTTTGTCAGTTTTATTTTTCTGGGTTGTGTTCTTCTTACCCATCAATCCTTTATTTTTAAATATAATTTTTAAAAATTTTGATGACTTTAAATCAGTCTTTTAATCAATCTTCACAGAGAACTCTTCCAACCTACATCTGTCCAGGTCCTCAGCATGGCCACGCCCCCACACTAGTCTCTCTTTAAGATTGTGAGAAATCAATTTACTTATCTTGGAAAACAGTTACAAAGAATCATAAGTACATTTTTAAAGAAAATTTCCTTCCTTTATTAAAACATGTGAAACAGTCTTTAACGTCATGGTTGCCTCTGTCTATATCTCTGGTCAGTTATATTAATTCTATTAAAATGAATGTTTTACCCAAATTTTTATATCTTTTTTCAATCCATACCAATTTTTGTTCCTAAATCGTTTTATGATTCATTTGATTCAGTTCTATCATCTTATATATGGAAGGATAAACACCCTCATCTAAATAAAGTTCATCGTCAAAAATTCAAAATTAACGGAGGTATGGCATTACCTAATTTCAAATTTTATTATTGGGCGGTCAATATACGTAACCTTATGTCCACGCTGCTGAAGATCCAGCTGCGCTGGGTGGGTCACGTCTCCAGAATGGAGGACCATCGCCTTCCCAAGATCGTGTTATATGGCGAGCTCTCCACTGGCCATCGTGTCAGAGGTGCACCAAAGAAAAGGTACAAGGACTGCCTAAAGAAATCTCTTGGTGCCAGCCACATTGACCACCGCCAGTGGGCTGATATCGCCTCAAACCGTGCATCTTGGCGCCTCACAGTTTGGTGGGCAGCAACCTCCTTTGAAGAAGACCGCAGAGCCCACCTCACTGACAAAAGGCAAAGGAGGAAAAACCCAACACCCAACCCCAACCAACCAATTTTCCCCTGCAGCCGCTGCAACCATGTCTGCCTGTCCCGCATCGGACTTGTCAGCCACAAACGAGCCTGCAGCAGACGTGGACTTTTACCCCCTCCATAAATCTTCGTCCGCGAAGCCAAGCCAAAGAAAGAAAGAATGTCTTGGTTACATTTTAATAACCGAGTGGACTGTCCAGTGTGGGTAGCAATGGAGTTGAACTCTGTTAAAAGTTTCTCCATTTGAGCACTTCTGGATCCTCACTTCCTTTTTCTTTAAATAAATCATTTGTCAATTCGGTTGTCAGGCAGACTCTTAAGAGTGTGGCTGTAGTTCAGAAAATGTTTTAGACTTTGTGGTTTTTGTCCTATTCTGTTCAATCATCTTTTTCAACCTTTTTACATGATTTTGCTTTTCATGATTGATACAGGTTGGGTATTGAACGTTTCAAAGATCTTTTTATTGATGACAGCTTTGCGTCATTTGAAAAGTTTTCTGAAAAGTTCAATTTACCAAATACTAATTTTTTCAGATTCTTGCAAATCAGACATTTTCTTCCATCTCAGATAACTAATTTTCTTATGACACCTGATGCAAATGTTATTGATATGTTTTTTACTTTACAACTTTATTGCACATGTCTAGTATCCATTATTTATGATAAGTTGGTAGATTTAAGACATACTCCCTTAGTTAAAATTAAAAATACCTGGGAACAGGATTTAAGCCTTTCAATATCGGACGAGGTTTTGGAATCAAATTTTATATTGGTTTTATATTGTAGCGATGTGCTACACACAGCACTGAAATATCGACAACATCCATATTTAAAGTCGTACTCAAGAATGCTTTATTTGGACCTGCAGGCCCAATTTTATACGCACTTCCGTTTCCGCTGTTGTCAACAGAAATGACATCACCAGCGAATACAAAAGGTTCTTCCCGTCATGGGCTTCTTCTCCTCAATGAAGGAAGCCCCACACCATCTTGGGAGCTGGCCCCTTTGCCAATGTGTAACTGCCATTTTGGGGGAGCTGGTTCACGTGCATTGTGAGTGGGCCGCCACGTGACACAGCCTCCCAGAACTGGCAATGCCCCTCCCAAAACCTAAAGTCTGGATTGGTCTCTGTTTTGGCGGTCTGCCCCTGTGCCGCGGTGCCTGGACTTCCACCAGCTGGGCCAGGTCTTCATGAGCTGGTTTAAGTCGATCTATCATGAAGACCTCCTCTTTCCCCCCCAGTGTCCAAAACGAATGTGGACTTATTGTTCTTAATCACCTTAAATGGCCCCTCGTATGGTCTCTGCAATGGTGCCCGATGATCCCCCCTTCTTACAAAAACAAATTTACAGTTCTGCAGGTCTTTGAGCACACTGGTCCTGCTCCATCAGTGATGTGATGTCAGCATGGGGTCCAGGGTACCGAGCCTCTCATGTAGTCTGTCCAAGTCTGCTGCAGGTTCTTCCTCTTGCCCCCAACTTAAATCAACTTGGCTGATGAGGTGTCCAGTTCTTCCTTGGGTGCTGTGCCAATTCCTAGTAGGACTCCAGGGAAGTTCATCTACCCAGTCGAGCCCCTTTAGGCAAGCTATAAGCACCGACTCTAGGTGTGGTGTAGCTGCATTCCCTAAAGGCTGGCTAGGGCTTACCACAGGCTAGAGGTAAATTGAGTACCTCTGTCAGAAGTTATGTGGGCTGGTTGTCTGAAACGTGCTGCCCAGGTTGCAATCAGTGCTTGTGCGCAGGAATCAGTGGTCATGTCAGTGAATGGGGCTGTATCTGGCCATCATGTGAAGCGATCAACTATGGTGAGGTGATAACATTCCCCTTGTGACACCGGCAGGAGCCCCACAATATCTACATGGATGTGGTTGAACCTTCAGTGGCTGCGAGCAAATTGCTTCAATGGGGTTTTGGTGTACTGCTGAACCTTGACTGTTTGGCACTGTGTGCATATTTTTGCCCATCTGCTGACTTGTTTCCTGAGCCCATGCCACATGAACCTGTCGGCAACCATCTGCACAGTTGTCCTGATAGACGGGTGCGTCAGTCAGTGTATGGAGTCGAAAACTTGCCATCTCCATGCTGCTGGGACGATGGGGGAAAGGCTGACCTTTACCATCATCGCATAAGAAGGTCTTCTCGCCAGGGCCTTCTAGTATGTATTGTAGTTGTAAACCCGAGACTGCGGTCTTGTATCTGGGCATTTCATCATCCACCTGCTGTGTTCCGCCAGTGCTGCAAACCTACCCCTGGGACACGGCCTGGATAGTTGGCCTGAAAAGTACGCCTGTCATGATGTTGTCTTTTCCCAAGATGTGGTTGAAGTTTATTGTGCATTCGAAGATGTAGGACAGATGTCACTGCTGGTTGCTGACCAGGAATCGGACCTCTTCGCCAATATGAAAGTCAATGGCTTGTGATATGTCAAAGCAGTGAAAGGCCTGCCTGTAAGAAGTATCTGAAATGTCAGATGGCCAACAACTCCTGGTCGAAGGCCCTGTACTTAAGCTTAGACAGACTTAGGAGTCTGCTGAAGAACGGCAGGGGCTTCCAGTGCCTTTCGATGGACTGTTCCAACACCCCACCAACTGCTGTGTTAGGGGCGTCCACTGTGAGGGAGGTTGGGATGTCTGTCCTGGAATGGGTCAGCAACACGGCATCTCCTAGGGCTTCTTTTGCTTGCACAAAGGCAGCTGCAGAGGCGTCATCCCAAGTGACGTCTTTGGCCTTACCTGACCTCAGAGCGAACAAGGGGCGCATGATGCAGGCCACTGTATGGGTGAAACGGTGATTAATCCCTTGACTCTGTTGGGCCTGGCAAATTGTCGGATGGTATCTACTTTAGCAGGCAGTGGCTTCACTGTCTTCTGTAATCCTGTAGCCCAGGAATTCAATGGTGTCAAGTCCAAACTGGTATTTGGCCAGGTTGATTGTGAGGCCGAACCCTCTCAGGCAGGTGTGGAGTTTATGGAGGTGGAATACATGTTCCTGGAGACTGCTGGCTATCAGGATATCATCCAGATAGATGAACGCAAAGTCCAGGTAGCAATCCACCCCGGGTCCATTCGCTGTTGGAATGTCTGTACGGCATTCTTCAAGCTAAACAGCATGCAGAGGAACTCAAACAAGCCAAACAGGGTGATGATGTCTTCGAGGTGTACCGGGATCTGACGGTTCAAGGTCCACTTTGGAAAAAATGTTTGTCCCGTGTAGGTTTGCTGTGAAGTCCTGTATGTGTGGCACAGGGAAGTGATCTGGACTTATAGCCTCGTTCAGCCGGCAGTAATCCCCACATGGTCTCCAACCTCTGGCTGCTTTCGGCACCATGTGCAGAGGGGAGGCCCATGGGCTTTCGGATCGCCGTTTGATTCCTAATTCCTCCATCTGCTGAACTCCTCCTTCACGAGGCAAAGCTCGTCTGGGGGAAGTCTCTATGCTCTGGCGTGGAGTCATGGTCCCTGGGTCAGTATGTGATGTTGCACTCCATGCTTTGGCATGGTTGATGTGAACTGTGGGGCCAGCACCAAAGGGAGGTCTGCCAGGATTCTGGTGAACTTGTCCTCTAAAAATGAGTCCAGATGTGGGGCTGGTAACCTGGTTTAACTCAAGGAGCATGTCTGGAACATCTTGGTATAGATCAGTCTTCTCCCCTGTAGATTGACCATCAGGCTGTATGCTTGCAGAAAGTCTGCCCCTAGGAGTGGTTGGGCCACAATGGCCAGTGTGATGTCCCACATGCAGCTGGACTGCACAGGTGCCATAGGTCTGTATCGCATTGCTGCTTGCTGCCCAGTCTTCCTGCTGCGGGTGTCATGCCCCGTTGGGGGCAGAACGCTGATCTCCACTCCTGTGTCGACCAGAAAGTGGCATCCGGACTGTTTGTCCCAGATGTACAGGAGGCCGTCCGGATGGCCAGCCGCCACAGCTATCAGTGGCGGCTGGCCCCGGTGTTTCCCGGGAACGTGCAGGGTGGACAACAACTTCTGTTCCCCGTCGCTCATGGTAGAAACACCACTGGTCATTTAGTGGTGAGCATTCTATTGCTGGGCCTGGTCTGGCCTGTTGCTGCCCAATGGCCTAATGAGCAACATATTTGCCCTCTTCCAGAGGTAACTGTATAAACTCTGCGATCTGGCTTGCTGTCTCCTGGACCTTACTACATAATAGTAGTATGTCGAGTTTGAGGTTACTTGCGGGATTGAAACTGGGCTTCAGCTTGGTCGAAATACAGACGTGGCCGCAACATCCAGAAGGTCAGTAGTTTCAATGCGACTGCGTGTATGGATGAGTCATTCATCATTGGTCCAAATAGCTTCTGGACCGTCGGGGTCACCAATTGTAGCAATTTCTACATAGCGGGGAAATAATGACAACGTGCCCATTAGGAGTCGTACTCAAGAATGTTTTATTTGGGCCTGCAAGCCTGACTTTATACGCACTTCTGTTTCCGCCGTTGCCGCGGAAATAATGTCACTGGCAAATACAAAATATTATTCCAGTGCACAGGCTTCCTCTCCTTGATGAAGGAAGCCCTGCACCATCTTGGGAGCTGGCCCCTTTGCCAATGTGCAACTGCCACAACATCTTTATGCACATGTCACTGTTTGTTACAGTTTAATGTTGTACATAGGGCTCAAATGTCTAAAGTTAAATGATCTTGTATTTATTCCGATGTAGACCCTTGCTGTGATAAATGTAAGAGGGGAGAGGCTTTTCTAATCCACATGTTTTGGACGTGTCCTAGTCTCGAAAGTTATTGGAGAGATGTGTTGCAAACTTTATCCTTAATCCTTAATTTAAATTTAGAGCCTAATCCTTTGGTTGCTCTATTCAAAACAACTGGAGAGGATGAGGTTCTTAATATTTTATTAATTCAACATATATAATGTAAAAAATTAAGAATATTATAGCATAAGTACACAATAAAATACTAACAAATATATGCTGAAACTTTATTTATAAAATCTAAAAACTAAAAAAATTACAAACTACAAAAAAACCCTATTAACCCACCCTTCCCCCAAACTAATCTAATCCCAAAACTAAAATATAAGATATTTCATTTTAAACAATTGCAAGTAATTAATTTGGATTGTGTCAGTTGACACTCAAAGACCTCAAATACATCATAAAGTTGTTATATTTTTAGGGGAAACTCCATTGATCAAAAAAGAAATTAATAAATTTACCTATTACAGTTACAAAGAATCATAAGTATCTTTTTAAAGAATATTTCCTTGCTTTATTAAAACATGTGAAACAGTATCTAATGCAATGGCTGCCTCTGTCTATATTTCTGGTCAGTTGTATTAATTCTGTTAAAATGAATATTTTACCTAAATTTTTATATCTTTTTTCAATCTATACCAATTTAGCATACAGACCCCAAATTTGCAAAAATGAAGAATATTTATCCCTTAAATTATACATATTTTTTTTCTAATGGTATACAGCTTTGAATTTCAGCATGCCATCTATCTAATGTTAATGAAACTCGTATTTCCTTGCTATTACTAAAACCAAATTAACAAACTTTAATTGGAAATCTGACAATGCTAATTTAGGAGTAATACTTTCAAAATTTCCAAACAAAAGTAATTCAGGATTCAAAGGAAAATTCACTCCTGTTATCGGTTGTAAAAATTTGCTAATAGATACCCAAAAAGGGTTGACCTTTGAGCAATACCACATAGAATGAAAAAAAGTTCCAATTTCTGTTACATTTAAAACATTGATCCGATAAATCCGATCTTCATCTACTCAATTTCTGAGGAGTAATATATAATTGATGTAAAAAATTATAATGAAGTAATCTATATCGTACATTAATAGTATTTGTCATAAACTCTTTACACAAATTTTGCCAGACTTGTTGATCCATTATTGTGTCCAAATCCCATTCCCATCTTTCTTTTGAATTAAACAATCCTAATTTTGGTGTCTGTTCTTGTAATACTATATATGCAATTGAAATAAACTTTTTAATCATTCCATCAACCATAATTTGTTTCAACTTTTAAAATCATTTCCAGTCCTAATTTTTCTCTCAAATAAGCCCTCAGTTGAAAATAACAAAATAATGTACTGTAAGGTATACTATATTTAATCATTAATTGATCAAAAGACATCAATCCATTATTATCACAATATCCAAATTAGAGATTCCCTTGTGATATCATTTATTTAAAAAAGATTATCTTTTGAAAAAAGCATTTTAATGAAATAATATATCCATCAATTTCTAATTTAACTTTATTACAGATGTTCAACAAATGTTTTATTATCGAAGCTTCCTTACCTATTACATTGGATTTAAAATCCCATTTATAAATGAACTCATCTGGTTTAACTTCTTCTATCTTATTTAGTTCAATATCCACCCATGATGGTTAAATTTTAACAAACATAAAAATAAAACTCTTAATTGTGCTGCTCTGTAATCATTCTTAAAATTGGGAAGTTGTAATCCTCCTTGTTCATATTTCCATGTTAATTTTTCTAATGCCTTTCTTGCCATCTTGCCTTTCCAAAGAAATTTCCTAACTTGCTTATTTAAATCTTTAAAAAAATTGAGGTAGAGATATAGGGAAGAATTGGAATAAATATTTAAGTCATGGAAAAATATTCATTTTAATACAGTTAACTCTCCCAATTAATGTAATCGGTAAACTTACCCATTTCTTTAAACCTTCCTCTATCTTTTTAAGTAATGGAATATAATTTAATTTATATAAAGTTTTCAAATAGCTATCAATACATATACCTAAATATTTAATCTTATCTCTCTATTTAAAATAAACCTTTTGTCCACATTTTAATCCAATTTATCTTATATCCCAAAATTTTCCCATAATCTAACAAATGACTATAGGGTCTTGGTAATGATATTTGTGGTTGAGTTAAATAAACTAATACATCATCAGCAAATAAACAAATTTTATGTTGTACCTTATTTATCTCAAATCACTTTGTTGATCATCTCTAAATTTTTGTGCTTCTTTTGCTAAAGCAAACAAAGCTGGTGATAAAGGACACCCCTACCAACTAGACCTATTTAATTTAAAAAATTGAGATATATGTCCATTAGTAATCACTTTAGCTTTGGGACTTCTATATAAGGCCTTAATACAATTTATAAATATATAATTTAATATAATTTATAAAGTTAATACCAAAATCAAATTTACTTAACACTTTAAATAAAAAAAATCCCACTCTAACCTATCAAAAGCTTTTTTGGCATCTAAAGCTACAATAAGACTTAAATCTTCTTTTTTCTCAGCTCAATGAATTATACTTAATAACCTTACTATATTCTCCAAAGTTAATGAATTATACTTAATAACCTTACTATATTCTCCAAAGTTTGTCTATTTTTAAAAAATACCTGTCTGATCCATATTTATTAAATCAAGAAGATATTCATTAATCCTATTCGCCACTACTTTTGCTACAATTTTATAGTCTATGTTTAACAAAGATATAGGTCTATAAGAAGTAGGCTTTAATGGGTCTCCATCTTTTTTAGGAATAATCATAATTATTGCCAGAGAAAATATTGTTTAGAAGCCTATTCTATTATTTTCATAAATCATGGAATCAATAAATCTTTAAACACTCTATAAAATTCAACTGGAAGCCCATCTTCATCTGAAGATTTATTATTTTTTAAACTAGTAAGTGCATCATAAATCTTCTGCTCAGTAAAAGGACTCTCTAATTGATCTAAACATTTTTGAGTCAAAGATGGTAATGTTAATTATGACAAATCTATCGTCTCTTCATCTTGTAGTGATTCAAATTCATTAAATACATTATTAATTCTTTGTGGCTTATATGTCACTTCATCATTTTCCTCTTCTATAGCATTAATTGTTTTAGAAGATTGTTCTGCTTTTAATGGCCAAGCCAAAACTTTGTGATCTTTCACTTTCTGCTTAGATTGTAATATCATTTTCTCTGCTATATATGATAACATTGTATTATATTATAATATTTTATTTGCTAAAATTCTATATTAATCCTCAAAGGGTGATTTTTGAATTTCTTTTGCCAAGAAAGTTATCTCCTTTTCCAATTTGTCTATATCTTTCATATATTCTTTTTTGTTTTGATGAATAACTTATAATTTGACCTTGTAAATAAGTTTTCAATGTATCTCAAATTACAAACATATTATCTACTAAATTTAAGTTAGTTTCACAAAACAATTGACTATGTTGTGTTATAAATAAACAAAAATCCAGTCTCTTCAATATTAAAGAATTCAATCTCCATCTATAAATTAAATGTTGTTTTACTGCAAATTCCAACTCAATTAAAAGAGAATGGTCAGATAATTATATAGGTTTATAATTCATAGCAATCATTCTTCATTGATTTTGAGCAGAAAGCAAGAAAAAAATTCAATTCTAGAATATATATCAAATCTGTTAGAATAAAAAGAATAATCCCTTTCTTTAAGATGCATTCTTCTCCATATATCAATTAAATTAAAATCTTTCATTAAAAATAACAATGTTTTAGCTGCCTTTGATTTCACTATATGTCTTAAAGACCTATCCAATACAGGTTCTAAACAAATATTAAAATCACCACCCACCAAAACATTTTTGTGTACATTCACTAAGATTAAAAAAGTATCCTGTATAATTTTTTGATCATCTAAATTCAGTGCAGAAATAGTCAATAAAGTCCATTCTTCAGAAAATATTTGACAATTTACTATAAGATACCTTCCCACTGGATCTGTAATTACATCTTGAATTTTAACTGGTAAAATTTTAAAGTAAAATTGCCACTCCCCTAGCTTTAGAGTTAAATGTAGAGAAATCTATTTGACCTATCCAATCTCTTGTCAATTTTAAATGTTCACCTTCAGTTAAATGAGTCTCTTGTTAAAAAAAAACAATATCTACTCCTAATTTCTTGATATACGATAATATCTTCTTTCTTTTTATGGTTCCATTAATCCCATTAATATTAAAACTTAATATCTTAACTGTTTTACCCATTATTTTACAAATTATTAACGTACATTCCTATCCAGGAAGAATTTGCATACATTAAATTGGTCTGAGATTTCATCATCTGCAATCCAAAAGCAATGAACTTATTCAAAATAAAAATATTATGTAAAAGTGTTAAATTAACAAATAAAAACCCTCCCTCCCCAAAATGCCAGATAAATCAGCATTACTCCCCTCCATTTTACGGGTCATAGTTAAACCACAAAAGCACATGTCGTTGTCAGAAACTAACAAACACAATCCCTGACTTCTGAGGAAAATGAAAAAAAAATTATAGAAAGAGGAGAACATACTCCCCATTTTAATAAATCATTTCAACAAGTCCTTTTGTGGTAGGCAAACCATGGACAGATCTTTAACAAAATCTTTGGTCTGAATATAGTTGTTGAAGAAGGCATTCGGCTGATTTGGAATTAAAATCTTTCAAAGTTGCTGAATATCGCAACACAAATCTATAACCTTTATCATATAAAGCCTTCTTAACCGGATTAAACTCTTTCCCAAAAGAACTTGACTCAGATCTGGATAAAAAAAGATCTTGTCACCCTTGTAATTCAAAGGTCCATGTTCTTTAGCACTTCATAGTTTAAAAATCTGATCAATATAGACTGATGTCTTTGATTTGGTTGCAGATTTTGTTGGAGAGCTCTATGGGCTCTCTCAATAAAAATTTTCTCTTCGAAGTTTCCTTGTCCAAATATTTGTGGAATCCAATCTTGAAAAAAATGAATTACATCTTGACTTTCTTTATCTTCAGATATTCCAACAATTTAAAGATTATTCTTTCTACTATAATTTTCCAAAATATCAACCTTCTCTAATAATTTTCATTCATAGAAACCAAAGCAGTGACAGAGTCCTCATTAACATTTGTTATTTCTGCTATGTGTTGAACTTCACGGCCATCCTGAATTATTTCTTCTAATTTATCGACCCTTTCTAAAACATTATTGATTTAGTTAAATCAATTTTAACTTGTTGTATTTCTCCAGTTAAAAATTTAAATTATTCTCCATTGCATTTGCAAGATTATCAATTTTAGCCTCAATTTTATCAAATTTTTTCTTAAACCCGCCTTGCCTTTAAATTCTTCTTCTATAGTTGTGTCTTCATCTTCACTTGTAGAGTCACTAGAATCATCTTCCACACCAAGTAAGTCTTCTTCTTCTTCTTGCAGACCTGGAGTGCTGGACTGGCCCATTAAGAGAGGTGAAGATTTTTTCCCTTTAATTTTTTCATCCCCAGCGTGCACGCTCAGTGAGGAAGTAACTTTCGGGATGGCGCCATCTTTGTGGAGAGCCACAGGGATGAGTTGAAGAGGTAGGCCCGGGTTCTTTTTCTTTCCTTGGTTCGTGTTTTTCTTTTGGTGTACTTTTCGGAGTTTTTTCTTTTTTCAGTGACATTATAATTAAAGTTGTCAGTGTTTTAAAAAGACTTTAAGTTAACTTTAATGGTAAAAACAATTAGCATTTTTAAAATGAAAATCCCCATGAGTCGTAAGGGAGCACTGCGTTCCCTACAGCATCATGTGACCTCCCCTCTGCCCCAGGATGAGGTTCTTTTAACTCCAATCAAATGTCAAATTCTGTTTTTTGCCTCTCTCTTAGCCAGGCATGCAATATTGCTTCGATGGAAGGATACTGCCTCGCCTACCATGCTCGGTGGTTAAGGGACGTTATGTCCTGTTTAAGTCTAGAAAAGATTTGTTTCTCAATTAGTAACTCAAATATAAGGTTTCAAATGTTGTGTGAATAATTTTTGAATATTTTCCATAACCTCTAGGCATAATAGAAATCCTAAGCTTTAGTACTTTGGTGTTTAACTTCAGGAGAAACATACCTTCCTCTGTTTTCTTCTTTTAAGCCATACAACATGGTAAGGGGTTTAGAGACATGTCTAACCATGTTAAAATAATTAGATGTGTTTTCTGTGTTATATTATTGTGGATTGAATCTATATGCCTGTATAACTTGCTGAGCTATGTAATTTATCATTTTTATTGTGCATGCCATAAATGTATTATATATGCATTTTTATGTGTATATAAAATCAATAAAATATTCTACAAATATTATTAATAATAAATAAAAATTATAACCCCTCTGGTTTATATGTATAAAGCTGAGGGGTTATAAACAGAAAGATTGAACAGGCTGAAAAATTTCCCTTCAGAAATGAAAAGGATGACCGAATAGAGGTATTCTTATTTACAAAGATATCTTCAAGCGAGGGTTTAGAAAAATAAGATTATCTCTAAAAGATGTAATAAAGGTAGGAAAAAAACTACAGAGAGGCTATTTAGAATTTGAAATGTATAACTGCAAGGCAGAGTTGAGACAATGTTTAAAGAGAAACTAGATTAGGCCCTGAACAAGAAAGAAGAGGATGTGTTGTCTAGGTGAGATTAAAAAATTGGGAGAAAGCATGTTACATAGAAACTCCTGCTTGTATTGATTGATCTGATTCTGTACTGTAAATCCTACATACTTGACACCTTAGCTTTTTAGTTAGAAACAAATTCTCCCTTCTACATTTATCCACATTACACTAAGAATTTCATTTATCACTATTCTTTTGCATTAGTACAAACTCATTTCTGAGAATTTCCTCCAAGATCGATCATCTGCAAATATGCAGTCGTAGAACAAACGTTCGCAACCAAGCTGATGATTATATTACCAGTCATGGAATACATTTCTCTCCTTTTATTTTGTTTCTCCCTTCGTGGCCTGTGGGATATCCCATGATGAGCAGTTGAATGGACTTTTCACTGAATGTTAGAGATGTGAGAAGTGATCTTGTTGAAACACACAAATTCTGAGATGGGATCACAAGTCAGAATTCAGAGCCAGTTTCTTCTGGCTCGTGAATCCAATTTTAGGGTAAGGGCTCAGATATACATGAGTCTTTGGAATTCTTCAAGGGGGGGCAGTTGATGCTCAATTATAAAGATGTTCAACACAAAAACAGGTCCTTCACCCATCTCCTCACTTCCATCATTCAACATCAGTTCATTCTAATTGCGCATTAAACCCATTTTTAAAAACTTTCCCTACATTCCCATAGGAGAATTAAACAGGCTATTTGGTCCATCAAGTCATGCTGACCATCAATATTCAGTAAATTAGTCCTACACCATCCCACCTTTTATTCTCATCAACACCCTCATATTCTACCACTCACCTATATGCTAGATGCAATTTATGGCAGCTAATTAACCTAACAAGGCAATCATCTTTGGAATGTGGGAAAAAAATCAGGGCGCCGAGAGGAAATCCACACTGTCAAATATTTTTACAAAGTAGGGGAATTAAGGGATATGGGGAAAAGGCAGGTAGGTGGAGATGAACCTGTCATCAGATCAGCCATGATCTCATTTGAATAGTGGACCAGGCTTGATGGGCCGGATGGCCTTCTCTTGCTCCTATTCTTATGTTCTTATTAGAAGAATATTAAATTAAAGCACAGATAACACCTGAGGTCAGGGTTGAAGCATGTCTCAGCATTTCTTATGGAGTTAAACAGGAAAGTCTGCAGATGTTGGGATTGTAGTGCAATCAACAAAAGTGCTGGAGAAACTCAGCAGATCATGCAGCATCTATAGGCAGTTTGATGAAGAGCTCTGGGCTGAAATGTTGGTTACTTCCTGTATATGCTGTGTGATCTGCTAAATTTCTCCAGCCATTTTGTTCTGCATTTTTACGACTGTTTTGATTCAATTTTGCAAAATGGATAAAAATATCTTGTGTTCATTATAATTCAGGATGAAGATGGTAACACAATGATGTGTTTGTAGGGCAAAACAATTAGACATCCGCAATACACAAACGTGCTAAAGAAACTCAGCAGATCACACAGTATCTAGAGGAGGTAAAGGGTTAACAATGTTTTGGGTCTGCGCCTTCACCAGGCATAATACAGGCAGGTACCTGAATAAAAAAGGTGTGTGGGGCGGAAAAGAGAGAGAAAAGGGCAGGGGAGGAGCACAGTTTAAAAGATCATGTGGCTGTAGAACTCGAGAGCAGCGGGGATAATGGGGAGCGATGAGAGAGGCGCTCACAGAACTCCCTTCAAAGAGAGAAGAACTTCCTCATGGGTGGGCATCCCTTGAAGAGACTTCTGAGTAAGCTTTGTGTTGTGCAGGACCTGCTGACAAGAATAATCAGAGCAAATTTTAAGGGCAAAAACTTTAACTGTAAAATGCCATCCAAACAGATGCAAATATGCCACAAGGGAAGGTAACTTATGGAGATATTTAAATAAATAGAGGTTCCTGAGTTGCAAGGGATTTAGAAAAATAAGGAAAAGACAGGAAGGTGGGCTGAAATCTGCCAGAAGTAAGAAATTAATTCCAATTCACCCCATTCTGTTGTATTTAGATAATGCATGGTCAAGTTTGGCTTCATTCCACGTTTTGGAGCATGCTGCATAATGTATGATTAATATAGGATTCATTTCTTCATTCTATCAGTCATTTATTCATATTGCATGCCATATGTAGAACAATCATTGCTGTAACATCTGGTAATTCTGATAAAACTTAAAATTAAGTTACTGCGAATGTCTGTAGGATTTCAAAATGTGCACATATCAGAGCAGATTGTCAAATTATAGCACTGGGAATGGAAAGTTAGATCCACAAAAAGTGAATCACAATTATATGGAAATTCATTTATAATTTATAATTGACCCTATACTCCAAATAATACATTACAAACCAGCAAAGACTCCATTACATTTACAGGTAAGGATACCACACAATTAATTGCCCAATTTTAAAAAAAGTGTCAAACATCATAAATTTAGAAATGGTCCCTTTTATTATCTCAGAAAAATGTGGCATCCATAAAGGCTGTTAGCCTTGTTAAGGAGAAAGGGTGGTTATGTTAACAGACTGTATAAATAACAACAGCAAGACAGCAGTTATCAGACAAAACTTGCATTTATATGGTATCTTTCACATCATATCAGAACACTTCACAAACAACAAAATACTTTTTGAAGTGTACTTATAATCTACTGTAGGAGGCACAGCAGTTGATTTGCACACAGCCATCTCCAACATATTTCAATGTGCTAAACTAATTTGAAAATGTTTAGTGATCTACACCTATGACATTCTTAACCCACAGTACTGGAGAGGTTCCAATGAATGTAAAATTCTGCTTGAATCTGTTACCAATGCCTGATCTAATCAATGTTAGTGCAGTCTATCCTGTTTTTTTTTGTTGTTGCAAATTTAATGTGAACAACTCACTTTCTTTATGTCAAAAGGCTGACCATTTCTGTTCAAGATTGAGCTGTTGGACTCCAAACTAACATTGCATCAAGTTATGTAATTGTATTGTACAGGAATATATTGATTTTTTTGGCAGATGCTTACCTAATTGGATCTTCTTACTATATGATAGCAGCAGGAATCAGTAATGGCTATGCACGCACCTTGACAACCAACACAATTATCCATTTTTCACATGAGTGGCAAATTGTGTTGGAGCATAGGTGGATCACAGATCATCCTGACCTCTAGTGCCTGATATCAGGTAACTATTGACTGGACTATATCTCCTGGACGTGAATAACAAGTAGCCCAATATCAGATGGCAGAGGCCTTTGTACTTAGGTATGTGGTACGGGAGAGGTTTTGAGAGAGAATCACCCATGTGCAAGGTGAGTGATAGGAGAATCAGGGGCAGTAGTCACCCTGTGGGAGTACTGCTCTCTTTTCTGATCTCTCACCAAAGAGCCATAGAAATTTACAGCAGAGGAAGGGAGGCCATTTGCCAATTGTGTTCACGATGGCCAAAAATAGACCTTAACTCATCTCAATCCCTGTTGTTTGGTCCTTGGCTCTATTGGTTACAACAGTTCAAAAACTCTTGAAATAAAGAAGTAATGAAATAAAAATAATCCAAATTATTTTGGACTACTTCTTCACCTTGTTCCTCTATCCATGGTTTCATCATCATGGGTAAAGTAGATGTCAGGCCTTGATGAGAGCTTGAGCAGTAAATGTACATACATATAGGAACCTATTGCATCTGTTGGCTCTCCTTCCCAAATGTTAGGATTGGCTGGTTAAAGCTGATGCTTGTGAGAAATGATCAGAGTGTAGGGCACTGAAGAATTTTAACTGTCCACATACCTGCTGAGAGAACGATTTTGAAGCCATTTCTCAATATTAATGGGCTATTTAGCTTAGCTTCTTGGCAGAAATTACTGCACAATCTTCATAGAAAGGCTAGTATCCTTATACTGTAGTCATTTTCACCAACTCCCTGTGTTCCAACTTCACATGTAATAAAAAAACTTTTAAGAATGTATCCATTGTTATAATGTAGGAAATGCAGTAGCCAAATTGCACACAGCAAAATCTCAGGGACACAAGACCGAAACCCATCTCAGCAATTCCAAGGATAAATGTAGAATTCATTCAGGTGAATTGGATGAAACACAAAAGTCTGCAGACACTGTGATTATAGGAAAAGCATGAAAATGCTGGAGGCATTCAGCAGGTCACCCAGCATCCATAGAAAAAATATATAACCCCCAAACTTTTTTTTCTTGTTCCATACATGCTGCCTGTGCTGTTGAGGTTGTTGAAATAAATGCAGCTTAACAACTAAAGAATACCAAAGTAATAGTTGACATAATTTGTAGAACTTTTGCTTTTGACTCAGAAGATTGTATGTACCAGTCTGATCAAAGAAAACTGTAGCCTGATGTACAAGTGGAGTATTAAAGTTTATTACAAGGTATTAGATGTCCCTACACATAAATCCAAAATATTCCCTCACACTCTTGACTAAAATCAACCCCAAATTCAACATGAAAGGGAATCACTTCCTCAGGTCATTGTTGTCCTTTGTGTGAGGTTGCTGCTTGTAGATTGAACACCACATTGTAGTACCAGAAGTACCTCACTGACTAAAGCTCATTTGTACATGATGGATCACAGAAAGTCACAGTGTTCATTCATATTTAAACTCCACTTTTGCGATCATTTTCCTACCTAAGCCAAGCCAACTGGAGGTAAGACAGAATATTGCAATTACATCCTTGGTGAAGAAATATTGGGTAATCTTTGTAGAGTAAGGAGTACAGAAAGTTATTTTAAAAATAGTGATCTCTTGCTGCATAATTATCCACCTTTCCACGCAGTTCTCCCTTTAACCATACCTGTCACACCATGGTACAATATCTAGTGCTCACTCTTTGTGGGTAAGGTTAGACAAAGTGTTCACCAGAATGTATTGTTATTTAAGTTGAACAACACAGCTGAATTTTTCCAGTCCATACCTACCTGTGTCTGTGGACATGGATGGGAAGCAAGATCTGAGCTGATGATCACCTCAGCTTCTCAGCTTTTAGGGCAGCTCCAAGACTCATGTCTGTTCTTAGGTGATATAGCTCAGCTTTGATCTGAGACTTGTTTCCTCAATGGAGAGAGTCAAACAGTGCCATTTTAACATCATTAGCTCTTAATATTTATGTATTTGGGGCAAGGGATGAAATAGCAATATATTTTGTAACTGACCACAACAACATTTAATCAGAACAGAATTCTCCAAGATATAACTTTATCAGTAGAATAAAAATCTTCATTATCAAGTAGCAAAGGTTCAGGTCCAAAAAATTCCTTCCCTATCCAGGTATGCTGGTGTCATGCACTTTGTTTTCATTTATGTTCCAAATATAAGCAGAAATATTAACAAAATCTATGTTACCAAGGGCATGTATGGATTCTGTGGATGTACAGCAAGAATATACAGATGCACATTACATCACATCAGAAGCCTTTTAATTAATTAATTTACACAGACATACAGTACATGCATGTATACACATGTATGCGCCTGTATACAGATAATATATACACAGGGAAAGTACGTACACAGATGGTGTACAGTTAGACATAAAGAGACTTTCGAAAAATATTTGTCAAGCAATTCTCCCATTATAGGGACATGTAGAAACATAGGGTCAGACTCAAGTCAAACCAGTCTGTCATTAAATCTTATCATGGGAGATCATGGGTGAACTAGGTTTTTCCTCATTGTCCTTCAATGCTTTTGGTTTACAAAATACTGTCAATCTCAGACTTAACAATTGGCTCACTTGACAAACCCAAATACTTTGAACATTAAAGAAGAGGGGTATTTTGCAGTTAACATCTACATTACATGTTATCAAAATATTCACTATTGAAGCTACTGTTTTGAACTATAAGAAGTAAAATTCCTACAGAGGCAGTACACAAAAGTGCTGGAGAAACTCAGCAGGTCACGCAGCATCCATAGATAGTAAAAGGCAGTTGACATTTCGGGCCTGAGCCCTTCTTCAGCACTTTTGTGTACTGCACTAGACCCCAGCATCTACACATTTTCTTGTTTACCAAGTAAATTTCCTAATTCTCCACATAAGGGAGAACCACCATGTTGGATCATCTTCATCCCAAGCCAACTTTGTGAGATTAAGTGCTGCTTCCACATGGATACCATGCCTGGAGGATAATACATTTTCCATAGGTGAGACTGTGAAAACCTATTGCACCCACCACCACATTCTTCCCACCAGCCCCCAGCTCAAACCTAACATCTGGAG
The DNA here is from genome assembly GCF_036971445.1 of Narcine bancroftii. Lineage (NCBI taxonomy): Eukaryota > Metazoa > Chordata > Chondrichthyes > Torpediniformes > Narcinidae > Narcine > Narcine bancroftii. The sequence goes on from NC_091472.1 coordinate 123,011,030, forward strand.
TCACACAAAACAGTTTTACAAAATACCTGGGCCCATTTGGTAGCAGTGTGAAAATGTTGTACTGTGCTTCCAAAGTCAATGTAATGAAATTTAGTGGCAAAGTACAATGAACTGATGCAACCAAGTGGGAATTAATTTCTAGGAATTCACTACTTTAAGTGGACATTTAGGAATTGCTTTGACCAGAAATAAATTGCTGCATAATTTTTCTAAAGTCAAATGTTAATTTGGTCTCCTTTAAATACTCAGTTTTGCTTCCGAATAACATCTGGAAAATTTGAGGAACTTGTCCCACACTGAGATGCAAGGCTTATTTACAGGGGAACATAGCTGGGTGCATTACACTTAGGGGAGCATCCAGGTCTTGGAGGTCAGTGATTGCTACTCTGGAATGGAAAGCATGGAAAAGTTCATTCTCTGGGTTCAGGACTTGCAAGGCTCTGGCAGTTTTCTGGAATCTCCTCATTGTGCCTCTTCCTTGTCTTTATTCATATGGAAACTTCATACTCTCTAGTGTCCTGGAATCAAATGGAGGAATAAAGGTAGAATATTCAGAGCATTGCTTTACCTAGCTACCTCAGCAACAATGACAACATTGTTATATCAACCTCAGACCATCTTGGTAGCCACCATTAAGGGATTTATCAAAAGAGAAGCAGAGGTAAGAAGTACCACCTGCTGTCTTGGAAAAGCTGTAACCATATTGAAGGACACACCCCACCCCACTCTTCTCCCCCTTCCTTCAGACAGAAGATAGTGGAGAGGGTCAAGAACTTCAAATTCCTGAGTGTCAACATTTCTGAGGATCTGTCCTGGAGTCTCCACATTAACGCAATTACAAAGAAGGCTCGACAGTAGCTATAGTTTGGAATGTCACCGAAGACTCTTTTAAACTTCTACAAGTATATTGTGGAGAGCATTCTAGCTGGTTGCATTACAGCCGGGTATGGAGGTGCCAATTCTAAGGACAAGAATAAACTCCAGAAGGTTGTTAACTCGGCCTGCGACATCACAGGCATCAAGGACAACTACATGAGGCGATGTCTTAAAAAAGCAGCCTCTATCCTCAAAGACCCCCACCATCCAGGCCATGCCCTCTTCCCTTTGCTACCATTGGGAAAAAGGTGAGCCCTCAATGGCACTGCCATCAGATTCCTGAATAATCAATGAACCAAAGACATTGCCTTACTTTTCGTGCACTATTATTTTTATTATTTTTTTTAAGTAATGGTTGTCAGATGGTTTGCACTATAATGCTGCCACAAAACATCAAATTTCATATTTGTTCATGACAATAAATCCTGATTCTGAGCTTGAAAACACAAACCTCTAAATCTAGGACAGTTCTTTCCTCCTGTTATCAGACTTTTAAATGAACTGCTCATTGGTAAAGAACAATGGCTTTAGCCTGTGTTAATTATACTTTCCTGAATACCTTCCACTCTTTGACTTACTGTAGCATTATGCCCTGCATTTTGTTTTATTATTGCACAATCTTCTGTACTTATGGGTAAGTGTTCTTTTGGATCTCAACTCGGGGTTGTGGGAACAAGCCGCGAGAGAGGCAAAGTGAGAAGGTTCCAAGCAGATAAATTGGCAATGGGATTGGTAAGTATTCTCTTGAATCTCTCCATTGGCCAATTAGCTCCAGCCAATAAAAAGAGGGGAAGCACAATTGGAGTAGCCAGTGAGGAGCTGCCAGTTTGTGAATGGATCAAGGTAGGATTGGGACTTTGAGGCTTCGACAAGCAGAGCCTAAGGAGAATAGGGCCACCCTATTCGAGGATCAAAATTGATTCAGCTATTAGGCACAGGTAAGGGCAGGTTTTATTTATATAATTTTTTTCATCTAGTCATAAGCAGTGGGAATGGCAGCCAAGGGGAATGCTCCTCTTGCAGAATGTGGGTCAGGGAAGCAGTATCCTTGACGACTGCATCTGTGAGAAGTGCATCCAGCTGCAGCTCCTGACAAACCATGTTAAGGAATCAGAGCTGGAGTTGGATGAACTCCAGATCATTTGGGAGGCAGAAGGGGTAATAGTTAGGAGTTACAGGGTCATTATCACACCAAGAAGGGAGGAGAAGGGTAGCTGGGTGACATTCAGGAGAGGCATCCCTGTGACCACTCCCCTCAATAACAAGTATACCATTTTGGATACTGTTGGGGGGGACGGGACACTGACCTACAAGGGACAACCCAAGGCAATCAAGTCTCTGGCATGGATTCTGGTCTAGTGTCTAAGATGGGAAGGGAGAAGAGGAGGCGAGCTATAATGATATGGGATTCCATAGTTGGTACAGATAAGAGGTTCTGTGGAAGGGATTGAGAGTCCTAAATGGTATGTTGCCTCCCTGGTGCCAAGGTCTGAGATATCTCAGATTGAGTTCACAGCATTCTCAGGAGGGAGCATGAGCAGCCAGATATCATGGTCTCTGTGGAGATCAATGTGATGTGGTCCTGCAAAGAGAGTTCAGGGAGTTAGGTGATAAGTTGAAGGATAGGACCTCTGCGGTTGTGATCTCAGGATTGCTCCCTGTGCCACATGCTAGTGGGGTTAGAAATAGGAGGATTATGCAGATTAACATATGGCTAAAGAGATCATGCAATAGGGAGGGCTTCAGGTTTCTGGCTCATTGGACTCTCTTCTAGGGAAGGTGGGACTTGTTCATCTGAACTGGAAGGGTACTAATATCCTTGCAGGATGGTTTGCTGGCATTTAAACTAGATTTGTAGGGGGGTGGGAATCAGAATTCCAGAGCAAATAGGGGAGTGGAAGAGGAAAAAGATGAAGTGAAGCTGGCATGTAACATCAGAAGTCAAAGGCTGTGTACATGGAGGAAATATTCTCAGGTGCGTCTATTTCAATGTAAAAAGTATTGTAGAAAAGGCAGATGAGCTTAGGGGGTGGATTGGCATGTGGAATTATGACATTGTGGTCATTAGTAAAACTTGTTTGCAGGAGGGGAATGAAAGGGGGAGGAGTGGCATTGGGTGGATAAATCCCCAAGGTCTGACAAGATATTCCCTCAGTCCTTGAGGGAGGCTAGAGTACTAATTGCAGGGACTCTGGCAGAATATTTAAAATGCCCTTAGCCTCAGGTGTGATGCTGGAGGATTAGAAGGTAGCTCATGCTGTTTCATTGTTTAAAAAAGGCTATAAAAGTAACCCAGGAAATTATAGGTCAGTGAACCTGACATTAGTAGTAAGTAAATTATTGGAATGTGTTTTAAGAGATTGGATATTCAAGTATTTGGATAGCCAGGGACTGATTAGGAATAGTCGTCATGGCTTTGTGCATAGTAGATCGTGTTTAACCAATCTTATAGAGTTTTTCGAGGGAGCTTGCCAAGGTCCCACATGGGGGTTGGTCAGGATGGTTTAAACACTTGGTACTCATGGTGAGGTAGTGAACTGGATTTGACATTGACTACAGGAGAGAAAGCCAGAGAGTGGTAGTGGATGATTGCTTCTCAGATGGCAGGTCTGCGTCGAGTGGTGTGTCTCAGGGATCAGTACTGGGACCATTGTTGTTTGTCATCTATATCAATGATCTGGATGATAATGTAAACTGGATAGGAGGGGTATGGAGGGCAATGGACTGGGTGCAGGTCAGTGGGATGAGACAGAATAATAGTTCAGCTCAGACTAGAAGGACCTGCTTCGGTGCTGAAATGTTCTATGGTTTTATGGCCTGGGTTGACTTGCCTGGACAGAATGCAAAATAAAGCTTTACACTGCATCTTATTAAACATGACAATGAATATCGGCTTATTCATTCAATCATTCATATTTTCTGACAAGATTTTACTTTACCTGGCAAGTTGTTAGGACCTAGAATGCACTAACAAAAAAAGGTCTGGGTGCAGACACTTCATTGATTTACAGATTTACAGAAGTGTACTGCACTGTACTGTACCAGCACTCTAGCTATGGGGAGAGATTAGAGAGGCTGAGCTTGTTTTTACCTGAAGCAAACTAAGCTGAAGTGTAATCTGATTGGGTATATAACATTTTGAGGCTTAGGAAGGGTAAATAGTCAATCTTTTCTTCTCTGATGGTAGGACTATCAAAAACAAGAGGGCAGATTTAAAATGAGGGAAATAAGTTTTAAAGGGGATTTATTGTGTGTCAATAAAAGTTCTCCACCTGAAACATTGACTGACCATTTCTCTGCTACTTGACTTGCTGAGTTCCTCCAGCCTCTCCTTGTTTATTGCTCATTGCCTTATCCCTTGAATGAATCATACCTCTACTTGCTGCTCTGCACAGTTGCTTACAAGAACCTTGTTATGTTCATTTATTAGCACATACTTTGAAGACGTTGTCCACCATAGGGGAACAAAGCAACATCATCAGCTCATTCTTGTCGCGTCATGTTATCTCTGTAACTGCACTTGACGTGTCCAGCCCCAATAAACGTTCTATCTCCAAATTTTCCCCCATCCCTTTTTTAAGAATATGGATGCAATAAGGTCGTTGAAACCACACTCCCTTCTACATTTATAAGTGAGATAAATAGAATACATACACCTGTCTCAAAGATGGGATTGTCGAAGGCTGTTTCCACCGTGATTTGACTGTATGGATGAGAGGACATCAGAGGCAGGCGCAGGTTTGAGTGATATCGGCACCTGGATAGAGTGAGAGAAAGGAACAATGACTGGACAACAGCTGTGCACAAGACTTTTAAAGATCTATTGAGTAGCATGTGAGAGCCCCTCCAGAATACGTAACCATAGACTGAATGAAAAGCAAATCTATGTATATCAGCCTCTTCATGATAAGCAATATAACAAGTCAATTTACTGGCAATAATTTTGATTCCTTCATAATGCGAGAATCATCTGCACCAAATCCCATTCAGCTAGTAAGTGACCTGGTTTGTCTGCTACAGGCTTGATTTGTGATTTTTATCAACAATCTGGGCACAACCCCAGAACCCAAGCCCCATCACGAAGAACAGTTGTCAACAGTATCACAGTGGTTACATTACTAGACAAATACTCAGGGACAAGGATTTTAATTCCAACCTGATACATGGTAAATTTTATAGCACTATTGGGTTGTTGGAAAATACTGGCTCATTTCCTATGTCTTTTAGGGATGAAAATCTACTATTCATACCTTCTATGGGTAAAAATTACCTCGAGATACTCAATAATGTGAGTGACTATCAACAATTCAGCAAGGCACTTGGTTCATAAGACCATGGACTTTGGAGCAGAATTAGGCCATTTGGCCCACTGAATCTTCACCATTTAAACCATGGCTGATAATATTAATCCTTTCAACCCCACTCTTTGAAGCCCTGAGTAATCAAGAATCTATCAACTGTGGCGGCTCGCCCATGCAACAGGCGAACTGACTCACGGAGTCACGGGAAAGTCCACAGCAGATCTGACCATGAGAGCTCCGGGTGTAGGGCAAGCCCACAGCTTAGCGGCTGATGTCATAAAGGTCCCAAGAGTCACAAGCGTCATCCAGTTCTGAGGGATTTAAATGCATGTGAGAGTTCTATTAAAGTTAGTTGGATCAACTCAGTTTCAACTCTGTGTGGTTCTTTCGCTCGCTGCCTGCCTAGTGCGAATACACAACCTCTGCTTTAAAAATACCCAATGGCTTGGCTTCCACAACCCTCCAAGGTGCCTAATTCCACAGATTTACCACCCTCTGGCTGAATAAATTTCTCCTCATCTTTGTTCCAAAGGGACATCCTTTCATTCTGAGGCTGTGTCCACTGGTCCTAGACACTCACACTGGTGGAAACATCTTCTCCACATCCATTCAATCTAGTCCTTTCAATATTCAGTATGTAAATATTTGGTTCATGTGGTTTTACCCTTTCACATCCACTGAGTGAAATAAAAAAACATTGTGTTAGCATTTCCACCATCTAGACTTTTTTGCCAGAATTGTGCTTGTGGTTTCCTGTTGGATGTGTTCAGGGCAGGTATGATCACCACATTTAAATGATATTTGGTCAGATACATGGAGAGGAAAGATTTACAGGATATTGAGCCAAGCACAGGCAAATGGAACGAGATCACACAGATAGCTTGGTCAGTGTGGATGAATTGAGTCAAAGGGCCTTTTTACCATGCTATGCAAGTCTGTGGGTTTTTTGTATGTTTTAGACACCCAAGAACTTTAAATGCCTCTCTCATGCTTCCAAACAGAGAGTATGCCAAATTTGATTAATCTTCCATCTTAGGAAAACTCCCAACTTTCAGAAATCAATCAAATCCATCGTTTCAAAGGAAAATATACCTCATCTAAAATAAGAAGCGCAAAAATGTTCATGGCACACCAGGTGTAGTTTCATCAAGGTTTGGATTTGTCCCAGAAGGTTTGGAGAGTTTGGAATAGAAACTGGCTGCTCAACTGGCATCCAATAAAACCTGACCACGTTCTGGGTTTAAGTAGGATCTGTACTTTATGTAGGTTGTGATAATTTGGTACATGTGATTTCTGTCCTTGATTGATGTGCATGCATGCAGCAGGGCAAGTCTTTTTCACCTGCTTTTTCTGCAAATGTCACTAGGATGGGATGGAGTTTAAAGGGGGCCTGAGGGTTAATATTTTCATCGAATGGTAGTTATGTGGGACTAGTTGCTAGAGAAATTGGTAGAGGCGGGGAAAATTACATTTAAAAGGAAGGTTCATGAATGGGAAAGGGTTCGAGGGATATGGGCGAAGTGCAGATAAGTGGAAATCGGGCACTTGGTCATCATGGACAATGGGCTGAAGGGCCTTTCTCTCTTTGCTGTATAACTCTACAGCACTAAGTCACAGATTCTGCATTTGGGTTGGGTTCAAGTCAGGCTATAATTTTATTCATAAACAAGTTTTGTATTTGAATATTCAGAAGGGTTAAGAGAATTACTGTGGCTTACCTGGTAATGTAAATGTAGGCGCTTCCCAGCAGTATGGAGATGATGAGAATGGGGATGAATATTGCCAGAGCCATGTTTCCACCATCTATAGGTCTTTCTGCAGCGGCCTGTGCTGCTGGTGAATGGGGAAGAAGCAAGAGAAACACCACTTTATTCTCACAAAGCTCCCTCAATCCAACGTCAAAGCAGTGTGGGACCTTCCTCTCCCCCTCTTTCCCTGAAGCTACTGAGACACCTCTTCCACTGAGTAAAGACTGAGAGTGTTGGCTTTGTCAGACAAATACGTAGAAGCTCCAAATATGCCACATTTTGATTGGAAGAAGGATAAATGCCTTTTTGTCCTTGCTACTTTAATCCCTTTTGCTCTTTTAACACAGAAGAACTGGTTTAACAATGATCAAAATAAATTAATAGTTAATGGAGAGGCTGGCTAATGTATGAACTATTCCCACCAATTTGATTGGAGGGCTGAACACAGTACTCCCAAGTCACTGTGGAAGGGAAATCGAAACTTGGCCTCTACTGTTACCCAATAAATCATTTGCCTCTTTCCAACTTAACCAGGTAACAACTCATCTTTTCTAGTTTCCATTCTACACACCAGACCCTCGGCTGCTTGTGGTGAATGCTGTCATTGCCTTGTTTGTATTAGGCCTCCATTCTCATCTCAGTGCACGTCAATATAGTGAGCACATCAGGCTTTCAGGGTGCAATATGGGCTGTAAGAAGGTTTGATTAAACAATGGCCCAAGAAGAGGTGAGTATCCAGAGAATCAAAATACAAAATATAATTAGGCTTTCACTTGAATTCCGCCAAATGATGTTAGAAACAAATTTTTTAAAAGGTGTAAAAAGATGGTGCCAGATCTGCTGATTGCTTCCAGCATTTTCTGATTTCACTTAAAATTTCTACCAGTCGTAGTTTTAAAAATTTTTTATGTATTGGGTCTTCGATTCCTTGATGTGAGCACAGTGGCAATGGTTTAAACACGCGCACAAACAAGTTTGGAGCAGGAGTATGGCCAATTGGCCACTGAATCCTGCTCTTTCACTCTGGCTGCAACCTCAACTCAGCATTCCTGACCACTCCTGCCCCCCCCCCCCCCCATAACCTCTCATCTCCTTGGTTATCAAAAGTCTATCTATCCTTTGATTAAACTATTTAAAAAATCCACAGCTCTTTGAGGAAGAGAATTCCTTAGACAAACACCTGTGAGAGAGAAAAAAATTGCCTCATCCATTTTAAATCAGTGACCCCTTTATTGTTAAATAATAACCCTAGACAGTCCGACATGCTTAATTTCTTCAGCTTCTAATGTAGTGCATCCAAGCTGAGAGTGGTTAATGAGACATTACAGAGACCTCTTCTCTGACCCCAGTGCATGCAGTTACTGTTATCCGTGAACGTGTGGGCAATACGTAGAAAGTTTCTATCTCCATCCCATCCCATCTTGCATTTTCTTAGAACCTCTGCATGTAACATTACATTATTTGCCTGATCATTTCTTGATCCTATTCATTCTCACCAAAATATCAGTTAAAACTCTGCTATCAACTCACCTTCCAATGAGTGCTCGAAACCAAACTGGGCAGCTGAAAACAAAAAAAGAATGAGTGTTGTTTTGAAAATAAAGAAAATACTTGAAGTTGAGTCATGTGAACCTGTACTCATCAGAACAATCGTGCAAAAAGTTGATCAAGCAACAATATCGTGTTGAATAAAATTCTGGCCATAAACTCATGTTTAATTTAAAAATAACCCTGTATAGAGCTAGAGCAAAAAGAAGCTAAACAAAACCTGGAGCTCCTGCAAGCAGATTGTGTTTAACTTCATATTCCAGTGGCTGCAGTCTCCTGTGTGTCTTAAGCTAAAATCAGTCTTGTACCCTGCTAATACCACATAAAGCATCATCATGTCTGTAGCTTTGGGAATTTAACAAACATATTTGAAGATATATGTCAGGGATGGCTGAACAGGTAGAATCCAATCCAGAGTCAGAGGTTCCAGACATTTACTGTAAAACCTGAGCACAAAAGTTCAGTCTGGCACTCCAGTGAGGGAATACTGTAAGAGGAACCATCTTCTGGATGAGACAGGAGGAGGATGTAAGAGATCCAATTGCACTATGATTAAAGCAAAGCAACTCTCCACACTGTCCTCACCAGTATTAATCTCTCCGTCAACATCACTTAAAAGCATCTTATCCAGTAATTAGAATATTGCTGTTTGTTGAAGCTAGTTAATGGCTCTGCAAAAAGTAATTAATTGAAAGTGTTTTGGACAGCAACGTGAAATGCACGCCTTTTAAGATTATGAAAGACAAGTTTCAAGTGCAGTAAATCTTAGCCTGGGCTTTCTTGGAGCCAATTCCTTCAGTCCCACCACCCAATAATTTCCCAGTATTTTAGAATTTACAATGAAATGCCTTGAAACATATGGGAAATGATGCTGCATAATATGGTTGTAGCTTGAAATTCAGAAGTCAAGCAAGAAAGAGGAAAAACACCTCAGGGGTTTCAGGACTACAGTGAAACCTCGTTAGAACGCGATTCGTTAATCCGCGGAATTGCTTATAGCGCGGGTGTCTGTTGAATCCAAACGTTGATTTTAGGATGCCAGACAGTGGCTAACAGCCAAAAACTCAAAAATGGACTTTTACGACAGGTGAGGGGGCGGGGGAGACCGGCAGCGTGAGTCAGGTGGGCGAGGGGGGAGACCAGCAGTGCTAGTTGGGCAGGCGAGGAGACTGGCAGCATGAATAGAAGGGGGTGCGGGTGGATACAGCAGCACAATTCAGGTGGGCTTAAATCTGGCTTTCCGAAATCCGGAAAAATCTGAAATTCGGAACACACTGTCCCCCAAGGGTTTCGGATAAAGGATTATGTACCTGTGTGTGGAGTTTAAAGGTCTTATTATAGGGTTTGAGTCACAGTATTCTGTTTTCCTGCTTCCTGAATCATGACCTATATGCATCTGCTCCATGACTCGGCTGTAACATGGTTTGAAATCTTGGACCCCAACTACCGTGTTCTAACGAGGTTTTACTGTATATCTCAGTCTTTAATATGTTTAGTGGCTGTACCTCTGCAACTTCAAATGTTGCCTTTCAGGTTTATTACAATGAAGCATTTTTAACATCACCATTGCCCTGATTGCAGAAGACAGCTGTCCATTTATTCCCAGCAACCACTCAGCAGGGTGATATTGGGCAAGTGCATCCAAACCATCATTCCCCGGTCTGGTAATTGAGACAAATGGGAACTCTTCAGCCAAATCTGAGATCAGGTACCAATCCTCCAGCCTCCCCCTCCAGCACATTATGCTAGTCTCACTGGGACACATGACAGATCATGAGAGAGCCTTCAGGAGAGCCTTCTCCATCCTCCCCCCTCCCACCCCCCCCCCACATAAAACATTGTGGCATTGGATCTCCTGAGTGGTGACAATGAAATCAAGTGAGTGTGAGACTTTCTGCCCTTGCTACTTATAACCTGTGAAGTTCAACTGAAAATCAGAATATTTCTGTTATGTCAGGAATTTTGAGAGTGGGACAAGTGCTGCAAATCTTTCAGAGCATGCAGTTGAGCACATGCATGGATGGTACAAGTTGCTTTTGATTAATTACACACATATAAATGTTCTGAGGCTCAACCGTGTTGCAAATTATATGTAACATCAATGCTCAATGTAGGTGAATCTCATTAAAGATTGCAGGCAAGAGAATAGGCCGTTGAATTCAGGACATTTTAGAAACAAGAATAGTGATAGGAAATGCAGCTTAAAAGTTAAGATTTTAAACACAAGTGAGGTGAAGGAGTGGCAAATGTACTTGCTAAAAATGGCTCGGATTTAATTTGGATAGAGGTGTAAGGTGTAAGATATAAAACCACAATTTGACAATATTGCATAGTTCTGAGGGAACTTAAGTTGAAGGTTTGAGAGACCAGGAAAAAGACGGAGCACTACCAGGAAAATAATGGCGGTCATTATAAATTGAGTCACCACAGCCGAAAAGTTTGTATTTATCCAAGAGTGCTTCAGGGTTCTGAAGGAGTGCAGCAGGGCAAATGTAACAGACTGCTCAGCACAATGCTAATAGGAGAGAAAAATGTAAGATAACCTTGAAAGAAAATAAATGGGATTTTTGTAAGCCTCTTCAGGTGAAGGATGATGACAATTTGGAATTCACTACCACACAGCTGCTGATATAGAGCTCTTCAGTTTTTTTCATGAGGCACTTAAGCGGAACCTATGCTGAAACATTTTCTGATAATTTAACGCTGCTGGCAGATACTCAAGGGAGCAGTTTTTGGAATATTGTTTATACTTGCAAAATATTATTGGATACCAGTACCATTCCAAGAATCTACAGCACTAGCATGTAAAAATAGAGCAAAACAGAACAAGCTAATCAATGGTTAGACCTTTTATGCTAACAATGCAAGAATAACGAAGAAATCTAAGGGAAAATTATCGAATAGCTAAGGTATCAGAAAGAAGACTCAGACTCTGTACAAGTTGTGGGATAGTTCTTTCCCTATATCCCATAGCTCTACCCAGAGTCCTAGACTGTTACAGGTACTGCTGTTAGCATTTCAGGACATCTTTTCATTGTACTTATGTGTAACTCTCATACTCACGTTGAGTACTGCACTGTACAGCCAGCCTTTTCTTTAATGTTATTGCAAAGATATTAGCTGTGCCCATGATGTAATTAGCAAACTCATGTAATTATTTCCTGTCATGTTCCATTAGCTTACGGTTAAAGCCATTTTTGAGAATAGAACCATTTTGGGTTTTGCTTCTTTCTCTTCCACCCTCCCACCTGTATTCACCCATTAGTCTGTGCTCCCTCCCCTTCACCCCCTCACTCACACCTCTATATTTAGGCATCTGGCTGATTTTCAGCACTCTTGAAGAAGGGCTGAAGCCCCACACATTGACTGCCTTTGACTTACTGTGGATTATGCATGACCTGATGAGTTTCTCCAGCGCTTATTTGCCTCAGCACCTACAGACTTTCTTGTTTACATCCTGGTTGAACCAGCTGTTTGGAAGCTTTTGACTTGGTTTCCCGGTTTGTTACTGCAGGTGTACCTAAAAGCCTGTTTCTTTTGTTGTGGGTTTTCAGACTTGGACGCTGCTTCATTAAATGCCCGTGCACTGAACTCTTGATGCTTGCGCTGTCTCTTGTTGCTCTCATTCTTCCTCCTTCCCCCGTCACAATTGGCAGGTGGGCTATATTTTTCATCCTCCACGATGGTGAACTGGCTTATAAACAGCACAGTTTACACTGGCATCTTGACAATGTGCCGACACACAGCAGAATCTGGAGCAAGACACCATCTCTTGGAGGAACCCAACAAGGCGAGCAGCATCCGTGGGAGAGAAAGAAATTGTCAACATTTCGGACCAGAACCCTCGATGAAGGGCTCCGACCAAAAATCTTGACCATTCTTTTTTCTCCCACTGATGCTGATCATCTGCTGAGTTCCTGCAGCAGATGATGTCTTGAAGAATAATCGTCACGTTGTGAGTGTGGCTAATGAATGGGCACCATGCCAACTTTCTCTCATGGGCACTGTCCAAAGTACAGGCAACATGCCAGTTCAGACTGAACTCTCAGCTCCTTCCCCATTTGTTTGCACTCTGGATATCAATTTTCTGTTACAGCCCCACCCTCCAATCCCCTGCGAAATATAAAGGCATTCCAGGGCTGCGCGGAAGATGGTGAAACCTTTGGGCGCTTGGGAGTGCCCAAGTGGGTGCAGAATTTGGCCTTACCTTTGCATAAAGGCAGTGGGCCACTCCAGTGGGATGGATGAGCAATGATGCATCTGATGGTCACCTCTCCAACCAGCTCAAACCCTTCATAGCACATGAAGGTCAAAGTCTCTCCCGGCAGGTACAGCCGCTTGTACAGAATCTGATAACCATTTTCTGGTAGTCCAGGGTTCTCACATGCTACCGACTCCTCCGCTGAAAGAGAAAATGTAGATGGTTGGAAAAAGAACATTACAGGACACATTTATACAACGGTTTTCAAATCATCCAAGGATATATTTTTGAGCAGAAGAATTATCAGGTGTTCTATTGAAGAATTCACTGACAGCTTGGTTGATAAAATGGCCTCTAGAACAGTGGTTTTCAATCCTTTTTCACCAACAGACTACCTTAAGTATTCTTTTACTGACTGCAGACCACTTCTGATCACCCATAAACCACCAAAGGTCCAAGGACCACAAGCTGAAAAACACTGAATATAGAACTGTAGACCCTTCAGCCCTTCCAGTCTGTGCCAAACTATCATTCTTCCTCAATCTACTGACCTGCACCTGGATCAGATCCCTTCGCACCTCTCCCATCTATGTACCTGTCCAAATTTTTCTTAAATGTCAAAATTGAGCCTGCATTCAACTGGAAGCTCCTCCCACATTCCCACCACTCTCTACATGAAGAAGTTCCTCCTAATGTTCCCCTTTCACCCTTAACCCATGTCCTCTAGTTTTATCTCTCCCAAGTAAAGGGTTTGACTGAAGTTCCAGGAATACGTTCACATTCCACCATGTCAACTAGGAAAATTGCATTTCCGTTATCTTTGTTCATGTTTGGGGCAGTCTGGTTTCACTGGCAAGAGCAGTTTTTTTTAGCACTGTTACTAACTGCAAATATTTATTATTATTATTTTGCATTTACCTGTTATATAATTTTTTTCTCTCTTTTCTCACCTGTTGTGTCCATCTATTTAGGAAGATGCAGCACGTAAGACATTCATTGCATTTGTACATTGTATATATGAATATGATAATAAACTATTCATTTATTTATTGTCTATCTATAAGTGCTCTCGAGAGGCCAGTTATTTTGAATCACAGCAGTCCTTATTTCATACTTCATCCCAATGGAGAGGGAGGCCGTTTATCCCATCAAGTTCCTGCTTGGTGTCAGAGTGTCCCTATCAATCCAATTCTATCGCATGCCTACCAAACCCACTAATTCTTCTAGCAGCCACCTGCACAAAAGGGTTCGTTCACAGAAGCCATTTAGCTACCCACCACCAGCATTGTCTTTGGGAGGTGGGAGGGGAAACTCTGCGCAGATAACACTCAAGGTCTGAAGTGAACCTGGGTCACTGGGGTTCAAGCCACCTGCCAATGGCACAGTGCCACCCTGGATATCTTTAAACCTCCTGCCTCCCTCTCACCTTATATTCTTGTATTTGACATTTTACCATGGGGATAAAGATTCTTGTCTATGCCCTTGCTTATGAGTAATTAGTATTTCTTTCTCTACTCTGTATATTGCTGTTTATGTGACTGTATGGATGTTAGATGTAACCTGTTAGCCTGTTCACAGAATAATCCTTTTCACAGTATAGGTATCATGTGACAAATAGACGTATGAAAACTGACTTTTGACTTATGATCTTGTTAGCTCATATTTGAGCCTAAAGTCTTCACGGAATCAGCTGGAAAGAATGGGCAGGGCAGCAGTCTTATCTCTTCGCTTGTCCCCAAGGAATCACAATCTGCTCTGCCATCTGCAAACACCAGTCATAACTGCAAAGGTAAATCTGAATGACAGGTAGCACTGGGATCACAAGCCCAATGCCATCTGGCTCAGGAAGCCACCTTGTGGACACTGTTTGATGTCTGTTATCTGTTGTTGAGGGGATTGGAATAATAGCCTCTCTTTCTTCTTTTTCCATTAGGTTAAATAATTTCCATTGCTTCTTTAAACAAAGGAGATATGTTCATAATTTAAATGCATTCCTTCATAACAAACATTCTTCTCTGATCGACTGCAATTAAATTATGAACTCATCATCTCTCGATTGAGAATAGACTGGCTGTGTCTAACTGCCACACACTTATACTTACACAAGAGCATTTGGTTCCTGCAGAAGAACACATGGCAATTAAAAAAAACTATAACTTTATGTTCCATAGAGATTTTGGATCATGATGGCATAATTCCATTGATTTCATTTAATTAATTAGACGTACTTCTGGCCCATGAGCCCGAGCCCTGTATGTTTTAAAGGGTGGAAAGAAATTAGAGCACAAAGGGAAAATCCATGCTCTTTGGCTTGGCTTCGCGGACGAAGATTTATGGAGGGGGTAAAAAGTCCACGTCAGCTGCAGGCTCGTTTGTGGCTGACCAGTCCGATGCGGGACAGGCAGACACGATTGCAGCGGTTGCAAGGGAAAATTGGTTGGTTGGGGTTGGGTGTTGGGTTTTTCCTCCTTTGCCTTTTGTCAGTGAGGTGGGCTCTGCGGTCTTCTTCAAAGGAGGCTGCTGCCCGCCAAACTGTGAGGCGCCAAGATGCACGGTTTGAGGCGTTATCAGCCCACTGGCGGTGGTCAATGTGGCAGGCACCAAGAGATTTCTTTAGGCAGTCCTTGTACCTTTTCTTTGGTGCACCTCTGTCACGGTGGCCAGTGGAGAGCTCGCCATATAATACGATCTTGGGAAGGCGATGGTCCTCCATTCTGGAGACGTGACCCATCCAGCGCAGCTGGATCTTCAGCAGCGTGGACTCGATGCTGTCGACCTCTGCCATCTCGAGTACCTCGACGTTAGGGGTGTGAGCGCTCCAATGGATGTTGAGGATGGAGCGGAGACAACGCTGGTGGAAGCGTTCTAGGAGCCGTAGGTGGTGCCGGTAGAGGACTCATGATTCGGAGCCGAACAGGAGTGTGGGTATGACAACGGCTCTGTATACGCTTATCTTTGTGAGGTTTTTCAGTTGGTTGTTTTTCCAGACTCTTTTGTGTAGTCTTCCAAAGGCGCTATTTGCCTTGGCGAGTCTGTTGTCTATCTCATTGTCGATCCTTGCATCTGATGAAATGGTGCAGCCGAGATAGGTAAACTGGTTGACCGTTTTGAGTTTTGTGTGCCCGATGGAGATGTGGGGGGGCTGGTAGTCATGCAGACACGGGGATAATGTACAAACTCCTTACAGACAGTGCTGAATTTGACTCAGGTCACTTGCATTGTAATAGCGTGGTGCTGACTTCTTGCTAACTGTGGCGCCCAAAGAATGATTCTGTGCCTCATTTTCTCTGGTAGATCAACAGAGCCATCAAGCCATGCAACACATCAATGGTTGCTGGAAGTACATCTTAAAAACTGTGATACAATATACAAAAGTGCTGGATAAACACAGCAAGTCATGGAGCATCAATAGGAAGCAAAGGGGAACCAATGTTTCGGGCACGAGCCCTTCGTCAAGGTATGAGGAAAATATAGGCAGGCGTCTGAATAAAAACAAAATCGCTGTGAGCATTGTAATGTCTTCAGAATGCATTGAGATGCAGGACATATATTTCACAAGTAGATCTGATGCAGGGTGGCATTCTATGTACATAATGAGCCTCTGGTTTCAAAATTGTATATTCTGCACTGCATGTAGGGCTGATTCATTCTTTGAGAAGCACAGACACATCATTTAAAATCACAACATAATCACACTGATAAGACACAGAGGAAATAGCTTGAATCATGCAGCTAACCTGACAAAGGGCTCAGGCTCAGAATGTTGGTTACCCTTTACTTCCTATCAATGCTGTGTGACCTGCTGAAATAGAAACACTGCGTTGTGGTCTCCTTCTCGCAATCTCTTAATGTGCAAAGCCTTAAAGCACCAGGAGATGGCAGCAAGACGCTATTCACTGCTACTGGTTGGAAAGTGGTGATTTGATGTCCAGCAACTACATAGAAAGCATCACATTTATATTCAGCAGTGCTAATTCCATGATTGTCCATTTCCAGCTGTTTAGCTTCTTCTTGTTTCTTGATGCATTCCTTTGACGCACATCAAGAGCATTTGTAAAGAAAAGCAGGCTTGCATTCATACAGTACAGGTCATATTCCTGTCAGGATGCCTGGTGTGTGCTCTGCTGCCCATGAGGTTCTTTTGAAGCAATCATTGTTGGGATCATTGAGGCCAATCCTCAACAGTTGTGTGAGAATGAGATGACAATCTGGTTTTGGCATGTGATTTTGAATGATGGAAAAATATTGTCCAGGATACTGGAGAGAACTCCCCACCAAACCCCCCCACCCACCCATGATCTCCCCCACCCTGTCCTCCTTCCTTCCGATCTTTTCTTAGTCCATGAAATGATAGTCTGGATCTCTCTTTAATGTCTCATCTGAAGACCAGCATCCCCAGCCTGGTCTACTCCCACAGTATGGAATTGGATGATTGGCCTCATACTCAAATCTTTTCACTGAACCTAAAGACCTTCCAATTGATCTTCCAAAATCAAACCCTGCTTCTAGATAAAGAGGAAGATAAGGAAAGGTAATGATGTTCATGATAGCTCTGTTTCTGTTATCCTTCAACCTTGCTGCAACATGATTTTGTTACATATTCAATTTCCTAGCATAATACAGCATGTGTGCAATATCCTGCCTCATTCCACTGTCATATTGAGCAGTAACATCTATTGCTCAGCGCCATCGAAGCCTGACAGCTTGGAAATAACATGGTTGAGTCACACAAGAGTCACACAGTGTGGAATGGGTCCTTCGGCTCAAGTCGTCTGTGCTGACCGAGTTACTATTTTGGACTAATCCCGTTTGCCTGGATTCGTTCCAAATCCTTCAAAACATTTCCTCTCCAATACATCAGTCCAAATATCTTTTGAATGTCAGAAACATGCCCACTTCTAAAGCTTCCTCTGAGAGCTCTCTCCAGATACGGACCACTCTCTGAATGAAAAAAAATATCCCTTTGGTCTCCCCTCTCACCTTAAACCTATGCCCTCTAATTCTAGAATTGTCTACCCTGGGAAAATTTACTGTGAGCACTGAATTTATCCATGCCTCTCATTATTTTATAAAGCCCTCTCAAGTCTCCCCTCTGCCTCCTATTCTCAAAGGAATGAAGATCCAGCCAAAATGACCTCCCGACAACTCAAGTCCTCCATTCCTTTTAATTTCTGTTTTTTTGAGATTGAGGCTTGAGTGGGGCATTAACCCCATTGGAGACCTTATTAGCCCAATGACTAGCTTTGAGTTGTGGTTTCTGTCCAATTATCACACTGATATTTGTGTAGAAGCTTGCTCTGCCCAAATCGACTGTCTGGTTTTTATCCCAACGTCAGCAACGCCACTTGGGAAGACTTTTGTTGGCTAGCATACACTTGGGAACATGCTGAGGCAATAAAAAGTACAATCTCCATTCAAGTCTTCCAAATGACTTGATGTGAGAGAGCCAATAGCCATTTCACACCACACACACTGCAGCTGCCTACATCTTGATGCCATCTGTCTCATTTTGATTGGAACCTTGGTTTGTGACCAACGGCACACTAATTCAATGCACTGAATTACTTATCCTTGCAAAAGTTTCATAATTGGATCACATATTAATAATTGTAGACTGAAATATGAAGTGTGACAATTTATGTGCTATATTTGAATAAACGTCTCAAAGATTTATGAATGCTCTCTCTGGGGAAATTATTAACACAGTGGTCTGTTTGTTGATACATTGTTGCTGCAACTTGTGTACGGCCCTCTCCCATGGGGAATGTGAATCTCTTGGTTAGTTTTCTTTTTGTGCTGTTAGGCATGCTTGATACGATGTGTGCAGCCAATCTGTCTGACATCATTTGGGAGTCCACCTATAAAAATGGACAGGTCGCAAACCATCAAAGCAAACAATGCGTTTGCTTCCCCACAGAGCAAAAGCAAAAGCAGTGAGGGGCAAACAAAAAAACACAATTGTTAAAGAGATGCTGAATGGTGCAAATCTGCAGGTCCTTGCTCCTGGTCAGATACTAGAAGTAGTTCCACAGTCTTGGACATCCCCAAGTAAATACTTTAGACTGTGGTAAGGTTACCTGTTGTTGGAAGTGGCATTTCTACCCCACATAGGTTATCAACATTACTCAATGTTATTTATAAATGTTGTTATCTATCTGTGACATCATCTACCCATGGCATGGAAGCACCATCTTCCTGTCACAGTGCTCAACCTCACACAGTTCCTAGTGACAATGAAACATCTCATTAATATTAATCACCATATGAATTATCATTAATGAAGTAATATTCAAACATTTGTACCTGAACATTACCTTGAAGATCCCTTAATTCATACCTTCTCTTTCCAATGCGCAGTTCAGCTCCCTGTCTCCTCGGAGACCATGTTGGATGGCCTGGCAGTTGACATTGTTTCCCTCAATGAATAGTTCTGAGGTTAATATTAACTATGCAACTAGCTTCGGACTTTCACAGGGAGAATCTACATCCAATAATCACATGCAAGTTTTTGTATAGAAAGGTTCTTGTCTGATTTTTCACTCTGTCATTTCACAGATGGCAACTTTAGACAGCAGACAGTTCCATGTTTTACTGGGCCAAATGTATGATTCCAGCCTCATTTCTCAAATTACAACACAAGAGGAGGATATGTGGTTCATTAAGTTCAAGCCATTTTGTAGAGATCCCCTCAATGATATTGCCTGATATTATCTGTAGCATATTCTCACATGTCCATCAACTTCATCCTCTTCTTCTACCACCTACCCATACTGGGGGGTGATTCACACTAACCAATTAAGATTTAACATTCAAGATTCTTTTATTGTCACGTAATAAAAAGGAAAATGAAATGTTACATGAATTTTTCTTTAGTCTGACGTAAGGCATACAGTCTTATGTACAGTCAGTATGACTCAGAAACAATGTCTCCTCCTCACTGACAGTCAACACAGGATACGTGCTTAGCCCACTGATCGTCAGCAAAATCATAGACAGTAAAGAGGAAGCGTACAGGAGAGAGATAGATCAGCTCGTTGAGTGGTGTCACACCAACAACACTGCACTCAATGTTAGCAAATCCAAGGAGCTGATTGTAGACTTCAGGAAGGGGACATCAGGAGAACACAAACCAGTCCTCATCGAGGGAGTCAGCAGTGGGAAGGGTTAAGAACTTCAAGTTTCTGGGTGTCAACATCTCTGAAGATCTGTCCTGGGGCCCCCATGTCAATGCAGTCATGAAGAAGGCTCATCAGTGGCTATAATTCTTGAGGAGTTTGAGCAGATTTGGTATGTCACCAAAGTCTCTTGTAAATTTCTACAGGTGTACTGTGGAGTGTATTCTGACTGGTTGGATCACAGTCTAGTATGGAGGTGCCAGGAAAAAAAAAACTACAGAGCTGTGAACTCAGTCAGGCTCATCATGAGCATCATTCTTCATTCCATTAGGATATCTACAAGAAGCAGTGTCTCAAGAAAGCAGATTCTGTCATCAAGGACCCTCACCACCCAGGCCATGCCCTCTTCACAATGTTACCATCATGAAGGAGGCACAGGAGCCTGAAGATGAACAAATATCAGAATCACAGATACTACCTCATTTTCTCTTAGTTGTGCATAAATTTATTTATTTTTTAAAATGTCATTTATAGCAATATTGCTGCCACAAAAAAAAACTAATTTTGTGACATGTTTCTGACAATAAATTCTGATTCTGATGCATTCTGTTTTTGAGTTCCCATTAGTATTGCCCAGCGCCCTTTATAGTAAGGAAAGAGAAGCAAATGGGAGTCCCTTCAGGGTCACTGATTGTGTGTGGATTCATCTCCAGTGCTCCTACATCCCCTGTTCTGTCCTTTGGCAATCCAAGCTGCAGATCCAAACCTCTGATATGATTAGGAAGGCTTCAAGGCCCTTTGGGAGCCCTTCTTGCCCTCAGCACCCTCTTGATTTCCATTTCAGATACCTGGTTTCCCAGAGCCAGTCTCCAGCAGCCCATGTCCTGTGTAGGCCCTTTGACTGCAAGTTGTCAACAGCCCACAGCCTGTGTGGGTTCTTCAGCTGCTGAGCCCCTTGCTCACTGTCATGTAGGGTAGTGTACTTGCTTCTTCTTCTCAATTTGGGGTGTTTCTCCCATTTCTGGTGCCCTGCGCTGGTTCATTGTTCCCATGGAGTCTGCGACCCCTCAAGACTACCAGTGCAGGTGCCACCATGTTGGGAACAGATCCCACAGTTATAGGATTTTAGATAAAACACCATCAGGTCATTTAAAGCCGTAGGTCAGCAGTAGGACCGGCGGTTGGACCTTGCAGAGCAACTCTGTGCCTCCGCTCCCCGTTCTCCTAGGTCTACACCAGCAGCAGCCCTGCCATTACAGCAGCATCTCCCAAACTCTGGGATGCAGGTGGAAACAGGTGCTCTCAAGGAGAAGCCATTGTGTCCCAAAAAAAAACAACAGTGGAGCTCTGGATCTGGAGGCAACTGCTCTAACTGCCGAGCATTTCATGTGGATTTAAATTCTCCAGGGTGCTGTGCTGAGATTTTATCCTACCTCTCCAGTTCATCGTTTACTAATCCAGGGACAGAGCTACCAAGCCAGTGATGAAGTACTGTAAAATCAGCTTCTCTCTTGGAGAAAAACGTTGTAAGGGGTATCTTGTAGGCGATTAATGGGCTACTTTTATTTGAGGCAGGGTTAGGAATTCAATGGAAAGCGGGAAAAGAGTAATATTACCTTGATGAAGGACTCAAGCCCGGAACATTGGTTTTGAATCTATATCCTTGCTATATATAGTACAGTTCAACCTGCTGAGTTTCTCCAGCATTGTGTTTTTCATACAATCCTTTCTTGTGGAACATGAAACCTAATAACAAAGTGGCTGTGTTGAATTTTCACATTGTTATCAGTTCTCTGATGCAGTTTTTGGAAACTCAATTATAGAACCTTGCAGTGGCATTTTAAGCAGAATTTTTCTTTGGATTGCAGTTTCTCAGGAGGAAAGATGTTTAAAAGTTAAAGCTTTCTGTGTTGAGAAGGCTATTTTGCTGAAGGGTGCTGGCTTTCCATTTATATAGAGTCTTTGATGTTGAAAGCCCAAAGCACTTCAGTCAAAATAATAAGGGCTGCATGCTACAGAGGAAGATATGAGCGTGGACTGGGAGGATTTTAAGGAATGTCTTAAAGGAAAGGAATGATCAAGTGCCAATGGTCAGGGTGATGGAGCACAAGCCCCTCAACAGAAGAACAATTACATTCAGGGAAGACAGAATTGAAAGAGTGCAGCTGTCCTGGAGGTTGGTAGGGCTGGGGGAGAAGAGTGCAGGGAGTTAAACAAGAAAGTCTGCAGATGCTGGGGGCGAGTGCAATGTGCAAACATGCCAGAGAATCTCAGCAAGCCATCCACAAGAAGTAAAGAGTTACCAACGTTTTGTGCCTGGGCCCTTCATCTGGTAGCAGAGTGCAGGGAGAGATGTGACCATGGTAGAATCTGACAGCCAATATAGAAACTGAAACTTTAAAATGAATGTGTTACTTACCAAGGATGCAATGAATCTCAACAAGCACAGGGGTAGTGAATGAATCAGGTCTAGGAGAGACTAACCAGGTGTGAAATGGCCTGGTCAGATTTGGAGCTGCTGCTACAAAGAGGCTTTGAGTGATTACATGGTGACTAGATAGCTTTGATTAAAGATAATTGTGGAAAGAATTGGTTCCTGTGCTACACTGTTCTATGTTCTAAGGAATAGCAAACATAGTTAAATGACCTTCTGTGACAATTGGTTAGTCACTTCTAAAGAGAAATACTAAGGAGGTGTGGGAGGTGAGGGATAACAACCAAGGGCAAAATAATCAGTGTGGGTTGGATGGACTGGAATATTTGTCTCCGTGGTGTCTCCACTCTAAATCATTGCTGAAAGTCAACAACTGCTACCAGAGGGATGTGTGTAATACATTGTAAACACATAAACATGAAACATGCATCACACAGACTAGATTTTACAGGAACTTTATTCCCCTGAAGTTTCCATCTCAAGCAATGATATGCTTCTTAGTCAGACAAACACAGGAGTTAATGTTATAATGCATCCTTTGTAAAACGAGGACGAAAAGGAA
This sequence comes from Narcine bancroftii, assembly GCF_036971445.1. NCBI lineage: Eukaryota > Metazoa > Chordata > Chondrichthyes > Torpediniformes > Narcinidae > Narcine > Narcine bancroftii. The sequence continues at coordinate 123,033,815 of NC_091472.1, forward strand.
TTTGCTCGAGAGTGATACCATCTATCTTGTATCACTGAAATGAAAAGGGGACAGAGAGAGTGGGGAAGAGGGTCAGGGAGGGATGAGAGGTAAGTGGTCAGTTTAGAATAGAGTAATGTGGCATGGAAAAGGACTCAGGCCTACTAACCTTGCTGACCATGAACACCAATCCTAGACCAATCCCATTTTGTTCTCCCCTTAGGGCCATCAACTCCACCCAGATTCTACCCCTGACATGGGCCTGTGAGGAAACTTACAGTGGCCAATTAACCCACCAACCTGCACAACTTAGGGATGTGAGAAGAAATCAAAGTAGCCCTCATGGTCACAGGGAGAATGTGAAAGTCAACACAGTCAGCACCAAAGGACGGGATCAAGCCCAAGTCTTGCCTCTAGGCTGTTAGGAGAGGGGATGATGAAGGAACTGAGGAAGGGAAGAGCGGAGTCTTTGATGTCAGAGGGAGCAGAGGGAATAAGGAGGGAGAGGGAGGGATAGAGAAAAAGGGTTTGGGAAATGATAGGGGTGTAGAGGAGAGCAAGGGAGGAAATCAGTAAGCTAAGAGAGGCAGACAATGTAAGGGGTAAGAACTTTCAGGCCAATATTTCCATTCATTGAAACAAATTTATTGACCCAACCAGTACCTTAGGTTTGAGTAATTACACCATTAGCAGTAATTATAAACTCTGCTTTGTATTTCAGATTTTACTGACATGAGTTCAAACAACAATGAAAATGCCGTTTTTGAAGGTCTTTGACTTACGTGCACAGTGCGGTAGGGTCGATGTCCATAATGGGGTGCCAGTCTCACGGCTGTAACAGGTCACCAGCGCATTTCCATCCAGTATGAAACCTGGATCACAGCTGAACTGTATCGTGGATCCCACCAGCAACTTGGTGTCTGAAATTGTGCGACTGGCATGTTTCACATCACCTGGATCGGTGCAGTACATAACTGGGGGGCAGGAAGGGGAGTCAGAAAGAAGGAAGGGTGAAGAGAGGGGATAGAGGGAAAGAGAGGGGGGAGGGAGCGGGGAGAGAGAAAAAGGGGTTAGAGATGGGGATAGGGAGGGAGAGGGAGAAAGAAAGGGGGAAAGAAAGGAAGAGGAGAGAGGTGGAGAGATAGGGAGAGAGATGGAGAGAATATGAGAGAATGGGGAGAGAAAGGGAGAGAGAGGAGGGGAGAGAGTGATGTTATCTGCAATAATTTCATGGTCAAGTTTGCATTCTTACAGAATATTAGATGATCTCAGGACATGATTTTGTGTTTTACAACAAACAATGAATACTTTTGATGTCACTGTTGATAAGTAGGAAACATAACAGCCAAACCTGATGCATAAAGCCCTCACAAGCAGCAATATGGCAATGCCAAATGATCAAATATTGATTGAGGGATGACTTTGACACAGGAGACAGGTTCTGTGCTCTTCACAGTGGAATAAGATCATTTAAATCTATCTAAGAGAGCAAATGGGACTTCAGTTTAAAATCTAAGGCAACAGCTCCATGACGGAAGCACTCCCTCAGCACTCTACTGATGAATCCCCCAAGAATTTTGTGCTCAAACTTCTGGAATAGGTCTTAAATTAAAGATGCAAACATCAGAGTTATTTTTATCAACTACATTTTGGCATTCAACACCATCATCCCTCAAAATTGATCAGCAAATTCCAAGACCTTGGCATCAATACATCAATACCCACTGTGTAATTGCATCCTTAATTTCCTCATCTTCAGACCACAATCAGTGAGGATTGGTAAGAACATCTCCTCCACAATCTCCATCAGTACTGGAGCACCACAGGGCTGTGTTCGTAGCGCCCTGCTGTACTCACTTTACACCTATGACTGAGTGACATGGTACAACAGCAACACCATCTACAAATTTGCTGATAATACCATGATAGAGGGTTGTATAAAAAGGGGCATATAGGAGGGAGACTGAAAACTTGGGTGAATGGTGCACCAACAACAATCTTGCACTCAATGTCACCAGAACTAAGGAGCTGATTGTTGACTTCAGGAAAGGAAAACCAGAGGTGTACGATCCAGTGATCATTGGGGAATTGGAGATGTAGAACATGAGCAAATTTAAGTTCTTGGGAGTCAACTGTGAATTCTGAGGGAAACATCTGTACAGATGTTTCTTGCTCTTGAATGTTAATCCATACAAAGTCTTTTTGCATTTTTCTATCAGACCTCCTTTGCAAATCAGGGTCTGATAAACATTCCTGACCTTCCCTATGGAACCTTAGCAGGAGATACTTTAGTTGGCGATGATGCCATCAGAAACATGTTGATAATCTATACTTGTCTGGAGAGCAAGAACAAAGTCCATCCATGCTTGTGCATTGGGAGGTTGGAGGGAAGATCTTAGAACTATATTGTGCATTGATATTTTGCCTTGTCGCTTTGGCCACTGGGCAAATTTTGCAGCTCTCCAAGCAGAATTGAAATTCTTCTTCCCTTACTTGTTCTGCTCATTCTCTGCACCCTCTCCAAAGCCTCGAGATTTCTCCTGTGTAGAATGTCCAGAAATTGATGGAAGGCTCAACCAAATTCAGGCCTAATTTTGACATAAAATCCTCATTTTCCATCCCAGTCTTTCTCCTTCTGTGGAAATACAGTAGCTCTATAGTTCTACAGGCAATGGCCACACTTCATCCATATCTAACAAGCATAGAGACGGACACTTAAATAGGAAAGGCATAGAAGGATATGATCCTAAGGTGGGCAAATGGAATTAGTGCAAAAGGTAAAAAAAATGAGCATGGCCATGATGGGCCAAAGGATATTTCTGTGCTGTACTACTTTAAGACTTCATGACTTCTGTGATAAGTTTAGCTGCAATCATCACTTTGTTCTTTCTTCCCACCCAGCATGACTCGATCATGAAGATATGAATTATCCAGCAGCTGGGGGGAGGAAAGTGAATCCGTCTACAATTGAGAAATGAGGATTTCATGCCTTATGTTTGTAATTCAGATTGTGGCCACACACAATGATAGATCTGATGGGATCTGGGATTGTGTTTTGATTGGAAATTTTCACACATGTGAGGACTTCTCCAAATCTCAAAGTTACCTTTTGCCTGAAATCTGCAGATTTTAAAGTCATTTATCTTAGATTAGACCATAATATATAGGAGCAGAAGTAGGCCATTCATCCCATTGAATCTGCTCCACCATTCCATTGTGAGCTGTTTATTGTCATCTAATTGTACAAGTACAACCTGACAAAACAGCATTCTCCGGTCCTCGGTGCAAAACAAGACACACAACCAGACATAACACACATACAGATAAATAATACACATGCAAGATAAGTATTTTACCTCTAAAAATAAACAAATAACTGTTGTTTTGTGCAAATTAGAGTCTTGTGAGCAGTTCCTTTGTTCATTCAGCATTCTCACTGCCCGTGGGAAGGTGTTCCTCAGCCTGGAGGTGCTGGCTCTGATACTTCTTCCCCAATGGGAGTAGCTGAAAAATGATGTGTGCAAGGTGGAAGGGATCCTCAATGATTTTGTGTGACCCCTTCTTTCTCCCACTCAGGAGTATTGTCCAAAAGCTGTCAAATGTCCCTCATATGCTCATCCCTTCATTCCAGGAATCATTCTTGTAAATCTTCTCTGAACCCTCTCCAATGCTAGCACATCCTTTTTAAAGTCAGGTGCCTTGTCGCTTGGTGTGGGCAATCATGTCTCTCCATCTGGCATGATCTCTGACCCTCTGAATTGTAGTTGTTGCCTCCCCTGTTCTTGTTTGGTGAAGGCTCCATCTTTGAGCTGAGGCCATATTCAATGTTGAGTTCATAATTATACAAGGGAAAAATACTGAAGTGGTTTCCTGTTCCCTTCTTCAGTTGCAGTATCCATATTGGATGGGTAACTCTGGCCATTGATCCACAGATTCATCTGCCCAGCATTTTTAGTTTTACAACCATAAATTCTAATTTATAGAATCTCCTTGAAAAAATCATCTGCAATCCATGGCTTCATGTGACCCTGATTTGTAGGCTAAACAGGTACGACACCTTGCCCAAGGGTGATCTGCAGGCTATTGGATGGAAGGAGATCCTTACACCTCCTTTTTGCTGAGTAATTGCTCAGTGCTGACACTAACCTTTATTTAAAATATAAGGAGTCTAAAACTGTACCCCATACTCCAAGTGAGGCCTCACCAGTGCCTTACAAAGCCTCAACATCACATCCCTGCTCTACTCTCCTATTCCTCTCGGTATGAATGCCAACGTTGCATTCGCCTTCTTCACCACTCAACTACCTTCCTAATGACCATTTTACTTGCCTTCTGTATGCTTTTAAAAGCTTCCCAGTCCTTTATCTTCCCAGCTATTTTTGCTTTCGAGTATGCCACTTTGTTTCCCGTTACTTTGGCTTTTTTTTCTCTTAACAGCCACAGTTGTGTCATTTTTTTTCCCATTCAAATATATCTTCTTTTTTTGGTATATCTGGCCTGTAAATTTCTTATTTCTTGCAGAAACTCTAATCATTTGCTGTTCTGCTGTCCTCCCTGATAGTGTGCCTTTCCAATGAACTTTTGCCAGTTCCTCTCTCACACCTCTATAGTCCCCTCTGATTCTAGTTTCTCCCTCTCAAACTGCAGGGCAAATTCTATCATGATGACTTCTTCCTTAGGGTTTCCTTATCTTCAGTTCTCTTATTAATTCTGGTTCATTACCCAATACCAATTCAGAATTGACATTTTCCTGTTGTAAGAAGTCATCTGTAGGCATTTTACAATTTCTCTCCTTTGAGATCTAGTCCCCCAACCTACTTTTCCCAATCATGTTAAAATCCCCCATGACTACCATAACATTGCCCTACTGATATACCTTTTCTATTTGCCTTTGTAATTTGTGCCAACATCTTGGCTACTATTTGGAGGTCTGTATATAACTGCCAACAGTGTCTTTTTCCCCTTGCCATTTCTTAACTTAATCCACGATTATGTCACATCTTCTGATCCTATGTCGCCTCTTTCTAAGGATGCAATGTTATTCTTTACCAACAGGCATCTTCCATTTACCACCTGATGCACCTTTGTGTGAGGTCCTCTCAAAGGCCTCCAATGAGTGCTGATCTCTCTAGTCATTTGCCATATCAAATAAACTTGATATTGAAGATGGGAATTGAGGCTTTTTTTTAATAAGAGTTGAGGCCCTTTTGATCATGAACACCACTACATCCCTCCCATTGCCCACTCCTCCCACATATGCCTGGAATCTTGGTGGACAGACTTATACTAATGTGGATGGAGTGTCTAACAAAGACCCTTAAAGTTTAATCCTTTGATATAGATTCTCTGACTTTGCTTGTTGATTTTTGTTAACAACAGTTTTTTGATACATTGAGTACAGAACATTAGAATTCCAGTGCTTCTTTCAATTTTGTCTGTAGCCATTTTGAAATCATTTAGAGAAGCAGTCAATTTTTATGGTTGGACTGTCTGCATTAACCTAAGTTGCCTTCTTTTTGACCCAGTAACCACAACTGCTGTCACTTCCATTGTCTTCGCAGTTTGGTGACGCCAGTGGTCTGATCTATTTGCAAATTCTTTTCTGACCCTGGAGCTGAATATTAACCTCCAAAAATTGATAAGTTGATGCTGGATTGATAATAAAATTGAAAAGTATAATCTGAGTCCCTACCTTGGCCTGAGTGGCTGACAATTTACCTTGCAACTATGATCTTTGGTTTTCAATTCTCCCATCTGAAGGGAGAGCCTCCGGGTTCCACCCTATCAGGGATCCTCTCTTTGTCCCATTCATCTCTCCAAGCTTCTAGTTGCCTGTCACTTTCATTCTTCATTCCACTCCTACTCTGACTTGCTTGTCTTCCCCCACTGTTCCATCAGGGTGCTATGTAAGCTTGCAGACCAACAACTTATCATCTGTCTGGGCACCTTACTCCCTTCCAGACTCAACATTGAATTCAAGAAGCCCTCATTGAACCAAACCAATTTTCTGTTCATTACTTGAAACTTGAACCATGTAATCATTAAAAATGATTATTGGCAGTGCTACTGAACATGCCTACAGCGATGGTGAACTGTTCAAGACTCCATGTGCACTTGAGCTGGTTCATCGATTTAACACAGGAGTCATAAGAGACTGCAAATACTGAAATCTGAAGCAAATTTGATGCTGTTCAATTGGATGAGTTTCTGCAGGAGGAACTCATTTTAACTCATAGTTAATTGAGACAAGTTGTTTCTAGAGAGAACTCAACTGAAGACTTCAAGTTGTGGAGTTTTATGGCAGAGGAATAGACACTGTTTCATAGCAACATTCATCGCGAACCATCTACCCACAAACTAATTGCATTCAATAACATTTTTTTTTCCATTTCCCCTCTGCATACTAGAAGGATTTATTTTCGTTATTCCTGAAGGTGTGGACAAGAGAAAGAATTGCTGTTAGTACCCTACACAATTATATTGAAAGCTTATTTTTTTCAGTATCATTCTTGATCTCAAGCAAAGTACCGAATGTTTAATCTGTTTCCTACTTGGTACGAGTGTCTGCAAATGTTGGGGGTTGATGGGTATGGCACTGCAGCAAGAATTTGCATCAGTATTTCCTGAGGTCCATCAAATGGAAAGGAAATAGCAGTGGGTTGTAGGCTTCCCTTGAAATCCTTCTGAAGTGAAGACATATGGTTATTTCTTCACCAGTTTTGGTTGCCCGGCTATAGAAAACATATCATTAAGGAGATTTACCAGGATTTTGCCTGGATTGGAGAAAATATCTTATGAAGCAAAGTTGACAGAGCTAGGGATTTTCTCTTTGGAACAGCAAATATTAAGAGGTGATTTAGGAGGGGTACATAAGATTAGGAGGGGCTTAGGGTGGACAGCCAGCACCTTTTTCCTATGGTGACAATAGCAAATGCTAGAGGACATCTGTTTAAGGTGAGTGGATGTAAGTTTAGGGGAGGTGTCACAGGAAAGCTATTTTACACAGAGAGTGGTGGGTGCCTGGAATGCATTGCTGGGGTGGTGATGGGGGCTGGTACAAAAGACTCTTGGATGCAAGAAAAATAGAGGGTTATGGATGTGAAGTAAAAACACAGGAATGCTGGAGGAACTCAGTAGGTCACACAGCATCCATGGGAAGTAAAGAAAAATTTCCGATGTTTTGGCCCTGAGCTGTTCCTCGAGATGGGGAGGAGGTTTAGATAGGTCCGCACAACATTGTGGGCTGAAGAGCCTGCACTATGCTGTAATGTTCGATATTCTAAGCTGGAAAGGGTGAAAAGATTCATAACAATGTACCAGACTTGACTTTAAAGGAGAGGCTGGAAAGTCTGAGACTTTTCTCCCTGGAAAGTAGAATGCTGATGGTGGGACCTTAGAGGTTTATAAAATCCCCCCCCCCCCCAGAATTAGGGAATATAAAACAATAAGGCATAGATTTAAAGTGAGAGGGGAAAGATTTAAAGAGACCCAAGGTACACTTTCTTCATTCAAAGGGTGGTGTGTATATAGAACGAGCTGCTGGAGGAAATGGTAGAGGCATTTATCATTTGAATGTTTAAAAGGCATTTCAGCAGATATATGAACTGGAAATATTAAGAGGGATATGGGCCAATTGCAGGCATTCATTTAGAAAGGAATAGAAGTGCAGGGATGTGATGTTGAGCCTTTATGTGGCTCTGGTGAGACCTCACCTGGTGTATTGTGAGCAGTTTTGGGTTCCTCGTTTAAGAAAAGGTGTGCTGAAGTTGGAGTGAGTTCAAAGGAGGTTCACAAGGATGTTTCCAGGAATGAATGAATGTTACCATTAAATTGGCCTGTACTCGTTGGAATTTAGAAGAATGAGGGGAGATCTCATTGAAACACTTCAAATGTTGAAATGCATGGACAGAGTCAATGTAGAAAGGTTGTTTCCCATGGAGGGAGAATCTAGGACAAGGGAGCACAACTTTAGGATGGAAGGCCACTTGCTTAGAACAGAGATGCATTGGAAACCTCTTCAGCTAGAGGGTGGTAAATCTGTGGAATTTGTTGCCACAGGCAGTTTGGGAGGCCAGGTCATTGGGTACAGTTAAGACAGAGATTGATAGGTTCTTGATTAGCTAGGGCATCAAAGGTTATGGGGAAAAGGCTGGGGAGTGGAGCTGAGTAGGGAAATGAATCAGCTCATGATTAAATAGTAATGCATACTCAGTGGGCTGAATAGCCTATTTCTTCTATGTATTGTGGTCTTATGCATGGACAAGTCAGGCAGAAGAGCCAGTTTTTACACTATACAACTCTTACGATTCCATGACCAGGTCTAAGTTCTGTAATTCCCCAACAACTCCATGGGAGCAGCTTAACCAGGAACAGCTTGAGTGGGCAACTCACCATCACCACTATCTGAAGATTAAGTAGGAGTGGGCAATAAATAATGGCCTTTCCAGCAAATCCCACATCTTGTACATGATTGAATAGAATAAAAATTCAGAAGGCCTAAATAATCGGCGCAGGAAATTAATAAATGTGCTAATATCATTTGCTGGCCTGTATTACATTAATTGCCTTTGACCATTTTCATAGAAGATCTCCTATCTTTTTTAAGGTTGGACAGTCTGCTACACCCACCAGCTGAGAGCTGGTGAAGCAATTCACATTCATCTTGCTGAAACAGATGCTTGTGCTATCAATCACATTTATATCGTCAGTCACTATGGCAGAATGATGGATTGCTTGTGGAATCTAAACAATAGTTTATTTTGGATATATCAGGTGCCATATATTCTTGTCTCCAGCAATGATTTGGTTTACAAAATAAAAAAAAGACCAGTAGATAATATCCTTGATGATAGCTCTCTTGAAAACCTCTCCAGCTTTGGTCTGAAAATGCATCCCAGATCAGTGATCCATAGAATATTTATCAAAAGCTTGACACTGGATAACAATTCCCCAGCACTGCAAACCTTACTTTTAAAAACATTTCCACTTACCCAATGGTTAAAACGTAAACGTACAAGTATTCAATGCTCTCTGAACACAAATTCCAAACGCTGACGTGAAGGGTAATTTTTTAAAATTCCATGTCACACTCAGTTTACACATACAGCTCACAAAATGGCACGGAAGGAGGCCATTCAGCCCATTGTGTCCTTGCTGACTAAAAGGGGGATAATTGACTTCACACTTCCCACCTCTGTTCTTGACCCTGCAAGTTCAAATGGTTCATGTTCCCATCCAAAGTGTCCTGAGAGCTTCTGCCTCCAGGCCCGTGTGGTTCTCTAGGTAAAAATGAAATTGCCTCAACTCCCTACAATTCTCCTATGTATTGTCTTAAATCTATTTCTCCGTATTTTCTCTTCAATGGAAAATAAGTGTTTATTAGTCATCCCATTTAGAACCAAAGAACACATAAGTTCTTCGGTCCATCTAGTCCATGCAGAACTATTTTTCTGCCTAGTCCCACTGACCTGCACCCAGACTATAGCCATCTGTACCCCTTCTATCTAAATTTTTCTTACATGTCAAAATCGAGCACGCATTCACCATTTCAGCTGGCAGCTCATTCCACACTCTCATTACTCACTGTGTGAAGAAGTTCCTCCTAAAGTCCTAAACCATGGACACTTACTCTTCTCACAGAATGGAGGATCGCTGTTCCATGTGAGATCCCACTGGCAAGTGAGGGTGTCGCTCCCAAGGATGTCATATCCTGGGTCACACTGATAGGTTATCATGGTTCCTCGGACCATTTCTCTGTGTGAAGTGGTTTTCCAGCCATTGGGAATCTCGGGAAGGTCCGAGCAGGTATCATTTCGAGAGACCTCTGGAAGAAGAGAAAAAAAATTTAGGGATCAGATATTCAAACCATCTTCAAGACATACAATGTGGGAGAAGGACATCTGATCAATAGCAGAGCATGCTCATTCTCTGCAATTGATTCTCTCTCCCATGTCCATCAGCTGGCCTTTGATTCTTTCATCACGACCTACACTCAGTGGTAATTCACAGCACTCAGTTAACATACCTGCATGTAATACACAAAATTGTGGAGAAACCTAGCAGGTCAAGCAGAATCCATAGGAAGCAAAAGGCAGTCAACGTTACCGCCTGAAGCTTTCTCAGGAATTCCTGATGAAGGTCTTAGGCCTGAAACATCAACAGCGTTTTACTTCTTTTGGATGCTGCGAGACGTGCTAATTTATTCCTGCACTTTTAGGTATTGCACTAGACCCCAGCGTCAGCACATTTTCTTGTTTAATAAGCTAATTTATCATCTTGTGGGAGAAGATCAAAGCACCCAGCAGAAACCAACACAGTCACAGGGAGAACATGCAATCTCCACACAGGCTGGATCCAAGGTTAGCATCCTGAAGCTGTTTGCAACTGCATCGCTGCCATGCTGCTGGTCTTATCTCATCGCTGATTTAATTGAAGATTCTGGGAAACCATTCCACACTGAGACTCACTCTCACCACATTTATGAGGTCTTGGGTTCCAGACCCACTCCAGAGACTGTGGCATGTAATCTACAACCTACTGAGGTACTGAGATAGTTGGAGATACCATCTTACAGAGCAAATGATAAACAGGGCTCTGTTTGCTTCCTCAGATGACACACAAACCTCAAGGCATTTTTCGAAGGTGGAGATTAAAGAGATCTGGTGACAAAGTGGCGGGAGGTACAAGATTGAATGGTTAAATCGAAATAATTTACAAAGTTTTACTGCATATCTCGCATCAATAATACTGGACAACAATTTTTTTCAAAAAGTTTGCTTCCTGAAAGAAAATTGGGGATTATGATAGACAACTTCAAGTTGAATACAACATTATTTCATATTTGCTGTAGGAAGTTGGAAAAACATAAAAATACTTTTTATTGAATTTAGCTTGTTTAATAACATAATGATGCTGACACATTGTGTTAGTTCAACTGATCTAAAAATGATTTGGCATTGATGTTCATTTGTACTCAGGATTTGATACCTCTCGTGTCAATGTCCAACAATAGTTGGCCAGCATTGATGGATTCTAGTTGCCCAGATACTGCTTTTTCATGGTCGCAATGTCCTGGTAAAACCTTTCACCATATTTGTCATTGACTGCATCAGATCAGCAGGGAGGAAGTCCAAATACAAATACTGAAAATGAATTTTCAATGATATGTTGCTCTTCATGGTTTGTCTGCTTGAAGCATGTTGTCAATCAGCTGGATGTAGCTTGGTGCTCTGTAGTGGCCAAGATCTTTAAATGCCTTCCAAGCATGGCCCAAGCCTAAGACAACAATTACATAGCACCTGCACTGAGTGCAAGCCTAGGTATGCTTGGACTGTCCAAAACAGCTTGCTTTGTGGGCAATATACTGTAGACTTAAAATAGAGTAGGAAATCACAAAAATAGGTTATATCTAAAAATACAGTACGTGATAGGAAAATTTTTAAGGAGATTTTCATGATTGGCAGCCCAAAATCCATAAAATACACCCAAAAGTGTTTAGGAAGCAAAATATATGTGGTCCAGTGTAACTGGAGTTTCATCTTCAATCGGATGAACAGCATACTTGAGAATGGTTTATTTCTAGCAATTGTTGGTTCATCTATGGTAAAAATGATCTCCTAGGTCAATTTCTGTTTGGCTCCGGATAGGTTGGGTTTGTTGTTCAGTTATAATTGTAAAACGTCCTTGTGAATCTTTTTTTCACCCTTTCTAGCTGGAACTGTACAAGATGCCATTCTTTCATTTAGACCAGTGGTTCCCAACCTTTTTCTTTCCACCCACATACCACCTTAAGCAATCCCTTACTAATCACAGAGCACCTAAGGCATATAGAATACTTAAAGTGGTTTGTGAGTGGAAAGAAAAAGGTTGAGAACCACTGTACTGCATTTCCCATGTGTGATAGTACAGATTGTATCACCAATGTGTATCCCTTACTAATCACAGAGCACCTATGGCATAGGGAATACTTAAAGTGGTATGTGAGTTGGAAGAAAAAGGTTGGGAACCACTGATTTAGAATATTATTGCAGTGTGGATAAGAAAGGCAATGGAAACTTTTTAATGCACAGATGTATTTGGCAATGTTTCTCATAACTAAACAATGTCAGACCAAAAAAGCTCTGCATTCAATGATGGGCTAATTCTGGGATAATTGACCCACTGTCAGAGGCCTGAAGTTGGACTCAATGCACATTGGTTGAGAAAGAATGTGAAATAAAGAATTGATGAGGCTTACCCCTGGCTGCCATTTGCAGTCAGGGAAGAGTAGAGCTGAGACATGGGGATTCTATATGCTTTGCCTCGCTGTGGCAAGCCATAGCAGTGGAGATGGCAGAAAGCTGGGCGATCTGGCGAATCATTCCCCAGCCCAGAGTGTCTGTGGTGGAGGAGGGGAGAGAAAGAGGATGCTGCTCTGAGTGAAAATAAAGTAGAATGGAAAATCATGGGTCTCTGTCTGTTTCTGAACTGTAATTTAATTTTGTGCCTTCTCTCCATTCTCATATATCACTCATGCTTCACTGTGTATGTTTATGTCAGAGCAGCCAAGACTAAATTAGTATCTAACACATCATTGCCAACAAATTTACTGTCCTGTAATTATACAGTTTAAAATGTGCATGAATTATTTAGTTTAATTGAAACCCTTGGATGTGTTTATATGCTATATCCAGCTTACTGCTGCTGTGAATGTGTTAAAAATACTCACCTGACAAGAAAATGGACAAGTTCCAATTATCAAGTGAAGGGAGTCTCTCAGGGAACTGCATATTATATGCAAATCACACCAGACGATTTTGTTGACAAAGAGATGATTTTATTTACTCAAGGCAGGGTCTGTGCCAGAACAAGTCTTAGCAGGGTGCAATAGGGTAAGGGGGAGGGGGGGGGGTGGAATTTGCCACTTGAAAACTCTCTCAGTGGGGTAGGGGGGGGACTTACCATTTTAAATGTGATGTCCAGGAGTCCATAGGCCATGCGTGGCCATGTTTCTTCCTGTGTGCATGTAATACTGCCAGCTTATACATGCCACTAGCATCACTTCCCCCACCCTCTGGCACTAATGCATATGCAGAAGAAGAAACATGGCCACGCATGGCCTATGGACCCCGGGACGTTCTAAATGGAGGACAGCCTAAAACTGTGGGTTTTAAAATGTTGTGGGTTGGGTGGGTCATAATATCTCGTTTGGGGAGGCAGTGCCCTCAAATGCCCTCCCTTGGCGCCAACACTGACTCAAGGCTCTACCAACCAGTCTTCTACCTGTTGTCTGTTTTTACATGATATAAAATGAACTAAATCTGCACCAACCAATTTATTCCAAAATCACGTTATTTAAAAAAAATCTCATCTTTGTCAATTATTTGAAATCCGTGTCCTCTATTTCAAGTTTTATCTTTCTTGTGATAGGCCATTTGTGAGTAGTACACCAAATCTCCAAGTAACGAGCTCTCTCGAGGAAAGTTGGGCATTTTAGCATTAAGGTTAGCGTAATGCCATTGCAGCGCCAGTGACTCGGGTTTGAATCCGCCGCTGTCTGTAAGCAGTTTGTATGTTCTCCCCATGACTGTCTGGGTTTCCTTCGGGTACTTTGGTTTACTCCTATGTTCCAAAGATGGACATGGTTTGGAGGTTAGGTGGTCACATTGGGTGTAAGTGGGTGGCGTGGGCTCCTGGGACAGAAGGGCCTGTTACCATGCTGTGTCTTTGAAGTAAAAGCAAAATATTATAACAAGTTCTGACAGCTTTGAACCGTATTTCACAACATTTAACTTTCTTTTTCTTTCTAACTTCCCTCATTAATCTATCAGACTTCATCACTGTGGCAATCTTGGCTTCATCTTATCAGAGATATTCTTTTTGCCCTATCCATCTCTCCCACCCACTCTGCAATTTCAAGTTAACTTGTTATGACTCCTAGTTCTGTTAAAAGGACTTTAGCCTGAAACATTAACTGGATTCTCTTTCCTTAGAGATCGCTGAGTGCATGCAACATTCTCTGTTCTTTTTTTCATTTTAAAGATCTGTAACCTCTCCTGCTTTAAGGAGTACAGGCCTGTCCACAGAATGAAAGCTCCTTATCCCTTCATTGTTTGTTAAATCAATGCACCTTCTCCAAACCCAAGACAACCTTTCTTGATTCCATTGACCAGAAACTAAGGGTTAATTTTGAATTGCTACTCTCCCAGGTTTTCTCCTTCCTTGGAAATACCATAGCTCTACTGGCAATAACCACACATTGTCACCTCATGCACGCTGAGGAGACAGTGGAATGAATGTACACCCAAATAGCAGGGCTTAGGAGCATAGGGCTCTAATGTAGGCAAATGGGGTTAGTATAAATGGACAAAAGGGTTGGCCTGGACATCGTCAGCTGGAGAACCCATTGTGATAGTATGGAATCCTATCACCACTGTATACATTTACATATAGCGATAGTGATTGGCTGAGAGACCTACTGGCAGGTCATAATGACCTAACTAGGCCCAGGTCATTTGACGCGCTACACCCATCTCCATTATTGTAGAGCTCGATGATAAGGGATTCTTCTTGTGTGATCCCAGACATCTGCTTTAGAGGGAATGAGTAATGGGGAGAGGTTGAACCTGAGTTGAGGCTGAGGTGCGACCTGATCGTAGCTTATAAAATCACAAGAGGCATTAAAAGAGTAGAGAGACAGTATCTTTTCCCGAGGGTAATATGTCACTGACCCGAGGACATACATTTAAGGTGGGAAGTTTAAAGGAGATGTGTGGGAAAAACCTTTTACAAAGCAAGTGTTGAGAGCCAGAAGCGGTCTTGGAAGCAGAAACAATATTAATATTTAAGAGGCTTCTAGATAAACACAACAATATGAAGGGAATGTGGGGATATCAGAATAACAACATGAGTCTCAACATAGACAAGACAAAGAAGATGACGGTGGATTTCAGGAGGACCATGGATGACCAGCCTCCATAACACATTAATGGGATCGGTAGTGGTGAGAGTAGAGAACACCAAGTTGATCAGAGTCCACTTAATTAGTGACATATCCTAGACACATATCTCCTCACTTGTCTGGCAGGTATTACAGCAACTGCACTTCTTGAGAAGACTGAGGAAATCAAGATTATGGCTACCATCCTGTTAACTTTCTACTGGAGATTTGTTGATGGCATCCTGCCTGGCTGCATTTCAGTGTGGTACAGTTATTGTAGAACATTGGATGCACAGGACCATAAGAGCAGCAGTGAGGATTCTCCACCATCTCCTCCCCCCGCCACCCCACCCACCATCAACATGATCTACATGGAGAAAAAAAAAAAAAAAACATGATCTACATGATCTCCCAGGATTGTCTGATCCCTCCCACCCTGCACACAGCATCTTCCAGCTACTTCCATTGGGAAAGGTATTAATGCCAGAACTATCAGGATGAGGAACATGGGCAGTGAACTGCTGATTGACTGATGAACTGCTCACACCAACCACCCAAGACTCTATTATTTAACAATATTTATTTATTTTTAGATATGTAGTGCATATAAATAGCTTGTAAATCTGTGTGCCATGTTATGTATGTTTGCGTGTTTTTACGCCAAGGACTGAAGACCACTGTTTCATCCAGTTGTACTTATACAATTAGGTGATAATAATAAACTTGAACGATTAAGTTCAAGCAGCAGGGTTTTAGTTTGATTTGGTCATCATATTCACACACACATATAGCCAAAGGACCTGCTCGTGGGCTGACCATTCTATGTTCTACCTACTACCCGCCAGATGTCTATCAGAAACAGGAAGCTTGGGCGCTACAAACCTTCTCCTGGAAAGGCTGAAGAACAGACATTCAAAAATGGGTAGAGCGGCAAGGAGTAATACGGTTAACATGGAGAGGCTGGAGTAATTGAAACAAAGATGGTTCAAAAATTAGTGGAAGAGGACGAGATCATGACTGCTTAAGAGAGCAATCGAGAGAGGGAAGCTGTTTTTATTAGTGATGGCTCAAGGACAACGTGACATGGATTTAAAAAACATGGCAAAAGGTACAGATATAATGGGAGGAGTTAGGATTTTACTCAGGGAGTACTAATGATCTGAAATTTTCTGCCTATTGGGATAGAGATAACAGCAAGTCAGGGTATTTGAGTTGATACTTTAGTGGAAAATAATTTAAGAGAAGGAATAGGGAGAATGAGACTAATGGTTTTGCTGAACTAGGATCTAGCATAGACTCAATGGGCCAAATGGTGTAACAATTCTATGATTCCTCTTGCACAGCGCATCTCCAAGAGAAGTCACCTAATTCCACCCAGAGCAGAATTCACGCTGGAAACCTATGGGTTGAAATCGTTTAATTCCACAGGGTGTTTAGGGTCACCAATGTCCCTTGAAACAGATGGCATCTTTATTTTCCATTCCCAATGCAGTTAATTCAAGTATTTAACATTCATTTTGGAGTTAAGAAGAAATGATTACTGTGCAGCAGAATTTACTGGGAGTTTGTTCATCTGCCAAGCCCTCCAATTGCCCTTCATATTATTAAAGTCATTGCTTGTCACAATTGTAGTACCGTACTTCAAATCATGATTCCTGTTGCATTATTTTCAAAAGCATATTTTGTTTCAAGGTCAGCACATTCAGCAAAAGATTCTCCTCACAAACTGGGCTAATTGGAATCTGACAAGGAGTCTAAAAATGTGAGCACAAGAATATCTTTTGTCATGGAGAGCTCAGGTCATCACAATGAGTGAGCTGGAAATGCCAGAGGCTCACATGCACAGTCCCTGTCACACTGAAGTCAGCACCTGAATTTTCACATAGGTCATGATCCATTTCAGACCTCTCCTCGATGAGTATGTGGGAGAGATTTTGTTTTCTGTCCTACCCTTTCTCTGAATTCTCCAGCCATGCCTTTATCACCCACAGTTAAAACATATTTCAAAGGCTTCCAGTTTGTGTTCAGCAAACTGTAAAAGGATACCTTATTTTCCACTCTTCCATGAGCAAGCCCGGTTTATCCACTACAGTGTAGTTCTGTCCTCTATTGGCTCCTGTTTTCCTCAAAGTCCTAAATGCAAGATTGTCTTCACTGTTATGGACTTGCTCCCACCTTTCTAGTACTGTAAACACCTGAGGCCATATATCCTTTGCGAGGTATTCTTTCAGAGTTTAATCCAATGATAACTGAACTGTGACAATGGACACAAGGGCCAAATCACTCAAGCCAAAAAACGCTGCCTATGTACCTTTATCTTTGCTATATAAAGCACACTGAATGGGCAACTAAAGCGGCATAGTTGCCCATTCAGAGCCAGCTCTTCAGCGCTTGACGTCCTGTTTTGCGGTAACTGCCAAAATGTTTGGCCTGGAGGTCAGCCTGAAGAAAACTGAGGTCCTCCATCAGCCAGCTCCCCACCATGACTACCAGCCCCCCCACATCTCCATCGGGCACACAAAACTCAAAATGGTCAACCAGTTTACCTATCTCGGCTGCACCATTTCATCGGATGCAAGGATCGACAACGAGAAAGACGACAGACTCGCCAAGGCAAATAGCGCCTTTGGAAGACTACACAAAAGAGTCTGGAAAAACAACCAACTGAAAAACCTCACAAAGATTAGCGTATACAGAGCCGTTGTCATACCCACACTCCTGTTCGGCTCCGAATCATGGGTCCTCTACCGGCATCACCTACGGCTCCTAGAACGCTTCCACCAGCGTTGTCTCCGCTCCAACCTCAACATTCATTGGGAGCGACTTCATCCCTAACATCGAAGTACTCGAGATGGCAGAGGCCGACAGCATCGAATCCATGCTGCTGAAGATCCAACTGCGCTGGGTAGGTCATGTCTCCAGAATGGAGGACCATCGCCTTCCCAAGATTGTGTTCTATGGCGAGCTCTCCACTGGCCACCGTGACAGAGGTGCACCAAAGAAGAGGTACAAGGACTGCCTAAAGAAAGCTCTTGGTGCCTGTCACATTGACCACCGCCAGTGGGCTGATCTCGCTCAAACCGTGCATCTTGGCGCCTCACAGTTCGGCGGGCAGCAACCTCCTTTGAAGAAGACCGCAGAGCCCACCTCACTGACAAAAGGCAAAGGAGGAAAAACCCAACACCCAACCCCAACCAACCAATTTTCCCCTGCAACCACTGCAACCGTGTTTGCCTGTCCCGCATAGGACTTGTCAGCCACAAACAAGCCTGCAGCTGACGTGGACATAACCCCTCCATAAATCTTCGTCCACGAAGCCAAGCCAAAGAAATAAAGCACACTGTTTGATCTGTTGGGTTTCTCCAGCGTTGTGTTTTTACTTCAATCACAATGTCTAGAGACTTTCGTGTTTTACCTTTTTGTGAAGTATACCTGACAAAGGGTGCAGGCTCGAAACAGTGATCACCCTTCACTCCTCTGGATGCCGTGTGACCTGCTGAGTTTCTTCAGCACTTTTGTGTATTTCAATATCATTGACTCTAGGATTCGGTACTCCTGTTTAATTCATCCCCATTCAGCAGCCCAAAACATGCTCAAAGTTATGGAGCATGCATCTAAAATATATTCCACTGATTTCCATGAATTTAATTTGGAGGTAGAGTCCAAAGTGAGGTAGGGTTCCGCTGACCAGAACCAAAGTTTCCAGATAATAATGCCTCAGATGTTGCCTCCCTGCATAACCATCAACAATGGACTTTCCTTCCTTCATTCCTTCATTGAGCTTTTGATCCTCCTCTCTTAATATTCCCTTTCATCAGTTTTGATTCCATTTTTTAATGAAGCAACTTAGGCCAATTTACCAAAGGTATCTGATCAATTAAAAATCAGCTATAGTGTCAAAACTTAGTTGGCCATTCTTTAAAAATAAATGTTCTACACACCATAATAGTTCATGATAAATCCTTGGCCCTTCCCAAAAATTAAGCCAGCTGGATCAGAATGGAATCGGACAGTGAGATCGGAAGTGGTGGAGTAAACCTTCAATGGGGCATTGGTTCCGACGAATTGACCGAGGATCCTCATGGTTAAGTCATCTCCATCATACAGGGACAATATATCGCTGTTAGTGAGGTTCAGTCTGCAATGGAGGATGGAGAGAAAACAATTATTAGTATTTCCACTCTTGTTTGGTCAGTTCTCGTTCTGGAGTTGCTGTACCACAGCAGGCTGAAATCACATAGGTATCAACCAGCCTCCATTCTCTTGCCCAGTATAACACCCCTTAAGCTGCAGATTGCAACCCAATTTGGTGCTATAACGCCATCAAAGTAGACAGTATGGAAGCAAGCCAGCCCTTGCGGACCAATTGACTCCCTAAGCTAGTCCCATTTGTCTGGCTTTGGTGCATGACCTGCCTGTCTATGTACCTGTTAAAGATATTTTAACTGTTGCTCTCCCCCCCACCAACTCTACCACTTCCTCTGGCAGCTCATCCCACATACTCACCATCCTCTATGTCACACATGTCAAACTCTGGCCCGCGGGCCAAATTTGGCCCGTGATATAATTATATTTGGCCCACAAGATCATTTCAAAAATGTATTAGAGGTGGCCTGCCCTGCAGCGAGAGCCGATGCTGTTTTTTGGTAATGTCAGCCCCACCATCCTCCCCCTTCATTGGACATCC
Organism: Narcine bancroftii; assembly: GCF_036971445.1. Classification (NCBI taxonomy): domain Eukaryota; kingdom Metazoa; phylum Chordata; class Chondrichthyes; order Torpediniformes; family Narcinidae; genus Narcine; species Narcine bancroftii. The sequence continues at coordinate 123,053,398 of NC_091472.1, forward strand.
TTCCCCATTGTAACACGAGAAATTGTAACACGAGAAGTCTGTCGATGTCATCAGCTGGCAAGCTGGTTGGAAGGCTCCCCGCACAACCAGTCACTTCTCCCACCTGTCGAGCGGTGTGGCGGATTGGCGAGCGCCTGTGATTTCCTGTCGGCGCGACGGGCATGGCAGGCTGCGCACGGCCCCCGGGCAGCGCAAGCCCCGCGCGACTGGCACCGGACGGCCCTTCCACAGCGCGAGCGCACTTCTCCCGGTCGCCACGGCCTTCAGCGCTTGCACCCGCGCGGACCCCAGGGACGGCTGGTTCGGCCCTGCACTTGAAGAGAGAGATGGTGGCTGTCCGCAAAGGCTGATCGGCAGCGCGCTGGGCCTGAGTGGGTGGATAAGCAGGGGTGGGCAGAAGCTGTAAGTGAGGAGTAATGGGCAGGGGAAGTTATGGTGGTGCGAGGGGCAGTTAGACGGAGGGATGAGTAGAAGGAGGGGTGGATAGGGAAGAGGTAAAAGGGGAGGGGCAGGGGGAGTAGGGGAGGGGTGATTAGAGGGTGAGAGACGGGTAGAGGGAGGAACAGGTTGAGGGGAGAGGCAGTAGAGGGGCGTGTATAGGATGGGGTGGGTAGAGGCAGAGCGAGTGGAGTGAGGGGTGAGTAGAGGTTGGGTAAAGGACTGGTCAGGTAGAGGGATGGTGGGTCGAGGGTGAATAGAGGCCTAGAGCCTGAGGAGTGAGCAGGAAATGCTGAGTCCTGATGCAGGCCAAAATGGACTACATCTCCACAGGGACCAAATATGTTTTCCTCAGGTCAAGCAAAGGGTGAACTTGAGCTACCTACTCCTGACCTGTAACATTATCCTCCTAAAGTTATATCCTAAAGTTTAACATTACATATGTTGAAAGAAGAGAAAACATGCAGATGTTGTTGAAAATTTTCAATAAATATTTAGTTTGGCCCTCGACTTAGTCCAAGTTTTTAATTTTGGCCCTCCGTGAATTTGAGTTTGACACCCCTGCTCTATGTGAAGGAAGTGTCCATTAGGTCCCTCTCACCTCACCTTAAATCTGTGCTCTTACAGAACTCCCTCCCCAGTATGTCTAGAAAAGATTATGAATATTTGTCCTATCTATGCCGATGATTTATATACCTATATCAAGAAGTCCACCTCTCCTTCACTCCAAGGAAAAAAGTCCTAACCTATCCAGCTTCTCTTTATATCTCTCATTGCAAAGACAAGCAGAATAATATGGCAAAGGCTCCTCAAAGTGTGATATTAGTTGGATTTTTTTTCAACTTGACAACATCTCCTATCACCAGCACCTCAACATTTGCACATTCAGCAAAACCTTTTAATTAATACATTTATTTACAGTTCCAAGGCACAAATAAATATTCCAGGTGCATTATTGGAAATGTACCGTGCGGAGAGAGTCCACATTATCTTTTGTCATACTATCTGCAGATAAAATCATAAAGCATAGAACAGGCTCTTTAGCCCCACGCCCATGCTGACCAAGTTGGTATTCTGGTCTGATCCCTCTTCCCTTCATTTCATCCAGATCCTTCAAGACCCTTCCTGTCCATATCTCTGCCAAAATGTCTTTTGAACATCTTAATTGTATCCACTTCTGTTGTTTCCTCTGCCAGCTTGTTTCAGATCTGGACTATCCTCTGAGTGAAAGGGTTACCCCTGAATCTCCCTCTTCAATCTCTCTCCTTTCACTTTAATCCTATGTCTTCTAGTTCCAGAGTCATCTCCCTGGATAAAATAAACCTGCAAACATTCATTTTATGCATGGCCCCTCATGACTTTATAAACCTCTGTAATGTCATCCTTCAGCCTTCTTCACAGTAAGGAATAAAGGCCCAGACTATCCCTATAATCCCTATAATTCAAACCTTCCTGTCCCAGCAACATCTTGGTGAATCTCCTCTCCACTTCTTATTGAAATCCAGTGTCTAGAGTGCTGACAATACCAATGCAGCCTCACCAATGCTAGAACAGCTGAATCATGAGGTAGCAACCTTTGTATTCAATGCTCCTCTCAATGAAGGCAAGCATGTCAAATGTGTTCTTTACCTCTGTCCACCACTTTCATGGAACATTGCACCTGTACCCCAAGGTCTCTTTGTTTTACAACACTGTCCAGGTCCCTGCCATTTACTGTGCAAGTCTCAGCACTTGCACTTGTGAGAATTAAATTCTATTTGTCATTATTTGGTCATCCTTCCCAACTGATCTAGATCCCATTATATACTTGGGGTAATCTTTCTCACCTTCCACTACACAAAGTTGGTTGCATTACTGGGAGCTTTGGTAAATATGGTGTGTTCCTTCAGTGTGTAGTATGGATTATGGAGTGTCATTTGACCCCTTGTCCAGAATCTGGTGAGAATGTGGATTGCGCAGGGGCATGTAACTTCTCTGAATGGGAAGTCACTTCACCTGCCAATCAAGGTCAAGCCTTGCCCACAGGTCCGCGCAAACCTGGTTATTGGTCCCTTTAATTGCATCATTGATACCTGGGCCAGACTCTCCCACTAATGGTACTTTTATATCCACTACATGTGAGCCATCATTCTCTTTCACTTCTGGGATGAACCCAAGCTCCACTCCAGGATCCATGGGCAATGCTGAAGGATAATTGGTAAGGTGTGCACAGACAAAGGGTTGGGAGCTGTAGTATTGTGTTCCTAGTTTAGTTAGATAAGAGCTGTCCCTGCCAGGGATATCAAGGGGAGGTGGACATCGTATGTTGTTACATGATTGTTAAGCCTTCTACTGGCGAGTGGTTGCGAGTGTACTGTTTAACCCAGTGAGTGTGTGTGTGTGTGTGTGTGTGTGTGTGTCTTTTACCCTTTTTGTGACTCCCATACACATGTAAGTAAAAACTACTGTTCAGTCAGCTGTGTTGAGACTCATTACTCTTGGGACCCATTGAGCTGGTTTCACACACACAACATAGAGTCCAGTGAATCCTGTTTGCTGTGACATGGATTGCATTGGAAACTTTGTGCTGACAAGTGGCAAAACATCAATCGTGAGATGGGGACAGGAGGTGGGTGTGTCAGGAAGTTGATAGGTTCTGGTCAGAGCCAGGGTCCAGAATCCTTGTAATCTTATTTTGACGGTGTTAAAACTACATATAAGCAGCAATATCCACTGTACATCAGTGCAGCCTTCATATCATGCCAAGGGGTTTAGTGGCATCTGTTATCCTAATACCTGCAGGAAGTTTACGTTGCTATCCCTTATAAACAATGAGGAATTACAGTACTTTCATATGACAGGTCACTTGGCCCATCAAGTTCATGCAAACTATCTCATTAATCCCATGCTCACTTTTAGTTCCTTGTAACATGTTCTTCCACATCTGCCCATTAACACCACATGGATTCTCCCAGCTACCTGCACCAGGAGTAACCTACAGTGAACAGGTATCTAATGACCAGGATGTCCTTGTTACATGAAAGGAAGCTGGAGCAAATGGGGTAAACCCACAAGTCACAAGGAGAACGAGAGGAGTCACGTGATGGAGTAGTGGCCGGTCAGGGAATTCCAGCCCTCTCCCGAAAAGTTAAAAAAAAAACACACAAAGCACAAAGGTACAAGATTAAAATTTATAATAAAGTAAAAATAAAGGTGAGAAGAAAATGGCAGCGAAGACAGAAAAGTCAAAAACAACGGGAAGAAAAGAGGAAGAAAGAATGTCGGAAGAAGAAGGTGAAGGCCTTACCTGTCCGAAGAGGCCCGCCGCGGAGAGAGAAGCCCGCTCCCGCAGGTCAGTGGAAATCCCGGGCTCGGGACTACAAAAATGGCTCGAGGAGCCGAGTAAAAGTGCGCAACCGCGCATGAAAAAAAACACACTGACGGGAGGGGGGAACAGCTGCGGAGTCGATATCCACAGTTGAGAGAGACACCTGCAACACAGCAGCAGGTGCAGAACATGGAAAATAACGACAACAAGAAAGAAGAGGGTAAAAAGAAAACAAGGAAACAACAGATGGTCAACCCAGAGGAAGAAGAAGAAGAAGAACAGAAAGAAGTGGAAGAAGAAGAGAAAGCAAGACAATGGATGTATCTTTTTTTAAAGAATATATGGAATCAGTGAAAGAATGGCAATTACAAGAATTTGATGAGATAAAAAGAAGAATTAAGAATGCAGAAGAAAAAATGAATAAAATGGAAATGGCCATGTCATAGATAGGAAAAAGAATGGAAAATATGGAAGAACGAGAAACAATTGTAGAAATGGAAGTAGAGGAATTAAAAGAGAAATTAGAATAATCTAATAAAAAAGTTAAAGAGGCACATGAGCTGTTAGCTCAGAAGATAGATATAATAGAAAACTATAATAGAAGAAATAATATAAAGATAGTGGGCCTTAAGGAAGATGAAGAAGGCAAGAATATGAGAGAATTTATAAAAGATTGGATCCCCAGGGTCCTAGGAAGACCAGAATTACAGGAAGAAATGGAAATAGACAGGGCACATAGAACATTAGCCCTGAAACCACAACCGCAGCAAAAACCAAGATCCATTTTAGTAAAATTCTTAAGATATACAACAAGAGAAAATATATTGGAGAAAGCAATGAAGAAAGTAAGAGAAGACAAAAAGCCACTGGAATATAAAGGTCAAAAAATTTTTTTCTATCCAGACATAAGTTATGAACTCCTGAAGAAGAGGAAAGAGTTCAATACAGCAAAAACGATCTTATGGAAAAAAGGATACAAATTTATGTTAAAGTACCCAGCGGTACTTAAAATAGTTATTCCAGGGCAACAAAACAGACTATTCTCGGATCCAGAGGAAGCAAGGAAATTTGCAGAACAACTACAAAATAAGCAGAGAGATGAAGACATGTAATGAGAGTTAAAAATGACCACGAACTATATGTATGTGTGTAAAGGGGTATATGTGTGTATATATATAGTGTGTAGACATGAATGTATCCGTATTTAGAGGAAAATATATAGAGTATAGACAAGAATTAATAAGGGAGGGAAAGGGAATAGAGGGAATAAGGAGGGAATTAAAAGAGTGACCTTTGTTACATATGAAAATTGAAATCTTTTCTGCGGGGGGCTGGGTGGGGAGGAGTTACGGTCACTACAAAATCAGTTGACGTTTGCGAGTGAATTCGCAAATCCAAATGGAGAGGGGAGATGTGGTTGCCCGACAAGGGATAAAGGGCAACTCAGGAGGGAGAGGGGAGAATGGGGTTAAAGAAGTTTTAAATAAGAGAATAAGGAAAATGTTTGATGTTTTAGAAATGTTGTCTTATAAAGTGTTCAAAACAAGAAAGCAGAAATGGATAAGAAGGAAAGGTGATGATGGAGAAACGGAAAGGGAAGATAAACAAAGTATAAAATGGCTACACTGAACTATATGACTTTAAATATTAACGGAATACATAACCAAATTAAAAGGAAGAAACTGCTAAATTTACTGAAAAAAGAAAAAATTGATATAGCATTTGTGCAAGAAACACATTTAACTGAATTGGAGCACAAGAAATTAAAGAGAGATTGGGTAGGACACGTAACAGCATCGTCGTATAATTCAAAAGCAAGAGGAGTAGCTATATTAATTAGTAAAAATGTGCCAATTAAAATAGAAGAGGAAATAATAGATCCAGCAGGGAGATATGTAATGATAAAATGTCAGATATATTCGGAGTTTTGGAATCTACTCAATGTATATTCACCTAACGAAGAAGATCAAAAGTTTATGCAAGATATTTTTTTGAAGATAGCAGATACGCAAGGGAACATATTAATAGGAGGGGATTTCAACCTGAATTTGGATTCAAATATGGACAAAACTGGGAAAAAAATTAACAGAAAGAACAAAGTAACCAAATTTATAATTAAATCGATGGAAGAAATGCAACTCTTGGATATATGGAGGAAACAACACCCAAATGAAAAGGAATATTCATATTACTCGGCTAGACATAAAACATACTCAAGAATAGACCTATGTAAAACAGCAATAATTACAGTAATACTAAAGCAAGGGAAAGATCCACTCACACCAGCGTCATATAGACCAATATCATTACTTAACACAGATTATAAGATAATAGCTAAACTATTAGCAAACAGATTAGCAGAGTATGTACCGAAAATGGTAAATCTAGACCAAACTGGATTTATTAAAAAAAGACGCACAACAGACAATATTTGTAAATTTATTAACTTAATTCATGCAGTAGAAGGGAGTAAAGCGCCAACAGTAGCAGTTGCTTTAGACGCAGAGAAGGCCTTTGACAGAGTAGAATGGAATTATTTATTCAAAGTATTGCAAAAATTCAGTTTACCAGAGAAGTATATTAATTGGATTAAAGCATTATATAAGGGGCCATTGGCGAAAGTGACAGTAAATGGATATATATCAAAGCAATTTAACTTAAGCAGGTCAACACGGCAGGGATGCCCACTATCACCCTTATTGTTCGCGTTAGCTATAGAACCACTAGCAGAATTGATAAGAACAGAAAATAATATAAAAGGGATAAAAATAAAAGACAAGGAATATAAAATCAGTTTATTTGCGGATGATGTTATAGTATACTTAACAGAACCAGAACTATCAATAAAAGAATTATATAAGAAATTGAAGGAATATGGAGAAGTGTCGGGTTACAAGATTAACGTAAATAAAAGTGAAGCAATGCCAATGAATAATGCGGATTTCTCAAAATTTAAGAAGGAATCAACATTCAGATGGCAAATGCAGGCAATAAGATACCTAGGTATACAAATAAATAAAAATCTCGGCCATCTATATAAACTCAATTATTATCCACTAATGAAAAAATTACAGGACGATTTAGAGCATTGGAAAGATTTACCATTAACACTAATAGGAAGGATAAACTGTATTAAAATGAACATTTTCCCAAGGATATTATACCTATTTCAGGCATTGCCAATACACTTGACAGAGAAATTCTTCAAGGAGTTAAAGAAAATAATAAGGAAATTTTTATGGAAAGGGTGGAAACCGAGGATAGCACTAGATAAATTAACAGAATGGTATAAACAAGGAGGCTTACAACTGCCAAACTTTAAAAATTATTATAGAGCCGCACAATTAAGATACCTATCAGATTTTTATCAAACAAGGGAAAAGCCAGATTGGACTAGATTAGAATTAGATAAAATAGGGGAAAAGATACCTGAACACATATTATATAAATGGGATGAAAAATTGGTACAACGTAGGAGTTCTCCAGTATTACATCATCTACTCAATATTTGGAAAAAGATTCATGTAGAAAGGAATAAAACAAATTACCAATTACCAAAACTAATATTGACGCAAAATAAGTTATTCCCTTTTACAATAGATAACCTTTCCTTTGGAGAATGGGAGAAAAAAAGGATCAAAAGAATAGAAAATTGTTTTTCAGGAAATAGATTATTATCCTTTGAACAAATGAAAGATAAATACAATATAACTCAAGATACAGTGCTGGCATATTACCAATTGAGATCCTACTTGAAGGACAAATTAGGAAGCAGTCTGAGGTTACCAGAGGGAAGTAACTTTGAATATGTGATTACAGATACAATGATAATCAAAAGATTTATAACAAATATGTATATTAAACTGCAAGAAAAGGAGAATGAGGAAACAAATGGTAAAACTAAACAAAAATGGGAACAAGATTTAAATTTAAGATAAAAAAGGAAACATGGGAGAAGTTATGTTCTGGAACGATGAGAAATATAATAAATATGAGGTTACGTATGATACAATATAACTGGATACACAGGCTATACATTACACCTCAAAAGTTAAATAAATGGGACCCAACAGTATCTGACAGATGTTTTCGATGTAAAAAAGAAATGGGAACAACAATTCATGCAATCTGGACATGTGAGAAAGTAGAAAAATTTTGGGAAGATCTCAATCATATATTAAATAAAATAACAGAAAACAATATACCAAAGAATCCAGAGATCTTCCTCCTAAGTAACATAAAAAACAAAGAATTTGGAATTGATTTGGATGGTGCACAAAAAAAGATTTGTTAAGATAGCTCTAGCCGTAGCAAAAAAATGTATTATGTCAACCTGGAAATTGGAAGATAATTTGAGAATACAACAATGGTATATAGAAATGAATAAATGTATTCCATTAGAAAAAATAACATATAGTTTAAGAAATAATATTGAAATATTTGAACAAATATGGGAGCCTTACATGAAACACAATAGAGAAAACCTACCGGGGACATTCACTACCTAAATTAACGAAAGGAGAAGGAAATGAAAAGAATTGACTCAGTGGAATTTCTTGTTTAATTTTATTGAATGACAACATTGTTTGACTGGTTTAATGTATCTTAGATTTTGTACTTTAAATGGATGGGGGGGGAGCTAGGGAGGGTGGGATGGGAGGAGTGGGGGGGAAGAAAATGACACTGTATATATTTGAAAAGGAAAATCTATGTATCATGGTCAATGTGGTTTATGGTGTGAAAAATAAAAAAAATTAAAAAAAAGTCACAAGGAGAACATGCAAATTCCACACAGATAGCATTGAAGGGTCAGGATCCAGCTTGGGTCACTGGAGCTGTGAGGCAGCAGCATTACCTGTGGCATCACTCTACCGTGACCGGTGCTTGGGTGAGATAAGTAATTCTATGAAGGGATACTTCACCAGATGTAACACATTTAAGTGTCCAAATACCTTTTTTTTTAGGTTTCAGTATCTTTATTCCACCGGTGGAGTTTGATAAAGGCACATATCAGCTCACTCAATCCTGGCCTGAACTCAATGCTGGTGTTTAGTTGGGATTGGAAAGGACCATTCAATGGGCAGCAACTCCTTCAACATCCCTTGATCTTTACCATTGGGTGAGACTGCAAGCTAGGGCTCTAGGTGGGGAGGCTTGATGTCCAGAGGTCTCACCACCACTAACTCAAGTGTAGAGTGTCCCATCACATCTAAAATGAGTCAGGAGAAATGAAAGACTGGAGATGCTGAAATCTAGGGGAAAAGCCAAACTGTTGGAGAGACACGGCAGGTCAGGCTGCATCTGTGGAGAGAAAGGGACAGTTGATGTTTTGGGTCATGACCCAGCTTCAGGACTGAGGGGCCGTCCATTTCCTTCCATGGATGCTGCCTGATCTGCCGAGTTCTTTCATTAAAAAAATATATTTTTATTGGTGTTTATATTATAAATACTTAACCAGTACAGATATATATTGTGCTATAAGATTCAAAGGAAAATAAGATATTACAAAAAAGCTTTTCATGGTAAAAAGAATTCAGAGTACAATCATATTCACCACACAAAAAAATGCAAAAGAGAAAAAAAATAATCAAAACCCCCTACAACTAAACAAGGTTAAAAGTTAACATATAGGAATCAAATGACAACTACTTGGAAATGGACAGCACAGCACCAACACTTCAGAACAACCCTCATTGTTAAGATTATGTGAATGGTCCATAAAAGGGCCCCATAGGACGAAGAAATAACGCAGTATTGCTGAGTTCTTCCAGCAATTTGTTTTGTCGCTAAACACAAGGCAGCTTTCTTTGTGTTGGACTGTAGCAGAAAATTATTAATAAAGACAAGCCAATGGGGACAGAAGAACTAAAATATACGAAGTTGGGTTTAATTAGATTGCTGCAGGGAAACAAAATGTCCAGGGGTTCGCATCAAACATGATGGCTAAATTTAACTCAGACTCTGCTGCTTCTACATGATATCTGTTTCTGTATATTTGTGTGTGAAACACAAAAGTCTGCTGACTTTGTATTATAGTAAAAACACACAGAAATGCTGGAGGAACTCAGCCAATATCTCAACATCTATAGAAGGTAAAGATATACTACCGACATTTCGGGCCTAAGCCCTTCTTCAAGGAATAAGCAAAGAGCCGGAAGGTGATGGAATAAAGACTGAAGACTGGCAGAGGGAGGAGTCCAGACCAACAAAAGGTGTTAATTGGATATGATAAGAGAACTGAGAATTTATTTTGGTTATGTGAAAGGAGACAAAGGGAAAAGAAAAAGACATACATAGAGAGACAGAACTGGGGGAAAGGTGACATGGGGAAGAATGGAGGGGTGGTGGTTTTAATGGAACCCGGAGAAGTCGATGTTGGAGGGTGCTCAGAGATGAGGTGTTGTTCCTCCAATTTGCGGGTGGTCTCAGTGTGGCAGTACATGAGACCATAGACAGACATGTCAAAAAGGGAACAGGATGGGGAATTGAAATGGGTAGCCACTGGGAGATCCACACTATTGTGACAGACAGAGCCGAGGTGCTCAACGAAGCAATCTCCCAGTCTGCAACCAGTCTTTCTGTTGCAGTCGAGACCACAGCAGTAGATGACCCCTGTAGATTCACAAGTGTTGCTTCACTCGGAAGGATTGTTTGGGGCCCTGAATGGTGCTGAAGGAGGACGTGTGGAGCATTTCCTCCAGTTGCAAGGGATGGTGCCAATGGGACGATTGTTGAGGAGGAAGGAGTAGCAAGGGAATCATGGAGGGAGCGCTCCCTGCAGAAGGCGGAGAGGTGAGGAGAGGGAATATGAGTCTAGTAGTGGGGTCAAGTATTAGGTGGCGGAAATGGCGGAGGAGGAGGATTTGAGGCCGGAGGGGTGGTAGGTGAGGACAAGGGGAATCCACATATTCATGTGCCTATCCAGAAGCAGTTCAAAAGGTATCTATGGTTTCTGCTTTCACCACTACTCCTGGCAGCCCGTTGCATGCACCTACCACTCTATGTGATTAAAAAAAACTTGCTCATGTCTCTCCTTCAACCAACTTTAAACACATGGCTTTCTAGTATGTGATATTTTTACACTGGGGAGAGAGAGATTCTGACTCTTTACCCTATCAATATCTCTCACAATGGTTATTGTGGGGATGCACAGTTAGCATAGCAGTTAATGCAATGTTATTACAGCATCAGTGAGCCAGATTTGAATCTGGCACTTTCTGTAAGGAGTTTGTACATTCTCCCTGTGTTTGCGTAGGATTCCTCCGGGTGCTCTGGTTTCTTCCAACATTCCAAAGTACATGGTTATGAGGTTAGCTGGTCACATGTAGAGAAGTATAGTCTACTCAAGGATAGTCAGCATGGCTTTGTGAAGGGAAGGTCGTGCTTCACAAGTCTAATTGAGTTTTTTAAGGAGGTAACAAAGAAAATTCATGAGGGTAGGGTGGTAGATGTGGTCCCTATGGATTTTAATAGGGCATTTGACAAGGTCCCCCATGATGGACTTGTTCAGAAAGTCATGAGGCATGGGATCTATGGATAAAATGGCTATGTGGATAAAAAAAATTAGCATGCTTGTAGAAAGCAGAGAGTAGTAGTGGATGGAAAGTATTCTCCTTGGAGGTCGGTGACTAGTGGAGTTCCGCAAGGATCTGTTCTGGGATCCCTGCTCTTTGTGATTTTTATAAATGACCTGGATGAAGAGGTGGAAAGATGCTGATAATAGGAAGACTGGAGGAGTTGTGGATGATGCTGAAGGTCATTGTAGGTTAGAAAAGGATATAGACAGGATGCAGAGTTGGGGATGGAGTTCAATGTGGATAAGTGTGAGGTGAATACAGGGTTAATGGTCAGTTACTTGTGAGTGTGGATGAACAGAGGGACCTTGGGGTCCAAATCCATACATCCCTCAAGGTCGCCGCGCAGGTTGATAGGATAATTAAGAAGGCCTATGGGATGTTGGGCTTCATTAATAGAAGGATTAAGTTCAGAGTCAAGAAGCCATGTTGCAACTCTACAAATCTCTGGTGAGACCACACCCGGAGTATTGTATTCATTTCTGGTCACCTCATTATAAGAAGGATGTTGAAGCTATGGAGAGGGTGCAGATGAAATTTACCAGGATGCTGCCTGGATTGGAAAATATGTCTTATGAGGCAAGGTTAGCAGAGCTGGGACTTTTCTCTTTAGAGTGTAGGAGGATGCGAGAAAATTTAATAGAGATTTGCAGAATTATGAGAGACATAGATAGGGTGGACAGCCAGTTTAGGGAAGTTTAACACAGAGAGTTATGGGTGCCTGGAATGCCTTGGCAGGAATGGAGGTGGAGGCTGAAACATTAGAGTCATTTAAAAGACTCTTATATGGGCACATGGATGGAAGAAAAATAGAGGGTTATGGGGTAGGGAGGATTTCATATTTGTTTAAGGAATATATGAGTCAGTACAACATTGAGGGCTGAAGGGCATGTGCTATGCTATAGTGTTCTATGTTTGTATTTGAATGGTGAGGGTTCATGGGCCAGAAGGACCTGTTACCATGCTGTATCTCTAAATTAAATTAAAATTTAAATTATATTTACATTTAAATTTGTCCATTGCTACATGGCTAATTTTTCTTACAACAGTAACACCACAGGAGAAATACTTCGTTGCATGCCAAGTGCTTTGAGATGTTATAAGTAACACTACAGGAATGCAAGGCTTCCTTAATTGTTTTCCCAATGATAAATGAGCACATCGGTGTGAAATACTCACAGCTGAACATCAAGCAACACACGCTTGTCCTCGCCAACGTGAATCTTCCAGATACAGTCTTCTCCTTCATCGTATGGTTCTGGCCAATTTGGTGAGAGAATAATTCCAACCTGGGTGTTCAGTTCTCCACCGCACAGTGCTAAGGCAAGGCGGGGGTGGGGGGGAGGGGTGCAAATCAGTTAAGATTAGGCTTAACCACCAGCCAAACCAATGATACAAAACTGAATACACGTCAGTAACACTGAGGTCCTCTTGTCAAAGGAAACTCATTGTCTCTTTCTAATGTTAGCTCATTGGTCTGAAACATTCTTTTCTCTTTTTATTTTAATAGACTCCAACTGACCTCCTGAACATGTCCAGCATTTTGTGCTTTTATTTCCAATTTGCTCTCAGTTGTTGGATACAAAATGCACTTGGATTTCATGAGATCACGAAAGGCATTACATATTGCAGATATGTCCAATTACAATGGACAACAAAGATTTTGCTTCCTGAACACTTCTGGGTGTATTTGGGCTGCTGATCATGAAAATCACCTTAAAATTTCCTATCATGTACTGTAGTTAGATATAACCTAGTTTTGTGATTTCCTATCATATTTTAAGTCTATTTGTCTATTGCTTACAAAACAAGAGGTTGTTTTGATCAGTCCAAGCATGCCTGGGCATGCACTCAGTGCAGGTACTATGCAAATGTTGTCTTAGGCCTGGCCACGCTTAGTCAGAATAGATGCAGACAGGCTATAAAAGCAGCTCACATATACAGATTCTGTGCGTTACATTAGATTGAATGCATATTGATGCACTTGTTCTTCAGGCAATAGCGTAGTGAATGTATGTAACAATAGCAACATGTCTGGAACATCTGGTGATCAAGTGTCACCCATTCTACCTGCTGAGGGTGTTCACCTCCATCATCCTTGTTGCAGTGAACATTCTGTCCCAGGCTAGCGTCAGGTCAGCACTGGAGGGACTGAGCACTGTGATAAACAGCCTAAAGGACGGAACACCATGATGCCTTCCTGATCATTGTGAGAGACTTCAATCAGGCCAACCTGAAGAAATTTCTGACAAACTACCACAAATACGTCACATGCGAGACCAGGGGAACCAACACATTTGACCACTGCTACACCACCATGAAGAATGCATACCAAACCATACCATGACCGCACTTCAGCAAGTCTGATCACCTGGCTGTATTTCTACTCCTGGCGTACAAGCAGAGACTGAGGACCACAACACCAGTAATAAAAATGGCGAAAGTATGGTCGAGGGAGGCAAAGAAGCTTTTGCAGTTCTGCTTTGAATTGGTGGACTGGAATGTATTCAAGAACTCATCCATAGACTAATGAATATGCAACAGGTGTCATCAACTTCATCAAGATCTGAGTGGACAAGTGTGTGCCCACATGCACATACCGGGTGTTCCCCAACCAGAAGCCCTGGATGAACCAGAGAATTTGCAACTTGCTGAGGGTGAAAACAAGGGTGTTTAAAGCTGAGATCTAGATCTTTACAAGAAATCCAGGTACGACCAGTGGACGGCCACCTCTGAAGCAAAGTGGCAGTTCCAGATGAAACTAGAGACAGAGACAGATACATGGCAGCTATGGCAGGGAATGCAGGCCATTACAGGCTACAAAGGGAGGGCAAACACCATGGATGTTGCGATGCTTCACTACCCAATGAGCTGAACACCTTCTATGCCCACTAGAACCAAAGAACTAAACATTGCCTTCAGGTACACAATCCTTTATCCGGACATCTAAAATCTGTAAAGCTCCAAAATCTGGCAGGTGGGGAGAGAGACGGCAGTGCGAGTCAAGTGTGCGAAAAATCGGCATCATGATTCGGGCGGGTGAGGGGGAGACTGGCAGCATAAGTCGGGCGGGCGAGGGGGAGAGACTGGCAGCGCTAGTCTGGCAGGTGAGGTGGGTAGAAAAGATGGCAGCGTGACTGGAAGGGGGTGGGGGGTGGATATGGCAGCACAATTCGGGTGGGCTTAAATCTGGCTTTCCAAAATCCAGAAAAATCCAAAATTCAGAACACACTGTCCCCCAAGAGTTATGGATAAAGGATTGTATACCTATAATCCCTGCACTAGAATCCCTGCAAAGACTGAGGATCCTGTGATAGCTATCTCTGTGGGCGACATCAGAACATTAATCAAGAGGGTGAACCCTCGCAAGGCGTCAGACCCTGACAACGTACCTGGCAGGGTACTGAAAGTTTGCGCCATCCAACTGGCTGGAGTGTTCACGGACATTTCAACCTCTCATTGCTGCAGTCAGAGGTTACCACCTACTTCAAAAGGGCATCAATCACCTCAGTACCCAAGAAGAGTAGTGTGAGCTGCCTCAATGGCTATCACTCAGTAGCACTAACTTCTACTGTGATGAAATGCTTTGAGAAGCTGGTCATGGCCAGAATTAACACATACCTAAGCAAAGATCTGGACCCACTGCAATTCGCCTATCATCACAATCGCTTTACAGCAGATGTAATATTACTGGCTCCCTACTCAGCTCTGGATCACCTCGAAAACAGCAACTCATACATACAGCTGCTTTTCAAAACTACATCTCGGCCGTCAATACCATTATTCCCTCAGTGCTGGTCAAGAAGCTACAAACTCTAGGCCTCTGCAACTTGATCCTTGACTTTCTCATAGGAAGACCACAGTCAGTATGAATTGGAAGCAACGTCTCCTCCTCACTGATCATCAACACAGGCGCACCCCAAGGATGCATGCTTAATCCACTGCTCTACTCATTATACACCCATGACTGTGTGGCCAGGCACAATCCCAATGCTATCTAAAAATATGCCGATGACACCACAGTTGTTGGCAGAATCACAAACGCCAATGAGGAAGCGTACAGGAGGGAGATTGAATAGTGTAATGGTCAATGTCAGCAAAACCAAGAAGATGACTTTGGTCATCAGGAGGAAGTCAGGGGAATACAGGCCAGTCCTCATCGAGGACATCAAGAAAGCTCGCCAGCGGCTATACTTTGTGAGGTGTCTGAGGAGATTCGATATGTCACTGAAGACTCTCATAAACTTCTACAGGTGTTCTGTGGAGAGTATTCTGGCTGGTTGCATCACTGCCTGATATGGAGGCACCAACTCTCAGGACAAGAATAAACTCCAGAGGGTTGTAAATTCAGCCTGCGACATCACAAGCACCAGACCTCACTCCATTCACGACATCTACCTGAGGCAGTGTCTTAAAAAAGACCCCCACCACCCAGGTCATGCCCTCTTCACTCTATGACCATCAGGAAGAAGGGATAGGAGCCTAAAGATGAGCACTCAGCAGCACAAGGACAGCTTCTTCCCCACTGCCATCAGATTCCTGAATAATCAATGAACCAAAGGCACTTTTCGTGCAATATTATTTTTACTTTTTTTTAATAGTAATGTCATAAGATGGTTAGAATATGAATGTTTGCTCTATGACACTGTTGCAATCACCAAATTTCATGTCTTGTTCATGACAATAGATTCTTTTGATTCTGATTCTATGTCATTGAAAATTTATTTTCTGTTTTCACTCTTGGACTTCTTCCCTGCTGATCTTGGTGCAGGCAGAGATGAACATGTTGAAAGGTTTCACCGGGAAAAGTGGAATCAGGGCAATTGGAATCCATCAAGCTGGCCAACTATTTTTGGACATTGACATGATGGGCATCAGATGCTGAGTGTAAATGAAAATCGGCGGCAACATTTTAAAGTCAGTTGAACTCACGCAATATGTCATCATCATTATGCAATTAAACATGCCAAATTCTTTTAAAGTTAATTTAATGTTTCTCCAATTTCCTTTGTGATATAGCAAATCTGAAATTATCTCTGTGTTGAGCATGAAATTGTGTATCATAATCCACAATTTTTTTTCAGGAAGCAAAACTTTTGTAAACATTTGTTGCCCAGTGTTATTCTTTGAACTGGTCTTGAATTTGAGCAGAGACCTGATATCAATTGCGTTAGGTGAAGGCTTGGTTTGAGCATCTAATCTGATTTTTTACATCCAACAACTCTGACATGGGTTTTACCCCACTGGATAGAAATCGTAACCAAATTTGCCAATAATACAAAGCTTCAAAAAGGTAAAATACTTATAAAACCCTTGGTAGATCCTGTGGATAAGTGTGAATTCTTTCATTCAAAATGAACGCATTTCTTTTGAAGGTCAATAGAGAGAATTGTTCTGTTAGGGATCTTGCAGTGCAGTTTATTTGATTATCTGCATCATTAGGCATTGCTCTGAGCTGTAACTGTGAATATCTGTTTATCTTTATTGCCTCTTTTTCTGCACATGGCATGTTGTAATTTAATTTATACTACTAGTTGTTGGTGCTTCTTACATGGCTACAGCAAGTAAGAATTTCAGTGTATCTGTACATTGTCTTTGCCCTCAGACAGCTCCAAGAAAAGTGTAGAGAACAAAACAAAGGACTCTACATCACCTTTGTTGACCTCACCAAAGCCTTCGACACCGTGAGCAGGAAAGGGCTTTGGCAAATACTAGAGCGCATCGGATGTCCCCCAAAGTTCCTCAACATGATTATCCAACTGGTACTTATGTATATGACAATAAACTCTCAAATTGTACTAGTAACCAGAAGGCAAATGAGTGATAGTTAGATTTAATCTTAATCTGTTCAATATACTAAGATCAAAGACAATCAGCAAGGTAGATAACTTATTGAGGTTCCGTTGCCAGGTATGTTGTCACATGAGTGGAATTCATTTTTGACCTCTATTGGGGGGGGGGGGGTAGATTGGGACAAACTATTTGCCGGTAGTACTCCCCTCTCAATATGTGGCTCTGTTGTTGCCAGCAGATGATCATTATTATAGCACTTGATTGATGTTGCTGATCAAAAATGAATTCTTACCTCTCTGTTCATTCCGATATTAAAGATTTTACAACTGTAATTAACAGAGGGAAGCAGCAGCTACACTGCTCCTGCAATAACACACACAACCGGACGGGTTGAGCTCAGTGAGCAGACTAGTTTATTGCAGGCTGCTTGGCTGTACTTAATACTCCCAGCCCGGACCTGGCTGAGAACCGTGCTGGAGGGTGCTGACGTCACCCGGGCGTCACGTGGTCCCCCAGCACGGGCTTCTGAGCCCCATGCTGGGAGGAAGGGAGCACCCCCGACAGCGCCATTTTGGCCGGCTGCCCCGCCGTGTGGCTTACAAGCGGGGCCGGTTCGCCTGCCGAGTGGTGAGCCGCCGCACAGCCGCCTCCAGAACCAGTCCTTTTTCGCCGGGTGGCCTCTCTTCTTGGGCTGGGCTACGACCACGGGCTCAGTGGGATCGAGGTGCCCTGGCTTCAGCCTGTCCATGGTAAACAGCTCCTGCCTGCTGCCAATGTCAAGCGTGAACGTGGAGCCAGAACGCTGTATAACCCTGTTCGTCCCCTCGTATGGTCACTGCAGAGGTGCCGTGGTTGGTCCCCGCTGAACGAAAATGTACTCCACGGAAAGCTGTTCGCCAGGAACGTGAGATGGGCAGGTACCATGCCTGGGTAGTGATGGGGGTTTGAATGAGTCCAAGCATGCCCTGAAGTGAGGAAGTAGTTCATGCGGCGACTGCTAGGGATTGTGAGGTGCATTGACGAACTCACTTGGTAGTGCCAGCGGCACACCATAGACCAGCTCAGCTGATGATGCCTGCAGATCTTCCTTGGGAGTGGAGTGGATGCCTAGGAGCACCTAAAGCAGTCGTCTGCCCAGTCGGGACTGGTGAGGCAGGCCATGAGTGCTGACTTAAGGTGGTGGTGCAAACGTTCGACTAGTCCATTGGCCTGCGGGTGGTAAGCCGTGGTGTGGTGTAGCTGGATCCCCAACCTGTTGGGGAGCTGCGCCCAGAGCGCAGATGTGAACTGGGCACCCCGATTGCTAGTGAGGTGACCCGGGACGTCGAACCGGGCGACCCAATCATGCAACAGTGCCCGGGAGCAGGAGTCGGTGGAGGTGTCTGGCATCGGGATCGCCTCAGGCCAGCGAGTGGTACGGTCCACCATCATAAACAGTTAACGGTTGCCCTGGGAAATGGGTAAGGGCCCGACGATGTCCACGTGAATGTGGCTGATCCGTTCCTGGACATGCTCGAACTCCTGTATGGGCGCCCTGGTGTCCCTGTGCACCTTGGACATCTGGCAATGGTGCATGTTCTGGCCCTGCCCGCAATCTGCTTCCTCAGCCTGTGCCTTATGAACCATTCTACCACCATCCGGACCGTGGACCTGATGGACGGATGTGAAAGGTCGTGGATGTGACGGAAGACCTGCATGCACCACTGCTGGGGAACCACTGGTCGTGGGGTGCACATGGAGACATCACACAGGATAGTGCCTTCGCCACTCGGAGTCGGGAGGTCTCGGAACTGCAGGCCCGGGATGGCAGTCTTGAAGGCCCTCGTCTCCTCATCAGACTTCTGGACCCGGGCAAGCTGGTCGAAGTCGAGGCCGGGCATCAGCGTGCAGAAGGCAGGCCATGAGAGTACATCGGCAACCACATTGTCCTTCCCTGCCTTGTGCCGAATGTTACATAGAAGATAGGAGCAGGAGTACGTCATTCGACCCTTCGAGCCTGCTCCGTCATTCAACGAGATCATGGCTGATCTTAAAGTTCAGTACCCCGTCCCTGCCTTCTCTCCGTAACCTTTAATACCCTTATACTGAAGAAATAGATCTAATTCCCTCTTAAATAGATTTAATGAACCTGCCTCTACTGCCCTCTGTGGCAATGAATTCCACAGATTCAACACCCTCTGGGTAAAGAAATTCCTCCTCATCTCGGTCCTAAATGGTTTGCCTATTATCCTCAAACCATGGCCCCGGGTTCTGGATTTTCCCATCATTGGAAACATCCCATCTGCATCCATTCTGTCCAATCCTGTCAGAATTTTATATGTCTCTATGAGATCCCCTCTCAATCTTCTAAACTCCAGGGAGTGTAATCCCAATTTGCGCAATCTTTCCTCATAAGTCATTCCTGTCATTCCAGGTATCAGCCTGGTGAATCGCCTCTGCACTCCCTCCTTTGCAAGAACATCCTTCCTGAGATAAGGTGACCAAAACTGCACACAATTCTCCAGGTGTGGTCTCACCAAGGCCCTGTAACAGCTGCAGTAAGGTATCCTTGTTCCTATACTCAAACCCTCTTGATATGAAGGCCAACATACCATTTGCCTTTTTAACCGCCTGCTGTACCTGCATGCTCGCCTTCAGAGACTGATGTACAAGTACTCCTAGGTCTCTCTGCACTTCCCCATCTCTTAATCTATTGCCATTCAAATAGTAATCTGCCCTCCGGTTTGTATTACCAAAGTGGATAACCTCACATTTATCCACATTGTAGTGCATTTGCCATGTATCTGCCCAATCCCTCAATTTATCCAAATCACACTGGAGCTTCCTGACCCCCCTCTTCTGTGCACACAACCCCTCCTAGCTTAGTGTCATCTGCAAATTTGGAGATATTACATCCAATCCCCTCATCCAGATCATTAATGTAAATTGTGAACAGCTGGGGTCCCAGTACAGGTCCCTGTGGTACCCCACTGGTCACCGCCTGCCATTCAGAAAACGAGCCATTTATCCCAACTCTCTGTCTTCTACCTGCCAGCCAGTTCTCAATCCACATCAATACTTTGCCCCCAATCCCAATGAGCCTTGATTTTGGAAGCCAGTCGTTTATGCGGGACCTTATCGAAGGCCTTTTGGAAGTCCAGGTGGTGGTAAACTCCGAAACGAAGGAGAGGTGACACTCCTGGCGGGCTAACCAGGGATCATTTGCCATCGTGAGCGCCTGGGTGAGGGGTTTGTAGTCAGTGAAGATGGTAAAAGTCCTCCCCTCCAAAAAATAGTGGAAATGCCGCATCACCAGGTACATGCCCAGTAACTCGCGGTTGAAGGTACTATACTTTCATTCCGGCGGGTGGAGCAGGCGGCCAAAGAATGCCAGCGGCTTTCAATGTCCATTCACCTGCTGCTCCAAGATGACACCGACGGCTGTGGCAGAGGCATTGACAGAGAGTGCCATATGCAGGTCGGTGTGCAGGTGGGCAAGCATGGTGGCCTTTGCGATGGCGTCCTTGGTGGCCTTGAATGCAATGCAGGCTTCTGGGTTCCAAGCAAGCATTTTGTGCTTGGCTGCGATGAGGGCGAATTGCGGCTGCATGATGTGCACAGCTCCCAGGATGAAGCAGTTGTAAAAGTTGACCACACCCACGAACTCCTGAAGCAGTTTGAGACTGTACGGGCGTGGGAACTCCCTGATAGCGGTGAAATTCGCAGCGGTGTGCATGGCTCCTTCGACTGTGATGGTATGGCCCAGGAACTGCATGGACTCTTTCCCGAACTGGCACTTGGCCGGGTTGATGGTAAAGCCGAAATTGGCCAGCCGGGAGAAAAGGTGGGCCTTGTGTTGTGCCTGGTCCTTGCTGGCAACGAGGATGTCATCCAAATAAATAAAGACAAAATCCAAGTCCCTGCCCATAGAGTCCATGAGGCACTGGAAGGTCTGAGAGGCATTTTTGAGCCCGAACGGCATGCGCACGAATTTGAACAAGCCAAAGGGGGTGATGAATCCGTCTTGGGTATGTCCTCAGGTTGCACCGGGATCTGGTGATATCTGCGCACCAGGTCAATCTTGGAGAAAACCCTTGCACCGTTCAGATTGGCTGTAAAGTCTTGGATGTGAGGGATGGGGTAACGGTCAGGAACTGTTTTCTCGTTGAGCCGTTGATAGTCTTTGCAGGGACAGCAGCCGCCGGAGGCTTTTGGGACCAGGTGGAGTGGCGAGACCCACGGGCTGTCAGACCGAGGAATGATCCCCAGTTCCAACAGGCACGAAAACTCCTCCTTCACCACCTGGAACTTGTCAGGTGGGAGCCAGCGTGCCTTGACGTGAACCGGTGTGCCCTAGGTGGGGATGTGGTGGGACACCCCGTGGCGCAGTGTGGCATCGGAGAACTGTGGCTTGAGGTGTGTCGGGAACTTGACCAGGATTCGCTGGAACCCGTCTCTGGGCGTGCTGATCGTAGTCATCTGTGGTTGCTCCGAGCAGGAGGTGTTGAAGCAAATGGCCTGGAAGGTACGGGTATCCACCAGGCACCTACCTCGAATGTCCACCAGAAGCCCGGTGCGAGGAGGAAGTCTGCACCCAGGATGGCAGTCGGGAGGGATGAGATGGTGAACCTCCACGCGAAATCTCGTTGCCCAATCTGGAAGTGGACTGTCTTGTCTCCATACGTCTGGATTTCTGTTGCGTTGGCCGCACAGAGGGGAGGTCCATGAGGTCAGTTCCTGGACTCGATGGCTGTGTTTGAGATGATGCTGATCTGGGCTCCAGTGTCAATGAGGAACCGCTGGCCACTGACTGAGTCCCATAGGTAGAGGAGGCTGTGTCCTTGGCCAGCCACCACAGCTATTAACAGTGGCCGGCCTGGTCGTTTCCCTGGAAAGAGCAGGGCTGATGACACTTCCGAGCCTTGGCTCCCCAGCGCGGGTGATAGAAGCAGAGGCCTGGAGCGGATGCTGTGGCCTTGGTTATGCTCTTGGGGGCCCTTGCAGGGGCAGGATGCTCTACCGCAGTTCTAGGGGTGGGCTTAGCGTGGTTGTGTCTGTGCCTTGTGACCTGCTGGACCGCTGAACCCTCCGGGAATCACGCGAGTCATAGCTCTTGGGCTTTCTGGGCCACCTTCCTCGGGTCGGTGAAGCTCTCCTGAACCAGCAGGGGCCGGATGTCCCCGGGCTTATGGTCGAGGAAAATGTGCTCGAAGAGTTGGCAGTTGGTGTGCTCACCCATGAGCGCGAGCATCTCATCCATCAGCTCCATTGGGGACCTGTCCCCCAGGGCATCGAGGTGCACCATCCGAGCAGCACGCTGATGTCTGGATAGTCTGAGGGATCCGGAAGCACTCGCTTGATGGTCTCGTATTTGTCTTTGGCAGGTGAGTGCTGAACAAGGTGCAGCACACGTCTGGAAGTGGCCTGATCCACATGGTAGAATTTGGTCGGGTCGGACGAAATCTGGTGGAGATGAAACTGAGCCTCCGCGTGGCCGAACCAGGTCTCTGACTCCTGAACCCAGAATTCAGGCAGTTTCACGCTATAGCGCTGATCCCAGGCTCGCTCATAATGGGTCAAAGATGTTTGAACCAGTCGGGGTCACCAATTGTAGCGGCGGCTACACTGCTCCTGTAACCAGACGGGTTGAGCTTAGTGAGCAGACTAGTTTATTGCAGGCTGCTGGGCTGCACTTATACTCCCAACCCGGACCTGGCTGAGAACCGTGCTGGAGGGTGCTGACGTCACGCGGGCATCACGTGGTCCCCCAGCGCGGGCTTCTGAGCCCCATGCTGTGAGGAAGGGAGCACCCCCGACAGCACCATTTTGGCCGGCTGCCCCGCCGTGTGGCTTACAAGCGGGGCCGGTTCACCTGCCTAGTGGTGAGCCGCCACAAGAGCAATTTATTCTAGTGCCAAACATTCAGCCTGTTGGAGATGCTAATCACCTTGCTTTTTTGTGAGTCTTAGCTCTACTTCATTGGCTCAAGAACTGTTGGCAGGAAACACATTGAAGCTTGTACTCACCCCGACAGAGTGGCTCAGACCCATTCCAGTAGGGGTCCCTGATGTCAATGCATTCAATGATGGGTGATCCGTGTTCCATTGTGTAACCTGGATCGCAGGTGAACTCCACCACTGCCCCTACACTGTAGGAAGGATTGGTTGTCGTGAAGTTCCCGTTCTGCATGTACGGCTCGAAACAGTGTCCGCGCTCAAAGGCTGTGAAGAAGGAAGAAACATCTCACTCAGTTTGGGGGGAATAAAGCTACAACTTTGAAGGATTTGAGATAAAAAGCAGACAAAAAGGGAGATGTCTTTATTTAGCAAAAAGCTTGAAAGGCTTGAATAGAAGCCCCTATGGTAATGGAAAAAGCATGGCTGCCATTTGTGCCCTGCAAGTTCCCAAATGCTGCAAGGTAATCCTTTGCTCTTCTATCATATTGACAGAGCAAAAAATGCCAGCTGGGACATCAGAGAGGAAGCACACATTGAGTCTGTCTGAACCTCAGGACCATAACCCCAATTTTGAGGCTGGTGATTTCATTTGTTCCTTTTCTCTGATTATCATGTCAGTCAAAGGTTATAGCACTGCACTCTGGCAATGAAAGAACTGAAGGAGCATTTGGCCCTTTCAAATTGCCATGTAAAATGTAGTTAACCAGGAAATTTGTATGTTTATCAACCCAGGTACATGGCAATTGAAAGGGTTCAACTGGATCAACCTGGTGAGAACCAAACCAGGTCCCTGACCGACCTCAGAAGTAGTCATAGAACCCAGTAAAACTTACCCTGATATCCTGCTCCAGTGGTTTGAAAATGGAAATGGTGATGTCAGCACTTGCTGAAAAGAAAACCTCTGGCTGAGGTGGCCGCTGGCGCGATCAGGGGAAAGTGGTCACTACCGCAATAGGAAGAGAGGGGTTGCTACCACGATCTGGGGAGAGAGGTCACTGCTGCAATTGGAGGGAGAGAGGCCGCTGCCACGATCGAGGGGTGGGGGAATGTGAGGAGTCACAAGTGGTGGCTGCTGTCACAATCAGGGGGAGAGTGGGGGCTTCTGGGATGTGCCGCTGCTGCGAATGCCACTCCGGTTCGCAGCGATGGCTTAATACAAAAGCAATGGCTGTCTTCCTTACCCATAATCCCCTATGCCGCTGGAACTGCTCTGGTACTGGCAGAGTGGTTCCAGTGGCATGGAGCATTATGGGTAAGAAAGATGGGATTGCTCCCACACTCCCGCATTGAGCCGTCGCTGCGAACCGGAGTGGCGTTCACAGCAGCACCCCGCCACCCCATTCATGGCAGCGGCACGTCGATGGGAAGGATGACTGAAGGGGGGGGGGGGGAATGAGGTGACTGACAGTGTGGTGGGGGTGACTGACAGGTGGTGACTGATGGGGGGGGACTGACGGGGGTTGGCGGCTGATTGGAGGGGGGGGCTACTGACAGCTGGTGAGGGAGGAAACTGCCGACCAGTGAGTGCGTGACATGTCACTCACCACGTCATCATGGGGATGTGGAAGTCAGCCTGCACCTTTGAAATGAAATCAAACGGCAAAAGAACACACAGCAGAAATATTTCTTCAAAGCTGCAGATTTTATTATAAATGTTCAATTCGTATATGGGAAGTGAGGATGACGAGTCAAATATCTCAAGCAGAAATCTCCTTGAAGTCTCAGCTCTCACATCAAACATACAGATGGTTGCTTCTATATTTATACAATTTCAAATGAGTAAGGGGCAGAATGACCCTCATTTTTAATGTTACATCATTCTATATATGAAAAAATGGTTTTCCAGCCCTGGCACCTGGCTTTTTGGTGTTTACTTTTCATAAGACAGAATAGAATGATGTTATGCTAACTTTATCTTTGCTTTTCATTGTATCAGTGCCAATTCTCAAAGCATTGCAAGATAATATTTGCAGCTGTCTAACTGTATTCAGCCATCTTATGTCACACTAAAGGTTTGTCTCCCATCTTGTGTTAAAAGCAAAAGTTTTAGCATTGAGATGCAAGTTAAAAGCCTTAAAATATAAGTGAGATATAATTCATTCTTCTACATGGGCGGGATCCCCCTTAAATCACTGGGTTGGCGATTTATCAGGTAGGTCTGGCTGCTATCCTGCACCTACAACCCAGTTATTGCACCTGGATCCCAGGAGGGCTACCCGGGTGCTGCAATTTGAAAGCACCTACTGAATTATAACATTGTATAGGCAAGTGTTCCACTTCTGGGTGAGACCAAATTGTCTTTCCTCTCTTGGCAGTATTTTAATGAAGAGTGAGCAGATTATCCCTGGAGTCTTGGCAAATATTCAGCCCTCAGCTAAGACTTGTAACAGGTGATCTGGTCATTGTGAGAACAGTTTGTGAATAGGGTGTCATGTAATTTTCTACATGACAACAGAGACTCTACACCAATGACATGATGCTTTTTGACATCCAGATGTTAGAGAAAGTGTTACATAAATAGAATTCATATTTAGACCCAGCAGTTTTGCTGTTTCTTTTATCTGTCAAATCAGGCCTCTGTCAATCCGGGGAAGTGTGAAGTGATACATTTTGATAGGTCAAACTTGTAATTGGAGTACATGGTTAAAGGCAGGAAGAACAGAGGGAATTTGGGGACCAAAACCATAGATTTCTCAAGGATTGATAGGATAGTTAATAATGCTTGTGGTATTCTGCCTTTCATTAGTCATGGGAGTAAGTTCAAGAGCAATGAGATAATGTTGCAGATCTATAAAACTCTGGTTAGACCACACTTGGAACACTATGTTCAGTTCTGGTCACCTCATTGCAGGATGTGAAGCCTTGGAGAGGATGCAGAGGAGATTTACCAGGACATTGCTTGTATTCGAGAACATGTCTTATGAGGAAAGGTTAACAGAGCTAGGGCTTTGGAGTGAAGAAGGATGAAAGGTGACTTAATAAGGATCTAAAAGATTAAGAGAAGCATAGATCAGGTGGACAGCCAACACTTTTTTCCCCAGGGTGACAGTAGCAAACACCAGAGAACATTTGTTTAGGGTGAGGGAAGGAAAGCTTAGGGGAGACATCAGGGGTAAGCTTTTTACATGGAGAGTACTGTGTGCATAAAATGTGTTGCCATGGATGATGGTGGAGGCTGGTACCATGGGGATTTAAAAATTCATAGACAGGCATATGGATGCAAGAAAAATAGAGGGTTATGGGTGTGAGAAAGGGAGGTTGAGATTGTGGAGTGGGTTTATATTGGTCAGCACAATATCATGGGCCGAAGTGCCTGGACTGCGCTGTAATATTCAATGTTCTATGTTGCATCTCTCAATTATAAACACAAACTTCTGTCTCCTCCATTGACTCCATGTACATCTCCGGCTCCTATAAAAGTCAGCCAACGTTCTAAAAGACTCGGCACTAGCAGGTTTTAAGATAATTTCTTCCCTGCAGCCATCATGCTCCTGTACAATCCCACAATAGTGCTCCCCTTGAATGTAAATAAATAATTAATGAATTGGCTGTATGAATATTAGATAGAACCTGATAGTCTGTTTGCAGAAGAACTTTTCTCACTGTACTAGGTAATTTGTGACAAATAAATTGTAACTTATATGCTTAAGTGTTTACATTAAGCTTGACTTTATTCTTTACAAACCTTGCCTGAATTTTCCTGAACTTTTTCTTGATGTGTTTTCTAAATGTGTGAGAACTAGTGTTTCCACCAATGCTTTTCCATTTATATAAATTGGAATGCAGTTCATTACAACACATCAATAGGCTGAATGATGGGTGTTCAAATTTTTGTCTATTAACATGAATGAAAGCTATTAACTTTTCAACAATCAACAAAAAAAAAGAGAAATATAAAAACTGCAGATGCTGGAACTTTTATCACCCATCATTCAGTTTATTGCCAAGGTCAGTGTTGTAATAGTCAGAGCTCCCAGAGATTGAGGACCTTGGAAATATTTTTGAGCCAACAATGAGCTGTTGGATGAATTCAGTGGGTCAGCATCCATGGGTAGAAATGAGACTTGAGTTAGGGTCCTGATCCAAAATATTCTGTCCATGGATACTGCATCAAAAAATTGGGAGAAAAGAAAATAAGAAATAGGAGCAATAGGGCCATCTGGCTATTCGAGCCTGCTCCGCTATTCAATAAGGTCATGGCTGATCACCTACCTGCCTTTTCCCCGTTCTCTTAATTCCCTACCCACTTTGGCTAATTGAATCGGAAGTGCATGCACGTACACAACCCAGCTCCCCCACACACCCACACCCACAACCACACACCTGAAATTCGATGGGCCTAGGTGGAATAAACAGTTTGCAAAAAATTAGATGGGCCAATGGTTTCTATGCTGTAGTGTTCCACGGTTCTAAATTCTAACCAAATTGCTTTAGACCAGGGGTGTCAAACTCAAATTCACCGAGAGCCAAAATTAAAAACTTGGACTAAGTCGAGGGCCGAACTAAATATTTATTGAAAATTTTCAACAACATCTGCATGTTTTCTCTCAACATATGTAATGTTAAACTTTTTCTTATTAAAATAAATTTTTAATAATAGTTTTGGTTAAACTCTTTCCATAAGAAGCATTAACAAATAAGAAATAAAATATTCAATAAATAATATTTCTCTCTAGCCTTTAAGCCAAGGATCGCACGTTGCCGAGAAGCATGCCAGGGAGTGGAGGTCTGCAGGGAGCTCTCCCCAGCGCAGACAACAAACCTGAGCGGCATCCGCCCCCCGCCCCCTCTCCCTCCTCCGCCCCCGCCTCCGCCTGCCGCAACCGCCGCCAACAACCCGAGTCCCCGCTGGTCTCGCCATCTCACTGGGAATACCGTGAGAGCGGTGGAACTCGTCCGCGACCTCCACCCCAGTGGAAAGTCCGATGCCCAGCAGCACCCGCCCACAGATGAAGCTCAAGGAGATGTGGAGGTGACCCACCACATCTAGCCACATGGAGCTAGGCGGCGGGTCCGTTGTAGCTAGGCGGCGGGTCCGTTGTAGCTAGGCGGCGGGTCCGTTGTAGCTAGGCGGCGGGTCCGTTGTAGCTAGGCGGCGGGTCCGTTGGAGCTAGGCGGCGGGTCCGTTGGAGCTAGGCGGCGGGTCCGTTGGAGCTAGGCGGCGGGTCCGTTGGAGCTAGGCGGCGGGTCCGTTGGAGCTAGGCGGCGGGTCCGTTGGAGCTAGGCGGCGGGTCCGTTGGAGCTAGGCGGCGGGTCCGTTGGAGCTAGGCGGCGGGTCCGTTGGAGCTAGGCGGCGGGTCCGTTGGAGCTAGGCGGCGGGTCCGTTGGAGCTAGGCGGCGGGTCCGTTGGAGCTAGGCGGCGGGTCCGTTGGAGCTAGGCGGCGGGTCCGTTGTAGCTAGGCGGCGGGTCCGATGTAGCTAGGCGGCGGGTCCGTAGTATCGGCGCCGCTGTGAATATCTAACTAACTTTCCCGTTAACTATATTGGTGTACTGCTGTGCCTGCTGTGGAAGTGCTAAAAACTACTATGGTATTGCTTGCTGCTGTGCATGTGCTATACTTGCGCGGCGGCCAGCGGGCCAACTCTAATATATATTTAATATGTTCTTGTGGACCAAATATAATTATATCGCGGGCCAAAGCACACGCTTTAGAGCCTCAATATTTCCATGTTATTCGCTAATTTAAATCTACAAATTTCAGCACCAGGATTGGTCATACCTAATGAACGACACACAATGTGGCAGTTTTATTGCTTCAATCATTTGGAGGAAATTTCTTCTTTGGCAGAACACTCTTGCTGAAAAATTGACTTGTTGCAACTACAGATAGACCCTGACTTATGGTGACCCAACTTGCAATATTTCAAAGTTACAATACTCACAATCTGGTACTTTCAGTTTCAAGTTATGGTGACAGGCGGCGTGGTGACGCAATGATGTTACTCTTTCACAATGCTGGGCAATTGCAGCATAGCACGAGAGTAGCGTTCAGCACACACTAGCAGTCATGAGTGCACTGTACAATACTGTACAACAAACTAGCCAAGATATAAAATTTGCTTCGCGTCCAAGTCGCGTTGTGTCAGAGCTGAGTTGCGCCAAATTTGCATTGTGTAAAAATGCTCATTGTGTCATGTAAAACTCGGGTCGCATCAAATCAGAGTTATGTTATGTCAAGTTTGTGTCGTGTCAAATTTGCGTCGCATCAGATTGTGTTATAATAAAGGTTTTCAGCATCTAAATAAAATTTAAATTAAAAAATGGTAGGGTGAATTGCAGTAATGTTTTTTTTTCAGTTTAAATTGTGTTGTAATAAAGGTTTTCAGCATTTAAATTACTGGTAAAGTACCATATTGTTTCAACATGATAATTTCAACTTATGATACAAGTCCCAGAATGTAAGTTGGAGTCTACTTGTATGGGGTTTCAGAGAACCTCTCTGTGGTTTCCATAGACCATTTCCACTCTAACCATGAGCAGTAATCATATGTGAGAATACACACACACACACACACACACACACACACACACACACACACACACACACACACACACACACACACACACACACACACACACACACACACACATGAGAGAAATGTGGAGAATCTGCAGCAATTCCGTGCAGTGACTGGGAGATCGTACAAACTCAATCACCAGAGGTCAGGATTGAACCTGGGTCACAGGAGCTGTGAGGTAGCAGCTCTATTAGTTGTGCTACCATGGTTACAAATGCATTTTTGTCATTTTTCAAAGGATTGGTGACATTCAAGTTCCCATCTCGAGATATTTTCACTGTTATCCTTGGGGCGAGTCTAAATCCTGTCTCTCACACAATATCTACTTCTGCACCCATTTCCCCAATTGCAATGAAAGGGAGTTAGTTGGGGTGTGAGGGGAAGGTTGAAATTCTTTTCATTTACTGGACCCATTGATTGTATGTATGACTTGAAGTGAAAAATGATTGAATACCTTCATATCGAATGTTGAATCCTCCTGCTGTCGATGTTTCATCAGAGGTGAACTCAATCTGGACAAAGTGACCATTGCTAATCAAGCCTTCGAGTGGGAAGAATTCATTCTTTGAGGAATCGTACAACACTGAGGAAGAGGCACCTTGTCCACTGTAGATGATGAGTCTAATCAATAAAGAGAAAGCAAAGGAAATAAGAAACTAATGTGTCACATCCGATGAAGTATAATCAAGAGTGAAGAATCTTGAGTTGTTCTTGGAAGAGCGATTGTTGTGAGAGGTTCTGATGAAAGAAGGTCACGACACAAAAGGACTGAACAGAGGGTATAGAAATTACTCTCAATAGCGGAAGATTTAAAGGGATATTGCCCAAATGCAGGCAAATTAGACTATCTTAGGTAGTCAACTTGGCTGGCATGGACAAGTTGGGCTGAAGGTCCTGTTTCCTTGCTGTACAATTCCATGTGTCTAAAAAGCAGAATGAAAGTCTGGCATAAAAACAAAAGCTGGCAGGAGGAATATCTTTTCTATGCACTGTGATTAGGATCCATAATGAACTGCCAGAGGGAATGGTGGAGGCAAATTTGGTGGCAGCATTTAAAAGGAAATTAGACAAGCTCTGGAAGGAAAAGAAAATAATTGGACAACGAAGAAAGGGCAGATGAGCAGGAGTAGCTCGATTCCTCTTGCAAGGAGCTAGCATGGACTCGGGCTGAGTGATCCCTCTGTCATTCTGCCAAGCAGGACACTGAATTTCTAATCCAGCGATTTAATGAACAATAGGACAAGAGTTCAAACACTTTGTTCCCTCTGTCCAATTCCCTGATTGAATTGCAAAGGATTTGGTGTTTATAAAAGGTTCTGTACAGGTAGAAATGCATCTTTTCCTTCAATTATAATACTGCACTGGTGATTGAATCAGATTCCCCCCAAAAAAGATCTGTTCATAAAAATTAGCAGAATATAACAGCTTTACAATGTTAGGGGCTGTTAAAAGCCTCCTTAACACAGATGTCAATAAATTATTGTCAATTCAGAACTCCAGGAGGTTCCTAGTGTCAACGGACTGATTCAAAAAGCAAATGAGTGAATGAAGAATTCATCATCATTTGCATAAAAGTGTACAGATGCAATGAAGGTCTTAGCTGCTGCAGCTTTCCAGTTACATAACAAGAATTTAAGTATAATTATCACATAAACATCACCAAAATTTAAAAAAAGCGTGTGAATATAAAAGGAGGAGAAAAATATTCACAGATGGCAGGTAATGCAAAAAGTGCTTATGTCAGTGATGCAGACAAATCTTTGGTTTAAATAGTTGATGCAAATTATAGTTAACCTTGCACTTAACTCAAGGACACCTGAGGACAATATGTACTGTGTTTAAAGCATCAGACATTGAACAGTACAGGTATAGGGTCTTCGACTCATGTGTTTGTGCTGAACATGAGGTCCAAATCAAGGGGTTGCTTGCACATGATATCCCCTTCATATTCATGTTTCTATACTGACCTTTCTTAAATACTACTTTTTTTAAAATCTCCTTCCACCACTACCCTGGCAACCTGTTCCAGGTGTTAACAAAGCTTGTTCTACACATTTCCCTTAAACTTTCTCCCCATCAGTTTAAAAGGATGCCCTCTCGTGTGCGACGGAATTTACCCCCCCCGGGTAAAGATTCTGACTATCCACCTGATTTGATTTGATAATGATCAATCAGGTCTCCCATCGTCCACTAATGCTCCAGGAAAAATAACTCAAGTTTGTCCAACCTCTCTCCATAACTCATACCCTTTAAGACAGGCAACCTCCTGGTGAATCTCTTCTGCCTCCTTTCCAAAGCCTCCACATCTTTCGTGTAAGGTGCCAAGCAGAATTTCACACAGTATTCCAAGTGTGGCCCAAACAAAGTCTTACTGTAAGCAGCTGCAATCTGACTTCCTTATTTTCATACTCAATGCCATGCCAATGGGGCAAGTATACCAGATGCCTTCTTTATCACCTGATCTATTTGTGTGACCACATTCAAGGAGTGAAGGACCTGGACACCAGACCCCTCTGCAGATCAATAGTAGAAAGTTTAGAGTGGGAGGGGTGGTGGTGTACTCCCACCATTAGTTGTTTGCTGCTACTTCTTTTATACACTGGATAAGGGAATCCCAGGAAATGGACTTGTCCCACCTTGGCACTCAGCCACCTGTGAATTGACTGAGCTCAGACAATTCACAAACTGTTCATTACTTTTCATAAGCTGGTTGAATGGGTTGTTAACTGCCAAAGAAGTACAAAAGGATAATTTTCATAGATGCACTGTGAATGAATTATTTTTGCCAAGTTCTGCCAACTGGATTGTGATGGTTTGAACTACCATATAACTATTTAACAGTTTACTGCGCAGAAACAGGCCATATTGGCCCTAAGAGTCCATGCTGGTTCACTTGAACAACTCCACTAGCTCCCCCACCCCCATTCTCCACCCATAGCTCTCCAACTCCCTCATATCCATGTACACATCCAGCCTTCTCTTAAATGACAGAAGGGACCCTGCTGCAACTATCTCCTCTGGAAGATCATTCCATTCTGCCACCACTCTCTGAGTGAAGAAGCATCCTTTAACATTTCTCTTAAAGTTTTGCCCCCTTACCCTTAACTTATGCCTTCTTGTTCCAACCTCCCCTGCCTCAGGGGAAAGAGTCTACTTAAATCTAGTCTATCTATTCCCTTCATAATTTTAAATACCTATATCAAATCACCTCTCAACCGTCTACATTCTAATGAATAAAGTTCCAGTCTCCTTAATCTTTCTCTGTACTCTAGATGTTGTAAGCCAGGCAACATCCTTGTAAATCTTCTCTGTACCCTCTCCACCTTATCTATATTCTTTCTATAATTTGGAGACCAGAACTGAACACAATACTCAAAACCTGGCCTCACCAATGCCTTAAACAGTCGCAGCATCACTTCCCAGCTCCTATAATCTACACTATAATTATTGAAGGCCAGCACTCTTAACCACCCTGTCTACATGGGAATCCACCTTCAAGGAACTCTGTGCCATAACCCCAAAATCCCTCTGTTCCTCTGCATACCTTTGTGCCCTCCCCTTGACTGCATTTGTCCTATTCTGGTTATTTTTTCCGAAATGCAGCACCTTGCACTTGTCTACATTAAATTCCATCTGCCACTTTTCCAAATCCTTCTGTAATCCAAGAAATCCTTCCTCACTATCCACCACTCCCCATATTTTTGTATCATGTGCATATTTGCTTACCCAGTTAACCACCCCCTCTTCCAAATCATTAATATAAATGATAAATAACAGGGGACCCAGTACCGATTCCTGAGAAACACCACTCTTCACAGGCTTCCTTCCTGACAGACAGTTGTCCACCATGACTCTCTGCTGTCTATCTTCCAGCCACCTCTGAACCCATCTCATTATCTCTCTATTAATTCCTAGTGATTGAACCTTCCTTACTAACCTTATATGCGGAACCTTATCAAAAACCTTACTAAAATCCAAATTTATATCACGTCAACCCCCCCCAACCTTCATCCACTTTTCTTGTCACCTCTTCAAAAACTCAACAAGATTCATCAAACATGACTTTCCCTTCACAAATTATGCTTGGTGCCCTGATCAATCCCTGCCTCTCCAGATATTTGTACATACTATCTCTAAGAATACTTTCCTAACACCTATCTGTCTTTCCTTTACACTGAAACTTGCTGAATTTCTCTGTTTGCTTTGTTTTGTGCTCCCATTTTCAGATTTTTTAAAATTTGTGTGGGACTGTCCCTTTAAGAGAATAACTTTTGCACTGCCCTGCAGGCTTTTGGAGTGTCTGTGAAACTGGCAGTAGGCTTTGAACAGCATATTCCTGAAATGGATGCATTTGAAGAGAAGCAAGGCAGTGTCCCTAAATCCCATGTGCAGAGACCATGTGACCAGCATATTGAAGAAGCAGTACACGTCTTTGTTCAGGGGCCACGTTAAGGAGACAGCACAGGAGAAAACAGCTCTCTGAAGAAGAAATACTGTGCTGGATTGGTGTCATACATGGTTATAGACAATCTGTCTGATTTCCTCCTGTTAGTTGTAGAGGATGGAGTTATATAGGCAATCTGTTTGATTTCATCTTGTTTATTATATAGGAATTAGAAGACCACTCCATGCCCGAAAAGAGTTGAGGACACTTTTGTCCAATTGACCCACGAAAAGAGTTCTGGGAGCTTTGTATTCATCATTTGCTTTGTGTTCCCTATGCCAAAGAAGGGGGAGTTTTGCTTGGCACTCGTCTAAAAAGGACATTTTGTTGGAAGCACCTCCACAAGGGTATCATAAGTTAATCAACATTCTGTTATCCCCAGTCTTTTTCACCCACTTCATGCACTGCTAATTTCATCTTAAGCCTGCATGTCGCATCCATCTAAAGCCTGCGTGCCACGTCAATTTCAAGCCTATGAGGCAACATTAGGATTTTCTGAAACTGAACTTTGAACTTCCTTTTGAGAATTGAGCCTTGAGGTGTAGTGGCCTGGGGTATTCCACACACATATACACCAGTATATTCATGCAGAGTTGGGGGTTAAGTTAGATAAGTATAGATAAGTTTAGTTATGTTTAGATACATGTAAATGAATTAGATGAGATGTTATAGCATTGTAAATTAATAATTAAAAATATTATTTTAAATACATCACTGTCTGGACTAATTTCTATTGCTACTGTCTGGTACATAACAACCTCACTACAGAGAAGTGCAGCTATTATGTGTCAGTGGTAGACTGAATGGGTGTGGATGGGGTGCCATCAAGCTTGTGTTGAGCTTTTTGTGTGTTGTCAAAGCTCCACTCATCCAGGGAAGTGGAGGATGTTCCATCACACTACCGACTTGAGCCTTGGACAGAGTTGGGGGAGTTAAAAGGTGAGTTTCTCACCGCAGAGGAGATTTGCAGCACAGTTAGTGTAATGGTTCATGCAATGCTATTACAGCACCAGCAACCCGGGTTCAAATCCAGAGCTGTC
The DNA here is from genome assembly GCF_036971445.1 of Narcine bancroftii. Lineage (NCBI taxonomy): Eukaryota > Metazoa > Chordata > Chondrichthyes > Torpediniformes > Narcinidae > Narcine > Narcine bancroftii. The sequence goes on from NC_091472.1 coordinate 123,088,449, forward strand.
TGTAAGGAGTTTGAACGTTCTTCCTGTGACTACATGGGTTTTCTTTGGGTGCTCTAGTTTCCTCCCACAGATGATGTTGGTTGGCTAACTGATCACAGGAGTGGAAGGATCTGTAACCATGCTCTATCTCTAAATATAAAATATTTAAAAAGTCAGTGGTTTATTTTATATAAATAATTTATTTAAATTTAATTAATATTCACGTTGTAATTAATTTCCAAAAGTTGAATGTGATTTTAAATTAATGCATTATTTTAACATTGTTCTTACTTTTTTAATGTTCATAAATTATTGAGTTTTTTTTCATCTGCTTCTAAATTCAGATCATGGATTGAAATAGCAATTTTTCTGAGGAAGCTTTTCAAGTGTATAAACTCATATTTAGTTTGGTTTTAGGAGAATTTCTGTAAAATAGCTCAGCAAAGTGATGTGGCCATGCAAAGGACTTAGACGTGTTTTGGTTGAGCTCTCCGTGAAGAGTACTAAATAGACAGTTAAAACTTGAAAATCAAGATTTTCTTCATCAAAAATGGATAAAACTAGCACGAAGAAGCCAAGGCAGCCAAGAACAAAGATTGAAGAAGCTCCTAATCAACCAGGAACATCGGGTGAAAGTCCGAAAGGGAGCCGTGCAAAAATGGCGACAGGACCGGCAGAACCAGGTAAAACTGGGGAGTCGGGTCAAGAATGAAGCTTCATCCTCGAAAAAATGGAGAATTTGAGTAACAAATTCATAAGTGTTAAGACGGTGATGAGAGATATGATGGAGTTTATAATGACCGAAATAAAAGAGATTGTCGAAGACCTGATGGAGAGAATGGACTGAGCAGAGCATGAAAAACTTGAGGCTTTGGGGAAAAAAAAGCCAAAGAATGGGAGTCGGATAAACAAGGACTGCTTGACAAAATTGACCAGATGGAGAACTTTAGTTGACAGAATAATGTCCGAATTATCAGACTAAATGGAGGAATCAAGAGAAGAGACCCAATGAACTTTTTTTTCAAAAATGGATCCCACAAGTATTGGGAAAAGACAAATTTGGAGAAAATCTGCATATTGAGAGAGCTCACTGAACACAGACCCAGAAGTCTCTGGTGAGACTTTTAAGCTACCAAGAATGGGAGATAATTTCTGGGACCAGCATATGATTACTCTAAGTAGAATAATGGCCCGCCCGAGGTTGATCATGAAAAGGTTCTATTTTTTCAAGACTTTAGCCCGACCTTGATTAAACAAAGAAAAGAATTTGAAGATGTGAAAAGACAACCACGTGCTAAAAACTTGAAATACTCAATGATTTATCCTGCAACCTTGAAGTCAAAATAGCAGAAGGAAACCGGTGAATTTTCAAGACCAAGAACAGAATGAGGTGGAAGACTTTCTGCGAAGTTTATAATGAGAAAAAGATCAAGGTTGTTGAGGGAGAAGATTGTGAAAATATTTATAATGGAACTAAATAAAAATACTAAAGGTTGTATTATTTTATTTGAACAGTAAATACAAGATGGTTTTATAAAAAGCTAAAGTGGATAGAAATGCTAACGGAGAGTTCAGTAAAGGAAAAAAACTGGGAAAAGTGGTAGCAGGGTGGAGCAGGTTGGTGCCTGGAAAGGAGTAACAAAAAAACATGGCGCTAAAGGGAAGGGTTCTTCTTTCTCGAGAGATTCCATGGGCTTTTGTCACATGCTTTCGGGGCTCTACCTATAGGTCACTGTTGGGGCAGGGACAGTGTTTGTTTTTCTTAAGGGGGAGGAATTAATTTGTTATTTAAAGAGTCAAAGAGATTTTACTGTTAAAAAATATTGCTCTAAAGAAGAATATGGATAGAACATTAACATTTATTGGTTTTAATGATAATGGAATTAAAGGCTGGTGAAAAGAAAACAGGTCTTGGCATAAATTATAGACAGAAATAGTCTTTTTACAAGAAATACATCTTACCAAATTTGAACAAGCAAAATTAAAAAGAGGATGGGTGGGGCAAGTAATATCATCTTCATTTGGATCAGAAGCAAGAGGAATAGCAATTTTAATAATAAAAATATACCAATATTAATAGAAGAGACATTAAATGATTAAGCTGGAAGATTTGTCATAGCACACTGTAAAATTTATGCAGAATCATAGATGTTTATGATCATTTATGCCCCAAATTATGATGATGAAGTCTTTATGAAGGATATCTTTTTAAAAACTGAAGGCAAAGTATATTGATTGGAGGAGATTTCAATTTTTGTTTTGATCGAGTATTGGCCAAATCAGCAAGAATAGTTACAAGGGTGAAATTTGAAAAAAATGACATGAACATTTATGAATGATTTAAATTTAGCTGATATATGGAGGTGGCTCAGAAAGAGACTACTCATTCTATTCAAGGGTACATGATTCACATACAAGGATTGAGTTATTTTTGATGTCTACCTAGTTACAAAGTAGAGTGGTAAAAATGGAGTATTTGGCAAGACTTTTATCAGAATACTCGCCGTTAACTATTGCAATAATGGAAAAGCAAGAAAGTATGTATAGATAGCACCTTAATGCTATATTATTAAAGAGGAAGGATTTTTTGTGATTTTATTAAGAAACAGATAGAAATATTTTGTGAAAACAATCTTTCTTCCCCTGACAATGGTTTTCTAATATAGGATACTGTGATGGATTACATCTATTTTATATTGTATATAGATATGTTTTTGAAGGAGATACATTGTGGGGGCAGTGTAGGTCACAAACAAACACAAACACTTCACAATACCGATCTCATTTAAAATACCAGAGCTCTGATCAAGCCAGTCAGTCCAGGATCCAAGTGCCTTTGCAAAAACTTTGAAGAATGCCAATATAGACTTCACAAGTAGGTGCTGTGGAGTAATGGATTATTGTTTTGAAAGCAACAGATGAACGGACTCAGAAGTTTTGGTCCAGTGCTCCAAATGCAGTTTGCTTTTCTAAGAAGATCATGTGGTTTTGCAAGCAGAGAGAGAGTAAGGAAACCAAACAGGCATTTTCTAAAAGAGAGAGAGAGAGAGAGAGAGAGAGAATTGGTTTCTGCAGCATGGCAAGCTGGCAGGTTGTTTAAAAACCCATTGTGAAGACGAGTTGTGAGTTCTGAGTTCAGCCCGATGTGGTCCATACGAGAGGAAATGGCTGGCTAGAATGTTTCACCTGAAATAAGGGAAACAAAATGGAACTCTGTGGGGACTTGCAGAAGAAGAGGTTATCATTTGGAAAACCCTAATGGAACAAGTTTCTTCGGCAAAGCACTGAAGTGGCTGATTGGAGGGAATCAGTTTGTGTGTGTCCAACAAGCGACAACTCTCTCTGAAACCAACAAGAACCTTCCTGAGCAGTAACCAATAACTTTTAAACTCCAGAACTTGGTGAAAATTCATAAATATTAAATTCTGTGCACAGTGTAAGAATTGCTTGATACCGGTGAATTTGGAAGAGTGAGAAGTGAGATTGGACTGGGAATCAAAGAACTTTTCTGAACTTATGCACATTACATACATGTGCGCTTAGAATTAGAAGGGGGTTAAGTTAGCTTAAGTTAATAGTAATAAGTTAAAGTTTGATCCTATTTTTATATTTAAAAAAAATTAAAAATACTTTTGTTTAAGTAACCATTTGTCTCGGTGAATCTCTATTGCTGCTGGGTTTTGGGGTCCTCTGGACCTGTAACAATACGTTTAAAGCTTATTTGATGGGACAAATGATTTCTTACACTAAAGATCTTGAGAGAATATGTGAGAGAATTAGAAGGCCTAGAGAAGGATATATCAAAATTGGAAAAAGAATATCGGATATCAGGAACACAAGAAAAATATAGAATATTAGAGAACAAAAGGTTACAATATAAAACACTACAAACATATAGAACAGAAAGAAAAGATATTAAAAACTAAACAAAAATATTATGAACTAGGAGAACAGGCACATAAAGTGTTAACTTGGCAGGTTAAAGCAGAGGAGTTCTCCAGAACAATAAATGCAATAGAAACAGAAGCTGATACTATAACATACAATCAAAAACAAACAATAGTACATTTAGACAATTCTATATGAAACTATATAAATCAGAATTAGTAAGAGATGAAAATGAGATGTGTGTGTGTATATATATATATATATATATATACATACACATATATCTATATGTTTTGAAAGTGGAAAATTTTGATATGCATATTTGTGGAAAAAACAAAAATAAAATATTTAAAAAAAGCTCCTTGAAGCATCCAATTCTTTTATCAAATACTCATATCCCCTAGGCTAATTTTTCACATCTCATATCCATCACTTCATAACTTATTCAGCTGCAATATTTACTTAGGTATAAGCATTTGAGGAGGAAAAGCACTCTGACCACTAGGTAACTCAACAAATAATTCAGTTCCATAACACTTAATAGAAATTCTCTCTCTCTGAAGCATCAGATTTCAGATTTATTGTCAGAGTACATACATGATATCACATACAACCCTCAGGTTCCTTTTTCCTGCTGGTGCAGCAGAATTAGTCGTGCAAAAAATAAACTGCACACAGCATAAACAATGAAAGCAAACAAATAACTGTAAACATACAGAATGTAAACAAACTGATTGCACAATACAGAGAAAATAAAAAGAAAATTAATAAAGTGCATGTAAGAGTCCTTAAATGAGTCCCTGATTGAGTTTGTTGTGGAGGAGTCTGATGGTGGAGGGGTTGCAGCTGTTCCTGAACCTGGTGGTGTGAGTCTTGTGGCACCTAGACCTCTTTCCTGATGTTAGCACCAAGATAACCAAGAACCGAGCGTATGCTGGGTGGTGAGGGTTTTTGATGATTGCTGCTGCTCTCTGAGGGCAGCGTTCCCTGTAGATATATTCAATAGTGGAGAAGGTTTTCCCTGTGATGACCTGGGCTATGGTCCACTAACTTTTGGAGGGCTTTACGCTCAGGGTGTTTCTATACCAGACTGTGATGCAGCCACTTAGCACACTTTCTATCACACCTCTGTAGAAACTTGCCAGGGTTTCTGATGTCATTCCAAATCTCTGCAAGTTCCTGAGGAAGTAAAGGCGCTGATGTGCTTTCTTCACGATACCATTGATGTGTTGGGCCCAGGAAAGATCCTTCAAGATAGTGACTCCCAAGAACTTAAATTTGCGGACCCTCTCCACCTCTGATTCCCCCAACTTACATTTGCTCACTCTCTTCACCTCTGATCCCCCAATGATCACTGGATTGTACCTCTTGCTTTCAATGGAGTATGCTCAATTTACAGGTAGAACCAACCAAGGAAATTCCTGAGGAATGAGTAAAACATGAAAGTCTTCAGACACTGAGTAAAAACACAATGCTGGAGAAACTCAGCAGGTCAAACAGCGTACTTTAAAGATCAAAGAAACTGTTTGACTGACTGAGTTTCTTCAGCATTGTTTTTATTTTTAAATTCCTGAGCAATACTGGATAGTACTCTGAAGATAGTACTCTGGATTATTAATAAGAAAACATTTGTTCAAATGTTTATAACAGCATGAAGATGATGCTGAAAGGAGAAAGCTTTATTTAACTTTAAGTGGCACTTGGGTAATTGTGATCAGATTATGTGATCATGGGCTTCATACAAGGAGGCAGAGGTAACAAATGCAGGATTTGATCACAACACTAAATGTCACAGTAAAGGTGCACGAGATTATTCATTGAGTAGTTCATAGTTTATTTATATTCTCTACCTTGAATATTTTTTTTCCTTTTTGATGTGTTAATTGTACTCAAACTGTTGTTAGTGTTTTATGTAACTGGTAGCTGCAGCAAGTAAGAACTACATTGCTTCTATACATTATACTTGGGTATGTGAGAATAAACTGCATTCATTCATGGATCTTCTCTGCTGTGGAGGACTCAAGGAGCCTCAAAAACATGTGATCTGGTGATTAACTTTGCTTTGCTATGTATAAATAGATTGCCACAGATCTTTAATTTCAATGGAAAGTACACATCAAAATTACTTATTTCTCTGTGAAAAAAACATCCAAAGGCCATGAAAGATTCCATTGGAAATACAAATAGAAATTCACTTTTTAGATCCTGGCAAATGATCTTCTTTCTTATTATGAGCAATAGCTTGCATTGGGTTCCCAAAGGGCTCCCAAAGGATTCTCAAAGGACATTGGGCACTGAAGGCTTTTCATTGTGTCAGAGGTTTGGATCTGGGCTCAGGTTGCCAATGTTTTAAACTGAACTGAAGTCTTGTGTGGCTACAGAGCTCAGGGGAGGACCACAGAAGAATCCATGGACCTTCAGTGACTCCTGGGGACTCCTTTTTGCTTCTCTTTCTCTAACTATAAGGGGCGCCAGGCAAAACTAATTCTAACACAAATCTTTGTCTGCCTTATGCAATTCATGCAATTTCATTTCATATTACAGCTCAGTTTTATTACATGACAATAAATAATATCAGATAATGGTTCAAAAAATGTTCAAAAACCACTGTTTTAATCGTACCTCATTGACTCGTTATGTGCACAGTTTCAGAACTCCAAAGGAAATGGGCCAATGACAATTTTTCTCAAGTAAAATATTTCAGTAACAATTGAGTCTAGAGCAGTGATTCTCAACCTTCCCTTCCCACTCACATACCTCCTTAAGCAATCCCTTACTCATCACAGAGCACTTATGACATAGGGATTACTTAAAATGATATGTGAGTGGAAAGAAAAAAGTTGAGAACCACTGTATTAGACAATGAAGGAAAATGGCTCAGTCCTCACTCTTACCTATCTCCTTTCCCAGCAAGGGAGACCTTTTCAAAATGCATGTGGAACTTTTGTCCTTTGGTTCCTTCGATTGTCCAAGTGCATGTTAAGTTGTTGCTATAGTTTGCTGGATAATTGGGCGACAGTACTCTTCCTATTGTACCATTTGATATTGTTCCACCACAGAGAGCTAAAGAGAGAAGGACAAAGATATTACATGTTATCTAGGGAGACCATAACTCCACATCCCCATCTTTGTCTCCCATCCCTCCACCCACCCACCAGTTTCCTTCCTTTCAAAGGCATGGGTGTTTGCAGGGTTGGAGGCAATTTCTGTTACTGTTTGTGTACAGCCATCCTCCAAGTTTTGGTAGGCTATCAAACTTTGGAGGGTGCCAGAGCCAAGCCTGAGTCTGTAGTCACATCACACGTCCATATATAGACCAAGACACGCACACACACAAACTCACACCCTCTTGCAGGATCATTGCAACTTTGTATGAAGGTATGCAACTTGATCGTGAGCGTATTATTGAAGTCACTGGATTGAACCATTTGATGGGGAGTTAGTATACTGGGCTTCAAATGATCTATTACTTATTTTATACCAATAAAATTCTTATTATTTCTGCATTCCTGTAGTATGGAGGGTTATGAGACCTAGTCAGATGTCACCACATTAGTCAACCAAGGTTAAGACCACCCATGGTGAGCTCACACCATGCCGTTGGCTCCTTTAACAGAATACATACGTCACCTCCCGCTCCTTTAATCACCTGCCGTATTTTGGGCATACCTGTGCTGGCCCCCACTGACCAGCCTGGGGTATAAAGCCCAACACGTGGAGCAGCTGGATCTCTTTACCCCTGAGGATGAACCCAAACTCCACTGCAGGTCACGACCCAGACTGCGCTGGTTAATGTTCCAGTAACGGTTTGGGGGTGGGGCCTTATTGTTGTCATGCACATGTAAAAATCAATCATTGTAAATTCTTTCCCTCTGAAGTAATTGGGGTGCTGTACCTGCACCAGATTGAGGGGTGGTTGATACTGCAATTTTGTCTTTGTACTATATTGTCTAGATCATGGTGTGCAGGGATTACTGGTTGGTAGTTGCATCTGATGCCAATGTGTTGCATGTGTCTTGTGTGTGTGTGTGTGTATGTGTGTGCGTGTGTGTGTGTGTGTGGGTGGGTGTGTGCGGGGGTGTGTGTGTGTGTGTTTGCAATCCTTGTGGAGATTTTCCCTCTTTTGCAACAATCGACTTGTTTTAGACTCATTGTTTCTTGGACCTGCCAAACCTGCTCCTCACCTCACAGTTCCCTAACCCTGCTAATACTGGGGAGTCATGTGATGGAGTAGTGGCTGGTCGGGTGGAAACAGCCCTCTCCAGAGAAAAGGAAAAGAAAGTGTGAAAAAGCAGAGCTCAATAAACATAAAATACAGGAAGAGAAAGATAAAGTTACAGAGAAGAGATAGAAGATGGCATCCAAAAGAGAAAAAGAAAGAATAACAGAGAAAAGGGAAGAAGGAAAATCACTGGAGAAGAAAGACGAAGGCCTTACCTGCACATCAAAGCAGAGAGCCACCGTGGAGAGGAGTGGCCGATCTCTGGTGTTGGTGAGTCCCCAAAGGAGCAGTGTCCACCCAGCCAGCAGACTCCAAAAATGGCTCTCAGAGCCAAGAAGAGGTGCGCAACTGTGCATGTGCGAAAAGTTGCACATGTGCAGTGCGCAAGTAAAAGAAAAGGTTAACGCCGACGGGAGGGGGACTCAGCTGAGGAGCGGCCTGCTGCGGAGCGGTCAGCTGAGAGATGCCCGGGATTGGGGCGTTCGGCTGGGGGAAGTAAACAAGAAAGAAGAAAAGAAGAGTGGTGAGAAAGAGAATGAAGGGCTGGAAGAGGGTAAGTGGCAACGGGGCGATCGACAGGGGGACGACCTGCAGCAGGAAGCCCAACGACAGGAGACACAGCAGCTGGAGGCCCAACAAGGATACAGAAGCAGCTCACCAGAGAAGGATGAGGATACAAAGATACAGAGAAGAGAAGAAGATCACACAGACATAGATATAGACACAGAAGAGGAGGAAGAAGACCAAGGATTTCAAAGGAAAGAAGAAGGTAAAATAGAAGGACAAAGTTTAGATAAAACCTTTTGTGAAGAACAGATGAGGTCATTAAAAGAATGGCTATAATTAGAATTTAGTTCAATCAAAAGAAACAATGAAAAGAGCTGAAGACAGAATGCAAAGCTTAGAGTTGGTCATGACTGAAATAGGGAAAAGAGTAGAAAATGTGGAGGAACGAGAATCTGCCGTAGAAATGGAGATAAATGATTTAAGAGGGAAGTTGGAAGAGAGCGGAAAAAAAATTAAAGAGACACAAGATTTATTGTCACGAAAAATTGACGTATTGGAAAACTACAGTAGGCGAAACATAAAAATAGTTGGCCTGAAAGAAGGCAAAGAAGGGTCAGATATGAAGGAATTTATAAAAGGATGGATCCTGAAGTTGATGGGAACGACAGATTCACATGAAGAAATAGAAATCGAAAGGGTGCATAGAGCGCTAGTACTGAAACTACCACCACATCAAAAACCGAGATTCATATTGGAAAATTTCTAAGATATACAAGAGAAAACATACTGGAGCAGGCAAGAAAGAAGGTTAGAGAAGACAATAAGCCATTGGAATATAAGGGACAAAAAATATTTTTTTACCCTGACATAAGCTTCGAAGTTTTAAAGAAGAGGAAGGAATTTAACACGGTGAAAACAATCTTATGGAAGAAAGGGTATAACTTTATATTAAGACATCCAGCAGTACTCAAAGTATTCATTCCTGGGGAATGGAATAGACTGTTCTTGGACCCAAAGAAAGCCCAAGAATTTGCTGAACATTTGCAGGACAGGAGAAGAGACAAGAAGGATGACCTGCAAGAAAATGTACAAAAATATGTAAAAATATAAAGTAAAGATAATGTACATATAAAGATTTAAAGATGGATAAGAGAAAGGGAAGAAGGAAAAAAGAGAGAGCGAGCTTTGTTATAAGTATAGGAAAATAGTATTCTCTGGGGGGGGGGGGCTGGGGATGGGAAAATAATGGTCACTGCGAAATCGGTTGACGCCTGCGAATAAGTTCACAAACCGAATAGAAAAGGGAGTTGTGGTTGCCGTCAAGGGACAAGGGGCAATCCAAGGAGAGGAGGTTCATTTGGGGTTAAAGGGTTATTGATTGTGGGGATTGTTGGGGTATTTCATGTCTTAAATGCGTTGTCATATATTGAGATTAAAAAGGAAAACTTAAAAAACAGTAATGGAAAAAAAGGGGATGGAGGTGGTGAAGAGGCGGAAAAGTGAAAATAAAGATATAAGATGGCTACGTTGGACCATATGACTATAAACAATAATGGAATATATAACCAAGTTTAAGTGTATCCCATTGGGGGGAAAAAACAATCACATATAATTTAAAAGACAAAGTTACAATCATTGGGGAAACCTGGGAACCATACATGGAACATGGCAGAAAGAGCAGGCCGAGGACCTCCAGCACTTAAAATGATAAGAAGATAAACACGATCAGATTTAATGTGAATAAGTAGATGATGATACGTCTTTTTTTGTTTGTATTCCTTTTGTATAAATATATTGTTTTATTGTATTTTATATGTCCAATATCTACTGTTTTTGGAGGGGGGTGGGAAGGGGAAAGGGAGGTTTGGGGGGAAAAAAGAGAAAATGTCACTGTGAATATTTAAAGAGATGCATCTGTAAATATATTGGTTGATATGGTTCATAGTGCAATAAATAAAGAATTTAAAAAAAACCCAGCTAATACTTTGCCATGCAGGATGAGACGAGAAGATGGGAACCACTGCTGAGCTATTGACCCTTCCAAACACAGGGTTACTAAAGTCAGTTGAACTGAGTAGATCCCACTCAGTTAGCACTGAATTAAATCTAGACTTCACTGGATTGGCCTAACACTGATCTTCCCCAGAAGGGTTCTACTGCTGCCCTACTCCTGCGGCAAGCCTCGAGCTGATTTTTTTCTAACTCCACCTTACATGCATTTTTTTCTATTGAAATCCTTAAGAAAGATTGCTCATTTTGCACTTACAAACTTTAATGGGGATTCCTATTTATCATAGTCAAAAAAGCTGAGGTCAATCATTGCCAGAAAATGGATGATTAATAGAGTGGCAGTTTGCTATTCACCTTGTCCACTTATCATTGATACACTTTTATGGACACTTGATAGGTTACTCCCCATTTCAAATAAAATTGCTACATGATGATATATTGGATATTCTATGGATTCCAGAGCTAGATGGAAAACTGAAAATAAAATATTTAGGATTGCTGTGGTTGGTAGGAGGATGATAATTTTAATGCATTTTTTTTTCCATTGTTACAATCTAAACAGTTTAAACCTTATGACGTTTACCTAGACAACTTGGTTCTTTCGTGCTCCAGTGTGGCTGTGATGCATTCATACAAGTCAGTGTTTGCAGCCCCTGCAGTTGGTAACCAGGGTTGCAACGGAAGTGTGCAGTGCCATCAGCATGCAAGTCCAAGACGGACACGTCTCCGTAGTCAGGTCTCCGTGGAAAGATGCAACTCAACATGAAAACTGGGGGAGCAAAATGACAGGAGTCACACCAACATTTTGTTTCCATTCCCAATCAGCTCTGGGTGCATCTCTCTCTATATTTTTTTATTACATTTAAATTAAATTTAGATGCATGGTAATAGGCCTTTTTGGATTAATATTGTCTGCTTTGTGGAAAGGAACATGTTGGCACACAGATAGGGAACAAACATCAGCTACCACAATAAAAATGTATCACATTTAAAGTCCAAAATACACTTTTGAAATAATTTTGAGGTCCCCTTTTGAACCAGAGACTCTACTTCACTGCAGTAAGGACATCATTGGGCCCAATTTGTCCCTTAATTGAAAGTAGCAAAAGATAGTATTTATTAGTTATGCCATATTTGGTTTTTCATTAATCAAATGACATTAATTTCCCTACTCGTAACAATCCTCAACACACCTTATCTCGTTTTGAGACCAGGTGTTCAGGATTTTATTGTCCATTGTAAAAGGAATAAACCTATTTTGAGCTAGAGACATTTTAGGAGATAGGCCCCCTTTATTCCCAATTTGATAATTTATTTAATTCCAATTTGATAAGGGGGTGTTTTTTACACCTGAAATTAATTTTTAATTCATTCATATATATAAAATTTTCTGCTAACCTCTTTCCAACCTTATGCAGCTCTATTTTTGCCCAAGAAGGCTTGTCTCCTCCATCAAAGAGGGAAGTGACAAACTTCATTTGGGCTGCCTAATAATATTTCTTGGAGTCTGGGAGGTTTGAACCTCCCATCTCATAATACCATGATAATTTATCAGTACAGACTCTGGGTGGCTTACCCTTCCAGAGGAATTTCCTGATGCTTTTGTTTAAGTCTTGAAAAAACTTCTGAGGTAATAGAATCAGTATTGTCTGTAAGAGATATTGGGCTCTTGGCAACACATTCGTTTTTATACAATTGACCCTGCCAATAAGATTTATTGGGAGAATCATCCATTTACCACAGTATTACCCAGTTCTCTTAAGCAAGTAGAAATTTATTTCAAAAGTATACTTCCTACTTCAAATGGGTACCTCGAAACAGGGGTTACATAAATCTAGACAAAGGTGGGAGACAGATTTGGGTAAACTGATTGATGAAAAAAATCTGGTCCAACTTATGTCGGGACAGCATGACCATTACTGTTAATGTAATATATAGATGGACACAATACAATTGTTTGTACGAACTATATCTTACACCACAAAAATTACACAAATTAAAATCAGAAATATCAGATCAATGTTTTAGATGCAGCAAAGAAACAGGAACATTTTGTATTCAACCTGGTCATGTTCCAAGGTGAGGCTTTTCTGGGAAGATTTGGGAAATCTTCTAGAACAAATCACTAAGATTTGATTTATGCAGATACTGGAATTGTTTATACTGGGAAATATAGCAGATATAAGACCTAAAATGAGGCTGTCAAAACACCAATTAGAATTTGTAAAGACTGTATTGGCAGTGGCCAGGAAGTGTATAACTGTTACCTGGAAATCTGATTCCCATCTAGATATGACTCGTTGTATTCCCCTGTAGAAAATTACTTATAACCTTGGAAAAAATACCACGTTTTTCTAAAAATTTAGAGTCCATATCTTCAATGATGCCCCCCACTGCCCTCAGCTCCCTGCATCTGGGAATCACCTAGGATTCTGCGTAAGTCAGGATATTTGTCTCTTGGCTTTAGATAGATGAATCCAATGAAACTTTTTTTTTCTTCTTTTCTTTTTTCATCTTTTTTTCTTTTCTCTCTTCAATTCTAATGACTATTTTTCTCCTTTTTTCCCTGCATGGATATTAAGTTTATTTTATGTAATTGACGAATTTCATGTTGATTTGAAAATATAAATAAAATATCAAAAAAAGAAATTTATATCTCAGTATAAGGCAGCAGAAGATTTAAGATGTAGTTCAAACTAAATAGCATCTGCAGTTCCAGCAAAATGCCAATCGTTGATTCTAAAGGCCTTACTTGTTGGTAGAAATTTTGAAAGCCAATAATCCAGCTAACCTAATACTCTAGCCATTCCCAGCTTTGAATACTGATGGGGACATTCAACCCTTCTTAACTTGGATGACAAATTTTGTCATTAACTGGGAGTTTATGAGCATTCCACTGCCCCCTTTCCAACACACTAATGGCCCCCCTCTAACATTCATTCTGACGCCAACTCTGAGAAAACCGACCAGCTCTATTTTCCCTTAATCAGGCATAACATTAATCAGGCATAACTTTTGTTCATATTTGTTCATATTTGCGGTTTTAATCTCCCAGATGGTTTTTAAAGAAAAAGGGAATGGCCGTTTTCTTAAGTATACAATATATATATATATTCCATCATAATGATTCAATCTTATTTTACTGTGTCTGGGACCACACAGTGTACAAATAGCCTGATGTGTAGTTTACATTTCAGCAATGTCTATACTTCAATAGCACCTAATTTATAAGGTGATTTAGGATTTCCTAAGGTTATGAAGGACAATGCAGAAATGCAAAACATTTTCTCTTTGCTTGTGGATTAAGATGCTTGGCAAGATTACTTGGAGTAGAATTAGCTCTATCTTCTTCTTTGGCTTGGCTTCGCGGACGAAGATTTATGGAGGGGGTAAAAAGTCCACGTCAGCTGCAGGCTCGTTTGTGGCTGACAAGTCCGATGCGGGACAGGCAGACACGATTGCAGCGGTTGCAAGGGAAAATTGGTTGGTTGGGGTTGGGTGTTGGGTTTTTCCTCCTTTGCCTTTTGTCAGTGAGGTGGGCTCTGCGGTCTTCTTCAAAGGAGGTTGCTGCCCGCCAAACTGTGAGGCGCCAAGATGCACGGTTTGAGGCGTTATCAGCCCACTGGCGGTGGTCAATGTGGCAGGCACCAAGAGATTTCTTTAGGCAGTCCTTGTACCTTTTCTTTGGTGCACCTCTGTCACGGTGGCCAGTGGAGAGCTCGCCATATAACACGATCTTGGGAAGGCGATGGTCCTCCATTCTGGAGACGTGACCCATCCAGCGCAGCTCTATAGAATGTTATAATTATCATGGCTTAGCTTGACAAATGAACATTTAGCAAATGGGCTGTCCACGTCTGCTGCAGGGTCACTGAAGGCTGATGAGGACATTGCGGGACAGACATGCCCGTCATCCATGGCTGGAAGGGAAATTCTGTTCTGGATTTGGTGCTGCTGTATCATGGTTCGTCCTCCATCTCCCTTTGTCCTCAAGGCCAGCCCTGTGTGCATTCTCGAAGGAGGAGGCAGACTGGTGAATGGTGTGTTGGTATGTCACCAGGTCGCGCGGTGGAAGGCTAGAGCAGACTACTGGTGATGGTCAATGTGAGAGGCACCAAGGGATTTCTTCAGAGAGTCCTTCTATCTCTTTTCCAGAGCCTCTCTGTCATGGTGGCCAGTGAAGAGTTTGCCATACAGCTCAATCTTGGGCAGGCGATGATCCTCCATTCTAGAGACATGCACTGCCCAGCATAGTTGTGTCTTCAACAGCATGGTATCAATGCTGGTAACCTCTGCCTGTTCAAGGACTTCAATGTTGGTGATAAAGTTTTTCCAATGGAAGTTGAGGATGGTGTGGAAGCAGCGTTTGTGGAAGCACTCAAGGAGTTGTAGGTGGTAACTGTTATGTAGAATGTAGCCACATAACAAAGCCATAACCAGCAAGAGTGGAGATTATCAGATAATTTCCCCATCAATCAAGCCAAAAATTATTTAGATTAATATTATACACAATATTAAAAGGTAATTTTTCCTTCACATTGGATTTTTTTCTGGAAAAATTATCCTGTTAGAAATTGCTGTAGTTTCAGTTTCCTATCACAATGTAAATAAAAGGATCTAGTTTCCTGTACTGATTGCTCTATGTCATAGAATTCTCATTTGTTGATGCATGTGGTATCTATATGTTTTAATTAAAAACACTATTTTTGTTTCCTTGTTTTCATTGTATCCTCGTATCCTCGTGGTGGCCTGAGTCAACAACCGAATATTACCTCTTATATTCTCAAATTGTTAGGGCCACCAGGCAATGCTCGGAAAATTTTTTGTTTTGCTTACTGCAGACAGAAGTTGAAGTATATCAAGTATATTACATTTTTATATATTATTATGTGACAATAAAAGGAACTTTGAAATAGTCTTTTGATAAATTGTTTGGAGTGGTGCAAAGGATTCAATTCAAAATAATTATATCACTGGATTCTGAACCAGTATCCACTGTGCATCAGGATTATGCATGTTTCACAGATTTTATATATAAAGCAGTGACTATGTTGCACTGGATAATGGATTTATAATGGGATTGAATGTGTGCTCGTGCCTCACTGGACATTTAGTCAACCTGTAGTTTTGAGAAGTTATTTTGAAGATTCCAAAAAAATATGGAGACATGAAATTGTTGCTCATCTTTTAACGTCAGCCTCAGAAACTGGGTTTTGAAGGAAGTGGAAGAGATGGTTCACAGTTAAACTGCCTTGTTTCACCTTCTATGGCACGATGACATGCAAGCCCTGCCACAGCTGCCGAGCATCAATATGAAACCTCAAATTTGTCCAGAACTCTTATTGCATTGGTAATGGCCTTTTGGATATTGGACCTACACTTCCTGTGCACCTCTGAATTGCCTGATCTGAACACCACAGATCTTTCTCTCTCTTCCCTTTTCCCTCTGCCTCTTTTCACAGAGCCAAATCAATTCTCACCTTTCCTGTAAGCATATCCAATTAACACCTTTTGCTGGTCTGGACTCTTTTCCCACCCTCTCTTTAATCTCTTTATTCTTATGTTTTCCTGTTCGCTGCTTCTTCCTTGAAGAAGGGTTCAAGACTGAAACGCCGATAATATATCTTTACTTCTCATGCAAGACCAGTTGAGTTTCTCCAGCATTTCTGTGTGTTTTTGCCACAGATCTTATCTTCAACAATTAAAACATCTCTTGGTTCAACCATGGCTTCTGGTTAGGATAGAACTAGATAATCTTCATAGGAACACATTCATCCAAGCCTTTCCTGGTAAAGTCAGTAACAACTGTGGCATAGTCACCCACCATTTTATCATTGGACTGAAATGTCAACATTGTTTTTCTCTACAGACTGTGTGGAGTGTTTCCTGGATGTTCTGTCTTATTTCAGATTTTCAGCATCTGCAGTAGTTTTAGGTTTTGGTTTTATCTTGATCTCCCTTGTTTTTCAGAAGGCACGACTCTCGCCGAATTGAATTCCTTTGAATAAAAAAAAGGGGCGATGGGACCATTGCAACCAGAGAGAGTTGTGTTGAATGGTTTGGAGGGAGGTACATGTTGGTGTTATTTTCTGCTTATTCTAGGAGTACCACTGTTTTTTGATGCATGTTAATGATTTGAAATTGGAAGCCAGGCTACAATTTCAAAATTTGCAAATTATACAAAATCTAAATGCTCTATAATTTGGAATAAATATAACTGTGGAGATCAACCCGGATGTTAAAATAGACAGTCACGGAGCAGATGAAATTCAACCCAGAGGTCATTATTTTTTTACTGAAGGAATGAAGAGTGGCAGCACATAGTAAATGATCCAACTTTTAAAGAAGGTTCATGGAGAGATGTTTACATAAAACTCAGTTACCTCACCTCTATCTCGCAAGCACCGTTCTGTCTGTGGGTCCAAGCTAGTGCCTAACTAAGTTCATTCCCCTCACTACTCCCACACAGGCATGTCTGTCCTTGGCCTCATCCGTTGCCAGGGTGCGGCAAAACAAAATCTTAAGAAACTCATCACATTTTTCCCAGTCAGCCTTAAACCCAATGGCATGAACATTGATTTTTCCAGTTTACATAACCCCCTCCAAGAACCATAGAACATTACAGCACAGACATAGGGGTTTTGGCCCTTCTAGTCTGTGACAAACTATTTTTCTGCCTAGCTCCACTGACCTGCACCCAGTCCATAGCCCTCCCATCTATGTACCTGTCCAAATTCTTTTTACATGTTAGAAATGAGCCCACATTCACTTCAGCTGGCAGCTCATTCCGCACTCCCAACACTCTATGTAAAGAAGTTCCCCCTCATGTTCGCCCTAAACTTTTGCCATTTCGCCCTTAACCCATGTTCTCTGGTTTGTATCTCACCTACCCTGAGTGGAAAAAGCCTACCTATATTTACTCTATCCATATCCCTCATAATTTTGTATACCTCTGTAAAATCTCCCTCATTCTTCCACACCTGGGAATAAAAGCATATCCTTTCTCAGTTCCTGAAGTCCAGGCAACATCCTAGTAAATCTTCTTTGCACTCTTGTTCCTCGATTGGGATGTGTTTACCTCCTGCAATACCACCTCAGTCTTTTGAGCCAAAGCCTTTCCACTCTGACTCAGTCCACTCCAACGATGGCCACTCCTTCTATCAGGTTCCATTGAATCATCTCTTCTTTACCTGCTCTTGTTTTCATTTTTCTCTGTAACCTGACCCCCTCCCCCAAGTAGTCTCTCTTTCTACCCATCTCTCCACCTCTCCCACTTTCTGTCTCATACCCTTTCAACTCTTTGCTCTCCCCTAGTCTTTCCCCCCCACTTACCAACTCCTTTTTTACACTTGATATTTCTTCTTCCTATTTTGGTCTCGATAAAGGGTCTCAACCAGAAATTTAGACTCACCATTTCTCTCCATGGATGCTGCCTGACCTGTTGAGTCCCTTTGTTACCTCATCTCCATTGGCTACACTTTTCATCTGGTTAGCTTTATTTTTCCCTTGCAGTCATTTCACATGACCCATAGATATGATCATCAAAATGCTTTTTCCCAGTTAGTCCAACACTGTGCCCATCACTTACTCTGATAATGGAGTCGAAACGATCCAATGCCTCCGTACTGGAAAGAGCGGAAATGCACTGAGATAGTATTAGTGGGACTTCGAATGACCTGGCCTTCAACGAGCAGAACTTGATTGGCCAGAACTATCCACTTGTCCTCTTCCAACCCACGGATAGAGAGCTGTTCTCCTTCAGAGAGGTTCAGAGTCTTAACCTGAAACAGAAAGAATAACAACTCAGCAAACAATTCGTGTAAGAAGCTTACAAGAAGCTGAAATGAAATCATGGCAATTAAAGAAAGAAAATTACTCGATCTTTATTTCAGGGGCATCCAATCACAGACCACACTTGGAATATTGTGAGCAGTTTTGGGCTCCATATCTAACGTAAGATGTTACAGTACTGAAGATGGTCTAGAGGAGATTTGCAAGGATGATCTCTGAAGTGAAAAGGTTTTTGTATGAGGAGCATGTGAAAGCTCTGTGACTGAACGATGGAGTTTAGAAGAATGAGGGGGAATCTCATCAAAATCTATCAAAAAGTTAAAGGGCTGGATAGAGTGGACATGGAGAGGATGTTTCCTATGGAGAGGGAGTCTGGGACCACAGAGCACAACCTCAGAATACAAAAACATCCCTTTAGAGCAGAAATTAGGAGGAATTTCTTTACCTAGATGGTTATGAATTTTGGGAATTTGTTGCCGCAGACAGCTGGGGAGGCCAAGACATTGGGGATATTTAAGACAGAGGTAAATATGTTCTTGTCTCGGAAGGGAATCAAGGTTTACAGGGAGAACACAGGAGAATGGGGTTGAAAAGGGTAGTAAATCAGCCATGATAAAATGGCAGGGTGGATTTGATGGGCTGAATGGCCCAATTCCACTCCTATGTCTAATGATCTCATTCAATTTTGGAAGTGATCCATTGACTCTCCAAATGGCATAGGGACAGCTTGACCCTTTATGCTTGTGCAATTAACATTCTCAATTTTAGAATTACTGATGTCTCCTAAATGGACATCTATCCATTACCAACTGACACGAGAAAAGGTATGAATAATGTAAAACTCTGTGTGATGTTAATTGGATTGTTGCCTCACATTTGGGATTTGGCTGTGAAGTAATGAAGTAATGAAGCATGATGCTGAAACAAGCCATGAAAGACCTCAACAATGAAGACGCTGTTCACATCCGGTACCGCACAGATGGCAGTCTCTTCAATCTGAGGCGCCTGCAAGTTCACACCAAGACACAAGAGCAACTTGTCCGTGAACTACTCTTTGCAGACGATGCCGCTTTAGTTGCCCATTCAGAGCCAGCTCTTCAGCGTTTGACGTCCTGTTTTGCGGAAACTGCCAAAATGTTTGGCCTGGAAGTCAGCCTGAAGAAAACTGAGGTCCTCCATCAGCCAGCTCCCCACCATGACTACCAGCCCCCCCACATCTCCATCGGGCACACAAAACTCAAAACGGTCAACCAGTTTACCTATCTCGGCTGCACCATTTCATCGGATGCAAGGATCGACAACGAGATAGGCAACAGACTCGCCAAGGCAAATAGCGCCTTTGGAAGACTACACAAAAGAGTCTGGAAAAACAACCAACTGAAAAACCTCACAAAGATTAGCATATACAGAGCCGTTGTCATACCCACACTCCTGTTCGGCTCTGAATCATGGGTCCTCTACTGGCATCACCTATGGCTCCTGGAACACTTCCACCAGGGTTGTCTCCGCTCCATCCTCAACATTCATTGGAGTGACTTCATCCCTAACATCGAAATACTCATGATGGCAGAGGCCGACAGCATCGAATCCACGCTGTTGAAGATCCAACTGCGCTGGGTAGTTCACGTCTCCAGAATGGAGGACCATCGCCTTCCCAAGATCGTGTTATATGGCGAGCTCTCCACTGGCCATCGTGTCAGAGGTGCACCAAAGAAGAGGTACAAGGACTGCATAAAGGAATCTCTTGGTGCCTGCCACATTGACCACCGCCAGTGGGCTTATATCGCCTCAAACCGTGCATCTTGGCGCCTCACTGTTCAGCGGGCAGCAACCTCCTTTGAAGAAGACCGCAGAGCCCACCTCACTGACAAAAGACAAAGGATGAAAAACCCAACACCCAACCCCAACCAACCAATTTTCCCTTGCAACCGCTGCAACTGTGTCTCCCTGTCCCGCATCAGACTTGTCAACCACAAACGAGCCTGCAGCTGACGTGGACATTACCCCTCCATAAATCTTCGTCCGCGAAGCCAAGCTAAAGAAGAAGAATGAACTCTGGTGAACCGTCAAGGGATATTGAGGCTCTGGTCAGGAAAAAGGCGGCATCAGGTATAAGCAGCTGGGATCAAACTATCGTCTTGAGGAGTTTAAAGGATGTAGTAGTCCACTTAAGGCGGAAATCAGGAAGGCAAAATCAGCTTTGGCTGATAAAATAAAGAAGAATCATAGATTTTCCAAGAATACAAGAGGGTATAGATCAGCTCAGGAATGGGAGGCAGAGTTTAACTCAGACAAGGAGAAAGGTTATTAAGTTTTTCCATGGAAGCCACTTTTAATGAATGCTCATTTAAAGAGGGTGGTTCAAATGTATTGGGAAGATACAAATAGAGTAAAATTCAAACATAAAGACTAACGGCATGTTTTGGCCAGGAGACGGTTTTTGAAAAGGGTGAGTAAAAATCAAATAATTACATTAGCTGTTTTAGAACATAGTTACGTTTATTTGTCACAAAATACCTAAGTACAGTGAGAAGGGTTCTTATGTGAGCAGACTGACAGGTTATCTCTAACATTTATACAGCCATTTAAAGCGTACAAGTTCACAGAGTGCAGTATTACAGTGAAAAGGAAGATGAATTAGCATTAAGCAAGGGAAGCATGGGGCACAGTTGTGGGGCTCATTTTGGGGCTTGATGGCTACAGGGAAGAAACTATCTTTAAGCCTGTTGGTGTGTCCTTTCACATTCTTCAGCCTTAAGAAAGGAGGGAGAAGAGAGTGTGTCCTGAGTGTGATGGGTCTTTCAGTGTGTTGGTTGCCTTTCCTTGGAAGTCGGAAGTGTAGATGTAGATGGAATCCATGGCGGGTAGGGAAGTTTGATGATCCTCTGACCGTCACTTCTTCTGATCGTGAGCAGCTCCAACACCCTACTGTGATGCATCCAATAGGACTGCTTTCAATCGTGCACCTACAGTATAGACGTTGTTGAGGGATAAGGAGGACACGCCAAAGTAAATTATTCTAATTGTAATACTGGGACCCAATTATATTTTTCCTGTGAATCACTGTAAGACTGTTCTTGTGAAGATTTGTAACAATTTATTGATCTTTTACAAGTATTAACACATTTTATTCCAACCTATCAGAAACACAGAGAATTAACCTGCTATTTCTAGTTTTACCATCAATCTCCTGTGGAGGCATCCGGTAAGATCTTTTCACTTTTTACAGAAGCCTTGTCCCTGGGAGTGTGATTCTGGAAATAGTAGATGTGTAGACATGGTGGACTGGATGTTCACCTTTGGTCATGTGATCTAGAAACTATCCACCTGATTACTCATCTCCAGATATTCAGTCTCTTTTCTTGACATCAAATAAATGAGAAAATAAAGCAACATTATCATCTTGCTCCATTAAGACATCAAGTATCATTTTTGAAGAAATTCCTCACTAAGGAGAGGCCATATTTGATTAACAATCCCACAGTCCACAGCATGAATTCTTCATTTAGTGGAGCATTTACAGTGGAATGATCTTTTTAAATGACAGGTAGCATTAAGTTTAAATCCTCCAATACCTTAATAATGCTCCTAAACATGATATATTTTTATTATTATGGGCAGAAACAAAGAGTATACATAAGAAATGACATGGCGTCTGAAAGGTTCAATATTGTGATCACTGATTGGTTACTCATATATTTTAAGCTAGAAGTTATCAAGAGGTTTTCATGAATGATACTCATCACCAGTGTGATAATTAGCTGGCCAGATGACGCTAAGGCGAAGGCAACCCTTAAGAGGAAAGACTGAAATTAAATAGACAAGACCTGTCCAAGCACAAGAGCATCCAATTGTATACAAGACGTTTGTGCCTGGTGCTGAAATATCCCATGATCTCTGGTTCCAGTGTTTGCTTCTGTTGGGAAGCAATATAGCACGTTATGTTTGAAGAACAAAGATCATGGCTGATCTATGCTGTTGTGCCAGGGGCAGGGAGTTTCAGATAGTTGTTACCCTTTTTGAGGAAAAAAATGACTATATACAAATAAGTGGTCCCTTACTTGGTAGCTATGTCCCCTTATTCATAACTGTCCCATCAAGCTTACAGAGGATTTTTTTTTAACAAAAGGTTACCCTTAATTCTTCTAAACTGCAAGACCTAACTGCTTTGTCTCTATTGATGGGAAAATCCTCTCATTCCAGGAGTTAGTCTGGTAAATCTTCATCAGTCTGCATTCATGCTTGGCTCATGGAGTCATTGAGTTGCACAGCAGAAAAAACAAACCCTTTGGTCTAACTGGTTCGTAGAACACTTCAGCACGGAAACATCCCTTCAGCCCATCCAGTCTGTGCTGATCTACTATTCTGCCAAGTCCTATTGACTTGCACCCAGACCACAATCCTCCACACCCCTCCCAAATTTTTCTTAAATGTCAAAATCAAGTTTGTATTCACTACTTCAGCTGGCAACTCATTCCACAATCTCACCACTCTCTGCATGTTCCCTTGAAATATTTTGCCTTTCACTTTCAATGCTGGTCTTGCCCAACCTCAGTGGAAAAAGCCTGATTGCATTTACTGTATCTACACCCCTCATAATTTTGTATACTCTTGTTTGATGATAATCAGGGTGTCTATCTAAGCAAGTTCCATTTACCTGCGTTTGACCCATGTCTCTCTGAACCTGTCCTCAATGTCGTTTGAACATTGCAATTGTACCCACCTCTACCTCTTCATCTGGAAGCTCATTCCACATATCCTCTGTGTGAAAAAAGTGCCCCTCGAGTCTCTTTTAAACCTTTTCCCCCTCATCTTAAATCTATACCCCCCCCCAGTTTTAGACTCTCCAACCCTGGGAAGTAGGCAATGATCTTTACCTTAAGGTCACCCTGTTATGTGTGGAGTAAACATGGCCTTCCTGACTCTCAGGAATGTATGTATTGTGGGTGGTCACGTGTCCTCCCTGTCTGAAACCTATTCAGAAGTCACATCACCTGTCAATCAAGATACGACTCTGACCACACCTTGCCGTTGGCTAATTAAAATCACCTTTGGTCATTATTGGCTAAAAACACGGATTAGCACAATATATAACACCAACACACAGCACATTCTTTCTCTCTGCCTCTTGGTCCAAGCCCCGGACATCACTTCATGCCAGCTCACGACTGTGGATATTGCTGGGAGTGCCATAGGTAAGATGTGTACTACACTGAAGCTGAGCCGTAGTATTGCAATAGATCAATACTTGCAGAGAACTGCACCCCCATTGGTACAGGAAACTGGGTGTGTATAAGAGTCCCTGTTTGTAGTATATGTACTCAAGTGCATGAGTGTGTTGAGTATAGGTTCACTATTGTCAGAGTCCAACCTAGGTCTGAGATGAATGTCTATATCGTTGCTTAAGTGAAATAATAATTGAGTACTGTTTAACATTCTCCCCGTTTGTCTCTCATATGTATGATTGTAACACTTGTATCCAGACTCGTTTCTCTGTGAACCCACCAAACCTGATACTCTTCCCAATAAGACACAACCCTCAGCCTCTTTTGCTTAGTGGGAAAAAAGTCCCAGTCTCCTCATAACTCATGCCCACTGGTCGCTTGAACCTTTTCTGCACATTTCCAGATTGATGAAATCCTGCCTATAATTGCACTACTAGAAAAAGTTTGTCGTCGGAAACCTTGACAAACTTCTGCAGATGTGTAGTGGAAAGTGTGCTAACTGACTGCATCGTGGCCTGGTATGGGGGCACCAATACCCCTGAGCAGAAAGCCCTGCAAAAGCTAGTGGTCTCAGCCCAGTACATCAAAAGCAAATCTCTCCCCACCATTGAGAAAATCTACATGGAATGTTGCTGTTGGAGAGCAGCAGCAATCTTCAAGGGTCCACACCATTCAGGACACACTCTGTTCTTGTTGCTCCCCTCAGAAAGGAGGTATGGGTGCCACAGGCCTCCGACCACCAGGTTCAGGAACAGTTGCTATCCCTCTACTATCAGATTCTTGAGCAATAGACTCATTTAAGGACTCGTATTTTGCTCATTATTTATTTCTGTATACATCTGCATTTACACGGTCAATTTTTCAAAGGTGGTGGTGCCTCTGGTGGGCAGAGTACTGCAAGTGGTGGGATACTTTAGGGGGCAGGGACCACCACAGGGGTCCAGAAACAAGGTGAACACCCTCTCATTGGGAAGGATAAGTATAGGAGACAACCCTACAGGATGTTGACTTTGGCAGCGGACCAGTGAGGAGCTCAGTGACTGAAGGACCTACAGAGACTATGGGCTGCTGGGAACTTGCAGTCAAAGGATTCATATCAGGCTGTGGGTTGATGGAGACTGGCATATGGGAAGCAGGTATCAAGAACGGGGATTTGAGGGGGTGCTGAAGGCAAGAAGGGCTCCTGAAGGGTCTTGGGTGCTAAAGCCTTCCTGATTGTATCAGAAGTTTGGATCTAGACCTTGGGTTACTGATGGATTGAATCGGAGTCTGCGTGGCTGCAGGAGTGCTTGATGCAACTTCTTGGACACTCAGCGACTCTGAAGGGATTCTCTTTTGCTTCTCTTTCTAATATTGTAAGGAGCACCGGGAAATGCTCATGCCAAGTCTTTGTTTGCTTTATGGCAGTCAAAAGTTGAAGTATATCACACTTATTGCATTTTTGATATAACAAAATAAATATTTGAACTTTTTGCGTAGCAACCAGAACTGTGCACTATTCTCAAGTATGATCTAATCAATGTTGTGTACAATTGTAACATGATGCACAATGCCTCAATTGATGAAGGCAAGGGAAAAAGACTGTCACCATTTCCCTCATCTGTGCCCATGCCTAGTTGCCTTTACTCCGCCATTTCCAGCCACTCCTTTTAACTCGTACCCTCCAGTCCTGATAACATGCTTGTGAATCTTTTCTGCTCCTTCTTGCTTAATGGAATCTTTCCTGTCTCTAGGCCGACCAGAACTGTGGCCAAAGGTCCAAATGCAGACTGACCCATTGTTTGTACAGCTGAAATGTGGGGACCCTAACTTCTGTACTAAATGCCCTGACTGATGACGACAAGTGTGCCAATTACCTATTCCACTGACTGTTCTGTCTACAGGTGTCACCACTTTCAGGGAACCATGGGCCAGGTTCTGCTGCCATTTTGTTCTTGGCTACTCTGACCCTTTACACGAAATTTGGCCCAAAGCCCGTGTTAGAACAGTAAGGATGTTGTACACTATTTGCCAGCTCAGAAGTCCAGGGATGAGGAGGGGGGAAAGGTGTCTGGGATCAGAGGATGAGCACTGGGCTGCTGTAGTTAGCCAGAACTGGAGGGAGATGTTCATCAATGATCTGGGGCCAAGGATCAGTGGCTGGCTTTGTTCAAGGTGGACTGATTCATAGTGGAGATGGGTATTTATTAGGGACCACAGGGCTTTGGGATGTTGGTGCATAGGAATGGCATTGGAAAATCATGTGGTTTGTGAGTTATTTATTGGAACAATTGGATTTGTCTTGGAGGACTTGGCTATTGGGGTTATTGGAGGGATAGGAGTTCAAGAAGTGAAGTTCTAAATCTTGGTGTTGAGAGAAGGGTCAATTGATGGTTGAGAGTTGGAAGAGGAGATGTTTAGGATAGGCATCAAATGTAATTAAACTATTTACGTTATATTGGCCAAAACCAGTCAGTGGATCCACTGCCTCAGTGTGTAGGATTCTTGGGTTCAGTTCCAACCTCAGGTGCTGTCTGTGTAGAGTTTACAGGTTTTCTCTGTGACTGCATGGGTTTCCCGAGTCCCCAGAGTGCTTTGGTTTCCTCCCACATCCGAATAGCGTGCAGACTGATGAGTTAGTTGGCCAGTGTGAATGGCCTCTGGTGTGTAAGTAAGTGGCTGAATCTGGGTGGATGTGTGTTGATGGGAATGTGGGAAGAATAAACTGGGATTAATGTAGGATGTGTGGTTGATGGTGGAGGTGGACTCAGTCAGTCAGAGGTCCTGGTTCTATATATTTTAAATTTAGACATACAGAATGGTAACAGGCCATTTTGGTCCAAGAGTCCATACTGCCCAATTTGCGTTTGATTAACCTACAACCTCAAGTACATTTAGAACAGTGGGACGAAACTGGAGTCCCCGGGGAAAACCCACACAGATACGGGTGGTGGGGGGTGGGGGGGGGAAGGAATGTATAAACTCCTTACAGACGGCACGGGATTCAAACCTCAGTTCTGACTGCTGGTCCTGTATAGGTGTTGTGCTAACCAATATGCTGCACATACTGATTCTATGATCCATGCTCTTCAGACAACCTTGTTCCTCTCTAAAGCTCCAGAAGTGTTACTAGGTGGAGAACAATTGCATCCTCTGCTCAATTTATGTGAGAATCACATCAGCCAGGTAAAGATGACTCTTGCAAAAAAGAACTCTTTCTGCTTTCTGGAATGATGCAAAATCAACTGAAAAAGGTCAGTATCACATTGATGAACTGTGAAATAGATCACTATTGGTATTGAAGAAAATAATGTTTTGTACTTGAACATCTCTAGGCAGTCTTTTCAGGAGGCCAAGACAAACGTAAACAAGTCACCTTTTGCTTGATGTCATAAGAGTTTTACAACCAGTGAGGCACATTTGAAATGTATCTGCTAATATAACATAGAAAGCCTGGCAGCATCATGCCATCTCTCTGTGGTTAGTTCAGATAACCCTGCACCTACTTGTCTTGGGAGTGCTTGATATTTCCAGTGGATAAAAAGCACTTTCCCTGTCAATGTTGCTCTTCAGTTTAATGAGAAGGTGAACAAAAGAAACCAATTATTTTTGTTGAACTTGGTGCATTGTAATTTGAAACCTTTTGCCAGACACCATGAGTCACAATACTCCAGCATGCAGCTCAAAGACATGCTCAATGATCCAAAAAAAGTCATTTCATTAATTGCCATCCCAAAGCAGGGAAATTCAATTCCTGTGCAATATAATTCAATTTAATTCTGCGCTGTCATTTATTTCCTGCAGTAATTGTCAGAGCCAATCAAAGGAAAGCAAAATAGACTATTCCAACTGCACAAAAAAAAAATCTGGGATTCTGCAACTTGATCAGAAAATATGGATTTACTCTTGCAAAGTGTCAAGAAGCTAGAGATTATTTAACCTCAATAAATAGACCACAACTGTTTTAAGTTATTTAGCAGTTCATCAGTCATGTGAAATTCTTCATCCAAAGCTGTAAGAAAACAGCTTCCGTTCTTTCGAAGTGGAAGCTGTCAAAGTTTCACTCAGTGGTAAAAAAATAGTTCTGTGTCCAGTGTTTGTGAATGTATCTTCAATTGATTTTGAAGACGTTAGCAGAGGACGGCACGGTTAACTTAGCGGTTAGCACAATGCTGTTTCAGCGCCAGTAACCGGGGTTCGAATCCGGGTCTGTCTGTAAGGAGTTTGTACATTCTCTGCCTCTCTGTGTGGGTTTCCTCCAGGTGCTTCGGATTCCTCCCACTGTTCAAAAAACATGAGGGGATTGTACATCATTTGGGAGTAATTGGGCGTCACAGGCTCATGGGCTGAAAGAGCTTGTTACTGTGCTGTATGTCTAAATTTAAAATTTAAATTTAAATCCCACTCTCTACTAGCTTCAAGTTTATCTTTATGGTCATGTTTATTGTCAACTCACATATAGTACAGCAATTAAAACTGTACTGAGTGCAGTCACAGGGAGAGAGTTAGTATAGAATAAGGGCAACATTATTTTGTCAATGTGAGGTTTGTTCAAGAGTCTGATAGCAGCAGGAAGAAACTGTCTCTGACTCTGGCTTTGCATGATCTCACACTCGTAATTCCTCTTCTCGATAGGTCAAAGGAGATAAGAGTGTGACCAGGATGAGTCCTTTAATATGTTGGCTGCTTTTCTGAAACTGCCGGGAAGTGTAGATGGAGTCAATGGAGGGGAGTGAGGTTGGGAAGAGGTGGGGGGGGGGAGGTTTGTGCGATGGTCTGAGATTTGTTCACAACCGTTATGAGCTGAGTTTACAACTCCACTGGAAAGTTCAGAATATGCTCTTACCCACCCATTCATCTGCTAATAGCCACTATTAATTAGAAGTGACTGCTCTGCAAGATTCCTGTGATCAATCTACAGGGATATTCATTTAGATAAGCTTTCCTGTTCTGGTGTTTCAGGTTTCATAAGGAAGTAGGTTCTTTTTTACATTCTATCTGGTCAACCGGTACGGACTCGAAAGGCCGACATGGCCTGTTTCCGCGCCGTAAATGGTTATATGGTTATGGTTATGTTCCTGAGCTTCCACTTACCTGGCACTTTAATTCCAACCACTCTGACCTCCCTTTTGTTGATCCCCTACATCAGGGGTGTCAAACTCAAATTCACAGAGGGCTAAAATTAAAAACTTGGACTAAGGGCCAAACGAAATATTTATTGAAAATTTTCAACAACATCTGCATGTTTTCTCTTCTTTCAACATATGTAATGTTAAACTTTTTCTTATTAAAATAAATGTTTAATAATAGTTTTGGTTAAACTCTTTCCAGAAGAAGCATTAACAAATGAGAAATAAAATATTCAATAAATAATATTTCTCTATAGCCTTTAAGCTCCTTTTAAATGTATTTTTTTTCACAAGCCAACAAGTCAAAAAAAATAACAACTTGCTTCAATGAAAATCCAATCTTTCAACTATAAACAGTCCAAAGTTAACCAAAGAAAATATGAATCCAAGCTTAGCTTGCTACACTGTGATTTACTCTGATGCACCTGGGTCTAAACCAGATACTTGGCATCTCTTCTTAGATGCAAGTTCATCAAACTCTGCGGTCAGAGTTTGCCTCCCACCTGTCTTGAAAGGTCCTGTTTTCTGTCTTTCGTTTGGCCATTTTTCGTAAGGGGTTTATTACATGTGAGTTGGGCGACAGGTCGCAGATGCTAATGAAAGTAAAGAGAGGATTAGCGGGCTGACAGGCCGGCGCCAACGCATTTTCAAAGCATTCTGGGATTTGTAATATTAGCTGTGCATGCGCTATACTGGCGCGGCGGCCAGCGGGCCAGCTCTAATACATATTTGATATGATCTTGCGGGCCAAATATAATTATATCACGGGCCAAATTTGGCCCACGGGCCTGAGTTTGACATATGTGCCCTACATTGTTTCCAAACCTGTCCTCTTTCTGAATCCAACAATTTCACACAATTAATCACTCCAGCATTGCATCACATTTGTCCAACACTTGGTTAATTTCTCTTTACACTTCAGGTAATTTAGACAGCCGTCACATCCTCCTTTTCCCAACTGTTGCATTTGCTGAGTATTAAATATATTGCACTGCTGAGGACAATTTATTTCTTGCAAAGAAATTTAAGCCACACTATTTAGAAACATGTCATTCAGTCCAACTGGTCCAGTGTTGGATTTAATATCGTATATCCCTATTGGACTTTATCAGTGCACTTTATCAGAATATCACAAATGCAAACTAATAATAAATAGACATTTTGCTAATCAGAAATAACAAAGTGAGGACAGAGTCACAAGTGTGGACTAACAATGTCCTTCAGAAGAGGATGATTTACTCTGTTTCATTGCTTATAAGTACAACATTACTAATGTTACTTTAAATTTTATTTATAGTTTTATAAGCGTTCTTTTAAATGATATTGTAACTAGCACCAGATCAAAGTTGAACTGTATAAATTCATTATCTATATCTTTTGAATTCATCGCCTTTTTAAATTCAAATTATGTATTCAATTTTAATCCTTTTGATATGAAGTACCTGTTTGGCTGCAACAAGTAAGAATTTCAGTAGACTTGTTCAAATGGATTGAACATTGGCTGAAAAGGAGAGGCCAGAGTGGTAGTGGATAATTGTCTGTCAGGTTGGAGGCCGGTGACCAGTGGTGTGCCTCAAGGATCTGTATTGGGCCCATTGTTGTTCGTTATTTACATTAATGATCTAGATGATGGGGTGGTGAATTGGATTAGTAAATATGCAGACGATACTAAGATAGGTGGAATAGTGGATAATGAAGAAGGTTTTCAAGGATTGCAGAGGGATTTGGGCTGCTTAGAAAAGTGGGCTGAAAAATGGCAGATGGAATTTAATGCTGATAAGTGTGAGGTGCTTCATTTTGGTAAGAAGAATCAGAATAGGACATACGTGGTAAATGGGAGAGCATTGAGGAATACAGAAGAGCAGAAAGATTTAGGAGTAACGGTACATCGTTCCCTGAAGGTAGAAACTCACGTGAATAGGGTGGTGAAGAAGGCTTTTAGTATGCTGGCCTTTATCAATCATTGCATGGAATATAGGAGTTGGGAGGTGATGTTGAGATTGTATAAGACATTGGTGCGGCCTAATTTGGAGTTCTGTGTGCAGTTCTGGTCGCCTAATTATAGGAAGGATATAAACAGAGTGGAGAGAGTGCAGAGAAGGTTTACCAGAATGTTACCTGGGTTTAAGCATCTAGAGTATAGGGAGAGATTGGACAGATTAGGTCTTTATTCTTTGGAGCGTAGAAGGTTGAGAGGGGATTTGATAGAAGTATTTAAGATTATGAAAGGGATAGACAGAGTGGATGTGGATAGACTATTTCCGTTAAGAGGAGGAAAGATTAAAACAAGAGGACATGAGTTAAGAATTAAGGGGCAGAGGTTTAGAGGTAACATGAGGGGGAACTTCTTTACTCAGAGAGTGGTAGCCGTGTGGAATGAGCTTCCGGGAGAAATAGTGGCGGCGGAGTCAATTGTATTATTTAAGAAAAGGTTGGACAGGTATATGGATGAGAAGAAGATGGAGGGTTATGGGCATTGTGCAGGGAGGTGGGACTAGAAAGGGGTGTTTGGTTCGGTGCGGACTAGAAGGGCCTAATGGCCTGTTTCCGTGCAGTAATTGTTATGTTATGTTATCATGAAATGTATATGACAATAAACTAATTATCATTTAGAGAAGTTAGGATCTTTGATTGAGAATGTCACTGGCAAGCCCACTATCCATCACCCTGTAGCATGAATAAAAGCTCTCACAACTGGAGGGAGAATAAAATGCTTTTATTAGCTTATATGGGTAGAACTACTCTTTGCAGACGATGCCGCTTTAGTTGCCCATTCAGAGCCAGCTCTTTAACGCTTGACGTCCTGTTTTGCGGAAACTGCCAAAATGTTTGACCTGGAAGTCAGCCTGAAGAAAACTGAGGTCCTCCATCAGCCAGCTCCCCACCATGACTACCAGCCCCCCCCACATCTCCAACGGGCACACAAAACTCAAAACGGTCAACCAGTTTACCTATCTCGGCTGCACCATTTCATCGGATGCAAGGATCGACAACGAGATAGACAACAGACTCGCCAAGGCAAATAGCGCCTTTGGAAGACTACACAAAAGAGTCTGGAAAAACAACCAACTGAAAAACCTCACAAAGATTAGCGTATACGGAGCCATTGTCATACCCACACTCCTGTTCGGCTCCGAATCATGGGTCCTCTACCGGCATCACCTACGGCTCCTAGAACGCTTCCACTAGTGTTGTCTCCGCTCCATCCTCAACATTCATTGGAGCGACTTCATCTCCAACATCGAAGTACTCGAGATGGCAGAGGCCGACAGCATCGAATCCACACTGCTGAAGATCCAACTTCGCTGGGTAGGTCACGTCTCCAGAATGGAGGACCATCGACTTCCCAAGATTGTGTTATATGGCGAGCTCTCCACTGGCCACCGTGACAGAGGTGCACCAAAGAAGAGGTACAAGGACTGCCTAAATAAATCTCTTGGTACCTGCCACATTGACCACCGCCAGTGGGCTGATATCGTCTCAAACCGTGCATCTTGGCGCCTCACAGTTCGGCGGGCAGCAACCTCCTTTGAAGAAGACCGCAGAGCCCACCTCACTGACAAAAGACAAAGGAGGAAAAACCCAACACCCAACCCCAACCCACCAATTTTCCCTTGCAACCGCTGCAACTGTGTCTGCCTGTCCCGCATCGGACTTGTCAGCCACAAACGAGCCTGCAGCTGACGTGGACATTTACCCCCTCCATAAATCTTCGTCCGCGAAGCCAAGCCAAAGAAAGAACTATTGGTAGGGTTTCACAGTGGTCTTTAGGAGAGTTCTGGGTTTAGAAAGGAAACCAGGGTTATATGTGACCATATGGGGGAGGAGCCAGGAGGCGGAGCCAGCCATCAGCACAACACACTTCCAGTGAATCCCAGTTCACTGCACACCCCTAAATAACACCAGATGTAATGAATGCCGTGCTAAGCCATTTGAGATGCTCATTGAGATCCAACGACCATAGGGGTATTTGAATCATGGGTCAGGATGGCAGACTACCTTGAAGATTAATAAACCAGGTGGGGTTTGAGGTTACCTTTCTCAACCTATTCCAGATTTATTTAATTTTTTGGATTTTAATTCCCAGCTGTTTTGGGAGGAGAGGGATTTCAAATATAGCTCTGAATCAACAATCCAGGCCACTGGATGTTAGCCCCTATCCCACCATAAGAAGAAGAAAGAAATGGGAAGAGATGCTACTGAGATAGATGGCATCAGCTTCCTGCCACTGAAATCCATCTATCTCAGCAGGATCTCCTTGTATTACTTTCTCCTTCATGTGGTTGGGTGTTGTTTACCTAGATTGTGACTCTGTCCTCACTTTGTTATTTGTGATAGGCAAAATGTCTTTATTATTGCTCAGCATGTGTGATAGTCTGGTAAATGACACTATTAAGTCCAACAGGTATACAGGGAGAAAGCAATTATTTTATTTAACTGAACGAGATTGCTGTTTGAATGGTCTTGGAATTGTAGATACAAACAAAACTTTGATGAATCAAAAGACCAGAAGGAATCTTTCATTAGTCCATGACTCCTTGTCAGCGGTAATTAAAAGAAAAACTCCTCTTTACCAAGCAGGTCTATCTCTGTTGCTATGGTTCCAAGTGTCGATGGCAGCCTCCTGCTTCCCATTCATCACCTTGACAGTGTGTGCAATTATCGTTACATACGTGCTTCCAGAGATTATATAGTACTATCTCTTAAAGGAACAAGCCACCTCATGGGATATTGCCACGTTGTGAAAGCTAACCCTCTAAATTAGGGAACAGAATTTTTATGTCAATAACAAAACCCCAGACAATGCTGAAAGCACTCAGCATTAGGTAGGCTCAGTGCCACATTCCTCCAGAGATGCTACCTGTTCTGCTGAATACTTCCACCATTTTAGATTAGGTTGGCTTTTTTAATTTTTAAAAAACTTAATTTTTAATTTAGACATACTGTGATAGTACAGACCTATCACCAATGTATAGAGTTACAGTATCTAGAGTATGTAATGACTGTGCTGACAGCGATTGGCTGAGAGCTAAGCCACGCCTACTGTCTGGGCCTTAAAGGGTTGTGTCCCTAGTGTTAGGTCTGCTTTGTTCATGAATGAGTGAGTCAAACACCAGACTGAGTCGAAATCAAGGTTCTTTGTTCTTTATTGCCGGATTGTAACACTTGCAACTAACAGTGTTAGTTGGAGAAGGCGCATTCTGCCGTTATCAGCAAGTGGTGTTTTTTTATACCTCAGGATACGTACTTAGTAAATTATCATACCATGACGTTGTCCAATGAATAAACTGTTGCTATCCTTCTCTGTTAGTCTGCTGCACATCATTCTTGTTAGTGCAAAGCTTATCTTGAGTGTACAAGGTCACATCTGCATTCCGTTACTCCTTAGTACTGGGTGACTCCTTCTCCGGTCCCATCTCATGATGTTTTTACCTTACAATCCCTCCTTTGTCCTCTTTAGAGGACAATCTTGCCCTGACTATGCTACCACCACGTTACATTAGTTCGCCTTCTATTGCCAAGCTCTATACGGGTTCTGTTCACGGGGTTGTTCGGCTGGTGGGCGAGGGCTCCCCCCAACCCTCCTTTGCGTATACCCCCCATCCGTTTCCCCGATCCCATTGCCCGTTTACAAGTTTCATTCCCATTTGCCCCCAAGCAAATAACTAGCTAACCCCCCCAAATATTAGTAAGTACCCAAGTTAACATATGGTCTACAATCTATTTTATAATGTTTGTGTTACAATCAATGTTATAATATTTGTGTTACAATCTATTTCATAAACCCTCCTCCTTGTCACATTCTCCATCAGACTCCAGATCGATCTCTGCAACTTTTGATGCCTCCTGTGATGTGAGATAGTCCCGCTCCGCAGCCTGCACAGCTTGATATTTCGGAGGCAGCTCATCGTGGTTGGCAAAGGCTCTCTCAATGGTCCTCGTGACCAGCGTTCGAATGCATGGAATACAACAACAGCCACAAGTGATAAAAATCGAGACAGAAATGAACAATCCTAGGAAAAGTTGTCCTAACATTGTGCCCCACTTCCCAAGCACTCCCTGTAACCAGGACAAAACAGGGTTAGAGACTCCAGATTGGGCTTTTAATTCCTTCGCCAATGCCTTAAGTTTTGTCAGCCCCTTAGTGAGTGACCCATCTGCCCTGTGTTATTTGAGATAGAAGTGCAGCATAGATCGAACTGGAATCTGATGGAGAATGTGACGAGGAGGAGGGTTTATGAAATAGATTGTAACACAAATATTATAACATTGATTGTAACACAAACATTATAAAATAGATTGTAGACCATATGTTAACTTGGGTACTTACTAATATTTGGGGGGTTAGCTAGTTATTACATTACTGTGATAGTACAGGTCTATCACCAATGTACATAGTGTATATAGTTACTGTACCTAGACTGTGCTTACAGCGATTGGCTGAGAGCTAAGCCACTCCTATTGTCTGGGCCTTAAAGGGTTGTGTCCCTAGCCAGGTCGGATCATTCCGGACTGGTCGGCCACCTGTGAAGAGCTCCGGTCTTTTGCTAATAAAAGCCTTGGTTTGGATCAACAAGTCTTTGGTTCTTTCGACGAGCTCTACAATTACATTACATTGTCCAATGAATAAACTGTCACGTCGGGGTCACCAAATTGTTAGGTCTGCTTTGTTCATGAATGAGTGAGTCAAACACCAGACTGAGTCGAAATCAAGGTTCTTTGTTCTTTATTGCCAGATTGTAACACTTGCAACTAACAGTGTTAGTTGGAGAAGCCGCATTCTGCCGTTATCAGCAAGTGGTGTTTTTTTTATACCTCAGGATACGTACTTAGTAAATTATCATACCATGACATTGTCCAATGAATAAACTGTTGCTATCCTTCTCTGTTAGTCTGCTGCACATCATTCTTGTTAGTGCAAAGCTTATCTTGAGTGTACAAGGTCACATCTGCATTCTGTTACTCCTTAGTAATGGGTGACTCCTTCTCCGGTCCCATCTCATGATGTTTTTACCTTACACTAGCCAGGTCGGATCATTCCGGACTGGTCGACCACCTGTGAAGAGCTCCTGTCTTTTGCTACTAAAAGCGTTGGTTTGGATCAACAAATCTTTGGTTCTTTCGACGAGCTCTCCACATACATCATGGTAACAGGCCCTTCCAGCCCACCAGCCCATGTCCCCCAAATACCCCAATTGAGCTACAGCCCTGGTATGTTTTGAAAGGTGGTAGGAAACCCACGCAGGCACAGGAAGAACATACAAACTCCTTACAGACAGTGCCAGATTTGAACCCAGGTCGCTGGCTCCATAATAGCATTGCACTAACCGCTACGCTAACTGTGCTGCCTTAATGTTATTATTAATTTGGATATTGTTCTCGCTGTTTGCTCCAAAATATTTCCAATTCCAGGCAAGAACTGCAGGTGCAAAGAGGAAGACCATCTTGTCCGGGAGTTTAACACCTACCCAGTTAGTAATGAGATGAGCCAGAGTGCAGCAAAATATATGGCCATTTTACTTTCTGATGGACCCATCTCCACAGCCAGCAACGGAGTATCTTAATACCTTGACATGTCATACAGTTCCCATCTGATCTAGAGTGGGAGTCCCTAATCCCATTTGGCAATGGATCTGAGGCAGAGGAAATCATTGGGAGGAGGTGAGAGTGTGCAATGAAGAGGAAAATGTTTCCTTGCTGGAGGTAGACAAGTGACATTGAGGAGAGACAAGGAATAATTAATGACAGAACATGGGAGAAGAAGATGGAAGTAAAGAGGGAGAAATGGCAGGAGAAAGGAAGGAAGGGTTGCATTGCTATAGTATCATAACTTATAAAATTATGCATAGATGAGATCTTGTTTCCAGAATAGAGAGGTCTAAAACTAGAGAGATCATAAGACCATAAGATACTGGAGCAGAAATAGGCCATTGAGCTCATCAAGTGAGAGAGGAAAGTTTTAAAAGGGATTTGAAGACAATCTTTTCACTCAGAGAATAGAAGGTATGTGAAATGAGCTGCTCGGGGAAGTGTGGTGGATAGGAAAGGGTAAGAGAGAGGTGGGCAAAATGAAGGCAAATGATGCTAGCTCATGGAAATAACTTGGCAGCAAAAACAAGTTGGGCTGAAGGGCCTTTTTCCAAGCTTCCACCAGCAGCAGAGTGATGACCATATAGTCTGTTCTCGTGCTGTTGAATGAGAGATGAAAACTGGCTGGGATGATAGTAAGAATCCCACACCCTCTTTCCAGTACCATCAGAACATTAATTAAAGATCTCATCTAATAAACAGCACCTCTGTCAGTGCAAAACTCTCTGCAATAGTTTGCAGGTCTGTTTTAAGGTATTTGGAATGGTGGCCGAGAATGGAGGCCTGTAGTCATAAGGTGGTTTAAGTCTGACTTCGTAGTCTGACTTAAAGAGGGTCTGATAATCTGCACCTGTGTCAAAATAGATATAGTAATGGAATTAGTGGATGGTCTACTTGTTCTCTCCCAAAATTCTATTGATTAGGGAATCTCTCTGTGAATTCAAGGACAAAATAAATTCACCTATTAAACTGAAAGAGAGAGAGAAGGAGAGTGTGAGTGTGTGTGGGAGGGGGGAGGGAGAAAAAGCAAGGGAAGAGATGTGGCATTGAGAGAAAGTATAGCCATGGTCATATTGAATGGTGGAGCAGTTCAAAGGACCAAATAGCTTTCTCCTGCTCCTAGTTTTCAAAGTCTATGAACACTGGCATGGATGACCTTCTCCTATAGAATATCTTACTGTATTATTCTGTCAAATCCATTGTAGTTCTTTGTAAATCCATCCACCATGTATCTGCTCCTCGATGTGTATAATATAGCATACAGAGGTTTGTTTGCAAAGCATCTGTCCTACCCTACAACTGGTCAAACATGATATCTTCTTTCTTTGGCTTGGCTTCGCAGACGAAGATTTTTGGAGGGGTAAATGTCCACGTCAGCTGCAGGCTCATTTGTGGCTGACAAGTCCGATGCGGGACAGGCAGACACGGTTGCAGCGGGAAAATTGGTGGGTTGGGGTTGGGTGTTGGGTTTTTCCTCCTTTGTCTTTTGTCAGTGAGGTGGGCTCTGCGGTCTTCTTCAAAGGAGGTTGCTGTCCGCCGAACTGTGAGGCGCCAAGATGCACGGTTTGAGGCGATATCAGCCCACTAGCGGTGGTAAATGTGGCAGGCACCAAGAGATTTCTTTAGGCAGTCCTTGTACCTCTTCTTTGGTGCACCTCTGTCACGGTGGCCAGTGGAGAGCTCGCCATATAACACAATCTTGGGAAGTCGATGGTCCTCCATTCTGAAGACGTGACCTACCCAGCGCAGTTGGATCTTCAGCAGAGTGGATTCGATGCTGTCAGCCTCTACCATCTCGAGTACTTCGATGTTAGGAATGAAGTCGCTCCAATGAATGTTGAGGATGGAGCGGAGACAACGCTGGTGGAAGCGTTCTAGGAGCCGTAGGTGATGCCGGTAGAGGACCCATGATTCGGAGCCGAACAGGAGTGTGGGTATGACAACGGCTCCTATCTCGGCTGCACCATTTCAAGGATCAACAACGAGATAGACAACAGACTCGCCAAGGCAAATAGCACCTTTGGAAGACTACACAAAAGAGTCTGGAAAAACAACCAACTGAAAAACCTCACAAAGATTAGCGTATACAGAGCCGTTGTCAAACATGATAAGATTACAGAATATGACAGAATGCCGACATTGTCGACAGCACAGCACAAAACACCCCCTATAAGCTGGCAGAGGGAAAATAAAGGAAGGGGAAAACAAGCTGAGCACATCATAAACTTGTTTATCACAGAAAACAGCAAAGAGCCTTTTCACTAATTGAGATACAGATGGAAATTGACAAGACAAACTTCATTTATGAAACAAATCCCAGATTGTTTAAAACTTAACAGTGGAACTGTCAAACCACTCAGCCAGGACCTTCAGAGGGCAAATAAATCCATGTTTTGGTGTAAATTAGCAGAGAGCACAGAGAATACTGGGATCAGACTGGAAAATATTCTTATTTAGTGTTGTCAAACCATCTTACTATCATACCAGGTCCAGTCTGATTTTTGGTGGGTTCAGAGTGTCTGGTTTCAGCGAAGCTCTTGTATTTTAAATTTGATCTATTTTATGAAGTGATTGTGTTTGTTTGTGACCTACACTACCCCACAATCTATCTCCTTCAAAAACATATTTATATGTATTATAAAATATGATATAATCTGTCACACTTTCCTTTCTGATATCTGGAGGATTATCCAACGGTTTGGATAGGAAACTGTTCCAAACAAATGGATTTCCATGTACTTGCTCCTGGAAGGTCATCTGACCAGGAAGGTCAAAATTCTTTAAAGGTTAGCCCACCCACAGATGAGGACACACCTTATGATTGGCTCTTTTGAACACCTTGCTTCATTCAGGCACTCCTGAGCCAACCCTTCCAGCCAGCTGCAGTATAAAGCCAACCAAGTAGAGCTTTGATCTTTAATCCTTTAAGTTCTCCCTGAGCTCCACACCAGTTTGTGGGCCACGGGCGACACTGGAAGATCAATTGTTAAGGGTCTAATCCAGGTAGTGAGCCGTGGGAAATTCTGGAGAAACAGTTGTGAGGGGTATGCCAGTACAGAGTGGGAGCTATTTGTGGCATACGCCAGGAGTGGTTGTTGTGTCTCACCCATTGTAGATTGTAACCAGATTTGTACCTTTTAGTTACTAAGTACACTGCTAGTTAGTGAGGGTTGGTGGCCAGGCACTGATTGTTTTGTCCTCCTGTTTTTTAGCCGTGGGAACCAAGATTAGTACTGATCTGTCAGGATTAGCAAGTATTTGTGTGTAGCTGCTTTGTCTGAGTGTGTGTGAGTATGTCCCCTGTTGCAAATTCTCCCACGTGTAAATAAAGGCCATTATTTGTGAATAAACAGTGTCTGGGACTTGTTACTTCTTGAACCCTCTGAACTTGTTCTCACCATCACATCTTCTCACTTTAAATCAATTCATCCAGTTTGAGACTCCCTTGGTTTAAAATAAAGACTGTGTACATTCACCTTCTCTGTCTCTTGTGATCTGTGAAGTCATCCTACAGCCTCCTACATTCTAGGGGAAGAAAATTCCAAGCTATCCAATTTTTCCTTATAACTTAAGCCCATCAGTCTCACCAACACCATAATAATATTTTCTTGAACTTGCAGTGCACAAATTGGTTGCCTTGTTTTTTAATGCTGCAAGAGTGTTTCATAAAAGAACTATAATGTGTGCATTAAATTAAATTAAAGAGATAATAAATATAAAGATAGAGAATAATATTTACAGATGCCATAGTGCAAGAAAAATTGGCATTACAATTGTGCAGACAGGCCTTATTGTAGTGTTGTAGTGTTGGAGTAGTTTAAGAGCCTGATAGTTGTTGGATGAAAACTGTTCTTAAACCTAGTGGTGGTCTTGAAGCTTCTTCTGAAGGTAGTAGTGAGAAAATTCACTGGCTACAAAATGCTGTGAAAATATGTGAGATATTAGATGGATTGGAAACTGAGGTTTCCTCATCTCTGTGCCTCAGTTTAATAGGGGATGGGAGGTACTCTGGAGACAAACAGTGGATGCCACAAACTTGTCCAATTTATGTAAAAGTCAAAAGCTTCTGCAATCACACTCAAGAGGAGGACAATAAGTGTGTATGCTCAACAAAATGAGAATAATAGAGCTAGCCAGTCTTACCTGGAGCTCCACTCCATATCCCATGAAGACAGTCACATTAAAGGTACACTGCAGAGATCCATAGGCAGAGAGAGGAAGGTAGTCCATGGAGTCTATATATCCTTCAGAGCCAGATAAAGTTATGCTGCATGGAACTGAAATCAGAAGGTTCTTTAATAAATACATTCACATCTCTTTTTTTTCTCTTAACAGTCTTAAAATGGAAACATCTCATCACATGATTAGTGCTGCTGCCTCATTGTTCTGGTGACCTCGGTTCGTTCCTTACCTCTAGTGCTGTCTGTTTGGAGTTTGCATGTTCTTTCTGTGGATTTTCACCTTAGTGCTTTCATTTCCCCAAGATGAGCTATGAATTAGCCCAAGTGTAAGAGGGTGGTGGAAAAAGTGGGCTGGGGGTGTGACATGGGAGTGCTTGATGGACATGCAAGAGAGAAATGGGTTTCAGGGAGAAGAGGGAAATAGCAATGTTCTACAGCTGACGTGGACTTTTTACCCCCTCCATAAATCTTCGTCCGCGAAGCCAAGCCAAAGAAAAAAGAAAAAGTCGATACAAACTCAATGGGCTAAATGACCTCTTTTCTATTGCACAAGCAATATAGAGAAATAAGAAGGGTTGGTAAGTTAGTTATTGCTTAATGTTGATGAATTATAGAATCTGGAGGGATTTGTTGCAATGTGTAGAGTAGGATTCAACTTGATGGTCAGTACAAACTTGCTGGACCAAAGGGCCTTTTTCCAAGTTGTATGTCTTTGCATGAAATTCAAACTCAATAATGTCTTCATTGGACATAGACACAGTATTAAATGTACTACTGAATGAAACATACTGGGC
The DNA here is from genome assembly GCF_036971445.1 of Narcine bancroftii. NCBI lineage: Eukaryota > Metazoa > Chordata > Chondrichthyes > Torpediniformes > Narcinidae > Narcine > Narcine bancroftii. The sequence continues at coordinate 123,129,744 of NC_091472.1, forward strand.
CTACTTGCTACTCTTTCCCAGCTTGGAAGATGAGCAAGCAGGCCCTGTTATACACCAGGGCAGTGACAAAGCAATTTTCCAACCAGTAAAAACAGAGAAGGTTGGAGATACCAAGCAGCTCAGGTAGCTCTGTGCAGGAGAAGCAAAGGGACAGAATGAACCCCATCACAGACTTTTGCCTACTGATGGTCCCATTCCATGCTTAAAGGTAATGATCTCATCAACATGAAAAGTTACACATGCTTCTTATTCCATTGACCATCCATGTGCCTTTGGAATTTTCAGTTTTTATTTCAGATTTTCATTATCTGCAGTCTTTGCTTTGTAACTACCATAAAAAAAAGTTACATGTGAAAATAAGATATTCTTCCTTCCTTTTCAACTTTAGAGTTAGTGCTTGACATTGATGCAATTGGCTTTTCTCCAATATATTGTTGGTCACAAATAAATTGTTTAAGTTGTCAAACCCGATTTAGTGCAATAATAATGCACAGTTAACTCTCAAGTATCTAGGGTAATGGTAGGGAGTGCTTTTATGAATGATGCAAAGGGACCTAGTAACCATGGTAGCAGCCGATACCTTACTTCACCACAGCAACCTCTGCTTGGAGACACCCATTGATCCCAATAACTCACAGGAGCACAGCCGACAGAGTCACAATGAAGAGCGAGAGGGAGGGGTGGTGGCCAGGAATGGTCTCGCCTCCTTCTACTCCACTGCCAATGGGCTGAGCTGCATTTTGAAGCAGCGAGGAGTTTCTGGCTCCATGTGAAGTTCGAGGCCGAGAGCAAGAGGTGCACACTGGAGATTTGTCCCAGTGTGGTCCCTGCAAATACCATTTCTCACCAATCTTCTTCATCACCAGCTCCCACCATCCCTGGATTTCTAACAACCAAAGTCAGCCCAACACAACCAGAGTAGATGATTACTGAACCACAGTTGTTCCTGCTGTCCAGGAACTCACTGAGCTCAGCAGGGTTGGACCCAGAAACCCAGGCTTTCCCCTACCTCACACAGTTAATGTTGTGGCACGGGTGGAACAGTTTTTGCCTCACAGGTCCAGAGAACCAGGTTCAATCCTCATCTCGGGAGCTGTCTGTGTGGCATTTGCAGTCTCCTTGACCACTTGTGCTTCCTCCTACATCCAAAAGATGTGTAGGTTGGAAGGTTAATGGTCAACCCTATATTGTGCAGATGAATGTGTAACTAAGTGGTAAAGAATCAGGTGGGAATTGACAGGAACGTGCAGAGACTAAATCAGAATCAATATTTATTGTCATGAACAAGTCACGAAATTTGGTGCTTTGTGGCAGCATCATCGTGCAAACATTCATATGAAAAATAAGCCAGTGGGGAAAGTTATGGAGGGTATTCTTTGAGATAGTATATACGCATATCTGGATAGGCAGGGATTGATTAGGGGCATCCAGTATGGGTTTGTAAAAGGAAAGTCATGTTTGACAAACCTTGTTGAGTTTTTTGAGGAGGTGACAAAAAAAGATGAAGGTAGGGCAGTTGATGTGATCTATTTGGATTTTAGTATGGCTTTTGATAAGGTTCCACATGGAAGGTTAATAAGGAAGGTTCAGTCATTAGGAATTAATAGAGAGATTGTGACATGGGTTCAGAGGTGGCTGGGAGATAGACAGCAGAGAGTCATGGTGGACAACTGTCTGTCAGGTTGGAAGTCTGTGACCAGTGGGGTGCTGCAGGGATAGGTGCTGGGTCCCTTGTTGTTTAACATTTATATTAATGATTTAGAGGAGGATGTGTTTAACTGGGTAAGCAAATATGCAGATGATACGAAAATAGGGGGAGTGGTGGATAGTGAGGAAGGTTTTCTTGGATTACAGAGGATTTGGTTTGGAAGAATGGGCTGAAAGATGGCAGATAGAATTTAATGTAGACAAGTGCGAGGTGCTGCATTTCAGAAAAAAATAACCAAAATAGGACATATGCAGTTAAGGACATTGAGATACACAGAGGAACAGAGAGACCTGGGGGTTATGGTAGAGAGTTCATTGAAGGTGGATTCCCATGTAGACAGGGTGGTTAAAAAGGCATATGATATGGTGGCCTTCATAAATCATAGTATAGAGTATTGGAGCTTGGAAATGATGCTGTGGCTGTTTAAGGCATTGGTGAGGCCAGGTTTGGAGTGTTGTGTTCAGTTCTAGTCTTCAAATTATAGAAAGGATATAGATAAGGTGGAGAGGGTGCAGAGAAGATTTACAAGGATGTTGCCTGGCTTACAGCATCTAGATAATGGAGACTGGGACTATATTCATTGGAACATAGACGGCTCAGAGGGGATTTGATAGAGGTATTTAAAATTATGAAGGGAATAGATAGACTAGATTTAAATAGACTCTTTCCCCTGAGGGCAGGGGAGGTTGGAACAAGAGGGCATAGGTTAAGGGTAAGGGGACAAAACTTTATGAGAAATATTAGAGGATGCTTTTTCACTCAGAGAGTGGTGGCAGAATGGAAAGATCTTCCAAAAGAGATAGTTGCGGCAGGGTCCCTTCTGTCATTTAAGAGAAGGCTGGATGTGTACATGTATGTGAAGGGGTTGGAGGGTTATGGGCGGAGAGCAGGAGGGGGTAGCTAATGGAGTTGTTCAAGTTGTGCGGCCTGTTTCCGCATTGTAAACAGTTATATGGTCTTTGGTTTATTGATTATTCAGGAATCTGATGACAGCGGGAAAGAAACTTTCCTTGTGCCATTGAGTGCTCGTCTTTAGGCTCCTGTACATTTTTCCCAATGGCAGCAGAGTGAAGAGGGCATGGCCTGGGTGCTGGGGATCTTTGAGGATAGAGGCTGCTTTTTTTAAGACACTCTCTCATGTAGATGCCCTTGATGGAGTGAAGTCTGGTGCTTGTGATGTCTCAGGCCCAGTTAAAAACCCTCTGGAGTTTATTCTTGTCCTGAGAGTTGGTGCCTTCATACCAGGCAGTGATGCACCAACCGGAATGCTCTCCATGATACACCTGTAGATGATTTTGAGAGTCTTCGGTGACCTATCAAATCTCCTCAATCACCTCACAAAGTATAGCTGCTGGTGAGCCTTCTTTGTGATGCATAAATGTGGAGGCTCTAGGACAGATCCTCAGAGATGTTGACACCCAGGAATTTGAAGTTCTTGACCCTCTCCACTACTGAGCCTTTGATGAGGACTGGGTCATGTTCCCCTGACTTCCACAATCTTCTCCTTGGTTTTGCAGATGTTGAGCGCAAAGTTGTTGTTGTAACACCATTCAACGAGCTGATCTATCTTCCTCCTGTATGCTTACTCATTGCCGTTTGTGATTCTGTTGACAACTGTGGTATCATCGGCAAACGTAGACAGCATTGGAATTGTGCCTGGCCACACAGTCATGGATATTTAATGAGTAGAGGAGTGGGTGAAGCACACATCCTTGGGGTATGTCTGTGTTGATAATCAGTGAGGAGGAGATGTTGTTTCCAATTTATACTGACTGTGGTCTTCCAATGAGAAAGTCAAAGATCCAGTTGCAGAGGTGGGGTACAGAGGCCAAGGGTTTGTAGCTTCTTGACCAGCACTGAGGGAATAATGGTGTTGAAGACACCATGTAGTCGATGAAGAGCAGCCGTATGTATGAGTTGCTGTTTTTGAGGTGATCCAGAGCTGACTGGAGAGCCAGTGATATTGCATCTGCTGTGGAGCGATTGTGAGATAGGTGAATCCCAGTGGGTCCAGATCTTTACTTAGGTACATGTTAATTCTGGCCATGACCAGCCTTTCAAAGCATTTCATTATGGTAGATGTTAGTGCTACTGGGTGGTAGTCATTGAGGCCACCCATGCTTCTCCTCTTGGGTACCAGGATGATTGATGCCCTTTTGAAGCCAGTGGGAACCCCTGACTGCAGCATTGAGAGGATGAAAATGTCCGTGAACATTCTGGCTAGTTGGTTGGTGCAGATAGAGGCTGCTTTTTTAAGACACTACATCATGTAGATGTCTTCGATGGAGTGCAGTCTGGTGCCTGTGATATCGCAGGCCAAGTTAACAACCCTCTGGAGTTTATTCTTGTCCTGAGAGTTGCTGTGTCAGGGCCTGATGCCTTGTGAGGGTTCACCCTCTTGAATGATGTTCTGACATTGCCCTCAGAGACAGATATCATAGGGTCCTCAGCCTTTGCAAGGATTCTAGTTGGAACTATTTGCTTCTTCTTCTCAAAGTGGGCATAGACGGTATTCAGCTCATCGGGTAATGAAGCGTCACAGCCATCTATAGTGTTCACCCTCGCTTTGTTGACTGTAATGGCCTGGATTCCTTGCCATAGCTGGCATGTATCTGTCTCTAGCTTCCTTTGGAATTTCCACTTTGTTTCAGAGATGTCTTCGGCAGGTTGTACCCAGACTTCTTGTAAAGATCCTGATTCCCGGCCTTAAATGTCCTTATTTTCGCCTTCAGCAGGTTGTGGATTCCCTGATTCATCCAGGGCTCCTGGTTGGGCTAGGATGGGGTTAATAGGTTTTTCATGGTTATCATTACAGAGTGAAAGGTCTGTTTCCATGTTGTTTGACTCTTTGACTTGAAATTCACCACCAAATAATCAAGAGTTGTCTGAACTGTATTATATTTTATAATTTCACAGTGTCAGGTTTAATAAACCCTCAAAACAGATCAGCAAACCCCAAGACCTGGGACTCAACACCCCACTGTGTAATTGGATCCTGGATTTCCTCACCTCCAGACCAGAATCTGTGAGAACCTCTCCAAAATCTCCATCAGTACTGGAGCTCATCAGGGCTGAGTTCTAAGCCCCCTGTTCTACTCACTTTACCCCTATGTCTATGTGGTTCGGTAAGATAATAATACTATCTACAAATTTGCTGACGATACCAATATAGTGAGTTGTATAAGAGAAAGTGATGAGTCAGCATACAGTAGGGAAAACTTCGTTGAATGGTGCACCACTAACAACCTTGCACTCAATGTCACCAAAACCAAGGAGCTGATTGTTGACTTCTGGAAGGGAGAGTCAAAGGAATACAATCCAGTGATCATTGGGGATAGAGGTTGAGAAGGTGAGCAAATTTTTAAGTTCTTGGGAGTCACTATCTCGAATGATCTTTCCTGGACACAACACATTGATGGCATAGTGAAGAAAGCACCATTAGCACCTCTACTTCCTCAGGAGTTTGCGGAGGTTTGATATGACATTGGAAACCCTGGCAAATTTCTGCAGATGTGTGGCATGGGAACACCAATACCCTTTAGTGTAAAGCCCTTAAAAAGGTAGTGGCACAGCCCAGGACATCACAGGCAAAATCCTCCCTACCATCGAGAACTCCTGCAGGCAGGGAATATTGCCAATGGAGAGCAGCAGCAATCATCAAGGATCCACTCCAACCAGCACATTCCCTGTTCTGCTGCTGCCATCAGGAAAGAGGTACAGGTACCACCAGGTTCAGGAACAGCTGCTACTCCTCCACCATCAGACTCCTCAATGACAAACTCAATCAGGGACTCATTTAAGGACTCTTACCTTGCACTTTATTGATTATTTTATTCTCATTGTATTTCAGTCAGTTTGTTTACATTTCTTTATCTGTTTACATTTATTTATTTGTTTACATGTGGATATCGTGCACAGTTTTTTTTTGCATTACCAATTAATGGTAATTCTTCCTCGCCTGCAGGAAAAAGAATCTTAGGGTTGTATGTGATGTCATATATGTACTCTGACAATAAATCTGGAATCAGAAATCTAAACATAAAAAGAATTCCACTATTACCCATGGTAAATGACAGCCATTAGAAATGTTCATTAAACTCATCATGTAATTATCTGATGTTCACATAAACCCCTGCTCCCCCCCCCCCCTACCACTGCCACGTGCCTCGACACCCAGTGGGTGGGCAGCTCAGAAAGTAATAGGCTCATATCCCACTGATAAAACAGGAGCATGGAAATCCAGGATAGTTCTGGGGTGCAGTGCTGAAGGATTGCTGAACCATCAGTGAAGTTGGGTTTCAGATGGGATATTAAACGGAAGACTTACTGCTCTCTCTTTGTAGTAGACCCCAGAATCTTCTTTTTAGGATGAACAGAACTTCGGGATGTAAAAGTTCACTCTTCCCCATTTGGAGCTTTGCTGTCTTGTGACCCTATCTGGCAGATGCAGGAGACTTGGACACTCTTACTGCCCACAGTGAACTAATTTCTTATTTTTAATTTTAATGATGCACCACAGTAGAAGGCCATTCCGACTCATGAAACCTGTGCCTTCCAATTACACCCATTTTACCAACCAACCCCATACATTTTGGAGGATGGGAGCACCCGGGGAAAGCCCACACAAGTCACAGGGAGAATGTTCAAACTCCTTACAGACAGTGCCTTATTTGAAGCTGGGTCACTGGCACTGTAATAGCATTGCGCTAACCACTACATTAACTGTCCCACTGGTTTCATTGACCAGATACAGTCCAATCTGGATCATTATTATCTCTGATCACATTTACTCATGCTCAAAATAAAATTGACCACATGATGGAGACAACACTGAAAGCTCCTCCCAGGACCTTGGTTTCCTGATGCTGTGCTTGTTTAAATCCCAATTCTGAGTTCCATGTGTGTGAAACGATCTCCCTATCCTTCACCAACGTGAATGTCAGTCTGATGCCATCGTGGTTACACATCTGTTCCACCACTGGCAGCCTTGCCTTCAGATGATGCACTGCACTCTAGATACCCTCCAAATTCCACGACATCATGATGTCTGTCGGGTTCAACTAGGGCAGAGGCAGCTAGTTACAGCCATGTATTATGCTAGAAAATCGAAAAGGGTGGATCTACAATGAGGCATTTAATATTTTGACCATATTCTAGTGGCCAGTGCAAATTATTCACTCGATAGGAAAAATATACTGTAGTCAGATTAGATCATGGTTGGTCTGTAAGTGAAAGTAGAGAGAGTAAAAATATCTGCTGGAGGAACTCAGTGGGTCAAGCATCATCAATGTGAGACAAAGAATGGTCAATATTGTGGGCCAGAATTCCCAATGAAGGGATTTGAGCAGTGATGTTAACCATTCTTGAAAGTAAACAAGAAAATCTGCAGATGCTGGGGATAAAGAAGTTAGCACAGAGTCCCAGATGACAGAAGAAGTGTTCAGCATCATGGCGTCTAAGAAACTCCTCGGGGCCAGTGGGGAGGGGAGTGATGAGGAGTCAGAGGGCAGAGGTGGAGGGTTATGGAGGTCAGAGAGTGGAGGTGGAGGGGTGGGGAAGTCAGGGGGAGGTGGGTTGTTGGGGAGGTCAGAGGTTGGAGGGGAGGGCAGGGAAGGTCAGAGGGGGAGGTGGAGGGTTGGTGAGGTCAGAGGGTGGAGGGGAGGGTATCTAGAGTGCAGTGCATCATCTGAAGGCAAGGCTGCCAGTGGTGGAACAGATGTGTAACCGCGATGGCATCAGACTGACATTCACGTTGGTGAAGGATAGGGAGATGTCAGAAAGGGTGGAGGATAGGAGAGTCAGGAAGAGAGGGTGGTAGGTTGGTGGGGTCAAGGGGGAATGTGGAGGACTGGGAAAGTCAGAGGGAGGAGGTGGAGGTTTTGGAAAGTCAGAGGGAGGAGGTGGAGGTTTTGGAAAGTCAGAGGGAAGAGGTGGAGGTTTTGGAAAGTCAGAGGGAAGAGGTGGAGGTTTTGGAAAGTCAGAGGGAAGAGGTGGAGGTTTTGGAAAGTCAGAGGGAAGAGGTGGAGGTTTTGGAAAGTCAGAGGGAAGAGGTGGAGGTTTTGGAAAGTCAGAGGGAAGAGGTGGAGGTTTTGGAAAGTCAGAGGGAAGAGGTGGAGGTTTTGGAAAGTCAGAGGGAAGAGGTGGAGGTTTTGGAAAGTCAGAGGGAAGAGGTGGAGGTTTTGGAAAGTCAGAGGGAAGAGGTGGAGGTTTTGGAAAGTCAGAGGGAAGAGGTGGAGGTTTTGGAAAGTCAGAGGGAAGAGGTGGAGGTTTTGGAAAGTCAGAGGGAAGAGGTGGAGGTTTTGGAAAGTCAGAGGGAAGAGGTGGAGGTTTTGGAAAGTCAGAGGGAAGAGGTGGAGGTTTTGGAAAGTCAGAGGGAAGAGGTGGAGGTTTTGGAAAGTCAGAGGGAAGAGGTGGAGGTTTTGGAAAGTCAGAGGGAAGAGGTGGAGGTTTTGGAAAGTCAGAGGGAAGAAGTGGAGGTTTTGGAAAGTCAGAGGGAAGAGGTGGAGGTTTTGGAAAGTCAGAGGGTAAGTGGATGGTTGGGGAGGTCTGAGGGCAGAGATGGCGGGTTGGGGAGGTCAGAGGGCGGAAGGGGACCATTATATGTCATTTTTTTTTCCCCACTGATGCAGCTTGACCTGCTGAGTTTCTCCAGCAGATTGTGCTTAGTTTCAGATTCCAGTGTCTGCGGTCTCCGGCTGCACTTGGAATGTTGCCTGGAACCTACTCCCAACCAGTAATAAAACAATAACTCTGATGATGGGAATAGACCTGTGCTGAATGATTGTCCCCAGTCCCCTCTTGTTCATCGTATCAGAGCTGAAGGGGACAATGGGAATGAAGAAAGAGCCTGTAATAATTCAATGGGATGAATGGCTTTACACTATGTGAGAACAATTCTAGAATTCTATGAATCCACCTCTATGACTGCAGCTGGTTGTTTGGCTTACATTACCCTCCAGTTTACACCCTGGGATGCTTGTTGTTGCTGATCATACCTGTTGTGGGCAGGGTGGTGGTTGTAAGGATGGTTGTGGACCTTGTGTCTACACCTCTTTGCGTTGCCATTTCTATTCCGCCCACATCAGACCTCTTGCCAGGAAGAACCGTTGCTGCGGTTGTTGTCTGCTGATCAACGAGGGGAGTGGCTGTGCCTTCAGGTGGGAAGTTAGTGTTTGTCTTGGGTTTAGCCTGAGTGCTGACCAAGTTGGTCGGATCTGCAAAGCCAAGTTGGTCAGATGGCCTCGGTGTGATTTGGTGATCACCGGAGCTTGGCTGTGGAGTTGTGGTGCGGTGAATTCCCTCTTTAGTGGTCGACAGATCATCCTCACTTACAGGCCTGTCCACCCCATGGAGGTCTGGAGAAGAAGATTGAAGGGTAGTGTAGAGAATCCTTGACGACGATGGAGCTGGGGTTGCGAGCTCAGTCCCGAGAACAACTGTCGGCTTCCCTCTGACACTCAGGTGCTGGCGCAGCCTGTCCATCTCTCTTGGGGAAGGGAGCTGCTGACTTTGAGGGAGGGGCTGTATAGTTCGTCTGCTGGGAATGGCGGAAGGCTGCTCTTTCTTCTGCAAGACCGTTCCAAAGAAGCTGGGTGTAGGGCGCCTGCCACTTGGAGGGACTGTGAGCTCCTGCTTTGCTTGATGCTCCTCAATGCCCTGAGCCGTTTGACTATGCTCTTGTGGATGGGTTGTGGCAGTGGTGACAAGGCCTTCCTGAGGACCAGCATCTGAGGCAAGAAACAAACAGAAACACAATCAAAATGATGCAAACTACTTCACACACAAACACACACACACACACACACACACACACACACACACACACACACACACACACACACACACACACACACACAAAATCAACCTATTTAGGAATCTTCACATAATATTTCACCTTCAGATTAATAGCTTCTCCTATAGTTTAAGGTTTAAACAAATTCAAATGGGAAATCTCCTTGCCCTTAAATGTATAAGGCACAATGGATGCATTCATTGCATTCAATGGGACTGAATTTCAAAACTAGAATATGACACAAACATAATACATTGCACCTTTAGCAGATGCATTGGAGGACAAATTTATCCACCATCTACTTAATGCTCGCCCATCCCTGCTGCCAGCCCCATCCATTTATGCAGGTTATTGCCTAGATTTGAGGTTAGAAATGTCCAGGAGATTAAAGGTTTAACTCCATGAGATTTTGTAGAATCCTGTGGAAGAAACAAACTGCTGGAGAAGCTTCGAGACAGACCTTATTCTGTGCTTAAAAAGAGGACAGCTTGAAGATCTTGCTGATATATCATTGCAGATATATATTTATAGCTCATGATAGAACTGAAGCAATCAATACAAATCTATAAGCCTTTTCATATTAAAATTGACATTGTTTAAGTGTGTAATTGGCTTCAATGCAGATCACCTGTTAAAGCTTCACTCAGTGGGATAACAAATTCAGATTCATATTAATTTGAAGGAATTGCTTTGATTTTTCTTTCACTGGTAATTAACCATGGATCAGCTTGTGGCTCGAACTGATACACCAGGACATTCATCTTATGTGGTGAGAACATTGGTGGTTGATTTAGCTATAAATGATGTCAACCATTGTTCAGTATGAGAAGTCACTAAGTCAGAAGATTTTTGGGTTCAAGTCCTGTTCCAGAGATCTGCGAACAGGAGGGGCTGACAATCTAGTGCAACTTCATCGCACACTCACTTTTCAGCGGTTGCTTGTCACATTTTTTTTCACTCAGAGGGTGGTAGGAATCTGGAATGCATTGCATGGGACAATGCAGACAGACACTCTCACAAGAAATATCTGGATGCGCATTAGAGTCACCAAGTGCAGCAAAATCTAAGATTGTTGACAACAGTAAATTGAGTAGAAAAGCAGTTCATGTTCAGGAAGTCGTTTTTGCCATTTACTCTGGACCACTTCTCCAGGTCCTTTCACACTCATCACAAAACATCCCCCTCAGACACGGGACTCTTTCCTTCACCGGTGACATCTGAGTGACGCATCAAGCGATGATGGACCTGCCCAAAATCCTGATCAATGTATTACGATCTTGTATTTAAACAAAATTAATCATGCCTAATTATAACATAATTAAGCTTTATGTATCACAGAGTATGAGCTCTTCAGTCCCTGCTGTTGTGCTGATTTATAGAAGCTTTTATAAGTTTATAAAAGACAGTGGGAAAATGTTATAAAACACACAGCCGCACAATTGATCAAAATATGGGAAAGTCCTAGCAGCAATGGCGCACAATTTATAAAGATCTTGGGAAAGAGCGATGGTGGGCCTGCCCTCAGAATTTCCTGTGGCAGAGAAAGTGCTATATGCACGGAGCACTCCTGGAGGGGTTTCTCTGATGCACGGAATTCTAGGAGGGCAGATCCGCCATCTCTCTCTCCCGCTGTGACTTTCCCACAGCCCTTTAGACATTTATAAAGGTTTATATAGTTCAGTAAAGTTTATACCTTTTTAATCTTTTGTTTCCTTCACATTCCTGCACTCATGCAAAAACGTAATCAAAGCATCACTATTTTATCCCAGGATGACCTATGTCCCTTTCACATTAAGTTAATCGGCACACAGATGTCATCAGACGCCAGGGATGATACTACCTATCTAGATTGTATCATCCTTGGTGTGATTTAACACCTGCTTGCTGAGAAGGAGCTTTCACATTGGACCCTTAATTGGTAGATTGGCCATCAATGATCAGGACAAGGTGCCAGTGTGAAAGGGGCTATAGGTAGGTTAAGTGAGTGAGCAAAGATCTGGCTGATGGAGTGTAATGTTAGTAAATATGAGGTCATTCAAGGCATTAGAAGGCTAAGGACCTTGTGCTGGTAAATGGAATTAGCGCAAATGGTATTTAATGATCAACATAGACGTGATGGGTTGAAGGATAACAGATAAAAGGTGATAATTGGACATGGAGAGGAGGACAGATTGGGTAAGGGGGTGGCTCTGTGAATGGGGAGCTGGGGGAAAGGAGATAGATCCACTCTGAAGGGTTGAAGGGCCTGCTTTGGTGCTGTATGATCCAACATGACTTAAGACTCCATTCTTGCCTGTACTGTATATGTTTTGAAACATATAGTTGTGTGCTTGAAACGAACTACACATCCAACACTGGCAGACACTCCACCCAAATACACGCCTACTCACTACAGGCACTTGCATGCAAAGATATATGCAAACATATACATTACCCACTAATACATATAAATCCACACTCACAAATGCATACACAAGGTCCACTGTAATTTCAGAAACACACACACACACACACACACACACACACACACACACACACACACACACACACACACAATCAAATATACATAACCATATTCTTGGCAGTTGTATAAATTTAGGTTTTCTGTTTAGATCTATTAAAATGTTTTGCAAACAACAGTAGCACCTGGATATGTAGTGCTTTTAATGCTTTAAAATTTACCTTATTCTTCCAATGAGTTTAAGTTTATGAGGATTTTAACTTAAAGCTTTGTAAATGGTTCATCAAGCATTGAATAACAGTGCAAAGAAACCTTGTGAAATTGGAGGGCAAGTGCAATGTGGGTACACTCTAGAGCAGGGGGAACCACTGTAATGTCAATTTTCCTTAGTTGTGATCTGAACCAACAGCATTTTTTCACAAAGTACATACAATCCCTTTGGAACAAAATGTGCTTTCTGAAGAAAGAGGAGCTAATGCTCCTCCTCCATCTACAAATGCAGCGTTAGCAATATTATTTATACATTCGGAAGGGATTTGTGATGGGTCCCTGAATTACTGCCACCATCAATATCCTAAGGGCAGTGCCTCCAGATATAATCTATTTTATTAAAAATTCTGTTGCTCACAATGCTATTATTAGGCGAGCAGAGCAGCGTTATTCTTCAGTGCTACATTGCTTGATTAGTTAAGGTAATGCCTATGGAGTGAAATGATCTTGCATTGATATGGAAAGAATAAAGGGTGTTGAGAGGATGAAAATTCATTTAGCAATGAAACCAAAGATACTGGAACTCATTCCAAGTGACTAAGAGGAGAATTAATTAGATGATTTTTAAAATTAGGCATGTTTTCAGAAGGCATGAGGCAGAGACTATTTTCTTGACTATGTTGCAACCTTCTGAACTCAGCACTGAGGTCCACAGTTTTCGATCATGAGAATTTTGTGTTTTTATTTTAGATGTCAGCATCCATAGAACCTTGAACAACAAAATAAAACCGAATACTGGAAATTACCCAATGGACCAATTAACATCCATGGAACCAAAAGGAATAGGCTAAATGAATAAAGGGGCAAGGAGTGAAAACACGATAGGTACTGAAATAAAAACACAATGTTGGAGAAACTCAGCAGGTCAAACTGTGCACTTTATATAGCAAAGATAAAGATGCATAACCAACGTTTCGGGCTTGATGCCTTCATCAAGGTATGAGCAAAATGTAGGCAGGTGCCCGAACAAAATGGCAGAGAGGAGGGGAGGGGAAGGAGTACAGGCATACAGACAGGAAGAAATAGATGGATAAGGGAGGGAGGGCACAACAGCAAATGGGGGAGGGGGGATGGATCGGAGAATGGAGAGGGAAGGGGTAGAGAGCTGGATGAAAGAAGACAGAGGGATGGGGAAGAAAGGGAGAATGGGGAGAGATCTATCAAAAACCAGAGAAGTCATTTTTAATGCCATCCAGTTGGAGAGTGCCCAGGTGGAATATTAGGAGTTGCTCCTCCATTTACGGGTGGCCTCGGTTTGACAGTACAAGGCCATGGACAGGCATGTCAGTGTGGGACTGGGGTGCAGAATTATAATGGTTGGCCACTGGGAGATCTCTGTCATTGATGCGAGCAGAGTGAAGGTGCTCAGCGAAGCCATCTCCCAGTCTACATTTTGTCTTTCCAATGTAGAGAAAGCCATAACAGTAGCACCAGATGCAGTTGATGACTCCCACAGATTCATACGTGAAGTGTTGCTTCACTTGGAAGGACTGTTTAGGTCCGTGAATGGTGGTGAGGGAGGAGGTGTAGGCACTAGCGTGGCACATCCTGCAGTCACAGGGAAATGTTCCAAGGGGGCAATTGGTGGGAAGGGATGAGTAGACAAGGAGTCACAGAAGGAACAGTCTCTACGGAAGGAGGAGAGGGAAGGAGAGAAGATGTGTCTGGTAGTGGGATCATGTTGTGTTTTGTTCAGGTGCCTGCTTTCATTTTGCTCATACCTTGATGACAGGCTTAAGCCCGAACCATTGGTTATGTATCATTAACTTTATAAATTACCCTATCTGAACAGCTGAGCTTCTCCAGCATTGTATTTTTACCTCAAATCATGGTGACTGATGACTTTTGTGTTTTATTGTTAAGGTATTGAAGTTGTTTGTTCAGCCATGATCAAATTGAATGGTGGAACAGACTTGAAGGGCTGAATGACCTCATGCTGCCCCTATTTTCTATGTTCCTACATATGAATTGATATTCTGGGTTGAGAACCCGCACCAGTCCTTCACATGAAGGCTAATTAAGTTAAAATGCAAACCTGTTTCTCTCTCTGTGGATGCTGCCTGATTTACTGAGTATTTCCAGCATCTTGAAGACTGTTTACTTTTGTCCACTGCAGCCGCTGCAACCGTGTCTGCCTGTCCCGCATCGGACTTGTCAGCCACAAACGAGCCTGCAACTGACGTGGACTTTTACCCCCTCCATAAATCTTCGTCCGCGAAGCCAAGCCAAAGAAGAAGAAGAAGAAGTGATGGGGAATGGTTGACAGATGCAGTATGACATGGAGAAATGTGAAGTGGTCCACAAAGGGAGCAAAAGCAGAGAGTCAGGGAATTGTCTAAATGGTGAAAGTTTTTGATGTGCAGAGGGATCAGGGTGACCTTCTACGTAAGTCACTGAAAGGAAAGATGTAAGTACAGCAAATAGTTATAAAAGTAAATTGTATGTTAGCCTTCATTACAAGGGGATTTTGGGTATGGGGCAAAGTATCTCTAAAGTATGTCTTCCTGCAATTATATGCAGCTATGATGAGACTAGACCTGTAGTATTGTGTGTAGATTTGGTCTCCTTATCAAAGAAGGAACATCCTCGCCACAGAGGAAGTGCCATCAAGATTCACAAAACTGTTTCCTGGGATGTAGAACCTTAGCATGGCTGAGCCAACGAGGCCTGGGTTCACTGGTGTTTATTAGAATGGGATGGATAACTAATTGAAGTGAACAATCTTCCTACAGAGTTAAATAGCTGGAAAGTGAACATTTTTTTCCCTGCTGGGGGATTGACAACGCCCAGTCACCCAGTCAGGCAAGACGTTCAATACTGAGATGAGAAAAAGCTACCTCACTTAGAAGGTGAACCTTTTGAATTTTCAACCACAGCAGGTTGTGGAGACCAAGACATTGAATATGCAGGTATTTAAGAAGGAGATGTACAAGTACACCCTGCTTTACGAAACTATAGCGTTCCTAGGAAACCTTTCGGAAGCCAAAATAATGTAAAGTGAAGACCCATTCACTACTATTGAAGGCTATTTTCATAAAAGCAAAAATGCATTCAAATCCTTATGTAAAAATGAATACAGGTTTCTTTGTAAAAGTGAATTTTTGTAAAGTGAGTATTCGTAAAAAAGGGTATATCTGTATATTAAAAAAAATAATTTCGAGATACAGCACAATAACAGCAACATTTGGAAATGTGTACTTTGTACTCCCAAGCTTTCTTATTTTACCACACTCTCCAAGACATTGCTATTAGAACATAGATCATTGCAGCACCACGCAGGCCTTTTGGCCCATGATGTTGTACGGAACCATATATACCTACCAAAAAAAACCGAAACCCGCCCTACCTCATAAGACTCAATTTTACTTTCATCTTTGTGACTGTCTAAGAGTCACTTAAATTCCCCTATTGTTCCAGCCTCCACCACCACCCCTGGCAATGCATTTCAGGCACCCACAACTCTGTAAAAAAACTTATTCCTGACATCTCTTCTAAACCTTTCTCCCTTCAATTTATACAGATGTATTCTGGTGTTTGCCTCTCCCATCCTGGAAAAAAGTTGCTGACTGTCCCTTATCTATGTCTCTCATAATTTTGTAGACCACTATTAAGTTACCTCTCATCCATCTTCTCTCCAAAGAGAAAACTTCTAGCATGGCTAACCTTATTTTCCAATCAAGGCAACATCCTGGTACATCTCCTTTGCACTCTCTCCATGGCGATGCAACTTTCCTGTAATGAGGTGACCAGAACTGAATACAACATTCACTGTGTAACTCCTGCCCTGGTTTAATTCCTCAAAGTGCATCGCCGGTACTTGTCTGAATTAAATTCCATCTGCTATTGCTTGATCATTGAACATAACATTTTCAGCTGTCTTCCTGTCACCCCAGTTGTGTTTTTGAACATCCCCATACCAAAGCCATCTCCTTAACCTGGGTTCATAGCTGGCCACAGACATGCTAAGAGGCAGGATGAGGGAGGGGAGGAGATAACTGAGGGGCAAAAAAAGAACTATCGAGCTTGCCAATGAAAATACTCTGATGGGCGATTCACTCCCCAGTCATTGAATGGAAGTAAAAGTCCTCTGCAAATTCAGGGACAGTTATTAAGAAAAGACAAGTCAACTGTGTTTTAATTTAAACATCCATGGTGATGAAAAGCCAAGCTGAACCACAACCTTCCTTCTCTACCATGCATCAATATATTGCATGACAAAACAAATAAACCATTCATCATAGTGACCTGTTCTACCTGAGTAATGCTATTATTAACAATGCGTTCCCTCAGTGGCAGTGATAGAGGGCCATGTGTTTTTATCTTAGTGCAACCAGTAAATGATAGCCACACCAGAAAATTATCTAGAAGCAAACACTAATCATGGTTCCAAAACAAAGAAAGACAAAAACTGCAGATGCTGGAACCTTGAGCAGACAAATCCTTCCGTGAAGCTGTGCTTCTATTGTCTGAGCAATTTAGAGGTGGAAAACTGCAGTGAACTGGGATTCACAGGAACTGTATTGTCCTGATGGCTGGCTCCGCCTCCTGGCTCCACCCCATCTGCTCACATAAAACCATGATTTCCCACCTAAACCCAGAACCCTTCCGAAGATTGCTGTGAAACCCTACCCATAATTATGTTAATAAAAACATTTGTTCTCCCTCCAGTCGTGAGAGCTTTTATTTGTGCTACAATTTTATTAACTTATTCCCTAAATGATGGAAGTGCTACTCAAGCCAGGTATGTTACTGATAGCCCCTCTGTCCCCCCAATGTGGCTGAGGAGTTCACATACTGGCTAGACTGCTTCCAGGCCTACCTGAACGCAACCAGATCGCTTCCACACTGATAAACTCAGGAGATCTGCACTCCATTTCGAGGATAGGAACAAAGGGGTATGTAGACATCAGGGACTGCACTACATATGATGCTGCCATCGAGGCACTGAAGACTAGGTATCTGAAGTCACAAAATGAGATCCTAGCGAGGCACTAACTCGCTCTGCGTCGCCAACAGCCAGGAGAGACCATCAATGTCTACCTGCTGGATCTGTGGACGCTTGCCAAGAAGTGCAGGTAGGAAGCGGCTACAGGCCACATTCATGAGGAAGAACAGATCGGCGACACTCTAGTCGCGGGGATCCACTCGAGGTACATGAGGCAGCACCTGCTTGAGTCAGGAAAGAAGGACCTGGCCAGCCACGTTGAACTGGCCAAATCGTTGGAACAGGCCAAAATCAAGAACAATGACCTCGAAGCCAGCGAGCTCGCTCACCCAAGTGACCCCTTCCAAGGACTGGCTGCTCCCGTTACCCCAGCCCTAACAGCTGCCGCTTCCCGTGCTAGGGAGATCTCCAGCGCTAGGGAGAGCTTTTTCTGTGGCAAGAGCCAGCACTCCCTGATCTCATTGCCCGGCTAAAGACTCAGTGTGTTCCAGCTGTGGCAAGAAAGGGCATTGGGCGAGGGGAAGCCCGGAGAAGTCCGCAGCCTGCACCACTCCCGGATCCGATTCCACCCCCAAGCCATCTGCCCTGAATTCACCCAAACCCACTTGCTGCGCTACATGTCGATTTAGAGTGGCAGTGGCAGTGAAGAAACGGTGTGAAAAGGCTCAGCGGCCATCTTGCTGTGACCCAAATTCAAACTCGGTCCCATCATCATCAGAGGAGAAAGGAGGGCGGCCATCTTGTTGTGCCATGAGATGGACGTCATTTTACCCATAAGGTAACTCATAATGGTGGGGGCCACTCGAGTGAGGAGTATGGAGTCTCTGGGGACCTAACCTCAATGGTCCTAGACCAGGACAGACCTCACCAGCTCAGCAACTCGATAGTGATAGTGATAGTGGCATTCCACTAAATGCCTGATTGACACAGGCTCTACCGAAAGCCTCATAGACTCATGGACTATGTAAGAGTACAACCTAAATATGTATCCTTCCAATTTTTGCCTATTCCTTGCGTCCCATTCGCATTCTATGAGTATTCAACAACATTGTATAATACGTCTGTCATTTGAAGGGCGGGATTTCTGTAAATTTTCCCAATATATACTTGATGAATTGTGTTGGGTCTGGACTTCCTGTGACACCTTAGAAGCGTGACCTTGGAGTATTCTGGTCCCCTCCCCCTGTAACAGTTTGGAACGGAGGGCCCCTAAAATCAGAACCCACAGGCAGCCTCTCACACTGAATATCAACACCCCTCCTCCCTTCCTGAATCTGTCCTCAGACTGCAAACCTATTGCTACCAAGAGCAGGAGGTACAGCACAGCAGACCAAGATTTCATAAAGTCTGAGACACAACGTCTGATCAACTAAAGTATCATTGAACCTAGCACCAGTCTGTGGAGAGCGCAAGTGGAAGTGGTAAAAGAGGAAAACAAGTCCAGGCTAATAATTGTCTATAGCCAAACTATTAACTGGTACACATTCGTAGACGCATACCCCCTCCCTCGTATTTCGGAAATAGTGAATGATATTGCACAATATTGGGTTATTCCACCATTGACCTGAAAGCTGCTTATCACCAGCTGCCAACCTGTTCCGAGGATCATCCATATATGGCATTTGAGGCAAACAGTCATCTCTATCAATCTGGAGGGTCCCTTTCAGCATCATTAATGGGATTTCTATCTTCCAGATGCAGTTGGACAGAATGGTGGATGAGTATGGGTTGAAGGCAACCTCAAAAATGTCACCATCTGTGGTCACAACTTGGAAGACCATGACACCAACTTCCAGAGTTTACTCCACATGGGGAAATCCCTGAACCTTACTTATAACTCTGACAAATGCGTGTTCAGGACTAAATGTCTGGCTATCCTTGGCTACGTGGTGGAGAATGGCATCATTGGCCCTGATCTCAATAGGATGTACCCCCTGCTAGAGCTCCCCATTCCCAGGACCACAAAGGCTTTGAGGAGATGCCTGGAGTTTTTCTCATATTACACGCAGTGGATCCCTCAATATGCTGATAAGGTTTGCCCTCTCTTAAAAGCCATTTATTTCCCCCTCTCAGCTGAAGCCCAAACGGCTTTTAATTACCTCCGAAATCTCATTGCGAAAGCCGCCATGCATGCGATGGACGAGAATCTACCTTTCCAAGTGGAAAGTGATGCTTTGGACATAGCCCTGGCCGCTACCTTCAACCAGGCGGGCAGGCCGGTTGCATTTTTTTCTTGGACATTGCAAGGCCACAAGCTCCAGAATCCATCTGTGGAAAAGGAGGCTCAAGCCATTGTAGACGCCGTGAAGCACTGGAGATCCTGCCTGGCTGGTTCAAGATTTACTCTCCTCACTGACCAGCGCTCAGTTGCATTCATGTTTAATAATGTCAAGAGGGGAAAAATCAAAAATGACAAGATTGCTGGGTGGAGAATTGAACTCTCCACCTACAAATATGAAATTCTGTGCCTCTGCACACACTGGTCAACTGCAGTCTCTACATAATGAGCTCTGCCATCCAGGGGTTACCCGCATGGCTCATTTTGTCAAGGTGCGCAAACTTCCCTACTCCATGGAGGATGTCAAGGAAATGACCAGGTCTTGCCAGGTCTACACGGAGTGCAAGCCACACTTCTACCACCTCGCAAAGGTGTACCTCATCAAATCATCCAGGCCCTTCAAACAGCTAAGTGTCGATTTTAAGGGACCTCTCCACTCCAAGAACATGAACATTTTCTTCCTATCATTGATGAGTATTCCCACTTCCCATTTGCCATTCCATGTCCAGACACATTCATTTCGTCAGTCATAAAGGCCCTAGATTCCATTTTCGCCTTGTTTATCCCAGCGATCGGGGCTCATCCTTTATGATGAGCTACGTCAGTACCTGCTGGTGAGGGCCATTGCATCCAGTAGGTTTACTAGCTACAACCCCCGGGGGAACAGGCAGGTTGAAAAGAAAAATGCAACAGTCTGGATGGCTGTCAAATTGGCCCTGAAGTCAAAAGCCCTTCGAGACACATGCTGACAGGAAGTCCTCCCCGCATCCAGTCGCTACTATGTACTGTGACCAACACCTCTCCTCACAAGCCCCAATTCAATTTTGAAAGAAGGTTGGCATCGGGAACTAAACTCCCAACCTGGATCACCACTCCTGATCCAGTCCTTCTCAGGAAGCATGGGAGGAGAAGCAAGACCGACCCCCTGGTAGAAAGGGTGAAACTGCTCCATGCCAATCCCACTTATGCCTATGTGGAGTATCCAGATGGCAGGGAGGACACCATCTCCATCAGGGTCCTGGCACCCGCCGGAACATTGCCTCAAGTGCCCTGCGAGCCACGGAGCTCATTCTTGCCACCCCCAGTCAGGACCTCAGGGGATCTGGTTCAGGAGGAAAGTGCATCCCCCTCCACATTTGAGCCAGAGACCCAGCCCACCTCTCCTCCCTCACAAGGGGATCAGGAGACCCAAGGAGTCCAAGACCCCCCCCCCCCAGTGCTAAGGCACTCCACCAGGATCTCTGTAAATTTGTAAATAACTGTCTATCTTTCAACTTTTTTCTGAACCTATTTTCTCTGTCTTCATTCACAGACCCTAAATTCTACAGGAAGGGGTGAATGCAGTGAACTGGGATTCACTGGTTGTGTGTGGTGCAGTTGGCTGGCCCCGCCTCCTGGCCCCACCCCATCTGCTCACATATAACCCTAGTTTCCCGCCTAAACCCAGAACCCTTCTGAAGACTACTGTGAAACCCTACCCGTAGTTATAAGCTAATAAAAACATTTCTTCTCCCTTCACTTGTGACAGCTTCTATCTGCGCCACAAGAACTTTAACTTCAGTTGATTGTCCTCTTCACCATCAGCCACCTGTGATTGACCTCCTCTTGACCTTCAGCTCCAATGATATTCTATGGAGTTGTGCATTGACATGGGAATTCAGTAGCTCTTCATTTATTGCTCTCACTCAGCTTATGACTGACATACCCTGTAGGAGACTCACTTATCTTGAACTGCCATCCTGGAGAATAAGGAGGAAAGGAAATTGGGAGGTAAAAATCAGATGCCAAGCCAACTGTTTTGACCAGTGCTGAGGCAAAAGCCAGTAAACATAATTTGTCAAAGAATTGCTGGAGGAATTCAACAGATCAGGTAGAAATGGTCAATGTTTCAGATTGGGATCATTTATCAAGACTACAGGGAAGGGTGTTACATCACCCCTTTCCCTCTCCTCTTGAGTGACAGTTTTCCTACATACTGGGCAGGCTGAGGGCCCATGAAACATGATTCAATATAGAGAAAGTAATTCTCTGAAATGCATGAAGGAAGAGATTTCACAAAGAAATAAAATGGGGACGGGGTGAAAATTGAAAATTATTTAGAATCTATTATGCAATGATATTGTAAGTTAATTTGAAATGTATGAAGAATACTAATAAATAATATTTTCAAAAAGAAATCAAATAGGAGCTTTGGAAGAATCTCCATTGCATGTGGAGTGCTCAGAATATGGAACTCCACCTCCCAGAGAAGTTGAGGTAAATAGAGCAGATTTTGAAAGAAAGCAGACTGAGACAAAATAGGAATAGAGGGCTACGCGTGGAAAGATTCGACTGTGTCAAACATTATGCTTTTGCACTGAATGTCGAGATACTTTGATAACCCATGTGCTATCAGAAACCTTAAAACTGAAACTGCATGTTAACTGGAAGAAGATCAGACTTCTCAAGTAGATTACTGAAATGTCCCCAAGGCTGGGCTGAACTGCAACAACTCATTAAACTGTTTGTACTCAACCTCATCAGATGTTTTTTGTTAGCAAAAATCCATCAATTCTAACTGCTGCAAGAATTCTTTACAGAGAGAAATACAAAGAGAAACATACTGAGAAAAGCAAGAGCTTCATTGCCACAGGGTGTGCAGAATAATGGTTTGTTTATAAAAAGAATTCTAGTCTCTTCATCTACTTGTTGCTATGATTTTTCTGATTATTTGTTGTGCATGTAATTGTTTTGTTGAGAGAGATGGAGCAGGGCGGATTCTTGGACTGAGCGTTTGGCACTGAAAAGAGATTGGAAGTGTTCTGACCATCGGTTGAGGATGGAGATCTTGTCGCTGAGGAGGACTTTTCCGTCTGAGCTGCGCAGCGGGCTTTGGACTTGGGGTGAGGGGCCATACACAGCCTTTAGAGCCTCGTAAAAACCCCTGAAGTCGCCAATGTCCGCGCTGAGCTGGGTTCATTTGGTGAGGCTAGTCCACCACTCATTTTGGATCTCCCGGAGTTTGCGCTGAAGATGGCTGCATGCGCGACGGAAGGCTTGTTTCTTCTCTGGCCAGGATGGCTTTGCAAGGTGAGCCTGGTGGGCAGCTCGCCTGCCACATTGACCACTGCCAGTGGGCTGATATCGCCTCAAACCCGTGCATCTTGGCGCCTCACAGTTCGGCAGGCAGCAACCTCCTTTGAAGAAGACCGCAGAGCCCACCTCACTGACAAAAGTGAGGAAAAACCCAACACCCAACCCCAACCAACCAATATTCCCTTGCAACCGCTGCAACCGTGTCTGCCTGTCCCGCATCGGACTTGTCAGCCACAAACGAGCCTGCAGCTGACGTGGACATTACCCCTCCATAAATCTTCATCCACGAAGCCAAGCCAAAGAAAGAAAAGAAGAATTGTTTTGTACATTCAGATACCATTCAGAGGGGTGGGTGTGTGTCTTGCTGGAATTAAGGGTGGGAATTTCTAGCTTTTCTTTTTTAGTACTGTGGAGTTCCAATACTCTCATTCATTGAACATCATGCCCGAAACACTGAAAAGACCAGCTGAGTTCCTCCAGCATTTTGGTGTGTTTTTCAGACTCTCTTTGTAATGAATGCGCTGAAACAATTATGTTTTTTACATAGAATTTGCGTGATTTTTCCTTTCTGAAGTGTCTTCCTACCTTCCGGGAGTGGCCGTTCACACAGGAATAACCAAAACTTCAAATATCTGTATCACACCACGAGTTTAGACATGTGAGAGATGGAAAAACTGATCTAAAATTATGAACATGAAGGAAACTGAAATTCATGCATCAGTTAATGACTGTAACCAGTACAAGCAGGATGAGCTTAGGAATTAGGATGCAGGAAAGCAGAGTCAGCACGATTAACATAAGTCTTTGTGACAAGAGCCACCATAAGACTAAGATAAGGAGTGGTAAGGAACAATAGAATGTAGGAAGCTGAGGTAGTTTGGATCAGATAAGGGTCTCCTAGCCCTAGTCAGAAGTACCAAGTCCTACATATCTAATTAGTTAACCTTTCACAGATTTATACATATTAAATTAGCCAACCCTAGACAGGATGAGCCAACTCTACATACCAAGAGACTGTAGCTCCGAGAATCAGGAAGGTGTGAATAAGGACAATAACATGAAGGGACACCGACAGGATACCCCCTGGTCCTCCAAGTATACTGAAACTGCACGTAGGCAGGAAGGATTGCCTCTGCCAAACCCATCCAGGGGGCAGAAGAATGTAAGGGGGAGGGTATTCTGATACTGAAATTTACTGTATAAAAGTTGGGTGAGCCCCAGTGTATGTGTGTATTCCCAAGGTAAGGGGAAGCACCCAACTTTGCATTGTTGTTATAATAAATGTTCTTTGTTCTCAATATTTGTCTCGAGCAATTTCTTTAAAGGTAAATTCTGTTTCTAACAAATGGGGGCTCGCCCGGGATCACACTCCCTCCACTGACAGAGTGCCCCGACGACGAGAGTAGGTGCACCCCGGCTGATTCAGCTGGACTCACGGGCGACGGGTGGCTGGTCAGTGGAATAAGCGAGTGATATCCGAGAAGAGGCATTGAGAACAAACGACGGGAGGAAGCGCGCTAGAACATTGCTACTAGAACCCGGTAAGAGGAATTTTAATTGCCTATCAGTATGGGAAGTATGAGTAGCAAGGAAGAGAGTCCTGGTACAGGATGTGAAAACCAGATAGCTACGTACAGCCCGCTTGGATTGATGTTATCTGAGTGGGGCACGGGAAGGACCCGTGGGAAAGACAAACTGACAATGGTCAGGTATTGTTGTATTGAATGGGTTAAAAGCCCGGTTAAAGGGAGCTCCGTGTACTGGCCAAAGTTCGGATCCGAGGATGACTGGATGTGTCAAGCTTTGAACATCTGGCTCTATCAAAACCAGAGGGACAATGTTGAGAGCAGGGAATATGCAGCCTGTTGGCTCAAGGGACCCATTGACCAACTGGTTTTGAACGAGAAAGAACTCAGGGATAAGAGAGAGGAGGAACCTTTTGTCCCTGAATCACAGGGGTGGGATGTGCTACATTCCCTCCCTCCACCTTATGTTCCTCCTATGCCGGCTCCTATCTTCGCTCCCCCTCCTATGCCCTACCCTTCTGCACCTTCCCCTCCTCCCCCACAGCTAGAGAAAAGAGAAGAGAATAGGAGTGGTATGATGACTCGCTCACAAAGCACTCGATTACCACCTCTGTTGACAGGAGAGAGAGGTAACTTTAATTCAGAACAGTGTGAGACTCTTCAGGAAGAAAGGGCAGAACCCTTTGATTCATTTCCCAGGGAGCAGGAACCCAGACCTAATAAGCCAGAAACCAACTGGATGAGACCACTGCGGGAAGTTCCCGTGGGAGAGGGTCACGGTTTCGTAAATGTGCTCCTGACCAGTACTGAAGTGCGTAACTTTAAGAAAGAACTGACCTCCCTGATAGAAGATCCCCAGGGATGTGCCGAACAGTTAGACCAATTTTTGGGACCATATATATATACAATATGGGGGTCTCGACATAGAATCCCCAGCAGGGGAACAATTGGTACTAACAGGTTTTGTTACCAACTCAGCCCCAGACATTAGAAGAAAATTACAAAAGACAGAAAATTGGCATGAGCAGGGAATAACCCAGCTTCTACAGATCCCACAAAAAGCATTTGTCCAGACATCTGAGGATAAGCAGAAAGCAAAGGCTAACATTTTGATGCAAGCAGTTAAAGGAATAGTAGATGAGTAACATGAAAAAGGCAGGGACTGTGTGCCAGCTCCTGAATGTTGGGAGAAGTGCAGGGAGTGGGAGAGTAGAGACCAGAGATAATTTCATAAATCACGACTTCCCACTTCAGTCACTGACCAATATTGATTAAAATTCATGCTAAAATTTAAATGTCATAAATGATCGTTTATCAATACTGTAGAATGAGCGAATTTAACTACCAGTTAATTCCAGTTTATGAAATAAATTGTATTCAAATGTGATTTTGCACAGGGAGTACCTGAGAGTTGAGTGATGTTATAACATTTGCAGGGAGAAATGTTTGCGCAAATAGGGTGAGTTCTATACATCTTAACTTTAAGTGTATGTGAGATAAAGAAAGGATCTGATGTGTTAAGTTGCTGGATCAGCCAGTTGAAGGGGGAGTGTGCATGTCCCTTTAAGTACACTGTGGCACTTGAAATTGAGGCTTCAGGCTCTTGTCTTGCAGTTAGAGGTATGGAGCCCTATCAATAGATTTAGTACATTCCTTCTACACATTCAGCAATCAAGGTCCGTGAGTTTAAAGATCACCCACCTCTGGTGAATAAAGATACCTCTGGTGATTCCCATAAGTTTAATCATTCATTTCTCTGGTGCATTTTCCTCCGGAGTGAAATTAATGCCTCAGCACAATTTTTCTGTATTGCCGCTGTAATCTAATTCATGATAACTCTTCCCCCATTCATCAGGTTTATATTTAAATCTGGTAGTGCGGAAGTTACAGTGTAAATAATCACGGAGGTAAACCCTGCGTGACGGGATTTAGCTTAATGGAGAAATAAACCTGCGAACTGGTCTATGGTGCTGTGTGAGTACTGCAATAGGTGGAATATGATTTAAATTTGTGGCATAGTTCAGAACAATTGGGTGCATAAGAATAATAATATCATTAATAACTCACAGATCTTGTACCAGATGCTATTCAGTACATCTTGACTTAAGGACTGGAGAAATTGGCATGTTAGAATGAGATTGGCATGGCACCAATATTTCTTGATTCAATAATGACTCCACAAGCTCCAGGATTCATGCAGCAGAACTTTTAAGTGGAATATAATAGAAACTAGCCTGTACTTAAATGATTGTGTGTGCACTCTTCATAAGAACATCTTTTAAATTTTTTTGGTGCCGGTTTTACAGACTGTTTTAAATAAGGCCAGCTCTTGTGAGCTGTGGCACAAGGCATTTAATTTTAAAATTACAATAGCGATGTTAAATAATCGTCAAATTCGTTGCTGTCGGCAGTGACAAAGACATGTCTTATTCCCACTCGGCTATTTTAAAATAAATTCATTTAGAATACAGTTAATATCACTCGCCGAATCATTATGGCTAATTGTGTACTTAAGGCAGAACTAAAGGTTGAATATGTTTCAAGTTCTCTTGCAGGGGCTCTTGTGCTGCAATGTCTGTTATGTACTCACTCTAACAAATTGGAGGGTTGTTGCCCCATACAGACAAACAACTCCAACCGCATTTTAATAAGGTCTAATATATTCAAAACCCATGGAAATATGGTTTGTGTTTCATTTTACAATTTTTTACACTAACACAAAGAAAAGTCAGATTGTTATTCATTTTATTAAATCTAGTGATTGGTTATATGTAAAAGCATGCCAACATCACCAACTGAAACCCGCCTGGGATGGTGCCTACTGTGTACTTTTAATTACAGACACCGCCGTACGAATAAGAGAAATAGGCTGGACCCACATTCAAAGAATCAAACCAGCTTCCGAACCACAACATCACGATGCACAGACTCAACCCTCAACCTGGCGTGCAGTTCCTCATCCTTCAGACCTGAAACTTACACTGCGCCGCGACAAAGTGCTGTAATGTTACATTTATTGTTGTATTGTTTTTTTAACTGTTGATGTCAATTAATTACTCTCTATGTTTTAAGTCCTCCTGGAATAGGGGCAGCAGAGGTGACAATTATTTTCCTTTAGAATGTAGACAGGGCATAGATTTAATGTATAGTCATAGTGGGATATGGGTTAACAGGGGATTCCAATACGGACCAGGGGAACTGAACAGCTTTAATGGAGTACATCTAATTTGTATCTTAGCCTACACAGGTATTAAAGACAGGAGTTTTAAAGCGATAGCACAAAGGACATGGTGGGACAAAGACAGACAGAATGGTAGTCAGGATTGTACATGTCGCAGAGAGAGAGTTAATACATATGCTAATGTACACAGACAGGCTTGCACTCGCAAGTTCAATAATACTCATGCTAATGTTAGCAGACAAGCTGCAACAGGTTAAATCACAAGAAACAATCCCCCCCAGCCTGGTCTCTTCTCATCACAAACACCACCCC
The DNA here is from genome assembly GCF_036971445.1 of Narcine bancroftii. Taxonomy (NCBI): domain Eukaryota; kingdom Metazoa; phylum Chordata; class Chondrichthyes; order Torpediniformes; family Narcinidae; genus Narcine; species Narcine bancroftii. The sequence goes on from NC_091472.1 coordinate 123,157,292, forward strand.
GTGAAGGGGAGCACCAGTTACAAACAACATGAGCTGCTACAGTACTCTAAAGCTGCTTGGCATTTCAATATCAGACTCCAGACAGCCTTCGGAGATCGGTGGCCCTAGGATTCGGGGCTGAAGAGGAACGGCAGATACGAGCCACAATTCAACGGAACCGCCTGACTCTCGACTATTCGTTCGCTGCTGAAGGCAGCGTTTCTCACAGACTTCTACAGGACAATGCTTACAACAGTCGGGCGGTTAAAGACACTGCTTCAGGACTTCAACGAGAATCTGCCCATGCCCATGTTCAGACTTGGCAACCTCGGACTGATGTGGGATGGACTAGACTCTTTACTGAGAACTGGAGCCTAATACTCACAACCCTAATAGCAGCTGGACTCGCTACTCTGATCTTTATGGTACTCCCCTACCTAAAGACTTTAAATTCATCGAATCCTTCGTCAGAACACTACACCCCAAACCCTTAACTCTCCAATGACAGCAACGACTGCAATTCGGTTATTGACCAGCTGGGAAAAACAACACCTTACACTTTACAGCATCAGTAATACTGATCTAAAAGAAATGTGAGGATGGGGTGGGGGGGGATCAGTCACACTGAGACCAGTAACCAAAGATCAGTAACACTGATCATGGTGAAAGATCAGTATTACTGATCTAAAAGAAAAGTGAGGATTGTGAGAGATGGGAAAACTGATCTAAAATTACGAACATGAAGGAAACTGAAATTCATACATCAGTTAATGGCTGTAACCAGTACAAGCAGGATGAGCTTGGGAATTAGGATGCAGGAAAGCAGAGTCAGCACGATTAACATAAGAATCTTCTAGTCTTTGTGACAAGAGCCACCATAAGACTAAGATAAGGAGTGGTAAGGAACAATAGAATGTAGGAAGTTGAGGTAGTTTGGATCAGATAAGGGTCTCCTAGCCCTAGACAGAAGTACCAAGTCCTACATATCTAATTAGTTAACCTTTCACAGATTTATACATATTAAATTAGCCAACCCTAGACAGGATGAGCCAACTCTACATACCAAGAGACTGTAGCTCCGAGAATCAGGAAGGTGTGAATAAGGACAATAACATGAAGGGACACCGACAGGATACCCCCTGGTCCTCCAAGTATACTGAAACTGCACGTAGGCAGGAAGGATTGCCTCTGCCAAACCCATCCAGGGGGCAGAAGAATGTAAGGGGGAGGGTATTCTGATACTGAAATTTACTGTATAAAAGTTGGGTGAGCCCCAGTGTATGTGTGTAATCCCAAGGTAAGGGGAAGCACCCAACTTTGCATTGTTGTTATAATAAATGTTCTTTGTTCTCAATATTTGTCTCGAGCAATTTCTTTAAAGGTAAATTCTGTTTCTAACAGACAGAGAACCAGAAGTGCGGTATTTAAGGAGGCTGGATTCATTAGCCTGTTGTTCACAGATCACCTGCCATTCAGTTCAGTCAGCAGGCGATCCACGAAAATATCTAAGGGTTGAGGAGGTAAAATATCGGAATAGGAATGAGACCCTTATTCTCTTTCTGAACTTTTTACACGGATTGTGCTCCAGAAAATTGGGAATAATTTCCTGGAATGCAATGGCTGTGTAAAAAAACATAATTGTTATCTTGAACTCAGAGAGTTACAGGTTCAAATCCCTCTCAAATGACTTGCTTTGGTGACCTGGTGTGAGGGAGTGCTACACTGTTGGAGGTGCAGTTAGAAGAATATAACAGATTCCATGACATTATTTAAAGTTCACTTGGAACCACAGCCCAAAACAAATTCTCAACCAAACTCACTAAAACAGTTTAATATTTATGAGACCTTACTATGCACAATGCAACTACACTTCACTGGTTACAGAGAGATGGATTGCACCCATACTTAGAACATTCCAAAGCACTTTACAGTACAGGATTTCCTTTCAAAGTGCAGCCACTGTTATAACGTAAATTCAAGTGATGTATTTGATGAAGCTGACGATATTGTTTTTTTAAATAATTTTTTATTTTTCACACTGAACCATATCAACCAAAATATGTACAAACGTATCTCATGAAATTTACACAGTGGTCTTTACTCCCCTTTTCTCCCCCCCTTTCCCTCCCTCCCCTTTACCCACCCCCCCAAAACTCATAAATATTCAACATATACAATAAAACCATAAAACAATATTTTCACTCAAAGGAAAATAAACAAGAAAAATGCATCATCTATTTATTACACACTGAATCTAGTCGTTTTGTCTTCTTATCATTTTCATTCTCATTTTAGGGGATGGAGGTCGTAGGCAAGCTCTCTCTGATATGTTCCATGTATAGTTCCCAAATTTGTTCAAATATTGTGACTTAATTTTTTTAATTATATGTTATTTTTTCCAATGGAATACATTTATTCATTTCTTTTTTTTTAATTTTTTATTTTTCACACCATAAATCACATGGTACACACTTTTTCCTTTTCACACATAGACAGTGCCATTTTCTCCCCCCCCCCTCCTCCCATCTCACCCTCCCTACCTCCCCCCTCCCGTCCATTTAAGGTATACAATCAAGGATACATTAAACCAGTCAGACAATGTTGTCATTCAATAAAAATACACCAGAAATTCTACTGAGTCCATTCTTTTCATTTCCTTTTCCTTCCATTAACTTAGGTAATGATTGTCCCCGGTAGGTTTTCACTAATGTAAGGCTCCCATATTTGTTCGAATATTTCAATATTATTTCTTAAACTATATATTATTTTTTCTAATGGAATACATTTATTCATTTCTATATACCATTGTTGTATTTTCAAATTATCTTCCAATTTCCAGGTTGACATAATACATTTTTTTGCTACGGCTAGAGCTATCTTAACAAATCTTTTTTGTGCATCCTCCAAATCAATTCCAAATTCTTTGTTTTTTATGTTACTTAGGAGGAAGATCTCTGGATTCTTTGGTATATTGTTTTCTGTTATTTTATTTAATATCTGATTTAGATCTTCCCAAAATTTTTTTACTTTCTCACATGTCCAGATTGCATGAATTGTTGTTCCCATTTCTTTTTTACATCGAAAACATCTATCAGATACTGTTGGGTCCCATTTATTTAACTTTTGAGGTGTAATGTATAGCCTGTGTATCCAGTTATATTGTATCATACGTAACCTCGTATTTATTGTATTTCTCATCGTTCCGGAGCATAACTTCTCCCATGTTTCCTTTTTTATCTTTATATTTAAATCTTGTTCCAATTTTTGTTTAGTTTTAACATTTGTTTCCTCATTCTCCTTTTCTTGCAGTTTAATATACATATTTGTTATAAATCTTTTGATTATCATTGTATCTGTAATCACATATTCAAGGTTACTTCCCTCTGGCAAACTCAAGCTGCTTCCTAATTTATCCTTCAAGTAGGATCTCAATTGGTAATATGCCAGCGTTGTATCTTGAGTTATATTGTACTTATCTTTCATTTGTTCAAAGGATAAGAATCTATTTCCTGAACAACAATTTTCTATTCTTTTAATCCCTTTTTTTTCCCCATTCTCTAAAGGAAAGGTTATCTATTGTAAAAGGGAGTAACTTGTTTTGCGTCAATATTAGTTTTGGTAATTGATAATTTGTTTTATTTCTTTCTACATGAATCTTCTTCCAAATAGTGAGGAGATGATGTAATACTGGAGAACTTCTATGTTGTACCAATTTTTCATCCCATTTATATAATATGTGTTCAGGTATCTTTTCCCCTATTTTATCTAATTCTAATCTCGTCCAATCTGGCTTTTCCCTTGTTTGATAAAAATCTGATAGATATCTTAATTGTCCGGCTCTATAATAATTTTTAAAGTTTGGCAGTTGTAAGCCTCCTTGTTTATACCATTCTGTTAATTTATCTAGTGCTATCCTCGGTTTCCCCCCTCTCCATAAAAATTTCCTTATTATTTTCTTTAACTCCTTGAAGAATTTCTCTGTCAGTTGTATTGGCAATGCCTGAAATAAGTATAATATCCTTGGAAAAATGTTCATTTTAATACAGTTTATCCTTCCTATTAGTGTTAGTGGTAAATCTTTCCAATGCTCTAAATCGTCCTGTAATTTTTTCATTAGTGGATAATAATTGAGTTTATATAGTTGGCCGAGATTTTTGTTTATTTGTACACCTAGGTATCTTATTGCTTGCATTTGCCATCTAAATGGTGATTCCTTCTTAAATTTTGAGAAATCGGCATTATTCATAGGCATTGCTTCACTTTTATTTACGTTTATCTTGTAACCCGACACTTCTCCATATTCCTTCAATTTCTTATATAATTCTTTTATTGATAGTTCTGGTTCTGTTAAGTACACTATAACATCATCCGCAAATAAACTGATTTTATATTCCTTGTCTTTTATTTTTATTCCTTTTATATTATTATCTGTTCTTATCAATTCTGCTAGTGGTTCTATAGCTAACGCAAACAATAAAGGTGATAGTGGGCATCCCTGCCGTGTTGACCTGCTTAAGTTAAATTGCTTTGATACATGTCCATTTACTGTCACTTTCGCTAACGGTCCCTTATATAATGCTTTAATCCAATTAATATATTTCTCCGGTAAACTGAATTTTTGCAATAATTTGAACAAATAATTCCATTCTACTCTGTCAAAGGCCTTCTCTGCCTCTAAAGCAACTGCTACTGTAGGTGCTTTATTCCCTTCTACTGCATGAATTAAGTTAATAAATTTACAAATATTGTCTGTTGTGTGTCTTTTTTTGATAAATCCAGTTTGGTCTAAATTTACCATTTTCGGTACATACTCTGCTAATCTGTTTGCTAATCGTTTAGCTATTATCTTATAATCTGTGTTAAGTAAAGATATTGGTCTATATGACGCTGGTGAGAGTGGATCTTTCCCTTGCTTTAGTATTACTGTAATTATTGCTGTTTTACATGAATCTGGTAAGCTTTGTGTTTTATCAATCTGGTTGATTACTTCCAGGAGGGGCGGAATTAATAAATCTTTAAATGTTTTGTAGAATTCTATTGGGAATCCATCCTCTCCTGGTGTCTTATTATTTGGTAATTTTTTTATTATCTCTTGTATTTCTACTATTCGAAATGGCTCTGTTAATTTATTTTGTTCCTCTATTTGTAGTTTTGGTAGTTCAATTTTAGTCAGAAATTCATCTATTTTCCCTTCTTTCCCTTCGTTTTCAGTTCGGTATAATTGTTCATAGAATTCTCTAAAGTTTTCCTTAATTTCTTTTGGATTATATTTAATTTGTTTGTCTTTTTTCCTTGATGCCAATATCATTTTCTTAGCTTGTTCTGTCTTAAGCTGCCATGCTAGGACTTTGTGCGTTTTTTCACCTAGTTCATAATATTTCTGTTTTGTCTTCATTATATTCTTCTCCACCTTATATGTTTGTAGTGTTTCATATTTTATTTTTTTATCTGCCAATTCTCTTCTTTTAGTTGTATCTTCCTTCATTGCTAATTCTTTTTCTATATTTACTATTTCCCTTTCCAACTGCTCTGTTTCCTGGTTATAGTCTTATTATTTGCCCTCTAATGATGCTTTCATTGCATCCCATAGTATAAAATTATCTTCCACTGATTCCGTACTTATTTCAAAATACATTTTTATTTGTTTTTCAATAAATTCTCTAAAATCCTGCCTTTTAAGTAACATGGGGTTTAATCTCCATCTATACATTCTTGGAGGGATGTCTTCTAACTTTACTGTCAATATTAAGGGTGAATGGTCCGATAGTATTCTAGCTTTATATTCTGTTTTTCTTACTCTATCTTGCATACGAGCTGATAACAAAAATAGGTCTATTCTTGAGTATGTTTTATGTCTAGCCGAGTAATATGAATATTCCTTTTCCTTTGGGTGTTGTTTCCTCCATATATCCAAAAGTTGCATTTCTTCCATCGATTTAATTATAAATTTGGTTACTTTGTTCTTTCTGTTCATTTTTTTCCCAGTTTTGTCCATATTTGAATCCAAATTCAGGTTGAAGTCCCCTCCTATTAATATGTTCCCTTGCGTATCTGCTACCTTCAAAAAGATATCTTGCATAAACTTTTGATCTTCTTCGTTAGGTGAATATACATTGAGTAGATTCCAAAACTCCGAATATATCTGACATTTTATCATTACATATCTCCCTGCTGGATCTATTATTTCCTCTTCTATTTTAAATGGCACATTTTTACTAATTAGTATAGCTACTCCTCTTGCTTTTGAATTATACGATGCTGCTGTTATGTGTCCTACCCAATCTCTCTTTAATTTCTTGTGCTCCAATTCAGTTAAATGTGTTTCTTGCACAAATGCTATATCAATTTTTTTCTTTTTTCAGTAAATTTAGCAGTTTCTTCCTTTTAATTTGGTTATGTATTCCATTAATATTTAAAGTCATATAGTTCAACGTAGCCATTTTATACTTTGTTTATATTCCCTTTCCGTTTCTCCATCATTACCTTTCCTTCTTATCCATTTCTGTTTTCTTGTTTTGAACCCTTTATAAGACAACATTCCTAAAACATCAAACATTTTCCTTATTCTCCTATTTAAAACTTCTTTAGCCCCAATCTCCCCTTCCCCTCCTGAGTTGTCCTTTATCCCTTGTCGGACAACCACATCTCCCCTCTCCATTTGGATTTGCGAATTCACTCGCAAGCGTCAGCTGATTTTGCAGTGTCCGCAACTCCTCCCCACCCAGCCCCCCCCAGAAAAGATTTCACTTTTCATATGTAACAAAGGTCACTCTTTTAGATCCCTCCTTATTCCCTCTATTCCATTTCCTTCCCTTATTAATTCTTGTCTATACTATTTATATTTTCCTCTAAATACGGATACATTCATGTATGCACATTATACATATACACACATAAACCTCTTTACCCACATACATATAAATTGTGGTCATTTTTACTCTTATTACATATCTTCATCTCTCTGGTTGTTTTGTAGTTGTTCTGCAAATTTCCTTGCTTCCTCTGGATCCGAGAATAGTTTTTTTCCATAAGATCGTTTTCGATGTATTGAACTCCTTTCTCTTCTTCAGGAGTTCAAAACTTATGTGTCTTTTTAGTTCTCAGTCTTTTGTACTCTCGTTACACGTCTTCATCCCTCAGTCTATTTTGTAATTGTTATGCAAATTTTCGTGCTTCCTCTGGATCCGAGAATAGTCTGTTTTGTTGTCCTGGAATAAATATTTTCAATACCGCTGGATGCTTTAGTATAAATTTATACCCTTTCTTCCATAAAATCGCCTTTGCTGTATTGAACTCCTTTCTCTTCTTCAGGAATTCAAAACTTATATCTGGATAAATGAAGATTTTTTGCCCTTTGTACTCCAGTGGCTTGTTGCCCTCTCTTACTTTTTCCATTGTCTTCTCCAGTACCTTTTCTCTTGTAGTATATCTTAGGAATTTTACTAAAATAGATCTTGGCCTTTGTTGTGGTTGTGGTTTAAAGGCCAATGCTCTATGTGCCCTTTCTATTTCCATATCTTGCTGTAGTTCTGGACATCCTAGGATCCTGGGGATCCAATCTTTTATAAACTCTCTCATATTCTTGCCTTCTTCATCTTCCTTAAGACCCACTATCTTTATGTTATTTCTTCTGTTATAATTTTCCATCATATCTATTTTCTGAGCTAACAGTTCTTGTGTCTCTATAACTTTTTTATTAGATTCCTCTAATTTCTTTTTTAAGTCCTCTACCTCCATTTCTACTGCTGCTTCCCGCTCTTCCATCTTGTCCATTCTCTTTCCCATTTCTGTTAAGGTCATATCTATTTTATTCATTTTCTCTTCTGTATTGTTTATTCTTCTTCTTAAATCATTAAGTTCTTGCGCTTGCCATTCTTTAAATGACTCCATGTATTCTTTAATAAGAGAAAGTATATCCTTTATCTTGCCTTTCCCTTCTTCTTCTATTTCACTGTACTCTTCCTCTTCCTCTTCTTCTTCCTCTGGGTTGGCCATCTGTTGTTTCTTTGTTGCCCTTTTCTTCTCTTCTTTCTTGTTTTTGTTGTCTTCTATGTTCTCCTCTTGCTGCAGGTGTTCTGCAGCTGTCATTGCCGGCTGTGGAGATCGACTCCCCAGCTGGTCACCCCTCCCGTCGGTGTGTTTTTTTGCATGCGCATCGCGCATGCGCGAGGAGTCGCGCATGCACGGTTGCGCACTTTTACTCGGCTCAGCGAGCCATTTTTGTAGTCCACTTTCTACCAACCTGAGGGAGCGGGTTTCTCTCTCCACCGCGGGCCTCTTCGAACAGGTAAGGCCTTCTCCTTCTTCTTCCGTTGTCTTCTCTTCCTCTCTTCTTACCGTTGATTTCGATTTTTCTTTTTTCGTCTCCATCTTCTTTCCACCTTTATATTCACTTTTCTTTAATTTTTATTTTTGTGCCTTTGTGTTTTCCTTTGTTTTTTCCGACTTTTCTGGGGAGGGCTGGAGTTCACCGTCCGGCCACTACTCCATCACGTGACTCCTCACATTTATTCATTTCCATGTACCTTTGCTGTATACTCATGCTCCCCTCCATTTTCCAAGTTGACATTGTACATTTTATTTGCTATCGCTAAAGGTATTATAATGAATTTTTTTGCATTTTATCCAATTTGAGGCCTAATTCTCTACTTCTTATGTTACTTAAAATAAATATCTCTGGTGTTTTTGGTATGTTATTTTTTGTAATTTTATTTAGTATCTGATTTAATTCTTCCCAAATATATTTACTTTCGTACATGCCCAAGTTGCATGTAGTGTTGTTCCCATTTCCTTCTTACAGCGAAAACATCTATCCGATAATGCTGAATCCCATTTTTTTTAATTTTTGAGGAGTGATATATACCCTGTGTAACCAATTATACTGTATCATACGTAACCTTGTGTTTATTGTATTCTTCATAGTTCCAGAACACAACTTTTCCCATATTTCATTTTTTTTCATCTTTTTTACCTTTTCCCACTTCTGCTTAGGTTTTTAGTTTATTTCATTTTCCCTATCTTGCAGTTTAATGTACATGCTGGTTATAAATCTTTTGATTATCATTGGGTCTGTAATCACATATTCAAAGCTGTTTCCCAATTTATCCTTTAAATAAGCTGAAGATATTGTTGAGGAGAGAGGGATGGAGTCTACTTGCATTATATAAAAGCTCCCCCTGTCAGGATACTAAATCTCAGATGTTACTGTATCATCCTGAGCAAACACCACATCAGGCATTGCAATCCTTTATAAAGTGACTACGTCCAGTTTTGGACCAAAAAATCACATCCAGTCAAATGCATAGTACAAAAAAAGTAAAGAACCCTGCTGAAAAACATCTTGCTATGCTTTTTGTGGCACAAATGCCACTCAGAGGCCAAGTTAGTATTTTAGAGTTAGCAGAATCAGCGGCTGGTGGTCGATTTTCAGCTGAGTCTCATTAATGATAATCCACTCTTGCTCCATCTTCATTACCAGGTCAAAACTTCAGGGAGCCATTGAAGGTTTGGTGTTAAAGTAGTTTCCCGAGCTCCTAAACTCCCTCTATGAAACCCCGCACCAATCTCAAATCATAAAACATTTTGACTTTCCTCTGAGAAGATGGTAGGCGGGTCACCTTCTTCAATCCCTACAGTCTCCCTGTGGCAAGTTCCCCGGTTTCTGCTGGAGCACTCTGCAAATGGATGGCATTAACATTGACCTCCATTTTTTGCGAGCCAACTCCAGCTTTCCACTCCCTTCCCTCTCCATTCATAGAGCCAGACCCTCCCCCCCCCAACCACCACCTCCGTTTGCTGTGGAACCCTCCCTCCCTTATCCACCTCTTATCTTTTGCCTGTGGGCCAATGCTTCGCCCCTACTCCTCCCCCCTCCATTTCATTCAGGTGCCTGTCTATGCTTTGCTCATACCTTGATGAAGAGCTCAAACCCAAAACATTGGTTATATAGTGCCCTCCTTAATGTCTGGGACAGACATTTAAAAAAAACTTTATTTGCTCCTGTGCTTCACAGTTTTAAATTTGCAATCAAACAATTAACATGTGATTAAAGTACACATTCCAGATTCTATTGAAGGCTATTTATATACATTTTGGTTTGACCATGTAGAAATTACAGCACTTTTTATACATAGTTCCTTCATTTCAGGACACCATATTTTTTGGGACATAACAATGATATTAGTCATGTTTAGTACTTTGTTGCATATCCTTTGCATGCAATGACTGCTTGAAGTCTGGGATTCATAGACATCACAAGGTGCTGAGCATCTTCTCTGGTGATGTTCTGCCAGGCCTCTACTGAAGACATCTTCAGCTCTTGATTGTTTCAGGGGCTTGTCTCCTAAGGTTTTCTCTTCAGCATATGGAAGGCATGCTGAATTGGATTTAGATCAAGTGACTGACTTGACCATTTATGAACTTTCCAGTTTTTAGCTTTGGAAAAACTCCTTTGCTGCTTTAGCAGTGTGTCTGAGATTATTATTCTGCTGTAGGATGAGGCACCGTCCAATGAGTTTGGAGGCATTTGCTCAAACTTGATCAGATAAGATATTCAGAATTAATTTACTACTGCCATCATCAGTTACATCATCAATGAAGAAAAGTGTACCATTACCTGTGGCAGCCATACATGCCCAGGCCACAACACCCCACCACCATGTTTCACAGATGAGGTGGTATGCTTTGGATCTTGGGCAGTTCCTTGACACTTCCACAGTTTGCTCTTGCCACCACACTGATACAGGTTAATCTTGGTCTCATCCGTCCATGAGACCTTTTCCCGGAATTCTGCAGGCACTTTTAAATACATCTTGGCAAACTGTAATCTGCGCGTCCTGTTTCTGTGGCTAACTAGTGGTTTGCAACTTGCAGTGTAGCCTCTGTATTTCTGTTCATGAAGTCTCTGTGGACAGTAGTCATGGACATATCCAAACCTACCTCCTGAAGAGTGTTTTTGATCTGTCCGACAGGTGTTTGGGGATTTTTCTTCATTATGATGAGATTTCTTCTGTCATCAGTAGTGGAGGTCGTCCTTGGCCTACCAGTCCCTTTGTGATTACTGAGATCACCAGTATGCTCTTTCTTCTTAATGTTGTTCCACCCTATTGATTTTGGTCATCTTAAGGTTTGGGTGATGTCTCTTATTGTTTTATTTTTGTTCTTCAGCCTCATAATGGCTCTTTGACACATCTCTGATCCTCATGTTGAAAGATGGCAACTACAGACTCCAAAGGTAACCAAAAGCTTAGAAGCAGCCTAGTTCTCTTATTCCTGCAGCAATGAAGCAATTAAACATACATGAGTACTCATAAACATCTGTGAAGCCAAATGACCCATATATTATGGTGCCCTGAAATGAGGAGACTATGTATAAAAAGTGCTGTAATTTCTACATGGCCAAACTCAAATGTATACAAATAACCTTGAATAAAATCTGGAATGTACATTTTAATCACAAGTGAATTGTTTGATTACAAATTTAAAACTGTGGAGTACAGGGACAAATAAAGGAAAAAAATGTGTCTGTCCAAAACATAATGGAGGGCACTGTATAACTTTATCTTTGCTATATAAAGTATGCTGCTTGATCTTTGAGTTTCTCCAGCATTGTGTTTTTACTAGACTCAGAGACTTATTCCTGGACTCTTACTTTGCGGATTATATATTACTGAATATTTATTTTTTCTCTATTTACAGAGTTAGTTTGCTCACATTTATCTCTTTTGTAAATATTTTTCTTGAGTACAATTTACACTACCAATAAGTTGAAATTCTGCCTGTCCCACTGGAAAAAGAATCTCAAGGTTGTATATAATGCATGGATTCTGTCAATAAATTTGAATTTTAAATGTTGACTTTATCTTTAAATGTCCACATTACTAAGATTTGCTCATTGTGCATCACTAATCACTCCAGATAGTAGTCTCTACCTGCCTCTCCACTTCTTCCACCATCTGTCCAATAACCAATTGTCTCTATCTCTTCCCCAGCTTCTTCTGCCCACTTTTTTCCACCTTTGATATACTGTATTTGATATTGTCTTATCCTTCTTTAGTCTCCATATAAGTTCCTAACCCGAAGCGTCGATTATTTTTACTCATGGATGCTGCCTGACCCACTAAGTCCCTCCGGCTTTTCAGTGTTTGCTCTTAGAGAGAATGACGGAGATGCAGCCAACACCTAAGAACACCTCCCCCTGCAGGTTTACACCTGATTCAGAATTGGAAATTTATTGCTATTCTTTCATTGACACTGGGTCTGCACCTTCAATTTTCTCCCCAACAACACTTTGAAGAGCATTGATTTTGCTGCCTCACACCTTGAAGATAGCTGGCTATGTCATAGAGTTGTACGGTTTTACAGCACAGAGAAAGGCCCTTTGGTCCATTTGGGTCATGCCAACCAAGTTATCTCTCTAAGCTATTTTCTGTGATCGGCCCATTTCCCTCCAAACCTTTCCAACCCATTCCCCTCGCTTAATTTCTTTTGAATGCTGCACCTCTACCATTTCTTTTGTCAACTCATTCCATGTACCTTCCACCCCTCTGTACGAATAAAGGTGGCCCTCACATCGCGCAGTAGAGCAGTACAATGGAGAGATGCTGGAATCTGGAGCAAAGCTCCTTCAGAAGTTTATTTTTTGCCCAAGATTCCAGCATCTGCAACCTTTCATATCTCCAAAGTAGCTTCATATTGGGAATCCTTATATGGGACTGTGCAAATCATACATGTGTGATAGAGAGCAGCCAGGGACTGTGCAAATTATTCAGGGTTGGTGTAATAAGCAGCAATGTGGATCCATGCAATTCCTGCAGTGTATGTGCAATAAACATCATTGGGACCTATGAATTAAATAAACAACTGTCGCAGTTGAGTGATACAGCATCATGGGGTTACATTAGTAGAGAGATGTGATTTAGAACAGAGAGGATAAGCGATCTTTCAGCAATGAACAAAAGTTGACAATCTTGGCAGTGCAGCTAAAGGAAATTATTTCACAAGGTGAGAGTTTGCAGACTCAGCAGTTGTTAAAACTTCCTCTGACAGCCTAGAGATAAATAAGTCTATGAGGTAGTCCAGTCCAGAAAGCCAGCATCACCTCAGGCCTCAACCTAAGGTGATCTGAGAGCAAGTAGTGTAACAGGCTGGTGTAGCATCTTTGGTTTAGTGATGAATTTCCTTAACTGGGATTTCTGCAGGGGTGTAGTACTGCTTCAGCTCACCGGATCGCCACTCCGGCACCTCATGTCCCCTCCTCCACTGAACATCATTCTGGACATCCAAGGAACCTGTTTCTTCCACAACCGGTTGTCCTCATTCCGTGTCCTACCGTTCACTCTCAATTATACAACACCAAATACAATATAGTGGCCACCAAGGTCAGCCCTTGCAAGACCTCCTTGTTGCTGTTTTTGGTGAACTCTGGCACCTAAAAAATTAGAACTGCACCCCTGGATTTCTGTTTGTTCCTTCTGTGACGATATGACCTTCCTTTGTACCATCTTCTTGGCTGCCAAATAAAGTGGGATGTACTTTGGCATTACATGATTGATCTGCCACCCATTTACTAACCTCCTTCATTTATATTTTACATCACTTATTTATTTTGTATTCCTCAGTGATACCCATGCCCATCGCTCACTATTATCCCCATGCCCATCGCTCACTATCGTCCCCATGCCCATCGCTCACTATCGTCCCCATGCCCATCGCTCACTATCATCCCCATGCCCTTCGCTCACTATCGTCCCCATGCCCATCGCTCACTATTGTCCCCATGCCCATTGCTCACTATCGTCCCCATGCCCATCGCTCACTATCGTCCCCATGCCCTTCACTCACTATCGTCCCCATGACCATCGCTCACTATCATCCCCATGCCCTTCGCTCACTATCGTCCCCATGCCCATCGCTCACTATCGTCCCCATGCCCTTCGCTCACTATCGTCCCCATGCCCATCGCTCACTATCGTCCCCATGCCCTTCGCTCACTATCGTCCCCATGCCCATCGCTCACTATCATCCCCATGCCCTTCGCTCACTATCGTCCCCATGCCCATCGCTCACTATCATCCCCATGCCCTTCGCTCACTATCGTCCCCATGCCCATCGCTCACTATCATCCCCATGCCCTTCGCTCACTATCGTCCCCATGCCCATCACTCACGATTATCCCCATGCCTATCTTTGCTGCACATTCACACTGACACGGTTTTTTAAAAAATAACCTGTCCTCCAAGTTCCAACTGGCCTAATTCCATATACCAGCTTTTGTTCCATAACTATGAAGATCATGGAACATAAAGTACACATTAGACATGATGAGGGTCTCTGCAGGGATTTCCATCATCTCATCTTTCAGCTGCCCTCACTATTATCCCCATGCCCATCGCTCACTATCGTTGAAAATCAAAATACCACAGGTTCTGGAAATCTGAAATTAAAACAGCCATTATTCAGCAGGTTGAACAGCATCTGTGGAAAAAGGATCAGATCAGGATGAAGATGAAGGGTTTATTCTGACAGGTGGGTCTTTAGTCTGAGACGATCACCTTCCACAGGTGACGACCAACTCCCTTGTAAGCTGGACCTTTGCCAGTTGTTCCTTTGGAAACTCCTCTTCATTCTTCAGGTTTCTCACTCATCTAGTTGTCTCCTTGGGTACTGTGGGGAGGACAGGGTCTGTTTGCTCCTCCTTCTTAGTTGTCTTTGGGTGTCAACGATCTGAGGTCTGGAGTGTGCTCACAGTCTCCCTAGCACAGGTAAAAGCACATGGGCGCAGCCTCCAAACAAAGAGCGACCGAAGCTCCTTTTCAAAAGGAGATCATGCCAGAAGATATTTTCCCCAAACTTTGCCGATGCTTCTCTTTCCCTGGTATCCACCTGTTATTGGGAGCTGATCGTCACTGGGTCTGGAACTCCAGCCAGCCAAAAGGAATGGCAGCAGTTCACAGGCAATGACTGTGAGGGCAGGATGGGCAAGGGTTCAGGCGATCGATGGAGGTTAGGGGTCTAACTGAGGGGCCAGATACCAATGAGACAAGGCTCAGAGCTCAGACAGAGAGAGTAAAGCAGTGGTGACAGAACACTGTTTCAGTGGTTCATTGTGATTTAATGTCTGGGAGTAAAGTGGAATTGAGAACCCCTGGAGTGTTTCCCAACTTGTCCACAAAGTGAGAGAGGTCATCAGGCTGGTGACTGTCCCAGGGCTCTCATAGTTGTGTTAACACTGAGAATCACAGCAGATCGTCAGTAAACATTTTTTCATGTATGTTCACTTACACACATGAAGAAAACACCTATATGTGTTCACACAAGCAGCATGCACACACCTAACAGCTTTGTACCAAACACCATCACTAATTAAATTCAAAATTGTGCTCCAACATCCTGTAACTGGCAATATCACTTTAGGGCCCTGTCATATTCTATGCTAAGAAGATGTAGTTACTTCCTATGGTGGTACACCACTGGCCTACTGCAGGGGGCAACCTCTATACCTGCAGAAGAGCATGGGGACAAGACAACACCTGGGCGGCTGTCAATCAGCCGAACTGAATGGACCAAGCCCCACCCGGTCGGGTGTCAATCACCCTCTGGAATATAAGCCTGAGCCGTCCCTTTGAAGTCACTCTTAGAGTTTACAGCAGCTCTCCTCACATCTGGCTGTGTGGAAGTTTACGTCGAATAAAGCCTGTTGTACAGTCTTTTGGTTTTGTGTGTTTGCTTCTGACCGACAGCGCACCACACTCTCTCACAGTGTGTCGCATGCACTGGTTCTGGCAAGGTGATTTCAGAAAAGTCATGTTACCCAATTGGAGAAAAAGAGGCCACTCATTGTCCTGACTCTTCCTCGATGGAATTCTGTCATATAATCAGTGAAACATCAATACCTAAATCCTAGATGATACTAGCCCATTTAGGCTCCGAGGAACTAGCAGAATTTCAAAACCCCTCCCGAGCATAGGGCTCCCATACTGTCTAAGTGAACAAAATTGGAACGCAAAAAAAAAAAAATTGCACATGCTGGGAATCTGAAGTAGAAGCAAGTTGAAAATGCTGGCCTCTCTGACACTAACCAGATCCCCAAATTAATTTGCGAAGAGGATTTTTATAAATATCTTAGTATTGGCGTAGAATAATATGCAACGTCTCTTTGGTGACGGTTAGATGGCCAAGAGCTCTGAAAGTTTTCTCAACCTCGGTCACAATCCTCTTTATTGTAAGTGAAATCTTTCCATTGGGGCACAACTTCCAGCTGCCTTGTGTTCACCTTGAACACCAGAAATAATGTTTTTTTTTTTTTGTTTTTTTTTAAAGTAGAATAGCCTGTATTTAATCAATCTACAATAGCCTGATATAGATGTTCTCTGGTCCAGTGGACTTAATACAGAGTGGAGAGCCAGAAAGACAGTACTTGCAGTTGAGCTATTGGTAAATTGAAATGGGTCCAGGTGGCAGTTGATTTGTTTCATAACCAACTTCTCAAAGCACAGTAGATCTAAGTACCTCCTATGGTTATTGAGGCAGCCCACCTTGCTGTTCTTGGGCACAAGTATGATTTTTTTTTTTTTTTAAATTTTTTATTTTTCACACCATAAATCACAATAGCCATGATATACACTTTTTCTTTTCCACACATTTACAGTGACTTTTTCTCCCTCCCCCCTCCCTCCTCCCAAGCCACCCCCCCACCCCCCCCCCCCTCATCCATTTTAGGTATACAATCTAGGTTGCATTAATTCAGTTAGACAATGTTGTCATTCAACAAAAATACACCAGAAATTCTACTGAGTCCATTCTTTTCTTTTCTTCTCCTTCCATCAACTTAGGTAATGTTTGTTCCCGGTAGGTTTTCGCTATTGTATTTAATGTAAGGCTCCCATACTTGTTCGAATATTTCAATATTATTTCTTAAACTATATGTTATTTTTTCTAATGGAATACATTTATTCATTTCTATATACCATTGTTGTATTTTCAAATTATCTTCCAATTTCCAGGTTGACATAATACATTTTTTTGCTACGGCTAGGGCTATCTTGACAAATCTTTTTTGTGCATCTTCCAAGTCAATTCCAAATTCTTTATTTTTTATGTTACTTAGGAGAAAGATCTCTGGATTCTTTGGTATATTGTTTTCTGTTATTTTATTTAATATCTGATTGAGATCATCCCAAAATTTTTCTACTCTCTCACATGTCCAGATTGCATGAATTGTTGTTCCCCTTTCTTTTTTACATCGAAAACATCTATCAGATACTGTTGGGTCCCATTTATTTAACTTTTGCGGTGTCATGTATAGTCTGTGTAACCAATTATATTGTATCATACGCAGCCTCGTATTTATTGTATTTCTCATCGTTCCAGAGCATAACTTCTCCCATGTTTCCTTTTTTATCTTTATATTTAAATCTTGTTCCCATTTTTGTTTAGTTTTACCATTTGTTTCCTCATTCTCCTTTTCTTGCAGTTTAATATACATATTTTTTATAAATCTTTTGATTAACATTGTATCTGTAATCACATATTCAAGGTTACTTCCCTCTGGTAAACTCAAGTTGCTTCCTAATTTATCTTTCAAGTAGGATCTCAGTTGGTAATATGCCAGCGCTGTATCTCCAGTTATATTGTACTTATCTCTCATTTGTTCAAAGGATAAGAATCTACTTCCTGAAAAACAATTTTCTATTCTTTTAATCCCTTTTTTTTCCCATTTTCTAAAGGCAAGGTTGTCTATTGTAAAAGGGAGTAGCTTATTTTGCGTCAATATTAGTTTTGGTATTTGGTAATTTATTTTATTTCTTTCTACATGAATCTTCTTCCATATATTGAGGAGATGGTGTAATACTGGAGAAGTTCTATGTTGTACCAATTTTTCATCCCATTTATATAATATGTGTTCAGGTATCTTTTCCCCTATTTTATCTAATTCTAGTCTCGTCCAGTCTGGTTTTTCCCTTGTTTGATAAAAATCTGATAGGTACCTTAATTGTGCGGCTCTATAATAATTTTTGAAGTTTGGCAATTGTAAGCCTCCTTGTTTATACCATTCTGTTAATTTATCTAGTGCTATCCTCGGTTTCCCCCCTCTCCATAAAAATCTCCTTATTATTTTCTTTAACTCTTTGAAGAATTTTTCTGTCAGTTGTATTGGCAATGCCTGAAATAAGTATAGTATCCTTGGAAAAATGTTCATTTTAATACAGTTTATCCTTCCTATCAGTGTTAGTGGTAGCTCTTTCCAATGCTCTAAATCATCCTGTAATTTTTTCATTAGTGGATTGTAATTGAGTTTATATAATTGGCCTAGATTTTTGTTTATTTGCACACCTAGGTATCTTATTGCCTGCGTTTGCCATCTGAATGGGGATTCCTCCTTAAATTTTGAGAAATCCGCGTTATTCATAGGCATTGCTTCACTTTTATTTACGTTTATCTTGTATCCCGACACTTCTCCATATTCCTTCAATTTCTTATATAGTTCTTTTATTGATAGTTCTGGTTCTGTTAAGTACACTATCACATCATCCGCAAACAGACTGATTTTATATTCCCTGTCTTTTATTTTTATTCCTTTTATATTATTATCTCTTCTTATCGATTCTGCTAGTGGTTCTATAGCTAGCGCAAACAATAATGGTGATAGTGGGCATCCCTGCCGCGTTGACCTGCTTAAGTTAAATTGCTTTGATACATGTCCATTTACTGTCACTTTCGCTAACGGTCCCTCATATAATGCTTTAATCCAATTAATAAACTTCTCCGGTAAACTGAATTTTTGCAATACTTTGAACAAGTAATTCCATTCTACTCTGTCGAAGGCCTTCTCTGCGTCTAAAGCAACTGCTACTGCCGGTGCTTTATTTCCTTCTACTGCATGAATTAAGTTAATAAATTTACAAATATTGTCTGTTGTGCGTCTTTTTTTGATAAATCCAGTTTGGTCTAAATTTACCATTTTCGGTACCTGTTCTGCTAATCTGTTCGCTAATAGTTTAGCTATTATCTTATAATCTGTGTTTAGCAGAGATATTGGTCTATATGACGCTGGTGAGAGTGGATCTTTCCCTTGTTTTAGTATCACTGTAATTATTGCTGTTTTACATGAATCTGGTAAGTTTTGTGTCTCATCAATCTGGTTGATTACATCCAGGAGGGGCGGTATTATTAGGTCTTTGAATGTTTTGTAGAATTCTATTGGGAGTCCATCCTCTCCTGGTGTCTTATTATTTGGTAAATTTTTTATTATCTCTTGTATTTCTACTGTTCCAAATGGTTCTGTTAATTTATTTTGTTCCTCTATTTGTAGTTTTGGTAGTTCAATTTTAGTCAAAAATTCATCTATTTTCCCTTCTTTCCCTTCGTTTTCGGTTCGGTATAATTGTTCATAGAATTCTCTGAAGTTTTCCTTAATTTCTTTTGGATTATATGTAATTTGTTTGTCTTTTTTCCTTGTTGCCAATACCATTTTCTTAGTTTGCTCTGTCTTAAGCTGCCATGCTAAGATTTTGTGTGTTTTTTCACCTAGTTCATAATATTTCTGTTTTGTCTTCATTATATTCTTCTCCACCTTATATGTTTGTAATGTTTCATATTTTATTTTTTTATCCGCCAATTCTCTTCTTTTGGTTGTATCTTCCTTTATTGCTAATTTTTTTTCTATGTTTATTATATCCCTTTCCAACTGCTCTGTTTCCTGATTATAGTCCTTCTTCATCTTGGTTGCATAACTTATTATTTGCCCTCTAATGAATGCTTTCATTGCGTCCCATAGTATAAACTTATCTTCCACTGATTCCGTATTTACTTCAAAGTACATTTTTAGTTGTTTTTCAATAAATTCTCTAAAATCCTGTCTTTTAAGTAGCATGGGGTTTAATCTCCATCTATACATTCTTGGAGGGATGTCCTCTAGCTCTATTGCCAATAACAGGGGTGAGTGGTCCGATAATAGTCTAGCTTTATATTCCGTTTTCCTAACTCTCCCTTGAATGTGGGCTGATAACAGGAATAGGTCTATCCTTGAGTATGTTTTATGTCTAGTCGAGTAGTATGAGTATTCCTTTTCTTTTGGGTTTTGTTTCCTCCATATGTCCACAAGTTTCATTTCTTGCATTGATTTAATTATAAATTTGGTTACTTTGTTCTTCCTGTTAATTTTTTTCCCCGTTTTATCCATATTTGGATCCAAATTCAGATTGAAATCCCCTCCTATTAGTATGTTCCCTTGCGTATTAGCTACCTTCAAAAAGATATCTTGCATAAACTTTTGATCTTCTTCGTTAGGTGAATATATATTAAGTAGATTCCAAAGCTCTGAATATATCTGACATTTTATCATAACATATCTCTCTGCTGGATCTATTATTTCCTCTTCTCTTTTAAATGGCACATTTTTGCTAATTAATATAGCCACTCCTCTTGCTTTTGAATTATACGATGCTGCTGTTGCATGTCCTACCCAATCTCTCTTTAATTTCTTGTGCTCCAATTCAGTTAAGTGTGTTTCTTGGACAAATGCTATATCTATTTTTTCCTTTTTCAGTAAATTTAGTAGTTTCTTCCTTTTAATTTGGTTATGTATTCCATTAATATTTAGAGTCATATAGTTCAGCGTAGCCATTTTATATTTTGTTTATCTTCTCGTTCCGTTTTTCCATCATTACCTTTCCTCCTTTTCCATTTCTGTTTTCTTATTTTCAACTCTTTACCAGACAACATTCCTACAACATCCAACATTTTCCTTATTCTCCTATTTCTATCTTCTTTATCCCCAATCTCCCCTTCCCCTCCTGAGTTGCCCTTTATCCCTTGTCGGACAACCACATCTCCCCTCTCCATTTGGATTTGCGAATCCACTCGCAAGCGTCAACTGATTTTGCAGTGACCGCTCTTTTTCCCCACCCAGCCCCCCCCAGAAAAGATTTCGCTTTTTATATGTCACAAAGGTCACTCTTTTAATTCCCTCCTTATTCTCTCTATTCCATTACCTTCCTTTATTAATTCTTGTCTATACTCTCTATGTTTTCCTCTAATTACAGATACTTTCACATATGCCCATTGTCTCTATTCACTCTTATACCTCTTTACCCGCATACATATCAATCGTGGTCATTTTCACCCTCCTTACCCGTCTTCATCCCTCAGTCTATTTTTGTCTTTACCCACATACATATCAATCGTGATCATTTTTGCTCTCATTACCCGTCTTCATCCCTCAGTCTATTTTTGTAATTGTTCTGCAAATTTTCGTGCTTCTTCTGGATCCGAGAATAGTCTGTTTTGCTGTCCTGGAATAAATATTTTCAATACCGCAGGATGCTTCAGTGTAAATTTATATCCTTTCTTCCATAAAATCGCTTTTGCTGTATTGAACTCTTTTCTCTTCTTTAGGAGTTCAAAGCTTATATCTGGATAAATGAAGATTTTTTGCCCTTTATACTCCAGTGGTTTGTTGCCCTCTCTTACTTTTTCCATTGTCTTCTCCAGTACCTTTTCTCTTGTAGTATATCTTAGGAATTTTACTACAATAGATCTTGGTTTTTGTTGAGGTTGTGGTTTAGGGGCCAATGCTCTATGTGCCCTTTCTATTTCCATTTCTTGCTGTAGTTCTGGACATCCTAGGGCCTTAGGGATCCATTCTTTTATAAACTCCCTCATATTCTTGCCTTCTTCATCTTCCTTAAGGCCCACTATCTTTATGTTATTTCTTCTGTTATAATTTTCCATTATATCTATTTTTTGGGCTAGTAATTCTTGTGTCTCTTTAGTTTTTTTATTAGATTCCTCCAATTTCTTTTTTAAGTCTTCTACCTCCATTTCTGCTGCTATTGCCCGTTCTTCCATCTTGTCCATTTTTTTCCCCATTTCTGTTAAGGTCATATCCATTTTATTTATTTTCTTTTCTGTGTTGTTTATTCTTTTTCTTAAATCATTGAATTCCTGTGTTTGCCATTCTTTAAATGACTCCATGTATCCTCTAACAAGAGCAAGTATATCCTTTACCTTGCCTTTCCCTTTATCTATTTCACTGTATTCTTCCTCTTCTTCTTCCTCTGGGTTGGCCATCTGTTGTTTCTTTGTTGCCCTTTCCTCCTCTTCTTTCTTGTTTCTATTGTCTTCTGTGGTCTCTTCTTGCTGCAGGTGTTCTGCAGCTGTCGTTGCCGGCTGTGGAGATCGACTCCCCAGCTGGTCCCCCCTCCCGTCGGTGTGTTTTTTTTCATGCGCGGTTGCGCACTTTTACTCGGCTCTGTGAGCCATTGTTGTAGTTCTTTTTCTACCGACCTGAGGTAGTGGGGTCTTCTCTCCACAGCGGGAACACCAGAAATAATGTTGACACCAATATTGAATCCTTGATTCGAATGTTGATATAAATTCTTTAGTTCATTATTATAAGACGTATTAATTTATTTGTTTAAATGGGTTTTTTGTCTTCTCCAGAACCAGTGGAAGGAATGACTTTGAGAGGTGTGAAGAATTTTTGCATTGTTGAAGCGAAAATAAATGTAATCTTTTCTCATTTAATTGTAGTGTCTCTTTTGAGCATAGAACATGCTGTTTTCTCTCCAGGAATGTGTCTGTTTAGATTCCTATTATATTACTAAGCCAAATCATGTTGTGTGGCTGCATCTCAAACAATGTAACAGTTTCAGTTTGCACCAGTAATTTAAATGTCAATAGTTAGTGTGATGTCTTGTAAATAAGCCCCTAACTACCTCGTTGGATAGATGTTAATGTTTTCATTAAAATCCTTCAACTATCTGCATTTCTGATCACATTACTTTGATCATTGATACTGAAATTCTTAATTGCTGCTGCCAAATAGTTTTTTTTTGCAAAAGTACAAGAGTATATATCAAATTAAAAAGAGATACAGGATAGATAATAAATATTCTGTTTCCTTCTCCTTTCCCTGCCTTGCCTCACTCTGTCCCTTTATGTTCCTGTCTGTCACTTTTCACCCTGAATCAGACATCCAGTCTTCCTCGTCTGCAATCTCAGCAGTTATGGTTTTTAGACTGCAGGTGTGTAACGGCACAATCAAGGAATTTTGCGGCTACACGGGGCCGTCTAAAAAAGAATATGCAGGAATTTTGAGTCAATTCCTGCATTGCGATTTATCCTCCAGTAAGCCCCTGCAACTTCTTGGAGGGAGCTGCAGTGTAAATCTTACCGGAAAAATTGACAGTCATCCACTTTACTGCACGTCCAACAACACCTGGACTCAGTACTTGCAGTCTGAAGAGCTCCCAGTGTGAACGACCACACGGGCAGTAATTATGTTAATTTTTTCCACAATTTTCCCAACACTGCAGTCTTAAAACCATAAGAACTTACAGTGGCAGAATAAACCTCCACTCTCAAGGCATGAGGTGACCCTGGTGGAAGAACACTGATCTAAATCATTGTACTTTTAACACACAAGCAATTGTAAAAGGAGTAAAAGAAATGCCAGTCATCAAATTAGCCATGAACATAAAATGTGCAAACATTGATTCTATCCTCCTACCCATATTCAGAATCATAACTATTGTCATGAACATATCACGAAATTCATAGTCTTGCGATAGCATCACAGTGAAACCATTTAAATGAACCACCTTACAAAATAATTAAAACCCTGGGCCTCTGCACCCCACCCCTGCAACTGCGTCCTTGAATTCCACATCAGAAGACCACAATTTGAATTGGAAACAACGTCTCTTCCTCACTGACTTTTAACATAGGCATACCTCAAGGATGTGTGCTTAGCCCACTGCTCTACTCACTCTAAGCACAATTAAAATGCTATCTATAAATTTCCCGATGACACCACGCTTGTCAGCAGAACCTTAGACAGCAATGAGGAAATGTACAGGAGGGAGATAGATCAGCTGGTTGAGTAGCATCAAATCAACAACTTTGCACTTAATGTTAGCAAAAGCAAGGACGAAATCAGGGAGAACAAGAACCGGACCTCTTCAAGGGATCCGCAGTGAAATCAGAATCAGAATCAGAGAGGATCTAGAACTTCAAATTCCTGGGTGTCAATATCTCCAGGATCTGTCATGAAGCCTTCATGTCGATGCAATCACGAAGAAGCTCATCAGCGTTATAGTTTGTGAGGAGTTTGGGAAGATTCGGTATGTTACCGAAGACTTGAGAAAACATCTGTTAGGTTGCATCATTGTCTGGTTCAGAAGTACCAGTGTTCAGGACAATAAA
Source organism: Narcine bancroftii (assembly GCF_036971445.1). Taxonomy (NCBI): domain Eukaryota; kingdom Metazoa; phylum Chordata; class Chondrichthyes; order Torpediniformes; family Narcinidae; genus Narcine; species Narcine bancroftii. The sequence continues at coordinate 123,181,478 of NC_091472.1, forward strand.
AAACTTCAGAGTAACTTGGCCTGCAACATCACAGGCACTAGTCTTCATGACATCGAGGACATCTACAAGAGTCGGTGTCTTAAGAAAGCAGCCTCTATATTTCAGGACCCCCACCACCCAGGCCATGCCCTCTTCACTGCTACAATTGAGAAAAAGGTAGAGGAGCCTAAAGACAAGCATTCAGCAGCAGAAGGACAGCTTCTTCCCCTCCACCATCAGATTTCTGAATGATCAATGAACTACAGACACTGCCTCACTTTGATGCGGTGGGGTGCAGAGGCCCAGGGTTTGGAACGTTGGTCAGCACTGAGGGAATATTGGTATTGAAGGATGAGCTGTAGTCGATGAGGAGCAGCTGAATGTATAAAATGCTGTTTTCCAGGTGATCCAGAGCTGAATGGAGAGCCAGGAATATTGCATCTGTTGTGGAACAATTGTGACAGGAGGTGAATTGCAGTGGGTATAGTCCTTTACTTAGGTACATTTTAATCCTGGCCATGACCAACCTCTCAAAGCATTTCAACACCATAGATGTTAGTGCTATTGGGTGGGAGTCGTTGAGGGATTTCACTCTGCTCTTCTTGGCACCAGGATGATTGATGCCCCTTCGAAGCAGGTGGGGACTTCCAACTGCTGCAGTGAGAGAATGAAAATGTCCGTGAACACTCTAGCTAGTTGGTTGGCACAAATTTTCAGTACCTTGCCAGGTAGGCCATCAGGGCCTGATATCTTGCAAGGGTTCACCGTTTTAATAGATATTCTGACATCGACCTCAGCGACAGATATCGCAGGGTCCTCAGCTTTTTCAGGGATTCTTGTAGGCACTGTTTAGTTCTTCTTGAAGCAGAATTGGAAAGTGTTCAGCTCATTGGATAATGAGGTATTGCAGCCCTCTATGATGTTCGCCCTCACTTTGTTAGATATAATAGTCCGCACTCCTTGCCATAGTTGCTGTATATGTCTCTGACTTTAGCTTTTTCTGGAATTTCTTCTTTGTTGCTGAGATAGGTCTCTGCTGATTATACCTGGACTTCTTATACCGACCTTGATCACCCCTTAAACACCCTTAATCTTACTCTCAGCAGGTTGCAAATATTATGATTCATCCAAGGCTTCTGGTTGGAGAACTCCCAGAATATGCACTTGGGCACACACTCATCCACACAGGTCTTGATGAAATCAGTGACACCTTTTACATATTCATTCAGATCTAAAGATGAGTCCTTGAATATGGTCCTGCAGTCCTGCAGGTGCTCCACCACCTCACTCTAACATACTTACGCCGACTTCTCCACTAGTGCGGTGGTCCTCAGTCTCTGCTTGAACGCCGGGAATAGAAGAACAGCCAGGTGATCAGACTTGCCAAAGTGCAGTCGTGGGATGGCTGCTCGGTAGCCATCCTCAGTAGTGCACCTGTGACTTCTTGCTGTGGGCTCCTCACTCCACTGTTATTTTTTCAGGTGCCTGCTTACATTTTGCTCAAACCTTGATGAAGCCCATTATCTGTCATAAGGAACGCTTTGTGACCTGCTGAGTTTCTCCAGCACTTTTGTGGATTGAATTACAATCGCAGCATCCGCAGACTTTCTTGTTTAACGTGCAAGCATTGAAACCTGCTCACTGAACTCCCTCATCTGAATTGGGTTCCATGGAGATGAAGCAAGCGATTGTGAATTTGTACCCATTAGCTAGAAAAGGCACCACTCCAGAGCTCTGTGCTAATGTTTTCACGCCATGAAAGAGTTTTCTTTCTCTGTGCACTTTTATAATCTGCTGTCTCTTTAAAAATAGCTGTCCATTCAGCCAACAGGAAAGCATGCTCCACATTTTTACCACTCATTGCTTCTTGGTGTTTCTTCCAAATGAATTATTAGATGTTATCTCACATATATGGACCTTCGCTTCAAATCCCTTTCTGCTGGTATATGATCAAATTCCTTCTCCTAATGCTAGTTAAAGAAGGTCTGCAGTGCTGGAGTAACTCAGCAGAGTTCTTTATGTAACAAAATTATGTAACCAACTTTTTTTTAACCAAAAATAGACTTATTCATAATAAATTATTTACTAAAAGGAAAACCTTTCAAAGTCTCTTCCTACCCTTAGCGTCGTACCCATGCCTTCCCATCATTGTACATGGTTAGAGTACATTCATTTCTAATTGCACCATTACCATCACTATGGCATCTTGTCGTTACTCCCTCCTCTATTGTTTGAGAGGGTTCCCCTTGATCTCAGCTTCTCAATGCCTGATAATGGGATAACTCTAGACTGTGGTCCTTCCCCACAGCACCCTCACGTTACCTGCACCAAGCCTCAATGCATCCCTCATCATGTACTCCTGCAGCCTGGAATGTGCCACTCTGACATCTCAGTGTGCTGAAAGACCAACAGGTTTTGGGCGGACCAAAATGTGTCTTTCAATGTGTTGATGGTCTTCCAGCAGCTCTGGATGTTTGACTCTGTGCACATCTCTGAGAACAGCCCATAAATTAGAGCCCCCTGTCTCACTGTTGCTGAGGATGAACTTTAACAAGGACCCTTGTATCCTTCTCCATGCACTCTTAGCAAATCTGTATTCTGCAAAGAGATGAGCGACAGTCTCCATTCCATTGCAGCCATTTTGGCAACAGCATGCATTGTGGATGATGTTCTGGTTGAACAGTAAGGATCTAATGGAGAGGGCTTTTCTTCTCCGCCAGCAGGCCAAGTCCTCGTGCTTGTTCATGAGCACTAGTGATGAGGCATTCTGCTAGATGTCCTGGATGGTCTGCTCAGGGAACCACCAGGTCCATCGAGTCATCATCTCTCAGGACATTCCGTGGTGAACACTACCTTCTGACCTTGTGGACAAAGACGTTTGTCTGGAAAAACTTTTCCAAGAATAGGTAGTGTTGCAAAGCCCAGCTGATTGGGACACTGCATGCACTGCAGAGCCCGGCCCATTCTTTGCATATGTTCAGAAGGCACAGAGCATCACTTGGTGCTCTCATACTTTGGCTCCATACACAGCCTGATCCAGCCACACACAAAGGTAGTTATCAAGATGAGGGTCACATTGGGTATGCCCATTCCCCCATTGTCTGGCGACTTGTATACAGTGACCCATCAAACCCTTTCTATCTTGGATCCCCATATGAACCATAAATCTGTTCTGGTAATCACCAGGGTGGCGGTGCCGGTGATGGGCCACACCTGCGCCACATACAGGTGTCCCAAGAGCACTTTGCATCGAATTACAAGGTTCATCCCTGTTATTGAGAGAGATCGCTGCACCCACAGACCCAATTTTTGCGATCCACTCCTACCAATTCTTGTTGCATGCCATGGCTCCTCCAAACCAAATTCCCCAACACCTTCAGGAAATCAGGTGTGACTGTGAAGGGATGGTGCACTGGTTTGGCCAGTTACCGGAGCATTGTATTGCTCTTCTTCCAGTTTACTCTGGGGCCAGATGGAGACTCAAAATGGCCACTGATCAGTCTGCAGACCAATCACATGTCCGAACATAAGACGGTGACATCATCCATGTATATGGAAGCTTTGACCTGAATGCCTCCACTGCCTGGCAATGTCATTCTTCTTATGCCTTCGTCCTTTCGGATAGATTCAGCAAAGGGCCCTAGACAGCACACAAATAAGACTGCAGAGAGTGAGAAACTTTCTCTGACTCCAGATTTCATAGGGAAGCTATCTTCTTCCCACCCACTGATTTGAACTGCATTATGGATGTCTTTGTAGAGCGGTTTCATTCAATCCCAACGCCCATTTTTGAGATCATGACCATCATGTACGTACAAGATATCTGACCAAAAGCCTTTTCCTGGTCTAAGCTGACCAGGCAGGTGTCCATCCCCCTGTCCTGTACATCTCTGAGCAGTGTGAGGTATCAGAGATTTTCGTACCCGATACTGTGCAGGTTTGGTCTGGGTGGATTACCTGCTCCAGGGCAGACTTGACTCAATTGGTGATAGCCTTGAATAGATTTTGTAGTCAATGTTTAAAGCATTTAGGGCCTGAGCCATTCATCAATGTATGAGCAAAAAGTAGACAGGTACCTAAATGAAATGGTGGGGGCAGAGACAGAGGGAGAAGCATAAGTCCACAGGCAATAGGTCATAGGTGGATATGGATGGGTGGGTAGAAGATAAAAAAACTGGAGAGTAATAGAGGGAGGGGATATCTTTCTGAATGGAGAGAGAAGTGGGTGGGGAGCTGGAGGAAAGTGGATATATGGATAGAGAAGGGGTCTAACAGAAAATGGAGAATTTGCCATCTGGTTGGAGGTGCCCAGTCAGAATATTAGGTGTTGTTTCTTCGATTTGCAGGTGGCCTCTGTTTAGCAGTGCCTGGAGAGACATGTTGGAGTAGGAGTGGGGTGTGGAATTGAAATGGTTTGTCACTGGGAGGTCCTTTATGTTACATGTTTGAGAATTTGTGGTCATAAAGCATATATAGTAAAACCCGTGGTATCCAGGCACCTTGGGGATTGGTAGATGCCGGTTCAATGAATTTGTCAGTGGCTTGAGATTGTTACGAGATTGGCAAACTGACTGCTAAGGGGTGTCAATGTTAAACTTTTGTATTATTTTTGCCTATTTATTTTCCATGGTTTTTTTTTGCCAGTTGCTTGAAGCTGCTGGTTTTTGAATTCTGGATAACGGGGATTTAACTATATACAAAACTTTGGAATTTTTTGGCAGCTGGCTCTTGGATAGTTATTCCCTTTTTCTTCCAAGGCCAAGCGAGCAATTGACAGCATTTTTCACCTCTGATAGGCTCAAATCACAGACATTTACCTCCCAATTAAATATATTGAATCCTTTTCCAATTCAAACCATTCACATTCAGACTATTTATTTAGTTTAGTTTATTAATTACACTGTTTAGAGAGCTTAGGGAATATCAAATGATCATATATTTTATTCCTCAGCTATATTTCACAGATGGTGGCTGTTCTCTTTGCTTGGGTGGGCTGAATTGTACAGAATTGCCCATGTCTGACACTGAATATCCAAAGTTGCAGAGTGTAGGTGGACAGTAAAAGTGAGCAATTAAAGGTTCACTGTTTTTAATGGTTTTTATGAGGGTATCTCCAGCTTTGGTGCTGATACAATACTGAGTGAATCCTGGGAGAATTCGGAAAGGCTTTGGCACCATACATCCAGATTAAATGAATAGGCAAGGGAATGGTAGATAGAATGTATGCAGCAAAATGTGATCTCATCCTCTTTGATAGAAAAAGCATATTTTAAATGGTGAGAGTTGAACAGTATTAGTGCGCAGAGGTGTCTTTTTATACATGAATCACAAACAGATAACTTGCATCAAGCAGTTAGGAAGGCAAATTATTGCAAGGGGATTTGTGAATATGAATAGAGATATCACGGCCGCGTACTTACCTGCATTGGGAGTGGTGCCAGTCACAACTGATGACGCATCCAAGGGGACGCACGGGAGTAACAGCGCATATGTGCAGAAGGCGTTTCTCTGCCCTCAGTGTGACAAGTTAGAAGATGAAATTCAGTTTACCTGTGGCGCGTCATTCAGAGCAGATTGCCTGTGAAGTGGAGGATGTTTTAGTGGATCCGCATGATAATCTCCCAAATGACATCCTTAATCAAACCATATTGCTGAATCACTAGCTCATGATAGCCTAGGGGATAGGCAACTATTGTAGTTGTTGAGGAGGTGGTGCAGGCTAGCTGGAACAGGCCCTGTTTAAGGAGATTTTTGGAAACAGAGGTTCCTTCAATATTTACCTTGTCAAGTTCAAGGATATTTGGAGTGTCTTTCGAATGTCCACCCTCGATCATGCGACCTCAGTATGTCCCTCCAACCCTTGAGGGATGAACACACCCTAATAAGTCATGTGTTCTTTCATTCGGGAATGATTCTCATAATCAAAAATATGGCCAGAGGTCACTCACGTTGGATTTCGGTCTCAACAAACTTTTCAGTGGGTTTTCACATTTGCAAATATGGCAAATTCCATTTTGGGAGCTGATTTCTTATCACATTATTCTTTGTTAGTGGATTTGAAAAATCACTGCGTCATGGACCGCAGCTCTTGCATGCAAGTGAGCTGCATCTGTCATCCCTCCAATGTCATCAGCCACCTGACAAGCCTTCAACCTGGCTCCTGCCCTTTCTGACCCTCACCTATTAACCCCATTGTATCACCATACAGATATTAAACATACAGTAACCCATCATGTAGAGACTCGGGTTCCTTCAGTTGCCACATGGGCTCGTAGATTACTCCTGGACCATCTTAAAATCACCAAGGCAGAATTTGACCACATGCAAGAGCAGGGTATAGTGCACAAATGTGACAGCTGCTGGGCTTCATTGTTGCATATAGTTCCAAAAAAATCACCTGGGGATTGGTGGCCTTGTGGTGACTATCATGCCCTGAACAATTCCCCGTGCATGACCAACGCAACATCCCAATTTACAAGACCTTTCAGCAAACCTCCATGGCAAACATGTATAGATCTAGTCCGAGCTTACTATCAGATTCCAGTTGAGCCATCTGATGTTGCCAAGACGGCGGTAATTACCCCTATCAGTACATTTAAGTTTCTGTATTTGCTGTTTGGTCTACAGAATGCAGGTCAGATATTCCAGTGGACCATGTACTCACCGGCCTCGATTTAGTGTTTATTTATTCCACGATATTCTAGTTGCAAGAGTGGATAAAGAGGAGCACAAGTGCCACCTTATCTCATTGTTTCAGAGGCTTAATGAGTTTGGCATTGTGATCAATCCCAGTAAATGCGTTTTTGCCGCTGCTGATCTTATATTTTTGGGACTAGAGTTATACAACATGGTATTTTGCTTGATGAATCGAAAGTGCAAGAAATTTGAGAATTTCCTACACCTGTTACATTTGGCCAGTTGCAATGTTTTTTAGTCCTTTCAACAATGTGAAGACTGACTTGCAAATGCCATGATGCTTGTACATCAAAAGCCCAACACCTTGCTCTTTCTTACCACAGATGTATCTGTCAATGTTGAGGGAACAGTGCTTAAACAATGAGTCCGTGGGCAACTGAAACCTTGTCACTGGCTCAGGCAAAGTATAATATGTTTGGTCAAGAACTCTTTGTCATCTATCTCACAGTGAAACATTTCCACTTTTTATTGGAAGGTCGTCCTTTTATCATTTATACAGACCACCAGCTTCTTAAGGATACTGCGAGTACAAGCACACATCTCTACTCACTCTGAAAAATTTGGCACTTGGACTTCATCCTACAATTTTCATCAGACATACAGCACATCCGAGGAAAAGTGAATGCCATGTCCAGGCTCAACATTGACGCCTTACATACATCTACTGCCATCGATTTCACCTCCGTGGCTCGTGAACAGCACACTGATCCCCATCTCATCTGGTATCATCAGATCAACTCTGGTCTTCTTCTTCAAGTTGTGAGGCTGGATGAATTAGGTGAAATTTTAGTCTGTGATTTTCCCACAGGAAGGCCTAGGCCTTTTGTGCTGGTGGCTATAAAGTGGGAGATTTTCATAATCTATCTCACCTTGGTGGAAGAAAATCAATCAAACTAGATATGAAACGTTTTACTTGGCCTCACGCTAAATGGGATGTTGGATTATGGGTGAGGACCTGCTTGTCACTGCTCTAAAGTCTCCAGACACATGAAATCCAAGCTGGGGGTTTTGTTGTTCTGGATTCCCATTTCCAGCATGTTCACCTAGACTTGGTAGGCTTGCTTCCGCCATCTCGGGGATATACTTATCTGCCTGCTCATGTGTGAGGACCAGACCAGCAGGTGGCAGGAGGCCATTCCTATCACTGACATCTCTGTGGAGAAAATCTCTTGGGCTTCCATCTTTCAGTGTTCCGGGCACAATTATGGCAGACCAAGGAACTCAGTTCAAGTCAGGTTGAATGCATAAAGGTTCCAGTCTGCACACCACATCTAAAGCACATTGCTGAGATTTCTGGTTTAGCTTTATATAATTTTTGTGGTGTGAGGTACAGTTGGAAATTGCACCAACCTGTACCTGGTATTAATAACAGCTGTCATGCTGTCCAGACACAGGTTTGACCAGCACTGCTCAGGGAGTGTTGTGCCCAATTCTAACTCTCACCTTTCCCTTGACTTGTGTAAGCTCGGTTCAGGCCCTCACTTTGGAATAGGAAATACATGGTAGAGATAAACTTGCACATATTTCCCTTTCGAATTAGAATCTTCATATCACTACACATGACAGGGCCATAGATCTTAGCTGAAGATAGCAGAAGAAAATTTTATGCGGGAAATCATATTTATTCATCAGCTGTTTGAATGACACGAGGTGTCCTTGTTCATAACAATCCTCGATACACCTGATCCCCTTCTGACACCAGGTGTCCAGGATCTTATTATCCAGAGTCATGGGTATTAACTTGTTCTGGGTCAAGTGCATTTTATGAAATATCCCCACCTTTAATCTGATACATTGATTTATTTTTTGCCATGTCTGAATTACATGTTTTAATATGGGTTATCTATTTTCCCTGATATCAATTTGGTATCTCATTTATATATAAACTCTCCTGCTATCTTTTCTTCTACCATGTGTTGTCCAATTTGTGCCCAGGAGGGGGTACCACCTCCCTCTAAGTGTGAGACGATAAACCTCGACTGGGCAGTCCAATAATATTTTTAAAAATCCGGCAATTTCAGACCTCCCAATTTATAATCCCAAGTCAACTTTTCCATGGAGATTCTAGCCACCTTACCATTCCACAAGAGCTTTCTGACATATCCACTAAGCACCTTAAAGAAACCCTGAGGCAATGGAATAGGCAAGGATTGAAAGAGGTACTGTTGTCTTGGCATCACTTTCATTTTAATACAATTAACTCTGCAGGGCAGGTCCTCCTCAATCTTCCTGAGCAAAGGAAGATAAATGAGTTTATATAAATTGCATAGATCCTTATCCACTTTTATCACCAAATATTTAATGCCCCCTTGCGGCCATTTAAATTGACTCCCTTGTTGGTATTGTCTGTAATCCCCCTCTGTCAAGGGCATGATTTCACTCTTATCCAGATTTATCTTATACCCAGAGATCCTCCAGTGTGGTCCGCAGTTTTGCCAACGACCTCCCCCCCCACCCCACTGGGTCAGTCTAATATACTAACATTTTATCAGTGAATAAATTGATTTGATGCTCCTCCTGGCCCTCTTTAAACCCCTTTATATCTGGTTCCCGTCGAATGCTTCTGCCAATGGTTCAATAGCTAGTGTGAATAATTCTGAGGACAATGGGCAGCCCTGTCTACTGGACCTGCCCAGCAGAAACACTAGAGATGTTTGCCCGTTCATAATAATTTTAGCTTGGGGTTTACAATAGACCGCCCTTACCTATTTAATAAATGGTTGTATAAATGTATTTCTTTATCAGATTCTTGGAATACCTAATTCCCTGATCTGTCATATATTTATTTAACTCCACTTTAAATATTTCTAATAAGTGAGCATAACTCTCACACGGGCTCGTAGATTACTCCTGGACCATCTTAAAATCACCAAGGCAGAATTTGACCACATGCAAGAGCAGGGTATAGTTCACAAATGTGACAGCTCAGAGAATTCCAGGATAAACTCAAGCAATCAATGACAATTGTTCTCAGAATAAAAATAATGAAGATCAAGTTCAAGACTAAACTTTTCACATAACTAGCCAGTTGGACTCTCTTACCAAGCATCTAATAGTGAAGACCAAAGTAATTAGGCCGCATAGAGATGGGCAAACATGCTGCCTTTCTATCCATGATCATATTAAACAGTGGGCAGTTTTATGGGGCCTGCCCTTGGTCCTTTTTTTGTGTTCCAGTGACACCCACATCCCATGAACAAATGGAACGGGATGGAGATCATGCAGAAGATAAAGTAAAAGTGCAAAGGAAACCACAAGGTAGACAATCATTTATCAAAAGAGATAGCAAAATAATAAAATCTACACATGAATGCAGAACAAGGAAGATATGAAGAAGGTGAAGACAAAGAGATGGGGAGGTGAAGGATCCTGGTTAAGGGAATGACAGAATCTTATATTTATTTACAGAGGCTTGTTTTAAAATTCTGCTGCTTTTATAATCCATCATAAAACCTTTGTCTTGGGTTCAAAAGACTCTCAGAGCCGATCAGACCTCATTTCAATTGGAAAAACACTCATTTAAAAATATAAAAAGGAGCAGATTAAATTTTGAGACAATTCAAAAGCAGGTGTAAGTGTCGGCTGATAATTATTGTTTAACATTGTATGTAGAAAATGAGATTAAATATTGGATTGAAAGAGTTGAAATTCAGTTTAGTTTCTTTAAAATTTAAAAATAAATTTGGACATACAGCACTGTTATAGGCTCATTTGACCCTACGAGTCTGTGCCACCCAATTTACACCCCATTAACCTCCACCCCTGGCACATTTTGAAGGGTGGGAGAAAACCAGAGCCCCTGGGGAAAACCCATGCAGACATGGGGAGAACATACAAACTCCTTATAGACAGCGCGGGATTCAAACCTTAATCCAGTCCTGATCGCTGTCACTGTAAAGCCGTTGTGCTAACCACTACACCAATGGTGCCATCTTTTGTTTATTGTCCTTTATTCTGAGATGCAGTGAAAATCTGAATACACACACACGAGAGACCTGCAGATGCTGGAATCAGGAGCAATAAACGATCTGCTGGAGTAACGAACTCATCAGACTGAACAGTAGCAGTGGAAGAGAAAGAACAAGCAACTTTTCAGGCTATAACACTTCATCAAGTATAAATCTTAGTTTGATGTGCTATCCAGGCACTGCAAAAAAGTCAGCACTATTTGGCACCATTTTGGATTTACAGAAAACACAGCAAGATTAGTCATGAAGGACATAAATTAATTATAAATGTTTAAACTATACAGAATAAATTATAAAAAATAAAGATCAAATTATATAATATAAAATTATAGGCTTGCCAGACAGACAGAGAGCTAAATATTGATTGAGGATGCTTAACATAGATGAAAGAAAAGGTTCTTTACTTTAAAGTTGTTGTAAACAGCCATGAGGCATGCCATGAGGTTGCAAGCCTCCATTACAGATCTCTCATGCAGCAGTCTCACCATCTGTGACAACCCCCTGCTGGCAGCCAAGTATAATCAAACAGGAACTATGATCTAGTAGCAAATGGAAACATGATCACTATCATTACATCTCCCTTTCTTAAAACAAAAGTAGCTTACTTGAACTAACCTGTTTTCTTTATATAACTCTGCAATTTTAACTTTAACACCAGGAACTTACATTTTAATTATTATCAACATCTGTTGCTGTCTGTAAGGGGTTTGTCCTGTTATGAGCCCAGAGGACCCCAAAACCCAGCAACAATAGATAGGCACCATGACAAAGGGTTACTTAAACAAAAGTTGCTTTTAATGATCTTTGAACATGAAAATAGAATCAAACTTTAACTTATCTCTGTTGACTCACTTAACCTACTTAACCCCCTTCTAATTCTAAGCGCACATGTGCGTAATGTGTGTGTAAGTTCAGCAAAGTTCTTTGGTTCACAGTCCAATCTCACTGGTCGAAGGCAATTTTTGTACTGTGCACAGAAGTTAACATTAATAAAGTTCGCCAGGCTTTGGTGCTTAACAGGTAAATGGTTACCACTCAGAAGGTTTCTTGTTGGTTTTCACAGAGAGAGAGAGAGAGAGAGAGAGAGATTTTTTCTTGTTTCAGGTCACCACAGAGTTCCTTTTTGTTTTTCCTATTCTGAGGGAAACACCGGACAGCCAGTCCTCTCCTTTGACCAGGCCATCTTCCAAAGCTTGCCAGCATGTCCCTCTGGAACCGATGTCTCTCTCTCCTCTCTCTCTCTCTCACTCCCTCCTCTCTGAGAGCAAAGCCTGCTTTTTTTCTGCTCTCTGCCTGCAAAGATCACATGACCTTCCAGACAGTAAGTTCTGTTTTCCAGACAAAGCTGCTACATCCTGTTGTTACATTTGTTGCCTTTTCAAACATTCCATCATGAGCCTCTGAGCATCTTGCAGAAGCTCCTGCAAAAATTCTGTGTTTTAAAGTGTTTGTGTATGACCTGCTCTAACAAACCTTTCCCAATTTATCTCCCAAACACCTCTATATACTGTCACAGTATGTTCTCCCTGTGTCTGCCTGGTTTCTTCTGGGTGCTCCGGTTTCCTCCCAACCCTTCAGAACTTACGGGGTTGTATCTCAATTATGTAATTGGACGGCATGGGCTTGTTCACCAGAGTGGCCTGTTACTGTTCTGTATGATCTAAATTTAAATTGAAAAAATTAAATTAAATTTAAAATTAAATTTAAAGATGTAAGAGATGTTGTTGAGACCCCGTGTTAATCAGATCTGTTAAGACTCTGAAGCATTGTATGTTGTGTCCTGCCCTGGATCAACAACTTGTTAAATATGCTGAACGACTTTGATTGTAATCATCTCACCATCAGTTTGTCCCCATTTAGGCCTATTCATTTGAAACCTTATTGTGTGAATGAACTTCAACACAGTCCATGACTAATTTGATAAAAACATTATTAATCAGTGCCCAAAAACAAATTAAATTTTATTCCACAGATGTTGGTGCTGGAATTTTCAAAATAATATACAAGGTGGAGATGTTAACCTTTTAATGTCAAGTATTACGAGCTCCCATTTCATTTAATGTGAGTATCACTTTAAGGGCAACAATTCACAGCTTTGGAAAGACTGGGTGGCAACAGCTTGTGCAGGCTGTACCCAAATTTGCTACTTCATAGAAGATAAAGAACTTTGGGTGCTTTCTCCAGGGACACAGGTGGTGACAGAGTCATGTGTGTGTAACACTGAAGGAACAGGACTAATTGACCAGTGACCATCTCATTGAACATGGAGCAGGAGTGACTCTCTGTGATAATGGACAAATCGGCTGATTCTCCCTGACATGAGAATTATTGAACCCCACCATGACCAAAGGAAAGGTCACTTTGATTGACCCATGTTTCACCTTGTATTCGTATGTATGAGTTCTTAGACAACACATAGATGAAAGAAAAGGTTCTTTACTTTAAAGTTGTTGTAAACAGCCCATGAGGCATGCCATGAGGTTGCAAGCCTCCATTACAGATCTCTCATGCAGCAGTCTCACCATCTGTGACAACCCCCTGCTGGCAGCCAAGTATAATCAAACAGGAACTATGATCCTTAAGACCTTGCTAGTAGCAAATGGAAACATGATCACTATCATTACATCTCCCTTTCTTAAAACAAAAGTAGCTTACTTGAACTAACCTGTTTTCTTTATATAACTCTGCAATTTTAACTTTAACACCAGGAACTTACATTTTAATTATTATCAACATTGTTAACATTTTTTAAACATTTGCACTAAAACTTGAAGCGCGAATAAGATAGCACTACTTCATTCCATAAAAGGAGTCTTTAAATTTGCTCAATGAGTCTCTTAGGAGGATTCACATGTTTTGACGATCTCCTAATTGATTGTCCTTGAATCTGAGTTGTTGCCTCAGACGATGTCTTCTCAGCTGTGTATTCAGGTTGTTCAACAGTATCCGTCTTTCCATCTACTGTGGCTGGTACCAATTGAAGATCTCAACGATTTCTTCGCAGAGCAGCACCTTCATCTGTCTTAATGGTGTATGATCTTGGCTGGACTTCACTAAGGTCAGTTCCCTTCTGAATCCATAAGTTTGTTTTGTCTTTTAGCCTTACTTGGTCACCAGTATAGAGTTCCAGAAGGATTTTTGTTCCTCTGTCAGAGTAATACTTTTGCCTTTCTTTCCGTTGTTCTTTGAATTTCCTCACTTCCTCCCCGTTTTTGTTTTTAGGAGATTCTCCTGAATGGGTAGGTATGATATTATTCTACATCCCATAAGAAGTTGTGCTGGTTACATAGCACACTTGAGTGGCACTGTGCGGTATACTAGTATGCTCTGGTAGAAGTCTGTTCCACTGTCATTTGCCTTGTTCATCAGTCTTTTCACTGTCTGCACTGATTTTTCCACTAGACCATTGGACTGTGGAAAATGAGGACTTGACGTAGTGTCACTCTTTGGCAAAATGTTGGAACTTTGAATTGTAAAACTGGGGTCCATTGTCTGTGAAGACTTTGCTTGCCACACCATGTCTGAAGAATATGGCTTTCATACCTGTTATTACACCATCTGCAGTGGTGGTGTTTAGTCTACACACCTCTGGATACAGGGATACAAGATAGTCCTTCCCTTGACATTTGAATAGGTCAGTGCCTACCTTCTGGTAACGTCTGTATGGTGCTGGGTGAGGCTTTAGTGGTTCTGCAGGATTGCTTGCTTGATATTTCCAACATATTGTACAGTTCGACACTTCATTTGCTATATCATTGTTGATTCTTGGCCAGTGCATCACCTCTTGAGCTCTTGCATTTTTCAATTCCAAGATGTCCTCCATGGAATCTTTTTAGCATCTCTTTTCCCCGAATCTTTGGGATAAGGATTTTACTTCCTTTGTAGATAATGTCTTCAACCACTGATAGTTCCACCCTGCAGTTCCAGTACTCTGCATTGTAAGGTGAGCAGTCCTGCTTCATGTTGGGCCATCCATCCAAGATGTTTTTTTCGCTCAGTTGTCTTAGCGTTTCATCTTTGTTTGTCTCTAACTTCATGAGCTCCATTTTTGCATCTGATATGGACAGTGTACTTGTGATCATGTCCAAGAAAGTGTTCACTTCTTCATCCATTTTGATTTTTGTGGGCTCTCTTGTGTCAACAGCGCTAGACAACGTGTCTGTGTGTACGTTAACTTTCCTGGAGTGTACGGCACATTCAGTGTATAGTGTTGCAGCCTAATCATCATTCTTTGTATTCTCAGTGAACATTCATTTAACGGCTTTTGGAACAATGCAAATAAGGCTTATGGTCAGTCTCTACATTGATTGCTTGTCCTGACACAAACTGATGAAATTTTTCACAGGGGTATGTGATGCTGTGCAGCACCTTATCAGTTTAAGCGTATTGCGTCTCCGTGTCTGTCATTGAGCGTGATACATACACAATGGGTTTCCAGTCATCATATTTTTGGAGAAGAACTGCACCGAGCCCACTACGTGATGTGTCTGATGATACCTTGATGGGTCTCGCTGGGTCGTAAAACCTCAGAACTGGTTCCTCTGTGAGCAGTTTCTTTAGTTCCCTCCATGACTTTTCATGGTCATGATCCCACTCCATTCAATGTTCTTTTCTGTTAGTCTTCTCAATGGAGCCATCTTTTCTGAGATGTTGGATATGAATTTACCCAGATAGTTGACCATTCCATTAAACCTCTGTACATCCTTTTTGAATTGTAGCCTTGGCATGTTCCCAAATGGCAGACACTTTTCTGGGATCTGGTCTGATGCCATCACTGCGAATTATATCTCCTACAAATGTTAGTTCAGTCACCCCGAGCTGGGATTTCTCTCTATTCTGCTTCAGGTTTGCTTTCCTTGTTGCTTCCATCACTTACCGTAGTCTCTCATCATGCTCCATTCTTGTAGTTCCCCAAACTGTGATGTCATCCATTGAGGTATCAACTCCGTCCAGGGGCTCATAGACCATATGGATAGTTTTGTGATACATTTCAGGAGCTGAGGCAATTCCGAATGGTCACCTTAGGAATCTGTATCTGCCAAATTGACTATTGAATGTGCACAGTCTCGAACTTGCTTCGACCAATTTCAACTGCCAAAATCCTGATGATACATCTAACTTGCTGAAAAACTTTGTATTTGCAAACTGTGACATGATTTCTTCACATGTTGGAAGGTTAAAGTCTTCTCTCTTTATTGCTCTGTTTAGATCTCTTGGATCCAGGAAAATTCTAAGCTTTCCATTCTTTCTGTCCACAACGACGAGTGAACTCACCTATTTCTTTGGCTCATCTATCTTCTGAATCACGTTTAGGCTTTCCATTCTGTCCAACTCTGCCTTTAGTGCCTTTTGAAGTGCAAATGGAACTTTTCTGTATGGATGTATTATTGGTGGCACACATTTATCCACTATGATCATGTGTTCTCTTGGAAGACCCTGAAATAGGTCATTGCACTCTTTCATGAGTTCATCATAGACTGCCTCTCCTTCACTTTCCACAATGAGGACTCTTTTTACCAGGTTCAGTTACAGGCTGTTAAACCTAGTATGGCCTGCACATCCTTTGGTACCACGATGAATGCTAGCATGTGCTCTTTGTCCTTGTGTTTCACTTTGACAATACATTCTCCTTTCACTGGTATATCGGTACCTGAATATCCTCTCACCTTCATTTTTGTTCCATACATCTTTGATCTGGGTCTAATCTTCTTAAAATCAATCTCTGATTTTACATTAATTTGTGCTCCAGTATCCAATTTATCTGAAATGCATATGTCATTCACTTTTAATCTCAACATCCAGTCTCTGTTTTCTTCTTGTTTTCAGTTACAACATCTACATAGAATTCCTCTATCTCCCTTTCATTTACTGCATGAACCTTGCTTTGTTGCACATATTGCATGTTTTACCATATGCTGGACTCTTTTTTGCTAGGTGTTGTGTACCACATAGACAACATGGCTTTCAATTGTCCCTTTAATTTTTGTTCACTGGCTACACCTCTTTCCACTTTGGCGCTCTTTTTGTTAATGTCCGTTCTTGCTCATTGCATCCACGTTGCAGCTAGTTTCACTGAACAGTTCATTTGCCTGTGCTTTTAGTTTCTGTCGCCCTACAGAGTGCTATGAATTTTTCCAGGTCTAGATTAGATTATTATCTGGAATACAACACACAAGTCTGTCTTTTATCAGCGAGTCAGTCAGTCCACAAAATTCACACATTTTGCTTCTGTTTCTCAATTCAGTCACATACTGATCAATACTTTCTTCCGTTTTCTGTACACATGAAAAATCTGTGCCTCTCAAACGTCACGTTACATTTAGATATGCAGCATGTCTCAAACGGTTCCATTATTTTTTCCAGTTTAATTTTGTCTCTTTCAGCAGCAAATGTGAAGTTATTATACATCTAGTGGCTGTAATCTTTCCATTTTTCACTTTGTTAGCTTCTCTTCACTGATCAGTTGCTGACTTTAGATCTTCCCTTTTAAAGTATTTCCTTCATCCCACTTCTGACACCATGTTTCATCTGCACTCTACTCTCTTTTTTTTCTTTGGCTTGGCTTCGCGGACAAAGATTTATGGAGGGGTATGTCCACGTCTGCTGCAGGCTCGGTGGTGATTGTCAAGTCTGATGCGGTACAGGCAGGCACGGTTGCAGCGGTTGCAAGGGAAAATTGGTTGGTTGGGGTTGGGTGTTGGGTTTTTCTTCCTTTGTCTTTTGTCAGTGAGGTGGGCTCTGCGGTCTTCTTCAAAGGAGGTTGCTGCCCGCCGAACTGTGAGGCGCCAAGATGCATGGTTGGAGGCGAGATCAGCCCACTTCTGCACTCTTATCGACTGATCCACTAAAAGGGTTATAATTGCTGAAGAAGGCACTCGTCTGAAAAGGACATTTCTCTGAAACACCTTAACCAGGGTGTCATGAGTAATCAACATTCTGTTACCCCTGGTCTCTTTCACCAACTTCACTAATTTCATCTAAGGCCTGCGTGCTTCAACCACTTAAAGCCTACGTGTCTCACCATTTAAAGCCTGCATTGTCCTACCATTTAAAGCCTGTGTGTCTCATTATTTAAAACCTACGCATCTCACCATTATAACAGACTGAGAAAGCTGGTGTTAGTTGAGGAAATTAAAAGATGCATTCCTAATGCCATAAAAGCATATTTAGATGAAAAATGTTTGGAAACTTGGCAGGAATCTGCTAAATTAGCAGATGCATATGCTTTAACCCACAAGGTTAAGTTTTTTTTTACCAAGTAGAACCTTCCAAAAGGGTGGACTATCCAAGTAAATTAGAAAATATATTGGGAAGTAATGAAAGGGCTAAAGATGAAGGAAAGCCTTTTCTACTATTGTAAGAAACCTGTGCTGAAAAAAAGGATGCAGCACCAGATGCTTGATTTAAAGAGAAGAAAAACATAGAAATCAAAAAGGTCCCAGACTTGCTGATAACATTAGGGATGAATTCAAATATTTTGTATCAGAGAGTTTGGTTTCAGTCAAGGAAGGGTCACCACAAGTGCCAGTGGAAATCCTTTGCGATACTGGGGCTGCGCACTCTTGCTGGAGAGTGTTTTGCAGTTTGGTGATAAGACAGCCACGGGTAAAATAAATTTGATATGAAGTCAGGTGGGGGGGTGGAGCCAGAGTCAATACCTCTGCACAGGATAGTGTTTAAATCAACATTAGTTGATGGACCTGTTACAATGGGGATCCAATCAAGTTTACCAGTGGAAGGACCTTAGTTGTTATTAGAAAATGACCTTGCAGAGGGTAAAGTTGTCCCTGTGGTGTGGTTGACAGCTAAATCAGTCATTGATGAGACAAAGACAGATTCTGATATATATCCTGCCTACACTGTGACTCGTGTTATGTCTAAAAAGCTTGCCAGTGCAGATGGTCCTATGCAGACTGATTTCACAGGGACCGCAATCTGTAATAGTCCAAAACAGCACTCAAGTTGTAATGACCTGCCAAAGACTTTTCATTCTTTATTGGACCAGAGTTCTGGTTTTAAACCTGAGTGCAAAGATTTGTCGTTATCCCAAAAATAGTTTATAGTGGGGCTGAATAAAGATCCTGATCTTACTAAAGTGAGAGATAAGGCTCTCTCTGATGATGAAATTAAGAAAATACCAGTTGGATATTATTTCAAGGATGACATGTTGATGAGGAAGTAGAAACCACTTGATATCCATGCCAGTAAAGAATAGCCAGTTGATCACCAGATTTTCTTTCCTAAAGGCTATAGGAACAAAATTTAATCTTGGCCCACAGCACGCCCTTGGGTGGTTATCTTGGTGTAAGGAAATCTATGTCTAAGATTACGAAACAATTCTATTAGCCTAATTTAAGAAAAGATGTAGTGACATTTTGCCAGACATGTCACATTTGCCAGGTTGTGGGTAAACCCAATCAGGTTTCTCCAGTACAACCTATTCCTGCTTTTGACGAACCCTTTTCTAAAGTTATTGTAAATTGTGTTGGCCCATTGCCCAAGACAAAAGCTGGGAATCCGTTTTTGTTAACTGTCATGTTTCCAGAAGCAATACCATTTAGACATATTAAAGCTAAAGCTGTGTCAAAAGCTCTTATAAAATATTTCACTTTAGTCAGTTTGCCTAAAGAGATTCAATCAGACCAGGGAAGTAATTTCATGTTGGGGCTGTTTCAGCAGAGAGTTACATCCAGAATCTCACAAAGGGCCTTGGACAAGTTCCATTTGACCCTCAAAATCATGATGAGGACCCATTGTTTTGAGAATGAGAAGGACTGGGATGATGGTGTCCATTTGCTTTTGTTTGCAATGAGAGTCTGTACAAGAATCAGCCCTTTTGAACTGGTGTTTGGACACTAAATTAGAGGACCTTTAGTGTTGTTGAAGGAACAATTGGTTAATGAAGATATGCAGTTGAATTTGTAAATTATTTGTTTCAAAGTTTAAAGATCATTTGCAGAAAGCCTGTAAATTAGCTGGAGAATTTGAAAATGGCGAAAGGCAAAATGAAGGTCTGGTATGATAAAAAGGCTTGAGTGAGAACTTCTAAACCAGGGGATAAAGTGTTAATCCTTTTCCCATCAAATTTCAATCCCCCTTAGACCTAAATTTTCAGGCCCGTATGAGATAGAGTCAAAGGGGAATGAAATCACCTGATCAGAGACATAAAACGCAGAGTTGCCATGTCAACATGTTAAAACTTCATTTTGAGAACTTGGCTTTTAGCAAAGAACAGCTTTCACCATCAGTATTGGTTGTTGATAGAATTAAGGAGTCTAGGGACCATGAAATGATACAAGCTGACTCTTGTTAGGGCCACTTCAAATAAAACATTGTCTCAGTTCCTCTAATTCGATTGTTTTGCAGAATTTGGATGCTAAGTTGGCTCATCTTCAGCCCCAGGAAAAGGAACAAATGGAACAGCTACTTTTAAAATTTAGGAACCTGTTTCCAGATGTGCCAGGAGAACCTCAATAACTTGTCATGATGTTGATATTGGAGTTGTAAAACCTATCAAACAACATCGATATTGAATGAATGCTGAAAAGTGCAGACTGGTAGATCAAGAGATTGGATATATATTAAAAAATGACATTATTAGATGTTCTGCCTCAGATTGGAGTTCACGTTACGTCCTGGTGCTTTAACCAGATGGGACGGTTAGATTTTGCACTGATTATAGGAAAGATAATGCGGTAACAAAGACAGATGCTTATCCTATCCCAAGGTTGGATGATTGTGTGGGCAAAGTTGGAAAGACTAAGTTTCTTACGAAGGTGAACTTCATAAGAAGTATTCCCTTAACAGACGGGCGAGGGAAATTTCTGCATTTGTGACCTCGTCAGGGTTATATGAATACAAAGTGTTACCATATGGAATGAAAAGTGCTCCAGGGACATTCCAAAAAATGATTAATTCTGTGATTCAATGTTTAGAGCATATGAATGCTTATATTGATGATTTGGCTACGGGAAATGACATTTGGGAAGCATATATCCCTGAATTGGACAGACTTTCAACTTTCAAAAGCAAACCTTACTATTTAGCTAAAAGTGAATTTGGCCATGCTACTGTTACTTATCTTGGTTATATTGTTGGTCAAGGCAAGTTGGCAGAGGATTTCTGAATTTCCCCTTCCAATGGGTAAGATAACTGTTAGGAGGTGTTTGGGAATGGCAGAGTACTATCGAAAGTTCTGTAAAAACGTTGCCTTCCTTTGGCTAAACTTCTGAAGAAGGGTGAAAAGTTTGTTTGGACGGGACTTTGTCAGGAAACATTTGATAAACTGAGAGCCATTTTATGTCACCAGCCTGTGCTTAAGTCACCTGACTTTGAGAAGCCATTTTCTTTAGCAGTAGATGCTAGTGACAAAGCTGTGGGAGCAGTGTTATTACAAAAGAATGGTTGTGATTATATTGACCATGCAGTGGCTCACTTATCCAGCAAATTCAATGAACATCAAAACAATGATTCTATCACAGAGAAAGAATTTTTGTCACTTGTACTGGCTTTGCAATGTTTCTATCTGCACAGCTTCGGGACCACTTGTTGTGTACGCTGACCATAATCCCTTAGTAAAATGAAAAACAAAAATAGATCATTATTAAACTAGTGTTTAATTCTGTGGGAATATGATTTAATGATAACTCCTTAGAGGCAAAGATAATGTAATTGCTGAGAGCCTTTCTAAATGTTGTTTGCAATGTTTTGCAGCAAAACGAAGTTTATTAATTCATATGTTGCTGAAAGAAATATATTTGTCTCTATTATATCATGTAACAATAGTGAAAGTATTATTTCAAACAATGTAGTTTGCAGATAAAATTTTGCCCTTACAGAGCAACATTTTCTTTGTTGGGGGGAGGTATTAAGAACTCCCGCTTCATTTGCCGTGAGTATCATTTTAAGGGCGATTACAGGTTGCAATGACTCACCGGTTTGGAGAGACTGGGTGGCAACAGCTAGTACAGGCTGTACCCAAATTTGCTACATTGTAGAGGAGAAAGAACTTTTTCCAGAGACTCAGTGTGTGTAACACTGAAGGAACAGGACTGATTGACCAGTGGCCATCTCATCGAAGACGGAGCAGGAATGACTCTGTGTGATAATGGACAATTCAGCGGATTCTCACTGTCGCGGGAATTATTAAACCCCACCATGACCAAAATAATTTTTATTGACCCGTACCTGGGTGCTGGAAGCATCATGGAAGCCACGCGTTTCGTTTCCCCTATGCAAGGAAAAGGGGAGTTGTGACAGCCATTCATATAAAAGGATATTTCTCTCGAAGAAACTTGACAAGGATTTGTGAGTTTTTAGCGGTCTGGCCACTCAGTCGCTCCCATCTCCTTTATGATTACTTCTGTGCATCAGTTAAAAGTCTGTGTTTTGACAGTGGATTTCTAACACCAAATTTTGGAATGACTTTCCAGAATTGTGCCTAAGCTGGAATGTTTTGGGTATCACACACACACACACACACACACACACACACACACACACACACACACACACACACACACACACGGACACAAGTATATTCGCACATGGTTGGGTTGATTTGACAAAAAAATAACACTGCCTTGGTGAATTTCCATTGCTGCTGGTCTGCGACATAATACTCAGAACTGAGTATAAAAGACCAAACACATAATGCTGTAGTGGCGCTATGTCAGCACTACAACTCCCAGGATGCATAGAACCGGCCATGTGACGTCAGTGTGTGAATGACATCAGCACGTGTCAAGCAAGTGGTTCTGGCTTTTAAAATGTTGGGTGGGTGATGAAGAGTAAATCCATTTGATTCACTCTAGAAACACCTTGTGTGGTTATTTTGTCGTGTCCACTGCAATTCTATTGGCTACAATTGGTGACCTCGATGAGTTCAAAAAATGTATTTTTGGACAAACATGGACTTTACAGCTGTTGCTGTGAAGCTGCCACCTTTCCGGGCAGCTGAGCTTGAACTGTGGTTCCAACAGGCTGAAGCACAATGTCACCTTCACAAAGTCGAATTGGACACCACTCATTATTACCATCTTGACAGTGCCCTAGCCAGGCCATTGCTAAGAGGGTTGGCGACTACCTACGGGATCCACCACATACTAGCAAGTATAGCACTTTAAAACCACTTTTATAATGGGTATATGGAATGTCCTGTAGGAAAGCACAGCCAAACTACTACATTTTGATGGATTAGGAGACTGCACCCCTTCAGAACTAATGGATGAGATACCCAGGAACTGAGGAATGCAGCTACCTCACACCTATGGTAGATGCTTCTGCCTCCAATAAACTTGCTTCAATTCTGTTCTTTGGTGTTCTTCTGTGTGGAGTTCACATGTTCTCCCTGTGTCAGCATGGTTGTTCTGGATTCCTCCCATATCCTAATGCCAGTAGGTTTAAATTGTACATTAAAATTTTAAGTACATTATAAATTGTGTTGTACTTAAAATTCACCAGGTTCACTTGGCGTTTGCAAGTGAACACAGTATCGGAGTACTTGATAATATTTGAAAGGTCTGTCACCATCTCTGACCTAACCTGAGAAGGAGGTGAAAAATTGACTTCAGCATAAAAATCAAACACTCATATTTGGTCTGGCTGTTTTCAAGATGTGCCTCTGGGTGCTCCAGTTTCCTCCCACTTACCAAAGACAAACAGGTTAGTAGATTAATTGGTCACATGGGTGCATTTGGGGAGAGCAGACTCATGAAAGGCCTGTTTCCATGCTGTTAACAACCATTTGGTTACTCCAGGGACTTGTAAGCACTTCATTTTGGACACCTGAGGAGTTCTGAATTGTCAAAGGAAATGTAAAAGCTTAGTATTTACAGGACAGAAATAGGCCCTTTGGCCTAACTTGTTTATGCTGATGAAGTTTCCTACCCAAGTTGGTCCCATTTGCCTGTGTTAGTCCCACATCCCTAACCTTTCCTATCCATAAACTGCCTAAATATCTTATAAATATTTTAATTGTACGTTGTATAGAGTTAGATATAATTATAATGATTTAAAGGCAATTGGATGGATACTTAAGACAGGAAGGGTGTTACCAGGATACCAAGTGGGATAAAAGGATTTGTCACTGTGCACATCTCTGATTCTATGGGGACATAATAAACTGCAGATGCTGGAATTTGGAGCACAAAACAAACATTAGGAGCAAGTCACCAAGCCAGGCAGTGTTTGTGAAAGGAAAGAGATGGCCCTGATGCAGATGCTCAACTAAAAACACTGACAATATCTCCTTCCCTCCACACACGCTTTATGACCAGCTGAGATTCTCCAGCAGATTGTTTTTTGCCCTGTGACCATGTGACAGAACGTTATCTTGGTGTCTGATGTGCTATGAAGCAATGCTGTGTGTAACTCAGTCCTTTTATTTATTTCATTTAAATAATTGAATCCATTTGAAGGCCAAATATCTCTTTTAATTTTCAATTGCTTAGGTAGAACTATAAGGGGCACCATCTGTTCCTCATTGTGTTTATCAAGATACCTTCCAGTGGAACTTCATCCTGTACTTATTCAACAAGTGACTTACAATGGGATAGGGGGAATGTTTCCTCATTAAGTGATCAAAACCACACCTATTTTCCCCAGCACCAAAGTCCACTGGTCCATGATGCTAACAGTACTTTTACCATCCTCCATGCTACTGTGGGCAGAGTTCAACTGAACTCAGCACTTTCAAGAAATGAAAGTAAACAAAAAGGAATAATTTACAATATTCAGGAGGTCATAGATTTCAGATTTATTGTCAGAGTACATACATGACATCACATACGACCCTGAGATTCTTTTCCCTGTGGGCCAGACAGAATGACTACAGAATTCAGCCTATAATGTTTGTACTGGATTTGTTAGATGGCTTAGTATCTACCAGCACAAACAGAATGGACTGAATGGCCTTCTTCAGTATCAAAAATGTATTGTAGTTATGAGAATTATAGTCTTTTGTGTTTCGAAGCAAATTTGTATAATTCCAAAGCTTCTAACCTGAGGAAAACTCATTTGTGGCTGACCTCATTTTATTGGCTCTCAAGGTCATGCTGAAGGATACTATGATCAATATCATATAGCTTTGCAATTTTTAAAAATACGATTGATCCCCATGACAATGAGATAGACAACAGACTCGCCAAGGCAAATAGCGCCTTTGGAAGACTACACAAAAGAGTCTGGAAAAACAACCAACTGAAAAACCTCACAAAGATAAGCGTATACAGAGCCGTTGTCATACCCACACTCCTGTTCGGCTCCGAATCATGGGTCCTCTACCGGCACCACCTACGGCTCCTAGAACGCTTCCACCAGCGTTGTCTCCGCTCCATCCTCAACATCCATTGGAGCGCTTACACCCCTAACGTCGAAGTACTCGAGATGGCAGAGGTCGACAGCATCGAGTCCACGCTGCTGAAGATCCAGCTGCGCTGGATGGGTCACGTCTCCAGAATGGAGGACCATCGCCTTCCCAAGATCGTGCTATATGGCGAGCTCTCCACTGGCCACCGTGACAGAGGTGCACCAAAGAAAAGGTACAAGGACTGCCTAAAGAAATCTCTTGGTGCCTGCCACATTGACCACCGCCAGTGGGCTGATAACGCCTCAAACCGTGCATCTTGGCGCCTCACAGTTTGGCGGGCAGCAACCTCCTTTGAAGAAGACCGCAGAGCCCACCTCACTGACAAAAGGCAAAGGAGGAAAAACCCAACACCCAACCCCAACCAACCAATTTTCCCTTGCAACCGCTGCAATCGTGTCTGCCTGTCCCGCATCGGACTTGTCAGCCACAAACGAGCCTGCAGCTGACTTGGACTTTTTACCCCCTCCATAAATCTTCGTCCGCGAAGCCAAGCCACAGAAAAAAAGTCTTTTGTGTTTCGAAGCAAATTTGTATAATTCCAAAGCTTCTAACCTGAGGAAAACTCATTTGTGTCTGACCTCATTTTATTGGCTCTCAAGGTCATGCTGAAGGATACTATGATCAATATCATATAGCTTTGCAATTTTTAAAAATACGATTGATCCCCATGACAACTTAAACTCTTGGCACTGAACAAAGCAAACCCTAGTTATTTATTTGTGAATTTTTATGATTAATATTGAGTGTGCAAAAGAAAGGTTGTGTGCACATGAAATAAAGTGTTATGCTAAATAGCAGTCGAACTATTCTGAGTGATTTTCTGTTTTCTTTTCTATTCCACTGCCTTTGAGACCAGATCATGATCAGAAACCCTAGCTATTTATCATCATCTTTCTCCACCACACCAGACCCCTTGGTATGCAGGTACCAATGCTAATTTTAATGTTCTGTGTATCTTGGTTTGAGGTTAGTCAACAGGCAGAGAAACACTGGATTATACTGGAACTCCAAGGCTGGTAGAATAAAAAGGAGGGACAAGGCTGTTTGATACATGATAACCATGAAAAATCTTTTTGCTGCTATGCTAATATTTGCTGCATGAAAAAGGCTTCTCTTAACCTCAAATCAACAGCACCATGGTGAAAATGAATGAAACAAGAGGTAAACAGTCGATTAGTTTGAGTCACACTTTCCACAAAGGAAGATGGTTGTGGTTAGTGGAGAAGATAGTTATGGTTGTAGGGGAATGTAATGATGGTTATTGGGGAAGGTGTATGTGGTTATTGGGGAAGATGGTTGTAGTTATTGGTGAAGATTATGTGGTTATTGGTGAAGATTATGTGGTTATTGGGGAAGATGGTTGTTGTTTGTGGGGAAGATTGTGTGGTGTGGTTATTGGGGAAGATTGTGTGGTTATTGGGGAAGGTGATTGTGGTTATTAGGGAAGATTGTGTGGTGTGGTTATTGGGGAAGACTGTGTGGTTATTGGGGAAGATGGTTGCGATTTTTTGGAGTGGGGGGGTTGAAATATCACCAGCTCAAGGCATTACGCAGGAGTACCTCTGAGGAGTGTTTCAGACCAAGCTCTCCAATTATTTCATCAATTATCTTCCTTCCTCGATGCAGGAGTGGGACAGCTCACTGATAGCTGTGTAACATTCAATTTCATTCATGACACCCAGCAAATAAGGCAAAAAATAAATTAAAACAAACCTGAAGGAACTCAGTGGGTTAGACACATCCATGAGGGCGGGGTGTCAACATTTCAGGTTGAGAGGGTCCAGCAGAACTGAGAGCACAGAGTGAAAATAGCCAGTATAAAAAGGATGTGGAAATGGGAGAGGCAGGAGCCAGTAGGGGATTGGTGGACTGAAGAAGGTTGAAGAATGATGAGCAATTGGAAGTAGGTGGGAGAGATGGAGGGGTGGAGTTGGGAGACGGAGACTGCAGGAAGCGGGGGTGCATGGTGGGATGGGGCTTATCAGTGGAAGCAGAAAGACAAAGGAAAAGAAGAATTAAAAACCTGGTGCAGAAAGGGAAAGATGAAGGTGGAGATAGTAACTGGAGGGTGATAAGTGAGATTGCAAAGACAACTGATGCTGGAACCTGATAGGTAAAGGTACCATTATTGTCATGTAATACTACATTTAGAATGTAACATTCCTTAATTTTGTCTACCATAAGGAAGACAGAGAGTTGCCAATTTGTCCAGCACCCCTCACAGAATTGAGGCCTCAGTGAGGAATAAACTCACGACCCCTGGTTTACA
Organism: Narcine bancroftii; assembly: GCF_036971445.1. Taxonomy (NCBI): domain Eukaryota; kingdom Metazoa; phylum Chordata; class Chondrichthyes; order Torpediniformes; family Narcinidae; genus Narcine; species Narcine bancroftii. Next base: position 123,208,758 of record NC_091472.1, read on the forward strand.
AGACCAGTACTCTAACCACTGAGCTATCGGAACCTCTAAAAGGGGTTAGAGATAATGGGAACCAATAGGGGAGAGGTGAATAGCAGATGGGGACCAGATGTGAGAGGGGATTTGATGGTTGAAATGTGTAGGGAATAGGTGAAAGGAAGCAAAAGATCACAGGGATGACTGTGGGGATGGTGGGGGGAGATGCTGGGATTTTCCTTAAATCTGATTCTAGCACTGGTAGCCTTTGACTCCCCACTTACCCTCTTCCAGGAGATTTCCCCACCTCCCCCTCCTGTCCCTCCATCTGCCCATCATTTTCACCCACATGTTGGTTCCTGTCTCATCTCTCCCTCTCTCCATTTTATACTGTAAAAAGAGAATTCTGTGGACAGATCAGAGAGTGGAATTAATTTAATAACTAACAAATATCTACTCTGGGAGATTTAATTCTCTGTTTATCAATGTGCAGTGCTCCTTTTGGACAGTAGATTGTTGTGGTGTGTCTACTAGGTGACAATGTAACACTGACTCTTATTGGAACGCAGCATGAAACAGGAGTTTGAAGACTCAACACCATAGGTTCAGTTTTCTGCCTTCCTCTGATATACGTACAGTATGGCCTGCCTTGATGTTCAGTGAAGAAATTAGAGTAGCTATCTCGTTCTTGGGCTCAAAGGCGGGTTGCCAAAGAGGAGACCATTTTGTTCATTGCGCCTCTGCTGGTCAAAACAAATTTTGATATGGGTAGATTTTTCTGTGGAAGCTGTCTGATCCTTGGAGTACCTCCAGCTTCTTGTTGTGTGCTTCCAGATTCCAGCAACTTCAGTTTTTCTGTTTCTTGAGAATGTTAAAATGACAGGCCCGGTGAAGCTTTTCATGTAAAGGACACTCAGATCTCTCTGAACACCAATAAAGTAATAAATACTCTACTTTTCTATTCTCCCCTGTCCAAAGTAGATAATCTTATGGGAGCATTGCTTAAAAAAGAATTATTGAGGATTCCTACCATCCAGCACACAGTATCTTTGATCATCAGAAAGGAGGTACAGGAGCATCAAAATCAGAGCTGTCAGGCTGGGAAATAGTTTCTGCCCATAGGCTATGACACTGATGAACACTGTGATGCACAATCAATTACACAAAGACTGAAGTTGCTGAGATTGAAGGCTTTTATTTACAAGGGATAGACAGCATCCCTGTGTTGGTCACTCACATTGACTCGGACTCGAACTGGAGGCAGGCTTGTAGCCTTTATGGGGAAGAAAAAGGGAGGAGTCACGAGCCAGCCAGTGAGACCAGTGTCAACCAGGAAAGGTCATGACATTTACATATGGCATGCAAATATATACAATCGTGGTTTAACCACACAGTGTCCTGTGACCTTACATCTCTTATAACTGAAAACAAATTACATTATTCTGAAATATTCAGACATATTTTTATATATACATGTGATTATTATGTGTGTGTATTGTGTGCACTCCATGATTTGGAGAAACTGTTGCATCTGGTTGTATATGTACAGTCAAATGATAATAAACTTGAACTTGTATCTTGCTGCACCCACGATACTTCCATCAGCCTATCAGGTAGTGAAGCTGTCTTCTTGTGACCAATTGGAAAAAGGAGTGGACAAATTTGATACCCACGGATTAATTTTGGCGAGTTTCCTTCCAACTTACTACTTTTTGACAATGAGTAACCTTGAAGTTTTGAACTGTGAGAAATATAATTTTATTCAAAACCTCTAAGATATGTTTTTCTGGTATGTAATTAATCATAAGTTCCTAGAGTTTCCAGGATAGTCTTGGGAATTGGCAACTCTTGCCGCAGCCCAGATGGTGCTGCATTCTCAAGCAAGGAGGCAAATCAAAATCCAGTACATTGCTCTCATGAAGGACTGTTGCACTCTCTTCATACGCTGCCAAGCACACAACTAAATTTTAATTCACAGAACAAGTCCCCCTGCTCTGTAGCTAATTGAATTTGAACAGTGAGGAGGTAATTAATAGGTAGAATGAAATTCTACAGGATGTGATTAGCAGGGTAAAAATAGGTTTTAGTCGAGATTACAGTGAGGTTGAGAAAGGGGAAAGGTTGGAGGGAGGGAGTAGGGTGAAATGAAAGTGTTCTGATCTTACCAGTGTAGCAAGTGTCAACTAATCATTGAGTCATCAAATTATACAACACAGAAAAAGACCCTCTGGCCCACTCTGTACATATTGATGACCAAATAAGAAAGTAAAAAATAGGAGCAGGAGTCGGCCATCCAGCCTGTCGAGGCTGCTCTGCCATTCAATGAGATCATGGCTAATCTGATGATAGGCTCATCTCCACCTACCCCCCTTTTCCTCATATTCCCTTAATTCCCTTCCTATATAAAAATCTATACCACCTTGTCTTAAATATATTTACTGAGTTAGCCTCCACTGCTTCAACAGGCAGCAAATTCCATAGATTCTCCACCCTCTAGGAAAAGCAGTTCCTCCAAAATGGTCTCCTCTTTGGCAACCCGCCTTTGAGCCCAAGAACAAGATAGCATCTCTGTCCTACATCTACTACCCTGAATCTTAGTTCTAGTTCCCTAGTTCTAGTCTCTTCCACCAATGGAAACAACTTACCCACCTCTATCTTATCTTTGCCTTTCATAATTCGATATGCTTCTACAAGATCCCCTCTCTTTCTTCTAAATTAAAGTGAGTGTAGTCCCAGACAACTCAATCTCTCCTCTTAGTCTAATCCCATCATCTCCAGAATTAACCTGGTCAACCTCCTCAAAACCACCTCCAGAGCCAGGGCATCCTTCCTCACGTAAGGAGACTAGAACTGCATGCAGTGCTCCAGATGCAGCCTCACCAGTACCTCACACAGTTGCAGCATGACCTCCCTGCTACTAAATTCCATTCCTCTAGCAATGAAGGTCAACATTTCATTTGCTTTCTTGATTGCCTGCTGCACCTACAAAACCAACCTTTTGTCATTTATGCACAAGCACTCCTAAATCCTTCTGCATGGTAGCAGGGTGCAATCACTTATTATTTAAATAATAATCTGATCTCGACTTTTCCTTCCAAAGTTGATAACCTCACATTTATCAGCATTGACTCCATCTGCCAGACACTTGCCCACTCACTTAACCTATCTATATCTCTCTACAGACTCTCCATATCCTCTGCACAATTTGCTTTTACACTCTGATCTGTCTATTGACTCAATTCCATGTAAATGACCATCTACACTAATCCCATACACTGGAAAATGTATTGACTAATTTATTATTGACCTAAATATATACGCTGTGACATCACTTCAAGAGGAGTTGGTCCTAAAGGATGGTAAATTGCCTCAGATATGCTTTTCAAGATAGTGGAGACCAACATATCAGTATGTATTGTTCTGAATTATTCTTTAAGATCCAGAAAAATAGTTGCTACACTATACTGACAAAGTATGTTATTAATAAATAAGTCTTTCTCATGTCAAGACAGCATTATGCCTGTGTGTTTCTTCCACAGAAACTCTGGAAGTTTTTACAGAGATGTTCAGCACAGACTAGTAGGACCAAACTGGCCTGTTTCTGTGCTGTAAATGGTTATATGGCTATATGGTTATAATACGGACATAACCAAAATATCAGGACTGAACAAAAGTAAGCACAACCTTCTTCATGCCACAAAGACCCAATGTCTATCGCTGGAAGTAAAACTATTGCAAAATTTATCTTTACTTCCCCCCCCCCCCCCCCCCCCACCCCTCACCGTTCCCTTGCACTTTGCAGATATGCACATTTTTAAGTCAGGAAAAAAATAATTCCAAATGACTCTGTTTCAGACTCATTTCAGACTCAGCTCACGATAAATGAAGCTTTTGGCCTTCACTGCTGCTAGATCAAATTTTCTGCCTTGTCATTGGTATAAAATGTTGAAACCAGCAGACTCAATGTTGGCAGCCCTTGTCTAATCAACTAAAGGTAAAAGTCATTTCTTTTCTTGGACTTCAATAGCGGAGTCCAAGAAAATTTGCTGTTACTGCATTTTTGTTTATTGTGATCAGAATTCATTCATATTTCTTTGCAGAATATCTGAAATCAGAACCTGGGACTGTCAAACACTCTCAGGATAAAGCTGCTTTGAATCTGGGATGTCACAGGTTTACCCAGCATATTTGGATCCACATTAAGGTGAGATTCAAGAGAATTTTCAAATGATAGAGATTATCTCTTTCATGGTGTTGCTTGGAGGTTGATGGTAAGGCAAAATTAAATTTTCTGCTCATGGTGTTGATTGGCATTGAATTGGAAAAAGTAGATAAATTCCTTCAAGTTCTTCAGAGTAAGCGTGTCCAATCATCTCACCTGGACCCATCACAGTCATCACTGTCATGAAAATGCAGCATTGCCACTACTTTCTTCGAAGACTGAAGTTTGGCATTTTGCCTCCATCCCTTAGCCATTTTCACAAGTGCGTTATCGAAAGTTTACTTGCTGGATGCATCACAGCTCAATGAGGGAGCTGCTCTGCTGAAGATTGGAAGAAGCAGGGAATGTAGCTCAGGACATCATGCAAATTTCTCTCCCCTCCATGGACTCCATCTTCCTTTCTACAGACCATATGAAATAGAACCAAGAGTTTCCCATCTGGTCCATTGAGCCTTCTCTGTCATTCAATAAAATTCTGGCTGATCTGGCAGTTGACCACAGCTCCATTTACCCGCCTGTTCCCCATAACCCTTAAATCCTCTATTTTTCAAAAGTCTTAAATATAATCAATGAGACAACCTTCTACTACTACTTGGACCAGAGAATTCCACAGATTCACTTCTCTCTGGGAGCAGCAGTTCCTCCACATCTCTGTTTTAAATCTGCTCCCCTGATCTATCTTAGCTATTCCTTTCATAATTTAAATGTCTCAATAAGGACCCTGGTACCCTTGTACAAGACCCACCCTCATCATTCTACATTTTGTAATGGTGAAGGATTGCCGATTAGGATCTGTGGAACACGTCCACCTATTGCAAGTGGTTCAGACTCATGGCACCCATCTCCAAAAGTACCTTCTTCTTTCCTGATCTATAAAACATGAGTCTCCTTTTTTCAGCATTGAATTGTGGATGAGTTTGACGCACTCTTTCGTGCTTGATGGTTCGTCCAACTTCAAGTGCGTAAGAACAAAAATCCAGGTTATTGGTGCAAAGCATTGCAGGTGGAGGGCTGCATTCCCTTAAAATTAGCCTGTCTTCTCTCTAAGAAGATAAAATAACCCCCTTTTCCTCTGAAAGGCACTAAGTTATGGTGCTTTACAGCTTGGAAACTGAAACAACACCATTGTTGCTTTTGCCCTCTAAACCTTCTCATCCATGTGTAAGTGTACCCAGCTCTACCACTTCCATGATTCCATGTATGCAGCACCCTCTGTGTGGAAAAAAGTCTCGCCCTTGGGTCCCTTTTACATCCACTCCTCTCTCAGTTTAAAGCCTGAGAAAGGAAGCAAGGAAATTCCTTGACAAGAGGCTCAGGTCCGATACGTTGGTTATGTATCTCAGCCATCTTGGACGCTGCATGACCTGCTGAGTTTCTACATCACTTTAGTGTATTAACCAAAAAGGAAATTCCTCTCTATGGTCTGGCCAATATATAACCCTCAACCAACACCAGTAAAACAGATCAAAAAAGATCATTATCTAATCATTATTTTGGAGCTTGTTATGTAAATAATTGGCTGCTGAATTTCCTACATTTCCTAGAAATAAAGTAATTGGCTTGGAAGCACTTGAGTATACTCCAGGTCATGAAAGGTGCTGAAAACTGAAAATGCTAAAGGTGCTCAGCAGGTCAGGCAACATCAATGGAAAGAGAAACAATTAACGCATCAAATACTGAAAGTTCAACAGTTTCTCTTTCTACAGATGATGCCTGACCTGCTGTCTTTCCAGAACTTTCCTGTTCTTATTTCAATTTTCAAGCATCTGATTTGAAATTAAAAAAAATTGATAGATAAATCTATTTTTCACACACACACTTGTCACATTCTGTAGTTTATCAAGTTCAAGTTTATTATCATATATATATTGTACACTGATGAAACAGCATCTCTCCAGACCATCGTACATAGAACTGTAAGTAAACATCACACAAATAATCAAAATAAATATACACGAATATTTGGGATGATTTTCACAGTTACAGGACACTGTTCATAGAGTGGGGGAAGAAACTATTCCCCAGCCTGGTAATCCTGATTTTGATGCTTCTGTACCTTCTTGATGGTAGTGGATTGAATGTACAGGCACACGATCCTTTATCCGGAACCTTTCGGGGACGGTGTGTTTCGAATTTCTGAGTTTTCCGGATTTCGGAAAGTCAGATTTAAACCCACCCGAATTGTGCTGTCTTATCCACCCCCATCCCCTTCCAATCACGCTGCCATCTCCCCACCCTCCTCGCCTGCCTGACTCGCACTGCTGGTCTCTTCCCCCGCCCGACTCGCGCTGCCAGTCTCTCCCTTCCCCTCGCCCACACGACTCATGCTGCCAGTCTCCCCCACCTCGACCGCCCGGCTCTTACTGCCGGTCCCTCACCCACCTGAATCGTGCTGCCGGTCTCTCCCCCCCCACCCACCCGACTCATGCTGCCGGTCTCTCCCCCTCCCTCGCCCACCCGACTCGCACTACCGTCTCTCTCCTCAGTTGTTGGATTTTGGAGCTTTCTGGATTTTAGATGTTCGGATAAAGGATCGTGTACCTGTACTGTGCACTAGATGGAAAGGGTCTTCTATAATTCCTCAAGCTCTAGTTAGACAAGACTCCCATAATTAAAAATAATATCCTTCCTATCCTCACTGGCCCAGCTCTTCTCCTCTAAAGATTTCAAAACTACAAAACTGTGACATGGAAGAGATCGGCAGAGAGGCATCAAAATGCTTTTTAAATTTTTTGATTCTTTTATTTTTGATGTGAATTTTCCAGTCCTTTAGCTGGTTTCTTTTACTCTGCGTCTTGCACCTCTAATTAGAGTTAAAAATAAATGCTGACTCGTGAAATATTAAGTAATTAATCATTTTTCTCTTGGTTCTGAAATCTAAAATCTAAATGTTTAGTTTTGATATTTATTGCCTACTATCTGGTGATTATTAAAATAATAAAGAAGGTATTCAGTATTCAGTAGTAAACATCATGGAATATTTTTATATCTTGTCCAATTTGCTCTACATTAATGTCAATTGAGTAAAAATAGTCTCCTGTACATCAGTGAGACCAAATGTAGATTAGGTAACCCTTTCCTCTGAGTAGCTAGAACTCCCAGTTGCCAGCCATTTTAATTCCTCACACCATTTCCACAAAGACATATCTATCCTCAGCCGCATCAATTGCCAGGATAAATCCAAGCATATACTCGAGAAACAACACACCATATTCCTCGTGGACAGCCCAATGGCCTGAATATTGAATTTTCCAATGTTAGGTACCCTGCCCCCTCCACCTCTGTGCAGTTTCACTGTTCCTTCACTCTTTTACCTGGTCCTCTTCTCACTTTTCTCTCTAATTCCTCTCCACCACCTTCTTCTATCTAGTACCCAGTGCACTCGGCTCCTCTACAACCACTCTGTCTTTCCCCCCACTCCTTGTATATCTCCCCTTCCCTCTTCAATATCAATAAAATGTCCCGATCCAAAATGTTGACTGCATATTTCTCTCCATGGATGCTGCCTGACCTGTTGAGTCCCTTCAGCCACTGTCTGTTAACTTAGGTTAAAAAAAAAGCAGCATAGGGATGGGTGCGTAATATGTGAAACCAAAAAAGTCCCTATGCTGTCAGTTTCCTTCATGAGCAGACAAGATGTAAGTTGTTTCGAAACTGCAGAACGACAGCAGTAACATCGATTGAACTGGGAAGTGGCAGTAATATACAGGCAAACCTCCAACTCCCTCATCCCCTCACCATCTCCCTGCTCACCCCCATTTCCCTCCACACTCCCCAAACATTGCATCTCCCATCGCTGCAAAATTCCTTCTAACCCTTTCCCTTCCTTCTCTCCCACTCTGCCGTGCACCTGTATCAGTACCATGTTCACTCCATCATTTGCCCTTTGACTTCACATTTCATATTTCTCGATGATAAAAAAAGGAAACCATTCAGCCCATCAAGCCTATCAACTGCCTTCCCATCCTTATTTTCCTGCACCAATCCTCTTTCACATGTCCATCAATATGCACAGCCAACATACGCTAGCAGCCAATTAACCTCACAACAAGCCCAGTCGCTCCAATCTTTCAACATATTAATTCCAGGAATTAACTTCATGAATGTACGCTGTACACTATCAATAGCAAGAATGTCCTTCCTCAAACTTGGAGACTAAAACTTCACACAATACTCCAGGTGTGGTCTCACAAGGGCCCTGTACAACTACAGAAGGATCTCTTTGCTTGTATACTCAACTCTCCTTGTTATGAAGGCCAACATGCCATTAGCTTTCTTCACGGCCTGCTGTACCTGCATGCTTACTTTCAGTGACTGATGAACAAGGACACCCAGATCTCGTTGTACTTCCCCTTTTCCTATCTTGACACCATTCTTGACACCTGTTCTTGTCACCAAAGTGGATAACTTCACATGTATCCACGTTAAACTACATCTATCATGCATCTGCCCACACACCCAACCTGTCCAAGTCACCCTGCATTCTCATAACATCCTCCTCATATTTCACATGACCACCCAGCTTTGTGTCATCTGCAAATTTGCTAATGTTACTTTTAATCCCTTCATCTAAATCATTAATGTATGTTGTAAATAGCTGCGGTCCCAGCATCGAGCCTTGCGGTACCCCACTAGTCACTGCCTGCCAATCTGAAAGGGACCCGTTAATCCCTTTAATCCTATTTTTTGTCTGCCAACCAATTTTCTATCCACGTCAGCACCCTACCCCCAATACTATGTGCACTAATTTTACCCACTAATCTCCTATGTGGGACCTTATCAAAGACTTTCTGAAAGTCCAGGTACACTACATCCACTGGCTCTCCCTTGTCCATTTTCATATCCTGTTACTGCTATCCAAATGTGCTGCTAATTCATCTTATATAATTGATTCCAGCCTCTTCCCCACCACTGATGTCAGGCAAACTGGTTTATAACTCGCTGTTTTCTCTCTCCCTCCTTTCTTAAGAAGCAGGATGATAACATTAGCTACCTTCCAATCTGCAGGAACTGATCCTGAATCGATAGAACATAGGAAAATGATGACCAATGCATCCACGATTTCTAGAGCCACCTCTTTAAGTACCCTGGGATGCAGTTCATCAGGCCCTGGGGATTTATCAGCCTTCAGTCCCATTAGTCTACCCAACACTGTTTTCTGCCTAATGTGAATTTACTTCAGTTCCTCCATTACCCCAGGTCCTCTCTCCACTATTACATATGGGAGATTGTTTGCGTCTTTGCACATGAAGACAGATGCTCTTTTACTCTCCCCAACAAACTAAAGATACACTAATGCCATTAACACAGGACTGAGAAAGAGTACCCTCACTCTTGCCGGAGGAATGATTCCTTCAGATTCACCATCACTAAGGGCTGCACAGAGTTGGGGGGGCGGGGAAGGGGGAGGGGAATGACAAGATGCTACATTGATGGCAATACTGCTAAAGAGAAATGAATGGAACAATGTGCAGTGATAGAAATTATGAATACAAATAAATTTTGAACAGTTTTCCTTTTGTGAATAATTTATTGTGAATAATGTGTACTTTTGGTTAAAAGTAATCACAAAGGGCAGCAGGAGCGTGGAATTTTGGCACAGCCAACGTGAGGGCGCTGTGGGGGAAGGAAGACAATCTGGGGTCCTTCCACCACCAGGCATTGAGGGGTTGAGACTGAGGGGAAGTCACTCAAACAATAAAGGGGAGAAATGACAAGGTTCCACAGTGGTGGCAATTGTGTAAATAAAGAGCATGTATGACAATGTACAGTGATGGGAATGTGTGGACAAATAACATGTCCTTTCTTATCCTTTTCTCTTGTATTTATGGTCTCAGCTATTCTTACACACATGCTTTCTAAACATTAAATGGATGCAGTGCCACAGATTCCAGCTTTCATCCTTGACCTTTTCAACTCTGACCTCACATTGACTAAAAATCAAATCTACAATGATATGGTTTACATTTCCTTATCCAAGTCTCCTAAGTAGATCTTTCCTTGTGGCTCAGTTGCCCACAAGCTGGGGTCCAAAGTTTAGTCAGAAGGTTGTAGGTTCAAGTCATATTTCCCTGACTTAGACATTTGTGATAATGAGTTTATTGTCATATACATAAGTATAGTTTACACATGCACTGAAATTCTTACTTGCTGAAGCCAAACCAGTGCACACGATACACCAACCACAAAAGTATTCATTCACTTCAAGAAGAAAAGAATAGAAGGGCAAGGATGTGAAGTTGAGGTTTTATAAGGCACTGGTGGGACCTCATCTGGCGTACTGAGAGCAGTTTTGGGCTCCTCATTTAAGAAAGGATGTGCTGATGTTGGAGAGGGTTCAGAGGAGGTTCACAAGCATGATTCCAGGAATGAAAAGGTTCTCATATGAAGCCCTGTACTTGTAGGAATTTAGGAGAATAGGTGTGTGTGTGTGGGGGGGGGGGGGGGGGGTGGTGTATGGAATCTCATTGAAACATTTTGAATGTTGAAAGGCATGGACAGAGTAAATGTTGAAAGTTCATTTCCCAAGGTGGCAGAACTTCAGGATTGGAGTGTGCCCACTTAGAAAAGAGATGCAGAGGAATTTGTTGCCAGAGGTGGTTGTGGAAGCCAGGTCATTGGGTGTATTTAAGACAGAGATTGATAGGCTCTTGATTTGGCAGGGCATCAAAGATTATGGGGAGAAATTCGGGCAATTGGAAAAATGGATCAAATGGTGGGTAGAAGTAATGGGCTGAATAGCCTATTTCTGCCAAGTCTTATGGTCTTGTGGTCAAAATTGCCCCAGTAGATGAAGAGGTAATAAATACAGAGGATAGATTTATAAATAAGTATTTAATTATTGTTAGTGTAATTAAAAAATTGTCATTTCAATAGTGCAGATACTTGTTTTTGTGCTCCGGGAATAATTTATGATCAGGGTAATAAGGGATGGTTCAAGAGCCTAATAGCCGTTGGATAAAAACTGTTCTTGAATCTGGAGGTACTGGTCTTCAGGCTTCTGTACCTTCTTCCCAAAGGCAGCTGTGAGAAAAAGGTTGTTCCTAGGGTAATATGCATCCCTTATGTTGGTGGCTGTTTTCTTGGGTGACACAGTTAGCGCAAGGCTATTACAGCATCAGCGAACTAGGTTTGAATCCTCCCTGTAAGATGTTTGTGTGTTCCCCCCATGTCTGTATGGGATTCCTCCAGGTGCTCCGCTTTCCACACACCTGCTGAAGACAAACTGGGTTGGTAGATAGATTGGTCATGTCATCTTTTCTTCTTTGGCTTGGCTTCGCAGACGAAGATTTATGGAGGGGTATGTCCACGTCTGCTGCAGGCTCGTTGGTGTAAGTTTAATTGGGTGGCATGGCACATAGGCTGGAAGAGCCTGTTACATTGCTGTATCTCTAAAAATATTTTTTGAAAATGTTTTCAATGGAAGGGCGGTTGAGGCCCAAATGGATTTGTTCCTGTTAACTGCTGTTCCTTCATCTTTACTGGGTCTGAACTTGATTTAATGGAACTCTACTGTTAAAACATCACTTGGCTGCTTTTAACAACATTGAGCAGAAGAGAAGGCAAGGAAAAAACTTTGCTAAAATATAAACAGTAAATCAGATGTACATTTCTAGATAATCAGGCCAAGCACTTCAGAACATCTCTTTCTTTTCTTTGGCTTGGCTTCACGGACGAAGATTTATGGAGGGGGTAAAAAGTCCACGTCAGCTGCAGGCTCGTTTGTGGCTGACAAGTCCGATGCGGGACAGGCAGACACGGTTGCAGCGGCTGCAGGGGAAAATTGGTTGGTTGGGGTTGGGTGTTGGGTTTTTCCTCCTTTGCCTTTTGTCAGTGAGGTGGGCTCTGCGGTCTTCTTCAAAGGAGGTTGCTGCCCGCCAAACTGTGAGGCGCCAAGATGCACGGTTTGAGGCGTTATCAGCCCACTGGCGGTGGTCAATGTGGCAGGCACCAAGAGATTTCTTTAGGCAGTCCTTGTACCATTTCTTTGGTGCACCTCTGTCACGGTGGCCAGTGGAGAGCTCGCCATATAATACGATCTTGGGAAGGCGATGGTCCTCCATTCTGGAGACGTGACCCATCCAGCGCAGCTGGATCTTCAGCAGCGTGGACTCGATGCTGTCGACCTCTGCCATCTCGAGTACTTCGACGTTAGGGATGTAAGCGCTCCAATGAATGTTGAGGATGGAGCGGAGACAACGCTGGTGGAAGCGTTCTAGGAGCCGTAGGTGGTGCCGGTAGAGGACCCATGATTCGGAGCCGAACAGGAGTGTGGGTATGACAACGGCTCTGTATACGCTTATCTTTGTGAGGTTTTTCTCAACAGCCCCTAAGGCTAGAGCTGGATGAGGTTCCCACCCTGGATGAGACATATAAGGCAATCGAACAACTGAAAAGTGGCAAAGCAGCAGGTATGGATGGAATCCCCCCAGAAGTCTGGAAGTCTGGCGGCAAAACTCTGCAAGCCAAACTGCATGAGTTTTTCAAGCTTTGTTGGAACCAAGGTAAACTGCCTCAGGATCTTCGTGATGCCACCATCATCACCCTGTACAAAAACAAAGGCGAGAAATCAGACTGCTCAAACTACAGGGGAATCACGTTGCTCTCCATTGCAGGCAAAATCTTCGCTAGGATTCTACTAAATAGAATAATACCTAGTGTCGCCGAGAATATTCTCCCAGAATCACAGTGCGGCTTTCGCACAAACAGAGGAACTACTGACATGGTCTTTGCCCTCAGACAGCTCCAAGAAAAATGCAGAGAACAAAACAAAGGACTCTACATCACCTTTGTTGACCTCACCAAAGCCTTCGACACCTTGAGCAGGAAAGGGCTTTGGCAAATACTAGAGCGCATCGGATGTCCCCCAAAGTTCCTCAACATGATTATCCAACTGCACGAAAACCAACAAGGTCGGGTCAGATACAGCAATGAGCTCTCTGAACCCTTCTCCATTAACAATGGCGCGAAGCAAGGCTGTGTTCTGGCACCAACCCTCTTTTCAATCTTCTTCAGCATGATGCTGAACCAAGCCATGAAAGACCCCAACAATGAAGACGCTGTTTACATCCGGTACCGCACGGATGGCAGTCTCTTCAATCTGAGGCGCCTGCAAGCTCACACCAAGACACAAGAGAAACTTGTCCGTGAACTACTCTTTGCAGACGATGCCGCTTTAGTTGCCCATTCAGAGCCAGCTCTTCAGCGCTTGACGTCCTGCTTTGCGGAAACTGCCAAAATGTTTGGCTTGGAAGTCAGCCTGAAGAAAACTGAGGTCCTCCATCAGCCAGCTCCCCACCATGATTACCAGCCCCCCCACATCTCCATCGGGCACACAAAACTCAAAACGGTCAACCAGTTTACCTATCTCGGCTGCACCATTTCATCAGATGCAAGGATCGACAATGAGATAGACAACAGACTCGCCAAGGCAAATAGCGCCTTTGGAAGACTACACAAAAGAGTCTGGAAAAACAACCAACTGAAAAACCTCACAAAGAACATCTCATACATCTAAAAAAAATGGCAGCACTGCCGCTGGTGTGGACCGTGGAGAGTGAGGAGAGGAGACACAGCAGTCCTCCACAGAGTCCTACTGCCCAGTCAGACTGCGCCGGCTCCATACAGGCCTTAAACAACCTGTTAAAAGAGCCCACAGTAGCTTATTTTAAAATCTTGCATCCATAATGTCTGGGGCCAAGATAGCAGAGCCTATGTTCAGCAGTGACCTCGAGGGGTTGCAGGTTCTGAGGAACCAGAGGACTGGTGCAAGGAACCAGAAAACAGGGAGAGCCCCCTCTGTTTGCGAAGGGGAGGAGGAGATTACCCTCAGGCCAGTGACTACAGAGATGGACCAGCGAGGAGTCTGCAGCTGAAGAACACACAGGTGGTAGGTTGCTGGTGACTCGAGGCGAGAATCCCACGTGGGCTCCAGGCTGCTGGTGACTGTGGTCAAGGGACTTGCACCGGGCTGTGAACTGCTGGAGGCTGGCTTGAGACTGGTGGAAGGGGTACCAGGTAATGGAAGTGAGATGAGAGAGGGTGCCAAAGGCGCTGAGGGCTTCTTGATCATGTCAGAGGTTTGGATTTGGAGCTCAGATTTCCAATAGTTTGTCTGAAGTCTGTGTGACTGTGGAAGGTATGCGAGCACTGGACGCAAATGTGTGGACACTTAATGATTCTAGGGGGGATTCTTTGTCTGCTTTGTGGTAGATTAAAGGAAATTTACATTTTCTGCTTTATCACATGACAATAAAAGTCTTGAATACATCTTCTATGCTCGCTTTGAGAAGAAGAACCAAAGCCTACTAGAATCCCTGAAAAGGTTGAGGACCCTGTGAAATCTGTCTCTGAGGGGGACGTCAGAACATCATTCAAAAGGGTGAACCCTCGCAAGGCATCAGGCCTGATGGGGTATCTGACAGGATACTGAAAATCTGCACCAATCAACTAGCCGGTGTGTTCACGAACATTTTTAGCTGGTCATGGCCAGAATTAACATGTAGCTAAGTAAAGATCTGGACCCACTGCAATTCACCTATCATCATAGTCACTCCGCAGCAGATACAATATCGCTGTCTCTCCACTCAGCTCTGGATCACCTCGAAAACAGAAATTCATACATACGGCTGCTCTTCATCCACTACAGCTCAGCCTTCAATACCATTATTCCCTCAGTCCTGGTCAAGAAGCTACAAACTCTCAGCCTCTGTACTCCCCTCTGCAACTGGATCCTTGACTTTCTCATTGGAAGACCATAGTCAGTATGAATTGGAAGCAACGTCTCCTCCTCACTGATCATCAACACCGGCACACCCCAAGGATGTCTGCTTAGCCCACTGCTCTACTCATTATACACCCATAACTGTGTGGCCAGGCACAATTCCAATGCCACATACAAGTTTGCCGATGACACCACAGTTGTCGGCAGAATCACAAACAGCAATGAGGAAGAGTACAGGAGGGAGGTTGATCAGCTCATTGAATGGTGTAATGACAACAACCTTCTGTTCAATGTCACCAAAACCAAGGAGATAATTGTGGACTTCGGAAGGAAGTCAGAGGAGCACGACCCAGTCCTCAGCGAGGGCTCAGTAGTGGAGAGGGTCAGGAACTTCAAATTCCAGGGTGTCAAGATCTCCGAGAATCTGTCCTAGAGGCTTCACGTTGATGCAATCACCAAGAAGTCTCACCAGTGGCTATACTTTGTGAGGTGTTTGAGGAGATTTGGGTGTCATCGAACACTCTCATAAACCTCTACAGGTGAACTGTGGAGAAAATTCTGGCTGGTTGCATCAATGCCTGGTATGGAGGCACCAACTCTCAGGACAAGAATAAACTCCAGAAGGTTGTTAACTCAACCTGCCACATCACAGGTACCAGACTTCACTCCATTGAGAACATCTACGAGATACCTCTTAAAAAAGCCGCCTCTGTCCTCAGAGACCCCCACCACAGACCATATCCTCTTCACTCTGCTACCATCGGGGAAAAGCTTAAAGACGAGCACTCAACAATACAAGGACAGCTTCTTCCCCGCTGCCATCAGATTCTACAGCTCTATTACTGGCTGGGGCACAGGTGTTGAATCCTGGACAGACTGGAACACCTGTATGTTGCCATCGGAGTCAGCTGGGTGGATGGTGGTATGCTGCCCAACACAGGTACCACCATCTTGGGCACAGATACTGAGTTTGCAGGATTTTAAAAAAAGTAATACCTTACTTTTTGTGCACAATTATTGTTATTATTTTTTTTTATATAGTAATGTCATAATATGATGGTTACAATATGTATGATTGCAGATGCTGCTGCAAGACACCAAATTTCATGACTTGTCCATGACAATAAATCCTGATTCTGATTCTGACTTTCACAGACAACGAGGGGTGGTTATTATTGTAACGTGTTAAGTTCAGGGGATGTTAAACAGTTTAAGCATATCTTCAACTATGAAGGTCTCAGGATTTGCCATTTGCCCTTAAACACCCCCACCTCTTTACCAAGCTCCTTCCTTCGTTCAGATGCTCCTTACGCTTTGACACATGCCAATGTTTCCTGCAAGCAGCTCAGTGTCAAGTCCGGTTTGATAGTCTTGATGAGCTTTATAAATGCAAATTGTTGTGGTCCATGAAACTTAGTGTCACTGGTTAAGTTCAAATCATACGGTGAGATGGTTTCTATCCCTCTGAGCCATGTGGACAACTTCATTTAAGATGAAGCATGCTGTAACAAAACAAAATTCGCACTGGCATACAGAATGCTTGATGGTTTGTCTCTGCGATATTGAAACCCATGGCAATTTTTGGCTGCACCATCAGACACAACGAAAGACTTGAATTTCTGGAACATCGCCCGCCGAATCAAACCACCTCCTAGGTTCAGGGTGCTACAAATTCACCAGATGGTGCTGCTTCTCTTCTGGTTTTTTTCTGATTTCTGCCGTCCAGCTGATGAAAATAAGTGCTAATACTCAAACATGATTTTGAAATATGGTGATGTGTGTGTATCCCTTATGGGAGTTTGGAAAATAGAGTTAAAATACCTGCTTGTTTTCTGCGTGCTTGTTCGGTTCAGCTGCGTGAATTACATCAACAGCAGACGTTCACCTTTGGATGTTTATTATCGTTGTAATAATACAGGTTTGGATCATTTATTCAATTCATTAAATTTTAACCAAATACCTCCGGAGTTAGCAAGACACAGTGGGCTCATATTCAACTCATCGGAAGAGTCTGGTGCCGGCATCGAGTCCGTAAGCAAAGACGAGGGAAGCGTGGAGGTCTGCGTGCTAGGCTAAGACTAAATCCACTCTAGCCAGTGTAACCTTGCATCTTTCTCGCTAATGTTTGGTGTTTGATGAACAAGCTGGATGAATTAAGGATTTGGACCCTCACACAAAGAAGGCTTATGGCTTGCAACATTATGTTTTTAATGGAGACTGGCTAAATAGAGATGTATCTAACAATGTGGTGGAACTGGAAGGGTGCATGGTCTACAGGGCTGACAGGGTTGCAGAAGTGACAGGTAAAAGTAGAGGAGTTGGTTTCTGCATCTATGTGAATCAATCGTGGTGCACTAACTCGAGCATTACTGATACTTATTGCTCTGTGGATCTGGAATACCTGATTATCAAATGTAGACCTTCTTATCAACCATGAGAGTTTATCATGTATCATTGCTGTTGGAGTTTATGTACCACCAGACACTAATGCCAAAGTAGGTTTGAAAGCCCTCAATGCTGCTATCAGAAAGCTGCAGACATTGCATCCAGACAGAGGCTTTATCGTGACTGTGGACTTTAATCATTGCAATCCTTACCAGACCTTACCAAAATGTATCATGTACCATGAGGGGAGATAAAATTTTAGATCAGGTTTATACAAATGTGACTGATGCTTATAAAACCATTGCACTGCCTCACCTGGCATAAAGTCTGACCATCTTTCATTGTTTCTTTTTCCCAAGTGTAGCCCACTTATTAAATGTGTAAAACCCACAATGAAGACTATCAAGATCTGGCTTAAGGGTGCTGAACTTGTTCTTCAGCAACATTTTCAACAGACAGATTAGAGTGTGTTTGTTATCCATGCTACTAGAGACTCTCAGATTGATTTCGATTTATATACCAAATCTGCCCTCGAGTATATCAACAAGTGTGTGGATGGAGCGACATCACAAAAAGAAATAAAAATATTTGCTAATAAAAAATCATGGATGAACAGAGAGGTTCACCGTCTGCTCAAAGACGGAGATTCAGCCTTCAGATCTGGAGACTGGAAGACTTGTGGCTCAGTCAGGGCCAACCTAAGCAGGGGAACCCTTCAGGCTAAACATACATACAAACAAACAAAAGATTGAAGAGCATTTCTACTCCTCGGATCCCCGGCGTATGTGGCATGGCATAACAGAATATAAACATCTAGTACTGTGCCCCCTTCCAGCTGTGCCTCCCTCTCTGAAGAGCTTCATTATTTCTACGCTCGCTTTGATCGAGAAACCAAGGAGGTCACCTTCAAAGTGGATCTCCCACTTTATGAACTGCCTCTTTCACTTTCCATCTCTGATGTTTGGGCCACCCTGAGAAGGGTGAATGTACAGAAGGCAGCTGGTCTGGATGGTATACCTGACCGTGTGCTTAGAGTCTTTGGAGTTCTGTTGGCCAAGAGCTTTGCGGACATTTTCAATCTGTCCCTGGCCCATGCAGTTGTTCCCATGAGCTTCAAGATTGCCATAATCGTGCCAGGGCCAAAGCTTCCCACCTCCACGAGTCTGAATTACTTCTGTCCAATTGGACTCACCCCCATCATTGCAAAGTGCTTTGAGAGAATGGTTTTATCACATTTGAAATTCTGTTTTCCCATCACCTTGAAATCTCATCAATTTGCCTATCCCATCAACAGGTCGACTGAGGGTACCACCCACTTGGACAGCTCCAACTTTTATGTCAGAATGCTGTTCATTGACTTTAGTTTGGTATTCAATACTGTGGTTCCCTCCAAACTGATTGCCAAACTTCGTTAGCTTGGTATCAGCTCTGTAATTGTATCTTGGAATTTCTGACTAACAGACCCCCAATCTGTTAAATTAAGGCAATCTCTTCTCTTCCACTTTCAAATTGTAACCAGGTGTGTGTGTTAGTCTTCTCCTGTATTCCTTTTTCACCTATGATTGCATTCCTGTATATGGTTCTAATTCCATAATCAAGTTTGCAGATGACGACGGTTGGCCTGTTCCGAGGGGATGATGAGATGGCCAGGTCAGCACCTAGCCATGGAGTGTGCCAACAACAACAACTTAGCACTTAACACTCAAAAGATCAAGAAGATCATTGTGGACTTAAGGCGAGCTGGAAGCCACACCTCATGTCCTTATTTACATCAAGTGGAACGTATATCAAGCTGATCAAGCTGATCATCCTGATCAAAAAGGCACAACAGCATCTTTATTTTCTGTGGAGCATGAAGAAAGTACATCTATGTACAGGATATTGATGGATTTTACCACTGTTCCATTGAGAGCATACATACCTATGGCATCTCAGTATGGTACGGCAATTGCCTCGTATCGTACCTTAAAGCACTTCAGAAAGTGGTGAAAATTGCCCAGCGGATTATTGGCATTCAATTGTCCACCACTGAGAACATCTATCAGGAATGCTGTCTGAGCAGGGTGAAGAGCATCATCAAGGATGCATATCACCCTAACTATGGACTTTTTAACTCTTCCTCAATCTGGTAGGCCCAACAGGAGCGTTCACTCTCAAACCAGCAGGTTCAAGAAGAGCTTTTATCCCCGAGGCTGTGACCCTGCTGAACATTAAATCACAGGACTGAGTGGTACTGCACTCAAATTGCACTGTCAGTACTTTTATAATTGTTTGCTTGCTGAATGGACTTGTTTTTATTCGCTCGTAGTTATTTGTATATAAGCACTATTTTTTTTAACTTCGGATTGGATGCTAATTGTATTTCATTAGCTTCGTATTGTACATGGCACAATGACAATAAAGTTGAAACTAATCTAATCTAAAACACCCAAATGTTATTAATGCTGTTTTATGCCATATATTTGGATTAGAAATCGAACAGAAGATGTCAAACTGGAATGTGGTCCTCTAAAAGGTTCAAAAGATCTTTATTGTTGCATAATAATTCATTAAAATGTAATATACATGATCTACCTCAACTTTTGTCTGCTGTAAACCAAACAAAGAGTCACCATGAACATTTCCTGGCACCCCCCCCCCCCCCAATAATAAGAGAAAGGGAAACAAAAGAAAGTCTCTTCAGCAACATTGAATGTCTGTAGATTCGCCTCCATTGCTCCCGCAGCTTCTGCAGCCACACAGTCTTTCGTTCAAACCATTAGCATCCAGAGCTTCAGATCCAAACCTCTGATACAATTTGAAAGCTTTCAGTACCCGAGGCCCTGTGGGAGCCCTCTTGTCCTCAGGACTCTTTCGAATTCCAGTTCCAACACTTGGTTTCCATGAGCAAGTCTCCAGCAACCCAGAGCCTGTATGGGTTCTTCAACTGTAAGTCGCCAGCACCCTGTCAGAGTCTTTCAACCACAAGCTACCAGCAGCCTGCACCCTGTGAAGGATCTTCAGCCGCTGAGCCCCTCGCTGGTCCTCTGCTAAGGTCACCATCCTGAAAGGTTATCCATGTACCTGCCCAAATTCTTCTAAAATGTTAACATTGAATCCACATTCACCACTTCAGCTGGCCGCTCGTTCCACACTCTCACCACTCTCGTTCCACTCTCCCAGCACTCTCGTTCCACACTCTCACCACTCTCGTTCCACTCTCCCAGCACTCTCGTTCCACACTCTCACCACTCTCGTTCCGCACTCTCACCACTCTCATTCTACTCTGCCATCACTCTTGTTCCACACTCTCACCACTCTCGTTCCACTCTCCCATCACTCTCGTTCTACTCTCCCATCACTCTCGTTCCACTCTCCCATCACTCTCTGCGTCGGCATGGAAATGGTGCACCAAGGAATCTGTGTTGTATGGCTACGATCCTTCATATTGTGCCAAGGGCGCTACACTTATGGAGACACAAAAGACACGCTGACACTGGAAACTAGAGCAGAAAACTAAACAGCCAAAAGAACGCAGTGGAGTCCCTACATCAGGGCTGGAGAGCAGAAGGAATATAGCCAATATGTAGAGAGAGGTTGTGGAACCATAAGAGGGAAGGGATGATGGGCAAACCATGCCAGGTGGCCAGAGGGTGGAAACTAAAGTTAGTAGGTGATTGGTGGAAACAGGAGGGGATGATGGGTAAGTAGAACCAGGCAGAGGAGAGGAAAGGGAAGAGTCAGAATGAGCTAAAGAAAAATTGTTGCACCATCAATTACTTCAAAAGACTTGAAGTTATATAGAAACTAATATGCTTTTATTGACAACAGACTGGAGGTACGTCCATGCTGGTCAACTGTCCTGAACTGAGGAGAGGGCAAGGTGAAGTGAATTACATATTCTTACAAATTGAGTCTTTCAGATGGTCTGGTCTGCTGCTGCGACCATTGTAATACTGGCTGGGGCACAGGTGTTGAATCCTGGACAGACTGGAGCACCTGTATGTTGCCATCGGAGTCAGCTTGGCGGATGCGTGGTGACGAATCTAACGTCATCCACCTGAGCAGGGGTAACATGCCATGGCCCTGGTGCATCATGGGTACTAATAGGTGAAGGGGGTGCAGTGTGGTCGGCAATGGTCTCAGGGACTCCTGAGAACACCAAGTCCCGAACGGAGACCATTTCCGCGCGCCCATCAGGGTACACCACATAGGCGTATTGGGTGTTGGCGTGCAGGAAATGGACCCTTTCAACCAGTGGGTCAGACATGGCTCCTCATATACTTCTGGAGTAGGACCAGCCCTGGGGACATCAGACAAGATGGCAGCATGGTCCCTGAAGTGGACTTCCTGGAGAAGGAAAAAATTCTTTCATGTGGAGTGGCTTCGGTGGCGGTACATAGGAGCGATCTGATTGGCTTCAATGATCCTCTCATTCAGTAGCCGTCACACCTTCGACTCTGTCCCCGGCATGTATCACCTACTTTTGGTGGCAATGCTTTAAAAGTTGGGGGTGAGGTTAGCGAACAGCGGAGGAGGGGTAATCGTGAGGATTGCAAGGCTGCAGGTCGTGTGCGGTGGGCAATCTGCAAGTTGCTGGCTGGAAATGGTGGGAGGAGAGGCCAGGGAATTTTTTCTGGTGAAGGTCAGTGGGTGGTTAAAAACTGATGGTTACTGACAGTGAGGGGGTTGGGGGGAGGAATAGGGTCCATCGTACTCTGTTGTCACACTTTTAAGGTGGCATTGAAAGTCCAGTCCCAGCAGCATGGCAGTGTAGAGCCATGGCATCATGAGGAGTTTAAAGTCTTTGTATCTATGCCACAGTAGTCACAAATATCTGCCATATAGGACTTTGAGGCCATAGAGACTTTGTGGCTTGTAGGCCTTACTGTAAGGGAGTAACGCTGCAACATGTTGGGATGGATGAAGCTCTCTGTGCTCCCACTATCGAACAGGCAACTCGTGTCGTGATCATTTACTTCCATGTCCATCATTGATCTTATGGCGTGTTGGTGAGAGCTATCTTGATCCAGTGTGATGGAGGCTGTGTTTAATAACTTTTAGACTCCGTGGATGCGGTGGAGTGTTCGGGTGTTTGGTTCCTTTGCATAATCCCACTTCTTTCCACAGCTATGGCAAGCCGCGTCTTTTGCTGTGCAGTGTTTTCAAGGGTGCTTGTACAGGCCATAGAAGTAACCCTTTGGGTGCTCGCAGAGTACAGCGGCCATGATCAGGTCACTGGGAGGACGTAACGTTGGCAGTGTTCCGCAGGCCTGTGGCCCTCCCACTCGTGGTAACCATAATGCAGCCATGTAGTTGGCTGAGTATGCATCCATATTTTGGAGGGCTGCCTCCAGCTTGCCTGCTAGTTTGACTGCCCTCTGCAAGTTAGCTCACCCTGCTCCAACAGTCCCTGCTGGATAAAGCTGGATCTGATGCCTACAACGTAGGCATCTCTGATCCAGTCCTCCATGTTCATCATGGCTGTAATGGCCTTCCAGGCGCAGGCCCGTCCAAGAGCTCGCAGGGGCCGAAGGTACTCGGTGCTCAATTCTCCGATTGTCGGTCGAGTTCCAGCTTTTATGGTTTCAAAGTTTGCTCCATTATCAAATAAGAATTTTGTTAATAAAATTGATGCACCATCAATTACTTCAAAAGACTAGAGATTACATAGAAACTGATAGGCTTTTATTAACATCAGAATGGAGGTACGTCCATGCTGGTTGACTATCCTGGACTGAGGAGGGGGCTGTGGCACAGTCACCTTTATTCAGGGGTCTGTGGGAGGAGCCACAGGCACAGTCAGCAAGAGGTGTGACCAGACAAACTATAACAGCCAAAACATATATACAGTGATTTACCACAAAAGGTCTTTCACATTCATTGTTCTTTCCAAGTGTAGCCACCAACACTATCCAGGGAACAAGCAGCTAATCTACCCACAACATGTTAACAAGTTGATAAATTGTCATTGGCCTTCCAGTTTCTTGGTTTTCAATCAGCTCAAGGATTGTTATTTAGTTAATTGTCATATTCTGGCAAAATTTACGATCCTTATACTGTAATAAATTATAACTTAGTATGACATTATGTAAAAATAACCTGTTCATTCAAAGTTGTGGGTTTCATCTATTTCTATTCCATGAGTCACCCACCCATGCCTCTTGTGATGTAATTTAGAATGTGCTTGCAAACAATTGTGACTGATAAGTAGCTTCAGCCTATTTAGAATGATTATTTTTTGAGGGAAAATGGATGGTTGGCACTTTATTGCCAACATGGAGTTTTTATTGATTTTTAAAACAGGCCCACATTTTTTAAAGAGGATTTTGAAGAGGTATTAAAATCACATTGCTGGAGCAACTACGTCCACAGAAGTTTGACCTGCTGAGTTTCTCCAGCATTGTGTTTTTACTTCAACCATTGCGTCTGCAGACTTGTATATTTTACTCTCTTGAAGATGTAGCATTGGTCAGGGAAAACAAATATAATTCATGTCCAAGTGATGTCGAGGGATATCTTTTTATTATCTTTTTCACTCATTTTTCAGGATCTGAGTACGGGTGGGAAAACCAGCATTTATTGCTCATTCCTGATTGCCCCTGCTCTTGCTGAACCATTTTGCACTTAACCGCATTGACAGGTTGAAGAGCAGGTAAGGTTGGCAGATTTCCTCCCATAAAGCAACTCGGTTTTTAACGACAATCCAGTAGAAATGTAATGATCAGAGCTTTTTTTGGAATTTTAATTCCACGGCTGCCATGGTGGGATTTGCACTTAGATCTCTGCTCGTCATTGTTAGTTTAACTGCTTTGCTAGCAGTATTACAGGGCTATGGAACTGCCCTGATTTACATTTGATATGCACTGGGAGGGCAGACTGGAAATTAACTAATTTCACAGTGCACCACAATCTCAAGTTCAAGTTCGTTTATTATCATCTTATTACAACCCAACAAAACAGCATCTCTCTAGATCATAGTATATGCACCAAAACACACTGCATCCAGTAGATAAAGATCACATAACCAATAAAAAAAATTGGAATGATTTTCAGGTTACAGTATACCGCTCATCAGTCTCACAGCCTGTGGGAAGAAGCCACTCCAAATGCTGGCAGTCCTGATTTTGATGCTCCTGTACCTTCTTTTTGATGATAGTAGTGGGTTGAAGATATTGTGCACTGGATAGAAAGGTTTTTCTCTAATTTCTTAGGCCCTATTTAGACAACGCTCCTAGTAAATGTCATCTATAGAGGAAAGGGAGACTCCAGTGATCCTCTTGGCCATTTTATTGACCCTCTGAATTGATTTCCAGTCTGATGCTTTTCGACTGCCATTCCACACAATGATAACCAGGCAGGACACTTTCAATTGTGCTCTAGTAAAAGGATGACAAAATCAGGGCAGTTTCTCAATGATGCATAACCTAGATTTTAATGCGCAAGTCACCGACATGGGATTTGAGCCACTGCAGCACAGCTCAAAGACATGAAAGCAACAGCTGGTACACCAGAGCTCTTCCAATTACAGGTACAACCAAGAGTTGATGCTCACCTTCCAAGGTAAAGGATCTGCAAGATGGATTCTATTCCAATCTTCTCAGCATTACTGCATATCCAACAGGAGAGTATGTGACCAATACATCACAAGCTGATATTGCAAGATCCTGAATAATTCATAATTGATGTAAAGGGCTGTTTTTGTGACTTACAAGTTTGTGCAGAAATAAGCTATTTTAATGAGCCCAAACTCTCTAATTCTATGACAAAGGTACCTGTTTGAAACATAATTCCTTTAATAAATTTCTGTCAGCTGGTCCAAACTCAGCACTTTCTGAATAATTTCTGTTGCTCAATTTTTTTTTATGTGCCATCATTTCTTTTCCCAAGGCTACAAGCATTTTCTTCTGTAATAGTCAATTAACTCACATCCCTAAAGGCCTGTCCTGATGTTCTGCTAACATCAAACATCTCCAAAAATAAACAGACTGCTTCTCTGACAAATTCTATTTCCTGACCTATCAAGGTTGTTGAACATTTAAAAGTGGGAACAGGTAGAACCTCAAGACTGGCCAACCATTCATTTACATCTGGGACGATCTGCTCTTGAAATTCAGTTCGATGTCTAGGTTCCACATGCTGTTTCCAGCTGGCTTCTGCCTGCTTAACCCACCCTGGTTTCATGTCCTGAATTGATATGGATTCACTCAGAGTTTATTATGTCCTAGAGATATACAGAAAAACCCTTGGTATCCAGCACCTATGGGGATCCCAGATAAGTGAATTTTCCGGATGCAAGAGACTGTGTGTTGCATGATTGGTGAACTCACGGTGAGGTGCGCCAATTTTAAACGTTCATATTTTTTCTATTTATTTTCTGCTTTTTTTCTGCCAGTTGTTTGAGGCTGCAATTGCTTGAATTCTTGATAACAGGAGTTTTACTGACCATCCTGACCACTAACCATCTGTTTATATGTATCCTTCATCACTCGCATTTCTCAAAGTTCTCTCCACATTCACATAAGCTTCCCTCTGGATTCTACTACTCACCTGTAGACTACGAACATCTTAGTAACCAAGTAATTTACCAGAAAACCAGAGAATACAGAGGAAATCCATGCAGTCACAGGGATAACATGCTAATACCCCGTAGACAGCATCTAAGGTCAGGATTGAGCTTAAATCTTTGGTGCTGTGTGGCAGTGGTACTAATAGCAGTGTCTCCCAACCAGCTTTAACACTGTTACACAATTCCCTAACCCGTTTTGTGATTGCTTCAGCCTTAGACCCACCTGCTTTCTCTGAGAGCTCCAACCTTGGATATATTGCAAACCCTTCAGTCGTATTGCAGAATAAATTTGCCTCTCTGGCATGTTGAGAGGGTAAAACCTATATCCTTATAGTCAACTCTCTTTTGAACCAGTCCTCGGGGCTGTTAAAGGGGTACGTTAGTTGAAGCGGACCTTGGTGGGACACCTTCATAACATTGGGAGCAGAAGCACGGACAGCGTAATTTCAGCACCATCCTTTTAACAACACTGGATCTCATTCTGTCTCATCCTAGAATTTGATAAAGGTGCACTCCAAGACTAATATTAATGAGCGGAGGTGGTGTTTGGATTGAGAGTAGAGAATTTCTTTTCCCTCCTTTGGTCCTGAGATATCAACTGTGATCCTGACAGGAGGCAGGTGATTTTCATCTTCCATCATTGACTAGACCCCTCCTGAATATGGGCCAAACTACCTCAGGTCCTTTGGCCTTGTATATTAGTCTTAAGCTAGTGTTTTGCATTCATGATGTATCTTGCTGTTGTGACCATGTCCTCCCCTTATAACTATCTACAATATCACTGCAACATTATTCTCATGACATTCCCAAAAGGTCAGAATATCTTCTGGATAAAAGAAAATACTTTGCAGTTCTAAAAAGTCTGTTCCAGGGAGTGAACAACACAGACGGATTCTGTTGGAATTTATTAGGTCCTTGGGCATTGCAGAAGCCTTGCACCAGCGGCAATAAGAACATAGGAGGAGGATGCTTTCCAAGCATGTTTCTCCAACCAATGAGTTCTGATCTTGGCCTCTCCATCCCCATAACCCTTTACCCTCCCCTCTCGACCTGCCATTCTTTGTCCTGATGACTCAACCTCTACTCCAGAAAATTCCAAAAATCAGTACCTTTGGGGGAAGAAATCCCCCCCCCCCCCCCCCTCATTCCTCACCCTGCCCTTGTTTGGCTGAAATTGGTATTTCAAAATTGCATAATTTTAAACACAAATGCATTAGCAAGGCAGGCAGTGCGATGAGATGAGGTTTAGAACATTGGTGGATTTGTCTGCGGTTGAGATATGAAAAGAACTGTAGTGCATTTGGCCCTTTGGGACTGTTCTGCTAGTGAAAAGTGACACGCCACAGATTAATTTTGGCCAAGTAGCTCTCTGCTTAATAACACTCTGTCTGTCCGTCTGCAGGAAAAGATTCACTACTGAGATCTCGGTGGCTTTAAGTGTGCAAATAAATTTACATTCATGTTTTCTATTAAATTCCATTTGGCAGTGCACTGAAATGTTGCTTTGAGTGAAAACATTGCAGCAATGGACAGTGCTGTCTGAAGTAACAGAAAACATTTGAAGAGAAAAGTAAATAAATCCGTGAAAATGGAAAATACAGTGGGAAAATGTTAACACAATGGGACAAAATGTAAGAGAAATAGAGAGTAAATGGTGTGAAGTGGGGAAAAATTATTGTGCAATTATTGTAGGTTGGCACAACCTCGTGGGCTGAAGGGCTTGTACGCTGCTGTAATGTTCTATGTTCTAAAATGGATAGTTCTTTCAGAAAGCAAGAACTAGGATAAATAGGTACCTTGCGCAATTTAGAAACTCAAGTAATTGTGTCTTTAGCAAGTGTGCTGCGCATTCAAAGCATTGCTCATGCTGTGGCCCAGTGACCATATTAATGAGGTCCTTTTACTGTTGGAATAGAAGTTCTTTCCTGCTTAATCTTCCTAGTTGCCCCTAAAACTTGCCCTGATGGAATTAGTAGGTCAGCTCTCTTCTCTCACAACTGTTAACAAGGTATTCACTAGGCATATGTGATACACTCTATCAATGACTCCAAAGACTGAGAAGGAGACGATAGGCTTTAATACACTTTAAGTTGTAGCTGGCCCAACTCCATGTACTCGAATGAATGGATAGGGGGAGGGAGGTTGATCTTTAAGGCCAGGTCACAAGGGGAGGAGCTACTGGGGAGCGAGTCATCAGTGGACGGGCCAGCCACTCAAACACAGCAGTATATACATATCACCACAATATGGTGGGGCCAGATGGGCCCAGCATTCAGCAATGGTGATGGTGCAATCCAGATGGCATCCTGGCCTAAAGCCACAGGTGGCCCCAGAGAGTGAGCTACAGCCAAATTTGCCAGCTGTCAGGTTTTAAATTCAACAACCCGAGGATTATTATTGTGAATGAAATCTGTCATTCTCGGCCTGTTATTTCTCCACCTGTGAATGGATCATGATATGCCATTCCTGACCCATGGATTTCAGGAAAGCAGACTCAGAAGTCATGGCTTGGCAGAGAGATTGCTGACAACATGAATTCTGGACAGGGGAAACTAAACCACACTGAATCTCATAAGGAGCATTATTTGGCTTTATTTATTTGTTTGTTTATTTATTATTGCCCCACTTGGTGTTTGAAGCAGTAAGAGGAACTCAGTAGGTTGAGCAGCATCAGTGGGAAAAGAATGGCCAACATTTCAAGTTGCAACCCTTCATCAGACGTTGATGAATGGATCTAGACCAAAGTTTGACCATTCTTTCCTCCCTCTGATGCTCCTCGACCCATTGAGGTCCTCCAAAAGATTGATTTTTATTCCTGATTCCAGCATCTGTGGTCTCTCATGCATCTATCTACTATATGAGTTGTGCCTGGGTAGCACATGAGACAGCTTTTGACAATAAAACCATAGAATTCAGTTCAACCAAAACTTAACTAGAATGAAAGTGAAAGCTAATGGGAGCACATGTCACAAAGTTGGCAAGGTTGCTCTTGGAAATGGGATGCTGTTGAAATAGGATGACAGAAGAGGCATCCATTTAATGGCCCTGTCTGTCCATCCCGCTGTCACTGAGTTTGCCAACACCATTGTGTCCCTGACTGTCTATCCCACTGTCACTGAATTCGCCGATACAATTGTGTCCCTGACTGTCCAACCTGCTGTTACTGAGTTCACCAGCACCATTGAGTCTGTCAGTGGAAGAATTTGTGATTATGGTACTAAAAAGAAGGCAATGGAATAGGGCTTCTGAATGATTAGATAAAAGGTTGCAGGTTCAACCTTTCTACTAGCAGTAAATTATCTTTCATGAACTACAGGTCATCAAACTTAAAAGATTCATCTTGTGAAGAGTGGTTGTTTGATGCTATCTATATACATCTCTCTCCCTGTCTTTCTGTGTCCCTCTCTATCTCTCTCTGTCTATCTGTCTTGCCAACATCAGTAACTCTGCCAAGAGATGAAAACTGACTACCAGTCACTGGAATTGATCATGAATAAACAGCCTAAACAATACTGAGTCAAAGGCTTAATTATATAAGACATTATGAATCTATCCTTTTTTGTCAAATAAAACATCATTTGGATGGGGATAGTTGATCCCAAGCTCAATATTAAGGAAAGTAAATTACAAAATTCTGGAGACACTGTGGTTGAAGTTAAAAACACAAAATGCTGGAGAAGCTCAGCAGGTCAAACAGTGTCAAACAGTAGCAAAGGTAAAGATACAGAACCAACGTTTCAGCTTGAGCCCTTCGTCAAGGTATGAGAGAATGCCAGCGGGCATCCGAACAAAAGATAGTGGGGGAGGTGATGGTAAATGCAGGAGATGGGAAGGAGGGGACAGCAGCAATCGGGGGGATGAGGGATGGCTAGGTGAGTAAGGGAGAAGGGAGAGGTGTAGTGAACTGGGATTCACTAGGTGTCTTGTACTGACGACTGGTCCCGCCTCCTGGCTCCTCCCCCAGGAGCCCGTATATAACCCTGGTTTCCTACCTAAACCCTGAAACCTGTTCATGAACCCTACCTGTGTTGTAAGCTAATAAAAGCGTTAGTTCTCCCTCCAGTCAAGTGTGAGCTTTTATCTACGCTACAAGAACTGGAAAGACTGGAAAGGAGGAGGGGAAAGAAGGCAAGAAAGTTTAGTGGAAAGCAGAGAAGTCAATGTTAAGGCCATCTGGCTGGAGAGTGCCCAAAAGGAAAACAAGGCCTTGTTCCTCCATCTGTGGGTGGTTAGGGTGGGATAGTAGTCAAGGCCATGGACAGACCTGTGAGTGTGAGAGTGTGACTCTGAATTGAAATAGTTGGCCACTGGGAGGTTGCTGTGATTGCAGATAAAGTAGAGGTGCTGAGCGAAGTGACCTCCCAATCTGTGACCAGCCTCTCCGATGTTGAAAAGGCCACAAAGGGAACACCGGATGCAGTAAATAAGTCCTGTGGATATACAATGAAGTTCATTTGAAAGGTCTGTTAGGGGCCCCGGACTGTAGTGAGGGAGGAAGTGTGGGTACAAGTGTGCACTTCCTCCAGCCACAGGGAAAGGTACAGGGTTGGGGGAGGGGTGGCGATAGGTGGGGAGGGAATGAGTGCACAAGGGAATCATGGAGGGAGCGGTCCCTACGGAAAGCCGAGAGGGGAGGAGAAGGAAAAATGTGTCTGGTGGTGGGATCCAATAGTAAGTGCCGGAAATTCTAGCAGATAATGTGCTGGAAACTTGAGCTTAATGTTGCCCAAGCTTAATATTAATCAAGTTTGATATTGCTTTATGTAATGACACTGAAGATGATTATGCAAGGCAAATGCTGGGAATAGTCAATGCTCAAACAGCATCTCGAGAAGGCAAATAATTAACATATCAGGTCAAAGATTTTTCACCAGATCCAGAAAAACAAGATGGTATAACAATCATTAAAAAGTCCAATCATTCGTCGAAGGTTGAAAAAAGTAAATGGGTAAAAGAGACAGGAAAAAGAAAAGTTGCTTCAACGAAGTATTTTCTAAATTGCAACAAGATCCTTACTGTATGTTTAACTACTGGATTATCAATCAATTTATTTAATTCATTCATTTAATCAATGAATGAATTAAAGAAAAAGGTAGTGTATATCCAAGAAGTGCAGCGTAATGGAGAATTTTCTTGCCAATTTTAACTCCAGTGTGACCCATGTTGGAAAATCCAATTGATTAATGTTATATGTCCAAAACATGATATTACATATGTTAACTTCCCAATAGGAAAATCTGAAAAAAGGTAGAGCCTAACATTCATTTCTTTTAGATTTTTAAAGGTGGATTTTATTTAAATGAGGATGTTTATTCTTCCATATGTATGACAATAAAATAGAATCAAGTGAGTAAAAAAAGATTTAAGAATGAAGGTTGGTAAAGCTTGAGAAAGATTAAACAATTTAGGTAAAATATGAATTTAAATAGAATTAATTTGTCCAACTAAAGACAAAGAAAGGGGTCACCATTTCATTAATGACTGCCTCACCTGTTTTAGTAAAGTAAGAAAATTTTCTTTAAATAGATGTTAATAATTTTTTGCAATTATAAGTGAATTGATTTCTCACAAATTTTTAAAAAAGATCAGTATAAGTAGGTACAAACATATTTAAAGGAAAAAGTTCATTTTTATGAATATTTAATTTATAACCTGAAAATTAACTAAATTGAGAAAGGAAGGATAGCACTGAAGGAGTAGACCAGTGGTTCTCAACTTTTTTCTTTCCACTCACATATCACTTTAAGTAATCCCTATGCCATAGGTGCTCTGTGATTAGTAAGGGATTGCTTAAGGTGGTATGTGAGTGGGAAGGGAAGGTTGAGAATCACTGCTCTAGACCCAAATGTTACTGAAATATTTTGCTTGAGAAAAATTGTCCTTGGCCCATTTCCTTTGGAGTTATGAAACCGTGCACATAACGAGTCAATTAGGTATGATTAAAACAGTGGTTTTCAAACTTTTTCTTTCCACCCACCTTAAGCAATCCCTTACTAATCACAGAGCACCTATGGTGGGGAAAGTGGCATGTGAATGGAAAGAAAAAGGTTGAGAATCACTGGATTAAAATTTTCAGGGTTAGAAATCAAAAACAGAAGATCATCTGCATTAAGAGAGACTTTTGACCTATGTCAGGACAATACAATATTTTGCACCAGCTGTATCTTATGCCACAAAAACTGCACAAGCTAAAACCAAAAATCTCAGAATTGTGTTTTAGATATGGCATAGAGCAGGGGTTCTCAACCAGTGGTGTTGTAATCTGCAGTCAGATTGCACAATACCATTTTTTTTTATCCTTAATTTTTAGGGGTACACGGGAACCTATAAAATGCCCAAGGGGTACAGAGGAACAAAAAGGTTGGGAACCCCTGGCATAGAGGAACCTTTATGCATTCAACCTGGCTATGCGCCAAGGTGAGGCCCTTTTAGGGGACATTTTGGAAAACAATTACAGGGGTGAAATAGCCACAGGATCCAGCATTGTTTCTGCTGGGGGATATTATGAATGTGATTCTGAGGCTGAACAAACACCAAATTCAATTTGTAAAAGTTGCCTTGGCGGTAACAAGTAAATGCAAAACAGTTACCTGGAAATCTGACTCCCTACTAAGCACAATGCAATGGAACATGGAGATGTGGATCTGTGTCCCCTGGAGAAAATTACTTACAATTTAAGAGGGAGATATGACATATTTGTTAAGGTGTGGCAGCCATACTTGCAATACATTGAAATGAAAATGTGACAATAGGCTCATGCAAGTCCTGAAATGCTAAGAATGCTGGCTGGCACCCCTTTTTTTCCCCTAACATATTTGTATTGTTTTTCTTAGTAATTGATACATATTTGTCTTTGTTAATGTTGGGGTGGGAGGGAGGACAAAGGGTAGGGGGGAAGGAAGGGAGGGGAAAAAAGAGAGGACTCAATATAAAATGATCTGTAAAAGGGGAGGATTGATCCCCTATTATATTTGTAAAGTGTGAGTCTGTCAAATTATAAATTTTTTTTTAAAAAAGTGAGACTTTATGAACAATCTTCTTTCTACAAATTCTTAAAATGCTCTCAGATTCTCGAAATGCAATAGCTAAAGGCTCTAAAGCCAAATTGAATAGTAAAGGACTAAAAGGACAGCCTTGTCTAGTACCATAATTAAGATTAAAAGGTTTAGATTGTTGAAAATTGGTAAGAATAGATGTTGTCAGATATGAATATAATTGCTCAATCCATGCAATGAAACCAGATGCAAAGTTAAATATTTTTTAAAATCTCAAACAAAAATTTCCACTTAATCTGCCCAATAGCTTTCTCTGCATCTAAAGAAATAACACATTTCAGGACCGCAGTGGAAAGTGAATATATAATATTCAATAACTGACGAATAGTAAAAGGTGAGTAATGATTTTTAATAAAACCCATCTGGTCTTCTGAAATGATAAACAGCATGATATTCCCCAATATGTGGGCTAAAATTTTAACATCTTCATTTAACGAAGAAATTGGCCTATAAAAAACACAATTAGACAGGTCTTTGTTCTTTATCGCATTTAGAGAGATTGCACAATACCGTGTTTTTTTTATCCTTAATTTTTAGGGGTACACGGGAACCTATAATGCCCAAGGGGTACAGAGGAACAAAAAGGTTGGGAACCCCTGGCATAGAGGAACCTTTATGAATTCAACCTGGCTATGCTCCAAGGTGAGGCCCTTTTAGATAGAGTTAGGGGACATTTTGGAAAACAATTACAGGGGTGAAATAGCCACAGGATCCAGCATTGTTTCTGCTGGGGGATATTCATAAAATTTCATTGGCAATTTACCCAATTTAAAAGAGTCAGAAAGGACAGAGCATAAGTGGGGTGCCAGTACATGAGAAAATGCCTTAAAAAAACTCCCCAGGGAATCCATCAAGGCCGGGTGCTTTTGCGAATTGTAAGGAAAAAATTGCTTTTGCTACCTCTTCATGATACAAGATCATCTAACCAGTTTTGATTATCTGAAGATAGCTTAGGGATATTCAACAGATCGAAAAGGTTATTCATTCAACTGCTATCATTAGGAAATTCAGAAGTATTCATTTTAGAATAAAAATTTCTGAATGTATAATTTATTTCTGCATGGCATAGTGATATTACCATTGCTTTTTACAGCTCTGTAATTTGCTGTTTAGCAACAAACCCTTTTAACTGATTGGCCAAAAATTTTCTGGATTTGTCTCCGTGTATATACAATTGACTCTTACTTTTTAAGAGTTGATTTTTGATTGGATATGTCAAAAGAAGATCAACTTTAGATTTAAGCACAACACGCTTCTTATACAAATCAAGGTTTGGACCCAAAACATATTGTTGATCTAATTGTTTCAATTTGTCAGCAAATTCATTTTTTTTTCCTTTTTAGCCTTTTTCTTAACATTTTCAGTATAAGATATAATTTGGCCTCCGAGGTAAGCCTTCAAAGCATCCCAGACAATCAGACAAGAAGATTCGTCAGGGATATTAGTTTTAAAAAATTCAAATATCTTTAGCAGATAATAAGGTTGAATTAAAACACTAATGCCTATTAATTTGAGGTACACTGGGAAAATTTAATGATAATAACATGGGATCATGATCATAAATTAGTATGGTCTAGTAGTCACTGGATCAAGTTAATAAACATTTTGACTATCAATAAAAAAATCATCAATCCATGAATAAATATGATGGACATGGGGAAAAAAAGCAGAATATTCACTGGCCTTTGGTTGAACAAAATGCCAAACATCTAAAGTATCACATTTTAATAAGAAAGAATGAATAAATAAGGCTGACTTGTTCAGAACAGTTGGGTTGGAGGACAAGCGATTTAAGATAGGGTCAAGCCAGCAATTAAAGTCTCCACCCAGGACAAGGGAATATCAAATCAGGCAAAAGAGAACACAAACATTCAAAAAATCTCAGGTCATCAATATTAGGAGCATAGACATTGGCAAAAACCACCATCATATATCATTTGCCTGATACGATCCTAAAATGACTATTAGTATCAGACACAACTTTATGTTGAACAAAGAGAATGGTTTGCTCCATAAGAATTGACACCCCTCTGGCTTTAGCCTGAAATGATGAAGGAAAGTGCTGCCCCTTCACTGTCTGATAAGCCACAAATGATCACCACATTGAATGTGTGTTTCCTGCAAAAATAAAACTGTAGCCTCAAACTGTTTAATGCATGCAAATATATATTTTTAATTTTACAGGATGTTTAAGGCCATTAATATTCCAACTAATTAAATTAATATCAATATTCATTTTCTGTAATTAATAATGAAAGTTGTTCTAAAAAAAATGCACACACACACACAAATTCCAAATGGCTAAAATTAGCAAAGAAATCAAAGTAAGCCATAAAGGATTAAGATAAACAAGTCTATGAAAAGTCAATACAATTCCCAAAGAAATTCCAATCCTTCCCCCACCCACCACCCAAAACCAGAAAGTTGTCCTAAAGGAGGGCAACATGCTATAAACTAACTGAACTAACCCTCAAATCTTCCTATTGGCATAGCTCCAATTCTAATGTAATCTTATTAGTATTTCCAGACCAAACAAACAGAACCAAAATACCCAAGGACAATTCATGACAGTTTAAAATTTTTTCACAAGTTTAAAAATACTGAACACTACCTAAATGTCCTTGTCCTAAATACATTCTTACGACTTATATTATTGAAACAGCAAAGAAAAGAAAATCTGTAATGTCCTTACACTTAAAAAATCTTGTATTGATTTTAAAGGGAATTTAAAAATAAGAAATCAGAGAGTTTCAGTCCAGTTACTGAGGTCAAGAAATAGATGAAAGGTATTTAAAATATTCTTGGGCTTCCTTTACCGAACATAGCCGCTTCTTAGATTTATCAAGAAGTATGACTCAAAGACACATAGGGTACAGCAATACAAGTTTATGTCCACGTTATACAGTTCTGACGTAATGACTTTGTAAGCAGCAAGTTCCCTCAATACCTCAGGGCAGAAGTCTTCCACAATTCTGATACATTGACCACGATATGATTGAGTAATGATTGAGTTTAAAGACCCTTCACCAGAACTGGGAAGACTGGAAAAGAAACATTAAGCTGCAGAGGAGGGAATATTCCTGACTGGGTAAAACTGGGATAGACCATGGGGATACATTGAAAATAGGTAAAAAGAAAACTATCTGTGGGAGGAACCCAGCAGGTCAAGCAGCATCAGTGGGAGAAACAGAATGCTCAATGTTTTGGGCCAGAACACTTCATCAAAATGAATGTGTCTCAACCATCCAATTCTTTTTTTAGACGTACAGCATGATAACAGGCCATTTTGGTCCACGAATCCGTGCCACCCAATTTATACTCAATTAATCTTCACCCCCAGTACGTTTTGAAAGGTGGGAGGGAACCAGAGCCCCCAGGGAAAACCCACGCAGACACGGGGAGATCGTACAAACTCCTTACAGACAGCGCGGGATTTGGATTCCGATTGCTGGTGCTGTAAAGCCATCGCACTAACTGCTTCACCAACTGTGCCGCCCGTTTCCTCCAGCAGATTTGCTATTTGCTCAAAACACCAGCATCTGTGATCTCCTGGTAACCTGGTCAATGAATGAACAGGAGCAGTTAGAAAGTGAGAACATGGGCAAAGAAACACCATGGTCAACACGACCAATCCGTGCATGGATCCAGACTATATATGTGAGGCTCTAACTGAATATCTTTCACCAGTATTTACAAAGTACTGTGTAGTTTGACAACTCAGTGATGAGAAAGGTGAAATTCTGGTGCAAGTCTCTGTACAGAAAGAGGTGCTCAATACTTTACTGGGGCTTAAAGGCAGATAAATCCCCAAAGCCAGATTGTAGTTATCTCAGGCTGCTATGAAAGCCAAGTAAATTGATTGTTATGGCTCTAAGATGATGAAGTGTTTGCTGACTACACCACAAAGTAAATAGAGGAAGGAAATGTCATTCCCCTTTTGAAGAAGAGCAATAGGGAACAGTCTGACAATTACAGATGTAACATCAGTAGCAGGGAAGTTATTAGAAGCAGGATGATGAGCAATGGGATTCATGATGTCTTGGAAAGGCAGGGGCTGATCAGAAATAGCCAATATGGCATTGTCAAAGGCAGATCTTGACTGTACAATTTGATTATGAGTTTTTGAAGAGGTATCAAAAGCATATTGATGAGGGCAGTGCTTATGTAGAATTTAGGAAGGCCTTCAATAAGGCTCTATATTGGATATCAATCTAGGGGGCCCAGGAGTTGTAGGCAAATTATATCCAAAATAGATTGGGCAATAAGTGACAGAGAATAATGGTAGAGGGCTGCTTATGTAATTGGATGGTTGGGACTGGGGTCTTCCACATGGATGCTGGGACTCTTGCTGTGTGTAATAAACAATGGTTTGGCTGTAATAAGAATGACCAGGCAGTTCATCACCTAGTATGGACCAAGTGCTGGCATAGATGGGTGCTTGATCAATGGAATGGACAGGATAGACCAAAGCTCCTGCTTCTGCGCTGTATGACTTTTGAGAGAGGGACTGCAGAACAATGCAGTGCATAAAGGAAGGTCCAGGTAGGAACCGGATGCCTTCAAAGCTCAGTGATCATCCACAACAAAGGAAATAAAAGCTTAACAGAAAAAGAATGCTTGAGGCAAATGTCAGGATAAAGATTCAGTTCATAATTCCTAAAACAAAGTATGAAAAATACAATGAGCTCTTAATAGTTTAATCTGGCAACCATTTCAGGAATAACAATTAGTCAATTACATTTTGCTTTCCAGATCAAAGCCAGCAAAACAGATGGCTGGAATTCCTGAATCCTGGCGTCAGAATATTTCTTTTTCACCAGGCAACCAGTGATAAATTAAGATCTCACACTCATTCCTACCAATCTGGTACAAGAAAATGAAAACACAGCATTTGGGCTGGAAAGCAATTATATAAGGGATGAACCTGCCTAATTTCTACACATGATACTATTTCAATTCACATGGCCTTCAGAGGTATTGTTTAAATATTTATTGTTATAGCCTCTTCAGCCTTGTGTCCTTAAAGCAGACATAATTTGTAAACCAATTTTTCATCCTCAACAGCTTGCCATACAACATACTCAAATTAGGTTGGTATTTGCTATGAGACATCATTATAATGAATCCAAGTATTGCAGCTTTTCAAATTCCCATCTGTTAAAACAAGTCCTTGTTGCAATGGGCTTGTTAGTTCAGCAGTACTTTTAGCTGCATTTGAACAATTCTTCTGAGCTTAAATAAAACTGATCTCAGCAAATAATGGGAAGAAGATAATGGCTTATGTGGTAGGTGAAAGTAGAAGACGAGGAAGACAAGATGAAGAGATATCTGGTATGACTTTTATCAACTTCAGGATATATATGAACATAAAACAGCACACAACAGGAACAGGCCTTTCATTCCATGAGCCTGTGCCAAATATGATGTCCAAATCAAACTAAAACTCTGCCATTAACTGTATACATTTCGCATACATTTAACCTCCAAGTTGTAACACCTCATGCTTTGTCCAAATTAAACTTCATCTACCTATATTTGTAACAAATCTCGATTCCGTTGACTACTTTGATAGCCCTCTACACCATCCACATCTCCACCAATCTTTGTACCATCTGTAAATTTGATAAACCACCCACCTATCAGTCATTTATACATGTATCACAAACAAAAGGGATCCCTATACTGTCCCTGTACAATACCTCTGAGCATGGTGCTCTAACCAGAATAATTCCCTTCACCACTACCCTCTACCTTCTCTGGGCTAGTCAATTTTGTATTCAAACTATCAATTCACTGTGGATCCCATGAGTATCTTCTGGATCAGCCGACCACAAGGAAGATACATTGGAGGAAGAAGCTGATTGGAGCAAGAGAGGTCAGGTGACCTGAGGAGCAGCAGCAGTTAAAATTTGAAAAGGCGGCGAACAGCAGCTAGAAGCTGATTGGAGGAAGAAGCTGAGTATCATTATAAAAGCGAGAGTAGTCACTGAGGGAGCAGTTATTGTCAGAGATTATCGAATCAGAGTGGTAAAGCTTTGGTGAGAACAGGTAAGTAGGATTTGAAAAAGGAAAGGGCAACTCTTTGGAAGGAACAAAAAGGATTCAGCAGGTAGGCACAGGTAAGGACAGGTTTTATATATCATATATTTTGTTGCTTTAATCATAAATAGTGGGAATGGCAGCCAAGGCAGGGGAATGCTCCTCTTGCAGACTGGGGGTTTGATGGGGAAGGCAGCAGTATTCCTGATGACTTCATCTGTGGGAAATCCATCCAGCTGCACATCCTGACAAGCTGAGTTAAGGAATTGAAGCTGAAGTTGAATGAACTTCAGATCATTCAGGAGCCAGAGGGGGTGATAGACAGGAGTTACAGGGACACTGCCATCCGTGCGGTACCGGATGTAAGCAGCGTCTTCATTGTTGAGGTCTTTCATGGCTTGGTTCAGCATCATGCTGAAGAAGATTGAAAAGAGGGTTGGTGCGAGAACGCAGCCTTGCTTCATGCCATTGTTAATGGAGAAGGGTTCAGAGAGCTCATTGCTGTATCTGACCCGACCTTGATGGTTTTCGTGCAGTTGGATAACCATGTTGAGGAAATCCGAGGCGCTCTAGTATTTGCCAAAGCCCTTTCCTGCTCACGGTGTCGAAGGCTTTGGTGAGGTCAACAAAGGTGATGTAGAGTCCTTTGTTTTGTTCTCTGCACTTTTCTTGGGGCTGTCTGACGGCAAAGACCATGTCAGTAGTTCCTCTGTTTGCGCGAAAGCAGCACTGTGATTCTGGGAGAACATTCTCCTATTTAAGAGAATCCTAGTGAAGATTTTGCCTGCAATGGAGAGCAGTGTGATTCCTCTGTAGTTTGAGCAGTCTGATTTCTCGCCTTTGTTTTTGTACAGGGTGATGATGATGGCATCACGAAGGTCCTGAGGCAGCTTTCCTTGGTCCAAGCAGAGCTTGAATCTGAGGCTTGAACTCTTCAATCTGAGGCACCTGCAAGCTCACACCAAGGCACAAGAGCAACTTGTCCGTAAACTACTCTTTGCATACGATGTCGCTTTAGTTGCCCATTCAGAGCCAGCTCTTCAGCGCTTGACGTCCTGTTTTGCGGAAACTGCCAAAATGTTTGGCCTGGAAGTCAGCCTGAAGAAAACTGAGGTCCTCCATCAGCCAGCTCCCCACCATGACTACCAGCCCCTCCACATCTCCATCGGGCACACAAAACTCAAAACGGTCAACCAGTTTACCTATCTTGGCTGCACCATTTCATCGGATGCAAGGATCGACAACGAGATAGACAACAGACTCGTCAAGGCAAATAGCGCCTTTGGAAGACTACACAAAAGAGTCTGGAAAAACAACCAACTGAAAAACCTCACAAAGATTAGCGTATACAGAGCCGTTGTCATACCAACACTCCTGTTTGGCTCAGAATCATGGGTCCTCTACCGCCATCACCTCCGGCTCCTAGAACACTTCCACCAGCGTTGTCTCCGCTCCATCTTCAACATTCATTGGAGCGACTTCATCCCTAACATCGAAGTACTCGAGATGGCAGAGGCCGACAGCATCGAATCCACGCTGCTGAAGATCCAACTGCGCTGGGTAGGTCACGTCTCCAGAATGGAGGACCATCGCCTTCCCAAGATCGTGTTATATGGTGAGCTCTCCACTGGCCACCATGACAGAGGTGCACCAAAGAAGAGGTAGAAGGACTGCCTAAAGAAATTTCTTGGTGCCTGCTACATTGACCACCGCCAGTTGGCTGATATCGCCTCAAACCGTGCATCTTGGTGCCTCACAGTTCGGCGGGCAGCAATCTCCTTTGAAGAAGACCGCAGAGCCCACCTCACTGACAAAAGACAAAGGAGGAAAAACCCAACACCCAACCCCAACCAACCAATTTTTCCCCTGCAACCTCTGCAACCGTGTCTGCCTGTCCCGCATCGGACTTGTCAGCCACAAACGAGCCTGCAGCTGACATGGACATTTACCCCTCCATAAATCTTCGTCTGCGAAGCCAAGCCAAAGAGAAGAGACAGGGACACTATAGTAGAGGGAACAGGAAAAGGCAGGTAATGCAGGGGACCCCTGGTGGCCTTTCCCCTCAATAACAAGTGTATCATTTTGGATTCTGTTGAGGGGAATGACCTATTAGGGACAAGTCATGGCAATTTGGTCTCTGGCGTAGAGTCTGGTCCTGTGGCTAAGAAGGGAAGGGAGGAGGAGGTGAGATGCAGTGATAGGGGATTCCATAGTTAGGGGGACAGATAAGAGGTTCTGTGGAAGAGATTGAGTATCCCAGATGGTATGTTAACTCCCTAGTGCCAGGGTCTGAGAAATCTCAGATTGAGTTCACAGCATTCTCAGGAGGGAGGGCGAGCAGCCAGATGTTGTGGTGCGAGGGATCAATGACGTGGGTAGAAAAGGTGAGGATGTCCTTCAAGGAGAGTTCAGGGAGTTAGGCAATAGGTTGAATGACAGGACCTCCAGGGTTGTGACCTCAGGATTGCTACCCATGCCATATGCTAGTGAGGTTAAATATAGGAGGATAATGCAGCTTAACGTGTGGCTAAAGACATGGTGCAGGAGGGAGGGCTTCAGGTATCTGGATTATTGGACTCTCTTCCAGGGAAGGTGGGACCTGTTCTGATGGGGCGGTTTGCGTCTGAACTGGGACTAATATCCTTGTGGGAAGGTTTGCTGGTGCTGCTCTGATAGGTTTAAACTAATTTTGCAGGGGGAGGGGAATCAGAGTGCCAGAGCCAATAGACAAGTGGAGGAGGGAAAAGATTATGTGAAAATTCCATGCACAGTTACAGGTCAATGGGTTGTAC
This sequence comes from Narcine bancroftii, assembly GCF_036971445.1. Classification (NCBI taxonomy): domain Eukaryota; kingdom Metazoa; phylum Chordata; class Chondrichthyes; order Torpediniformes; family Narcinidae; genus Narcine; species Narcine bancroftii. The sequence goes on from NC_091472.1 coordinate 123,250,486, forward strand.
ATTGTGGAAATTTTCTAAAGTGCATTTATTTCAATGCAAGGAGTATTGTAGGAAATGCAAATGAGCTTAAAGCATGGATTGGCACGTGGAATTATGACAATGTTGCCATTACTGTAACTTGGTTGCAGGAGGGGCAGGACTGGCAGCTCAATGTTCCAGGCTTCCATTGCTTTATACACGATAGAACAAGGGGAGCGGGTGTGTGGAGGGGATGAAAGTGAGAGGAGTGGCATTGCTTGTCAGGGAAAATATCACAGCTGTGCTCAGGCAGGACAGACCAGAGGGCTTGTCTACTGAGGCTATATGAGTGGAGCTGAGGAACGGGAAATGTATGACCACACTCATGGGGTGGCATTAGAGACCGCCCACTAGTCAGCAAGAATTGGAGGAGCAAATCTGTAGAAGGATATCAGTCAGCTGCAGGAAACATAAGGTTGTGATAGTAGGAGATTTTAATTTTCCACATATTGTCTGGGAGTCCATATTGTAAAGAGCTGGATGGCTTGGAGTTTGTCAAATGTGTTCAGGAAAGTTTCCTAAATCAATATATAGAGGTACCAACTAGAGGGAGTGCAATACTGGATCTCCTATTAGGGAATGAGACAGGACAGGTGACAGAAGTATGTATAGGGAAACATTTTGGATCCAGAGATCATAATGCCATTATAATTTCAAGTTAATTATGGACAAGAATAGGTCTGGGCCTTGGGTTGAGATTCTAAACTGGAGAATTTTGAATGAGAAAGGATCTAGAATGTGTGGAATGGGATAAGTTATTTTCAGGTAAGGATGTGCGAGATAAGTGGAGAACCTTCAAGGGTGAAATTTTGAAAATACAAAGTTTGTCTGTTCCAGTCAGGATCAAAGGCAAGGTTAGCAGGCATAGGTAAACCTGGTTTTCAAGGGATATTAGAGGAAGAGAGTGTACAGCAGGTATAGGCAACATGGTGCAAATGAGGTACTTGAGGAGTATAAACATGCAAGAAAAACCTCAAGAAATAAATCAGGAAGGTTAAAAAAAAGACATGAGGTTGCTTCGGCCGACAAAGTGAAGGAAAATCGTAAGGGTTATTCTTTAGGATGAAAAGGATAGTAAGGGATAAAATTGGAAGATCACAGTCGTCAGCTTTGTTTGAAACCAAAAGAAATGGGGAGATCTTAAATGGTTTTTTTTCATCAGCGTTCACTCAGGAAACAGGCACTGAGTCATGGGAAGTAAGTAAAACAAGGGGTGTGGTTATGGAACTTGTACAGATTAAAGAGGAGGAAGGGGTTGCTGTCTTAAAGCAAATAAGGGGGGAGGGGAGGTAAATCCCCAGGGCCTGACAAGATATTCTTTCAGACTTTGAGGGAGGCTAGTGTAGAAATTACAGTGGCTCTGGCAGAAATATTTAAAATATCCTTAGCCACAGGTGTGGTGCTAGAGGATTGGAGGGTAGCTCGTATCCTGTTTTTTTTAAAAAAAGGCCCCAAAAGTAACTCTTGAAATTATCGGCTGGTGAGCCTGCGTCAGTAGTAGGTAAGCTAGTGGAAGGTGTTCTAAGAAATTGGATATACAATTATTTGAATAGCCAGAAACTCTTTAGGAATCGTCAACATGGCTTTGTACATGGTAGTAATGTTTTACCCATCTTGTAGAGTTTTTCGAGGAGGTTACCAGGAAAGTTGATGAAGGAAAGTCTGTGCATTTTGTCTACATGGACCTCAGTAATGCCTTTGACAAGGTCCCACATGGGAGGTTAGTCAGGAAGGTTCAGACACTAGGCATTCAACAATGGCTGGATGAGAGAAGCCAGAGAGTAGTTGTGGATGATTGCTTCTCAGACTGGAGCCCTGTAACTAATGGTGTGCCTCAGGGATCAGTGTTGGGCTCATTGTTGTTTGTCGTTTATATCAATGATCTGGATGATAATGTAGTAAATTGGATCAGCAAGTTTGCAGATGACACTAAGATTAGAACCATTGTGGACAGTGAAGAACGTTTTGAAAGGTTGCAGAGGGATCTGGACCAGCTGGAAAAATAGGCTGAAAAATCACAAATAGAATTTAATGCAGACAAGTGTGAGGTGTTGCATTTTGGAAGGACAAACCAAGAAAGGATATACACATTGAATGGTAGGACACTGAGGAGTGCGGTAGAAGAGAGGGATCTGAGAATACTATAATTCCCTGAAAGTTGGGTCACAGCTGGATAAGGTTGTAAAGAGGGCTTTTGACATATTGGCCTTCATAATTCAAAGTACTGAGTACAGGAGTTGGGATGTTATGGTAAAGTTGTATAAGACATTTGGAGTACTGTGTGCAGTTTTGGTCACATAACTACAGGAAATATATCAATAAGATAGAAAGAGTGCAGAGAAGATTTACTAGGATGCTGCCTGGACTTCAGGAACTGAATTACAGGAAAAGGTTAAACAGGTTAGGACTTTATTCCCTGGAGCACAGAAGAATGAGGGGAGATTTGATAGAGGGATTTAAAATTATGAAGAGAATAGATAGGGTAAATGTAGATAGGCTTTTTTCCACTTAAGGGTAGGTGAGATACAAACCAGAGGACATGGTTTAAGAGTAAAAGGAGAAAAGTTTGGGGGGAACTTCACACAGAGAGTGGTGGGAGTATGAAAGTACCTGCCAGCTGAAGTGATAAATGCAGGCTAAATTTTAATATTTATGAAGAATTTGGACAGTTACACAGATGGGAGAGGTATGGAGGCCTATGGGCTGAGTGCAGGTCAGTGGGACTAGGCAAAAAAAATTGTTTGGCACAGACTAGAAGGCCAAAGGGGCTTATTTCTGGGCTGTAGTGTGGTATGGTTTCTAAAGTTCATGTAGACAACGACCTCTGCCCTAACCTCATCAACCATTTTGTGTCATCTGCAAAATGTCAGCTACGCTGCAGCCACCTGGGACCTTGCAAACTCCTGGCGAGCTCTGTGCCGACCAACTTACCAACTTATGCAGGGATATCTTCAACATCCCTCTCTAGCAGGGATTATAGTTTAGGACCTGGCATGTTCCAGAGCATGCCAGGTCCTAAACTATAATGTATGTCAAACAGTTGTCGATCGTACCAGTGCCCAAGAAGAGTTTGACAACCTGCCTAAATGACTATTGACCAATGACACTCATATCAATGTTTTGAAAGGCTGGTGTTAAAGCACATCAGCTCCATTCCAATTTGCCTACTGCAGCAACTGGTCTTTGACAGATGCCATCTCATTGGCTCTACACAAAGCTCTGGAACATCTGGACAAAAGAGATGCCTGATCAGAATGTCTTAATAAAGACTACAGTTTGGCATTTAATACCATCATCCCCTCAGAACCAATCAGCATACTCCAAGCACCTCAACAACAAACTCACGCACGGTCTCATTAAAGGACACTTACTCTTGCACTTTATTGTTAGTTTTTAGCTCCTCTGAATTGCAGTAATCCCTATGCCATAAGTACTCAGTGATTAGTAAGTTTACATGTGTACATTGGTAGTGCAAAAAATAACTGTACACAATAAGTGGTAATTCTGCCTGGCCTTCAGGAAAACGAATCTCAGGGTTGTATGTGATGCCATGTATATACTCTGACAATAATTCTGAAATTTCTATCAAAGATCTTCATCGAGATCCCAGGAATCTTTTCACTTTGAATAATTGTGGATGCTTCAGAGAAGCTACTAGCTGCTATCCCATCAGGGCCTGGGGACTTATCCACTTTGGTCCTCCTTAAGAGACCTAGAACCAACTCTTTCTAGTTTTCAAAGTGCCCTAATACATTAGCATTCTCCACATCATGCTCCCTACCAGTGTCCTCCAGTTGGTGAATATCAATTCAAAGTACTCATTTAGTACTTCATTCACTTCAAATATAATTCCTTGTTTTGCACTGATTGATCCTGTCCTCTTACTAATTATTCTCTTGTTTTAACACAAATATAAAAATCCTTGGGGGTTCTCTTTAATCCTGCTCACAAAGGAAATTTCACAGCCACTTTTGACCGTTCCAATGCCCTGCTTGAGCTCTTTCCTGCAATCTTTATATTCTTCCAGGGGCCTGTCTAACTGTAGCTTCCAAAATCTTGTATACTATTTTTTTTCTTTTTGGCTCATCATCTTTTTCTCATCATCCAAGGCCATTTCTGCCCTTCCTCTGCTCTGGAACATGCCAGGTCCTAAACTATAATGATCTGGCCCTTAAGCATGTCAGTCATGAGCTTGCCTAGTTAATTCCCCCTAGCTCCTGTATAATGATGTCATGTTTTGCCCTCCTCCAATTAGAATTTTCCAACAAGGTTCAAGTTTACCTTAATTCATAATTATCACTATTCCCCAAATACTCCCCCATTAAAACTCCCATTACCTGGCCAGGATCATTTATCAATATGAGATCAAGTGTGGCTTCCTTCCCGGTTGGACTAGCTCAGTGGTTCTCAACCTTTTTCTTTCCACTCTCATTCCACTTTAAGTATTACCTATGCCACGGGAGCTCGGTGATTAGTAAGGGTTTGCTTAAGTGGTATGTGGGTGGTAAAGAAAAAGGTTGAAAACGACTGTTTTAATTGTACTTAATTGACTCATTATGTGCACAGTGTCATAACTCCAAAGGAAATGGGCCAATGACAAATTTTCTCAAGCAAAATATTTCAGTTACAATTGGGTCCACAGTGACTCTCAATCTTCCCTTCCCACTCACATACCACCTTAAGCAATCCCTTACTAATCACTGAATACTTATGGCATAGGGATTACTTAAAGTGGTATGTGAGTGGAAAGAAAAATGTTGAGAACCACTGGATTAGCTACATGCTGCTTCAAGCAACCTTACTGGATGCATTTAACAAATTCTAGCACAAATTACTATTGGGAAAATAAAATCTCTCACTCCAACAACCCTGTTGCTCTTTCAACTTTCCATAATCTGTCTACATATATGTTCCTCCAACCCCCACTGGCTGTTGGGAGATCTGTAGAATAACCTTATCAGAGTGATTGCTCCATCTTATTTCTGATCTCTACTCACACTGCCATAGTAGCTGTGACATTCTGATTATCAATGCAATTGTTCCACCTCTTCCCTCTCTATCCTATCTAAACCAACTAAATGGAAGAACATTGAACTGCTAAACCTCTTCCACTTGCAGCAAGTCTCTGAAATGTATTGATCCAGGCTCTAAGTTGATTTGTCTCTCCCATTACACTTGTTGCATTAAAATAAACACACACCAGCCCATCAGTCTTACTATGATAAATGACTTTTCCTTTCCTCTCCATCCTTTCAGATTTACCTGACTCATGACATGGGTCATTCCGGAGTTAGCTTGCCCAGAGAATCCACAGGAGTTAAGATTGAATGGAAGGCATATAAATGACTAATTACACAGATTCTTGGAGAACCATGAGTAATCTCCCTGTGCTGACTCCAATTCACCATAGCTGCAACAGTAGGACCCTTCAACAGGGGTCCATGTGTTTATCACAGAGAATTGAATGCCAAAATTTAACTCATAAGCACCAATCTCCTCAAAATCTAATCAAAAGTAAGAACATTCCAAAAGCTTTTGCAGTGATAGCAGACGATGTTACAATTTCAGGATAAAACCCAACTAATAACTTTTTTTAATTGCAAAAATAATGAGTACAACAGCATGATTCCACAAGTAGCAATGCATCAAGATGATGAAGTAAGCCCTGCTGCTATGGTGGGATTTGAACTCTGGTCCCTCGATTTTTAGCACAGTAATTGAACCCCTCAACTACCACCAAACACTCACGCTGACACCCTGCTGAGTATTTCTACCCATTTCTGCTTCTTCAGAATGATAATCAGGTTTATTGTTATGAATGAAAGTGATTGTTTTGTGGCAATAATATTGTGCATTTTAGGTGCAATATTGCAATAAATTATGGTTCCATAATTTTAGAATATTTGAACATAAATAATTAGAGCAAAAAAAGAGAAAAAAAGTGAGGTGGTGTCTATTGGTTCATTTTCTGTTCAAAATCCTGATGGAGGAGGGGAAGAAACTGTTTTTGTAATGTTGGGTATGCGTCTTCAGTCTACTGCACCTCCTTCTTGATGGTAGCATTGAGAAAAGGCAATGGCTTGGGTTATGAGAGAGGCTGCTTTCTTGAGTCACCACCTCTTGTAGATGTCCTTAATAGAGTTAAGACTAATGTCCATGATGGCACTGGCTGAGTTCAGAACCCTCTGTAGTCTTTTCCTAACCTGTGCATTTGTACCTCCATACCGGACAATGATGCAACCAGTGAGAATGCTCTTCACTGTACACCTGTAGACAGTTGCAGGAATCTCTGGTGACATACCAAATCTCCTCAAATCCTTAACAAAATTTAGCCGCTGGTGGCCTTCTTCATGATTGCATTGACATGATGGCCCCAGGATAGGTCTTCAGAGATGTTAACACCCAGGAATTTGAAGTTTTTGACCCTCTCCACTGCTGACCCCTCGATGAGGACTGGTTTGTGTTCTGATTTTTTACAAAATGATTAGCATTGGCCATTGATACAAGATGAGTAACATTGGCTGGTTATTTAGTGGCTACTTATCAAACGACATTGATGCAATTTGCTTCATCTCCATTATCGGGAATTGTACTTTATGAGCTTCAATATTTTCCAGATTGAAATTCAGTCCAGAGCTTTTATACAAAAATCATAAAGTAATAGAACTGAGGATGAAAACCATTGTGGACTACACACAAAGCTGCACTCATTCATTTCAGCAAGACAAAATTGGTTTTGAAGGAGAAAGAGAAAACAAAATAAAGACTTCTCATCCAGCCAAGCAGCATATATAAAATGCTGAAAACCTACTAAAGCACAACATCTGAAGGAGAAAATAAAGTTTAACATTTTCAATGTCAGTTACAGTGTGCATTCTGAAACACTTATGGGTGAGTCTCTGTCCAAGACATTCGGGAAGCTTTTTTTAATTCCATTCAGCTAGTCACACCAAAGGAAAATCAGACTTGGAGGAAGAGGCAGAGGGTGTGTGTGAATCTGCATACTCTCACTGACCTCCACCCTCCTTCCCCAGCTCCTGTCCCTCCACTTTTAACATGGCCCTGAGTTCTCACTTCAATTTTCACGGGTACATTATAGAAACCATCTTGTTGAGATGCATAACAGCTTGGGGCAGGAACTGTTCTTTCCACCAAGGTCGCAAGAAACTGCAGAGAGTTGTAAACACGCCTCAGGCCATCATACAAACCAAGTTCCCCTCCATTGTCTCCTACTATACCACTTGTTGTCTTGGAAACACTGGTAGTATATTAAAGGATCCATCTCACCACAGTCACACTCTCTTCACCTCCCTTTCCTTCAGGTAGAAGACACATAGAAGATCCTTGAGATTCATTTTCTGTTGTTAATCAACCCTTAACTAGATTTTTCACTGACAAAAGATGATGCCCTTGCACAGTTTTTAACTCTTCTCTATACCCTGCATTTGGCATTGTAATACTACTCCCTGTACTGTTGTTTAGTTATTTGTTATTATAGTACCACCTCTTGTATGAGTTGACTTGACTGGATGGCACATAAACCAAAGCTTTTTACTCTACCTTTGTAAGCATGGCAAAAAAAACCCCAATTTAATTTAATGAGCATACTAGGACTAAAAATCCAGGTTCTGATGTAATTTTAAAAATAGAATCTTACTGAAAATCTGATCACTAAACCTGTTCATCCTGTACATGGAAGAGCATCTGCAGATTTTTAAAATATATTTTATTCAAGTTTTAAGAAAATACAGAATATAGGACTCAATTAATATAATAACAATAATACATTGAATATAAAATCATAGAATAACATTCACAAGGTCCAAAAAAAATAAAAAGGAGAGTCTCTCATCACCCAGCGCCACCTCCCCAGATTTGAAAGAGAAGGGGACAGAAGCGGGGAATAGAGAGAGAGAAAAAGAAAGAAATAAAAAAGAAAAAGCGACAGGAGCAAGGTTCGACATCTCAGAGCCACATCATTAAAAAGTATTAAATTTCTAGTAAGGAGTATACCAACTGAAAAATATCAAAATCTGGGCATTTAAGTCATCTAAATATGATTGCCAAATTTTGATGAATATACTCTATCTATTTCTAAGACTATAAGTGATCCTCTCAAGGGGATACAACTTTGCACTTCCATGTTGCAACGATCAATGTGAGGTAGGGAATCGGATTTCCACATTACCACTATACTTTTCCTGGCTATTGACAACACAATTTTAATAAATTTAGATTTACTTCTGGAAAAATTAACTTTTATAACTGCCAAATCCCCAGAAGAAACAATTCTGCGTCTAGAGGGAAGTTAACACCTCCAGCTCTTAAATAATTATCAGTATATGATTTTATATTCAATGTATTATTGTTGTTATATTAATTGAGTCCTATATTCTGTATTTTCTTAAAACTTGAATAAAACATATTAAAAAAATCTGCAGATGCTCTTCCATGTACAGGATGCGCAGGTTTAGCGATCATATTTTCAGTAAGATTCTATTTTAAAAATTGCACCAGAACCTGGATTTTTAGTCCTAGAATGCTCATTAAATTAAATTGTGTTTTTTTTTTGCCATGCTTACAAAGGTACAGTAAAAAGCTTTGGTTTATGTGCTATCCAGTCAAGTTAACTCATACAAGAGGTGGTACAATAATTTCAAATAATTAAACCACTGGGCATATCCAGTGAAAGAATAAACATGTAATTCTTATTTGATATTAGTAGTACGAATGCTGCAACTCACTTGGGGCCTGCCAACACCACAAGTCTTAGACTGGAGGGCTGAAGCCTGGCTCAGCTGCTATGAAAGTAATCTTCTCCACCATGGGTTCTGCCAGGTATCCCAGGAATCCTTTGACATTACATCACACCACATCCCCAATCCACCCCAATCCCTCTTGCTCAGGTCACCTGGCTTCATAAGCATCACAATGTTCCCTGCTTTCCATGAGCATCTCCCAAGTAATGTCCGTCCCTACTGTTATCTCTGCCTTCACTCTTGTCATCCACTATACCTCCCATTGCCACCGCAATCCTTTCTCCATCTCCCCACTTTTTCTGCTTCTTTCTTTTACCATTGCGCCACAACCCAAAATGTGGACAAGTCCACTCTTCACTGACATCAATCGTTGTTGCAAGGTCCTGAGCACATGAGAACTCTTTGGATATTTACAAACGTGTGATACAGAAAAATCCACAGTACCCAAAATTCAAGCAATCGGCAACCCAACCAACCAGGAAAAAATCCCCAGAGGAAATAAATAAATAAATAAATAGATTTTAATCAATAAAAATTCAAATAAAAGTTTAAAATTGTAAAAGTAAGTGTTCCCACAGCAACACACAACCCCTTGGTGAAGATGGGAGCAAACATTCAGTCGTGCCCTGCAGCTGTTTGAATAAAGTTCAATAAAGTTGTATTTGAATAAAATGGCAGCACCCAGGTTGAAGAGCCGGCTGATGCTGCTCGCAGCTGGGGCGACTCTTCCAAAATGTCTGCTTTCTGTACTGCTTTCTGTAGTTTAAACTATTTATTCTTCATGCAGGTGTATTAGTTAGGCATTGTAAGAGTGTGTCTCAGTCAACTGGAAAATCCATATATCCGGCACCCACAATCCCAGAAGGTGCCGGATACTGGTGATTTTACTGTACTTCGATTTGAGACTATGATCCTTGGCCTTGGATGTAACGGTTACAGAGATTCAAACTTACAACAGGGAATGCTTTGCTTGACCTTCACCTGGAGGTCACCAATATGGAAAATAGTTTGTCCAAAGAGAGCAACCCCCATGAATGCCAAGAGCAAATCTTGAGAACAAGAGTGAGAAGATGAGATAATTAACAGAATCACACAGATGCAGCACAATTGTCCTTTTCAACTTTCCAGAAAATCTCTCGACAGCTCAACAAATAGGGAGCAGTATTGTTATGTATTTTACTTTATTAACACGAGCAAAGTTTCCTTTAATCTACAAACACAGGGTGAGATGGGAATTGCTTTAAACATACAGAGGCTGAAGCTATTTCCACTTTCCAATATTGAGAAATCCTGAACAAGAAGTCAGATAGTACATGCAGAAAGGGAGCTTTCATTAAATCCCATTACTTAAAATGTCTTTGCAAATGTCATTGAATTTTAACTTAGACATACAGCACAGTAACAGGCCATTTGGCCCACGAGTCTGTGTCACCCAATTACACCCAATTAACCTACAACCCCTGGTACATTAGAGTGGACATTAAACTGTGAGGAAGAGGAAGATGGAATGAGATTTTGTAAGATATTTCCTCAGTAGTCAGTGTAGCAATTGGGATTAGATATTAAGTATATCAACCTAACTACAACAAGGTTTCTTTCTCAGTTCTGATAGCCTGAAATGTTCATTTATTTTATTATTTGACAACTTGTTAGAAGACAATTCCAGCCATTGAAACCCATGTTGTCCAATTAACCTATCAACCCTATATGTTTTTGAAACATGGGAGGAAATTGGAGCAACCAGGAAAAACCCACGCAGGTCACCAGGGAAAGCAAACAAACAGCTTACAGACAGCGGCAAATCCAAACTTGGATCACTGGATCACCTACACCATAGGAGCTCTGTGGTTAGTAAGGGATTATTTAAGGTGGTATGTGAGTGGAAACAAAAAGGTTGAGAACCATTGGTCGAAAGATAGATAAGCCTCCATGACTATATGGATTACACACTCAGGTTCTGAAGGAAGTAATGGTGGAGATTGTGGAATCATTGGAAATGGTCTTTTAGGAATCAATAGATTCTGGCATGGTCCTGGAGGACTGGAAAATCCCAAATGTCACTCCACTATTGAAGAAGGGATGGAAGCAGCAGAAAGGAAATGATAGACCGATTAGCCTGACGTCAGTGGTTGTGAAAATGTTGGAGTCCATTGTCAAGGATAAGGTTATGGTATACTTGAGTGCACACGAGAAGACAGATCAAAGCCAGCATGATTTCTTTAAGGGAAAATCATACTAGACAAACCTGTTGGAATTCCTTGAAGAAGTGACAAAGTGGCTGGATAGGGAAGATGTAGTAGATGCTGTGTATTTGGATTTTCAGAAGGCTTTTGACAAGATGCCAGACTTGAGGCTACTTAGCGAGATAAGAGCCCATGGTATAACAGGACACATACTAGTGTGGGTAGAACCTTGGCTAATTGGAATGAAGGATAGAGTCAGAATACAGGGATCATATTCTGGTTGGCTGCCAGCTGTTAGTGGTGTTCCAAGGGGTCAGCGTTGGGGTCACTTCTTTTTACTTTGTATATCATTTAGATAATAAAATGAATAGCTTTGTGGCCAAGTTTGCAGATGATGCAAAGGTAGATGGAGGAGCAGGTAGTGTTGAGGAAACTGAGGCTGCAGAAGGACTTAGACAGATTAGGAGATGAGCAGAGAAGTGGCAAATGAAGTACAATGTCAGAAAGTATACAGTCATGCACTTTATAAGAAGAAATAGACGGGCAAACTATTTTTTTAAATGGGGAGAAAATTGAAAATTCCCATCTGCAAAGGGACTTGGATGTCCTTGTACAGGATACCCTGAAGGTAAACTTGCAGGTTGAGTCAGTGGTGAAGAAGGCAAATGCAATGCTGGCATTCATTACAAGAGGAATATAATACGAGAGCAGGGATGTGTTGTTGAGGATTTATAAGACACTGTGGGACCTCACAGAGTATTGTGAGCAGTTTTGGGCTTCTCATTTAAGAAAGGATGCACTTATGATGGAGAGGGGTTCATAGAGGTTCAGAAGTAAGATTCTGGGAATGAAGTGGTTATCATACGAGGAGCATTTGACAGCTCTTCTGCACTCGTTGGCACTTAGGAGATTGAGGGGGGGACTCATTGAAACATTTTGATTGTTGAAAGGCATGCACAGTAAATGTTGAAAGGTTGTTTCCTCTGGTCATAGAATCGAGGATAAAAGGGCACAACTTTGGGATTGAAGAATCTTAGAACCGAGATGCAGAGGAATGTTTTTAGTCAGAGGGTGGTATATCTATGGAATTTGTTGCCACAGATGGTTGCAGAGGCCAAGTAATTGGGTGTATTTAAGGCAGAGATTGATTAGCCAGGGCATCAAAGGTTTTGAGGAGAAGGCCAGGCAGTAGGGCTGAGCAGGAAAATGGATAAACTCATGATTAAATGGCAGGAGAAACTCGATGGGCTGAATAGCCTATTTCTGCTCCTATTTCTTATGGTCGCTTATGGACACGATACAAGTCCAGCAACAATGCAGTAACAGCAGCTCAGAATCATGTGTGATTTGGATGGTTGCATAAGCATCAGGCTATCTACCCACGAGTCAAGTAAAACATACAACACAAGCAAAATCCTAAAGACATGAACATTGAGTTTTCTAATTTTAGGTAAACTTTACCCCTATCTGATTCCTCTGTTCCCATCTCTACTTACTCTATTTCATTTTTTTTCTCTCTCTCTCTCTCTAACTTTTCTCCCTCCACATTCTTTTTCACGGTTTCTCTGTCTATGTCTCTCAACCTCCCACACCTTAAGTTCAAGTTCATCTTACTAGCAGCGCTGCTGGAGCTGTGAATGGGTAGAGCAGGGAGAGGAGACACGGTGCTCCCCTGGAGGATCCTACCATCAGTCCTACTGTCGACAGCTCTTTACAGGTTTTAAATGGCCTGTTAAAGGAACCGACGGTGTTTTATTTCAAATCCTGCACCACAGAGTCTGGGCACAAGATGGTGGTGTCTGGGTGTAATGCGATGCAATGGAACTAGAAAGACACGGACCGGAGGGCTCCCCAAGGGAATTCAAATTAGAGCCCTTAAAATGCCAAAACTTACCTTTAAATTAATTGAACAGCAATAATACGAGCAGGAAACGACAAAACAAACATGGTGATTTAGTCAATTATGGATTTTAGACTGCAGGCATGTAATGGCACAATCAAGGAATTTTGCTGCTAAAAAGGAATGTGCAGGAATTTTAAGTCAATTCCTGCACCACAGTTTATCCTGCAGGACCATGCAACTTTTTGGAGGAAGCCTGCAGTGTAAATTGTACCGGAAAAATTCATTGTCAGTCATCTACTCTACTGCACGTCCAACCACCAGAACTGTTGCATTCAGGTACTTGCAGTCTAAAAAGGTGCCCAGTGTGAACAACCACATGGGCAGTAATTATGTTAATTGTTTTCCATGACTTTCCTGACATTGCAGTTTAAAAACCATAAATGATCAAAACTCGACGTCTGCAGGAACAGGCTGTCGAGAAATCAGCAAAATGGTGGCTGCACAAGAACAACTAAAAGAAGGAGACACACTTATCCTCCTCCAGGAAATAAGGAAAGGTAATAACATAACATAACATAACAATTACAGCACGGAAACAGGCCATTAGGCCCTTCTAGTCCGCACCGAACCAAACACCCCTTTCTAGTCCCACCTCCCTGCACAATGCCCATAACCCTCCATCTTCTTCTCATCCATATACCTGTCCAACCTTTTCTTAAATAATACAATTGACTCCGCCGCCACTATTTCTCCCGGAAGATCATTCCACACGGCTACCACTCTCTGAGTAAAGAAGTTCCCCCTCATGTTACCTCTAAACCTCTGCCCCTTAATTCTTAACTCATGTCCTCTTGTTTTAATCTTTCCTCCTCTTAACGGAAATAGTCTATCCACATCCACTCTGTCTATCCCTTTCATAATCTTAAATACTTCTATCAAATCCCCTCTCAACCTTCTACGCTCCAAAGAATAAAGACCTAATCTGTCCAATCTTTCCCTATACTCTAGATGCTTAAACCCAGGTAACATTCTGGTAAACCTTCTCTGCACTCTCTCCACTCTGTTTATATCCTTCCTATAATTAGGCGACCAGAACTGCGCACAGAACTCCAAATTAGGCCGCACCAACGTCTTATACAATCTCAACATCACCTCCCAACTCCTATATTCCATGCAATGATTGATAAAGGCCAGCATACTAAAAATCTTCTTCACCACCCTATTCACATGAGTTTCTACCTTCAGGGAACGATGTACCGTTACTCCTAAATCTTTCTGCTCTTCTGTATTCCTCAATGCTCTCCCATTACCACGTATGTCCTATTCTGATTCTTCTTACCAAAATGAAGCACCTCACACTTATCAGCATTAAATTCCATCTGCCATTTTTCAGCCCACTTTTCTAAGCAGCCCAAATCCCTCTGCAATCCTTGAAAACCTTCTTCATTATCCACTATTCCACCTATCTTAGTATCGTCTGCATATTTACTAATCCAATTCACCACCCCATCATCTAGATCATTAATGTATATAACGAACAACAATGGGCCCAATACAGATCCTTGAGGCACACCACTGGTTACCGGCCTCCAACCTGACAGACAATTATCCACTACCACTCTCTGGCCTCTCCCTTTCAGCCAATGTTCAATCCATTTGACTATCTTAAAATTTATACCCAAAGACTGCACCTTCCTAACTAACCTTCCATGTGGTACCTTATCGAAGGCCTTACTGAAGTCCATATAGACAACATCCACTGCACTACCCTCATCCACATTCCTAGTCACCTCTTCAAAAAATTCAATCAGATTGGTCAAACATGACCTTCCTCCCACAAATCCATGTTGAGTGCTCCTGATCAGACCCTGTCTATCCAGATGTTTATAAGTACTATCTCTAAGAATTTTCTCCATTAATTTACCTACCACAGACGTCAAACTTACAGGCCGATAGTTGCCAGGCTTCCTCCTTGAACCCTTTTTAAATAACGGAACCACATGCGCAATGCACCAATCCTCCAGCACTATCCCCATATCTAATGACATTTGGAAAATTACCGCCAGAGCCTCTGCTATTTCCTCCTTCACTTCTTTCAATGTCCTGGGGAAGATCCCGTCTGGTCCCGGAGACTTATCCACCTTTATATTCTTCAAAAGCCTTAAAATTACACCTTTTGTAATCTCTATATTCCCCATATTTACCCAATTTGCTTTTTTTATCTCACATCTCCCAATATCCTTCTCCTTAGTGAATACCGAAGAAAAGAAACTGTTCAATATCTCCCCCATTTCTCTAGGCTCCACACACAGTTTTCTGCTCTGATTTTCTAAGGGACCAATTTTGTCTCTAGCTTTCCTCTTACCATTAACATATTTGTAGAACTCTTTTGGATTAGTTTTCACCCTGCTTGCCATAGTTTTCTCGTACCTTCTTTTAGCTTTCCTAATTCCTCTCTTAAGATTCCTCTTACATTCAATGTATCTTTCAAACATCTCCTTAACTCCATGCTTCTTATATCTAATGTACGCCTCCCTTTTTCTTCGAACCAAGTTTCCAATATTCCTTGAAAACCATGGCTCTCTCAAACCTTTTGCCCCTCCTTTTAACCTAAGAGGAACATAAACCTTTTGCACTCTCAAAATCTGATCTTTAAAAGACTTCCATCTCTCTACTACATCCTGCCCATAAAACAAATTGTCCCAATGCACACCCTGCAAGTCCTTTCGCATCTCCTCAAATCTAGCTTTTCCCCAATCAAAAACCTCAACCCTTGGCCCTGACTTCTCTCTTTCCATAATGACATCGAAGCTGATGGCATTATGATCACTGGACCCGAAGTGCTCGCCAACACTAACCTCCGTCACTTGACCCATCCCATTTGCCAACAGTAGATCTAACACTGCTCCTTCTCTGGTCGGCACCTCTACATATTGTTGTAAAAAACTATCTTGCACACATTTCACAAACTCTAACCCATCCAGTCCTTTCACAGAATGTGTTTCCCAATCTATATGTGGAAAATTAAAATCTCCCATAATTACAACCCTGTGCTTATCACAAATATCTACTATCTCCCTACAGATTTGCTCCTCTAGGCCTCGGTCCCCTCTGGGTGGTCTATAATACACCCCTACAAGTGTAACCTCTCCTTTCCTACTCCTCAGTTCCACCCAAATAGCCTCCGTGGATGTGCCCTCTAATCTATCCTTCCTAGGCACCGCTGTAATATTTTCTCTGACAAGCAATGCAACCCCACCTCCTCTTGCCCCTCCAACTCTATCACACCTAAAACAACAAAACCCAGGGATATTCAGTTGCCAATCACATCCCTCCTGCAACCATGTCTCACTAATCGCTACCACATCATACTTCCAAGTATCAATCCACACCTTCAGCTCATCCACCTTTTTTACAATACTCCTGGCATTAAAATATATGAATTTCAGAGATTTCCCAATTTTTAATCCCTGTTTTCCCTCATCTTTAATAACAACATTATTTACTTTTCCTGCCAATTGCCCTTCATCTTCTTCCAGAGCATTTCCCTTCTCTATCACCTGCCCATCCATATTCAAATACTTACTACATACTTTCTTTGTTTGCATTCTAACCTTCTCCTTACTGCTCTGTACTATTTTGTTCCCTCCCCCCAACCATTCTAGTTTAAAGGATCCTGAGTAGCCCTAGCAAATACCTCTGCCAGGATTCTGGTCCCCCTGGGATTTAAGTGTAACCCGTCCTTACTGTACAGGTCACATCTCCCCCAAAAAAGGTCCCAGTTATCCAGAAACTTAAAACCCTGCCCCTTACTCCACCCCTTCAGCCACGTGTTAATCCTCCACCTCATTCTATTTCTATTCACACTGTCACGTGGCACAGGGAGTAATCCAGAGATTACCCCCTTTGCGGTCCTTCTTTTTAACTCCCTACCTAACTGCCTGTACTCACTTTTTAGGACCTCTTCTCTAATTCTCCCTATGTCATTGGTACCTACATGTACCACGACCTCTGGCTCCTGTCCCTCCCACTTTAGGATATCTGGGACACGAGCAGCAACATCCCAGCCCCTGGCACCAGGGAGGCAAACCACCATCCGGTTCTTCTTGCTGCATCCGCAGAATCCCCTATCCATCCTCTTAACTATGGAGTCTCCTACCACAATTGCCCTCCTCTTCCTTTCCCTCCCTTTCTGAGCTACAGGGGCCGACCTCGTGCCAGAGGCACAGCCACTGTCACTCCCCCCAACCTTGATGTCCCCCTCAACAGTGCTCAAAGAGGCATACTTATTGCTGAGGGTTACATTCACAGGGCTCGTCTCTGGCACCTTACGTTCTTTTGTCCCTCTCCTAACAGTTACCCACCTTTCATCCTCCCGTGGCCCTGGCGTGACCACCTGGCTGTAACTCCTGTCTATGACTACCTCTGTTTCCCTAACCAGCCTGAGGTCATCGAGCTGCAGCTCTAGTTCCCTAACACGGTCCCTGACAATCTATTTCTAACCAAATGGGTTCTAAAACCACAGAAATCAACCAATCTATCTCTGGACTTAAATCTATGCTGGATAAGTTGAGCTCCCGTGTGGCTGAGGTGAAGGAAGCTATTTCTAACCAAATGGGTTCTAAAACCACAGAAATCAACCAATCTATCTCTGGACTTAAATCTATGCTGGATAAGTTGAGCTCCCGTGTGGCTGAGGTGAAGGAATGTGTTGGGGTGGCAGATAAGGCTGAGACAGACTCTTCCCTTAACACATTAAGGAAAGAAAATGGCATTTTAATGGGGAAAAATTACCAACTGAAAAATTGTAGCGGATACAATAACATACATATCATCAATCCTCAAGAAGGCTGTGAGGGAAATGACCCCATAAACTTTTTTATCAATTGGATCCCAGACACCAGGGGACAAGAACATTTTAATGCACCTCTTCTATCTGAAGTCCAGAGACTGAGACATGCCCTGATACGTTGGCTTAAGTATCAGGACCAGGAAAAAAATCTTACATATCACAGCGTGGCAGTCCAAGGGTCCCTTCAAGGGCTATTTTTTCTTGACTTGAGTGTCAACTTAATGAAGTGCAGGAGGGAGTTTGATCAAATTAAGAAGGAACTTCGATCTAGGAGCATTCTGTTTGCTTTATTTCATCCTGCAACATAGAGGATCACACTCCCAAATGGAGGGAGAAGATTCTTTAAAATGTCCAGGGAAGCAGCAACGTTCCTGCGTGGCTCACCAGGAGGAAAATCAAATAACGGACAAGAACAGGGGAAGGAAAACTGGACAGGCAGTCATAGTTTTTTTTACGAATTGCCATGGATATACAGTAAAACCTCGTTAGGATGCAGTAGTTGGGGTCCAAGATTTCAAACCATGTTACAGCCGAGTCGAGGAACAGATGCATATAGGTCATGATTCAGGAAGCAGGAAAACACAATACTGTGACTCAAACCCTATAATAAGACCTTTAGGACCTTTAAACTCCACATACAGGTACATAATCCTTTATCCGGAACCCTTGGAGGACAGTGTGTTCTGAATTAAACTGTTGTCACATTTTCAATTACATTTGATAGCCAAGTTCCAATTTAAACCAACTAATTTCTATAGTAGTTATTTTTTATAATAATTGAATGCAGAGTACACATCCCACTTTGATGGGGAAGGCAAAGCCGAATTTTCAGAAGTCAGCTTGGGTGGGTGGGGGGGGGGGGGGGGGTTTATTAACTTTGTGAGTGCTTTATCCTTTTTTAAAATTATTTTATCACAAGAAACACATTTTTGCTTGCAGACCAATTCTACAGAGTGGTCATAAAACTTTGGTGTATGCATCCAACTATCATTGATGAATAAGGTAGTGAAATTTGTCAGCTTTAATGTGAATGGGCTAAACATGAAAGTAAAAAGCAAAAGAGTCTTGGCACACTTGAAAAAATGCAAACTGATATTGCTTTTAAACAAGAAACACACTACACTGAGTATTAGTGAACAAACCCATTAAAGTGGTCCTCGAATGGTATAAAATATCTTGGTATATTGGTAGATAATGATCTCCAGAATCTGTATAAACTTAATTACCTCCCATTAGTAGAATCTTCAGTAGAAGATTTTCAGTAGAATTGAAGATGATCTACAAAAGTGCATGAGTTTGCCCATTACTCTAATTAGCAGAGTCAACTGTGTGAAAATGAACAGATTACTGAAGTTACAGTATCTTTTCCAGATGGTGGTGCCAATGTCTGGCTATGGCCACAAGGAGTTGCAGACTTCAGGCACCACTAATGGGGAGAACACCCCCCCCACCCCCCCCCCCCCCCTCCTTGAGAAGGAGAAGTAGAGGAGGTGGCCCTAAGGACAGTGACCATGGTGACGGACTAGTGAGGGACTCTGTGGCTGATGGACACACAGAGGCAGTGAGCTGTTGGTGACTTGAGGGAAAAAAACCCACACAGTCAGTGGCCTGCTGGCAACTTGAAATCAAAGGACTCACACCAGGCTATGAGACTGGCTCATGAGAACCAGGTATCAGAACCAGGATTGAGAGGGTGCTGAAGGCAAGAAGGGCTCCCAAAGGGCCCTGGGCACTGAAGGCTTCTTCATGGTGTCGGAGGCTTGGATCTGGATTTTGGTTGCCGACGGTTTGAATTGAACTGAACTGGAGTCTTGTGAAGGTGCAGAGGCTGTGGGAGTGCGGGAGTTGAATCCAGACACTCAGTGACTCTGGAGGATCTCTGTTTTATTTCTTTTTCTCTAACTGTAAGGGGCACCAAGCAATACTAATGGTGAATCTTTATCTGCTTTATGGCAGATTAAAGGGAATTTTATCTAATATTACATTTCTGTTATATTAAATGACAAGAATTAGAATCTGATCTGATATACAACTAATTGAAGCAGCATTTCTCCAGGCCATGGTGCACACACACACACACACACACACACACACACACACACACACACATTCACGCACACACGCATGCACATACGCTTGCCCAAAAAACACACACACACAAACCCATACCCACTTGCACAAAAAACACACACTCACACATGCACAAATGCACACACACACTAACACACAAAAAACATGCACATACTTATACACACACATGTACAAAAAGACACACACATGCACAAACATAATAATCACATATATACATAAAGATATTGTTTAAAATAAATATATATAAATATTTTGGGATGATTTGCTTGGTTACAGGATACTGTTTATTAATCTTGCAGCCTGTGGGAAGAAGTTATTTTCTAGCTTGACAGTCCTGGTTTTAATGCTCCTGTATCTCCTTCTTTATGGTAATGAGTCAGAGATGCTGTGTGCTGGATAGTAAAGGTCCTCTATAATTTTTTGAACCGTATTTAAGCAATAGTGGAAAGGGAGATCTCAGTGATCTTCTCCGCCATTTGGAAAATAATCTCTATTGATGTCTGGTTGATGCTTTGCAGCTACCCTTCGATCTGATACCCTATTATCTCTAGGGCCCCAGCACAGTTTCTCTCTCTCTTTATATATGTAATTTCACCTATTCTATCTCAGTCTGATAAAATGTTCAGACCTGAAATGTTGATGGACCACTTTTGCCCATGGATGCTGTCTGACTTACTGAGTTCCTCCAACAATTATTTGTCTATCCAAAATTTATCTAATTCCTTGATTGGATTGAATATCACTACATTTTTGATATTGTGGCAATAAACATGAACTTGAATTAAAATTATGGGCTGAAAACCAGTAGTACTGTGTAAAATAATGTTTGAAATTATTTTCACATTCTTATTCATTAAGCAGATGTGTAAGTAACAGAACTGGGGCTGAATTCCAGTTGGATTTATTCCTAATTCAAGCAGAATTCTAATTCAAAAACTAAATTCAATCAAAATATTCTACTCTTTCCCAATAAAACACCACTAGAAATTGAAATAAAAAAGCAGGATTTTATGGTTTTGAACAGTGGTTTTCAAATATTTTCTTTCCACTCACATGATCCCTTACTTATCACAGAGCACTTAAGGCATAGGGAATACTTAAGGAGTGGAAAGAAAAGGGTTGAAAACCACTGATGTAGAAGATCTGTCACATTTTCACTGAAAGACAGTGCATTTTCAAGGGGCTGAATGGTCTATCCCTGCTTTTATTTCTTGTGCTGTTATATTCTAAAGTAAAAAATTTGTTCACTTTCTTTTGTGAGAATTTGCTGTACATATTAATTGTCAAACGTGGTTGCCTTGATAATTACAATGATCGCACTCCAAGATTAATCAAGTGTAATACCCTTTGGATTGTTTCATTGTTGTAATAAACAATATAACTTGAAGGTTAACAACATGAAAGATTAACTTTATTGGATGTACCCTCCCCTGGTGAGAATGGAGTTCGATCACAGATCAGGAGTGATCTCACTCACTGGTGAAACAGACCTGAGCAGCTGGTTATTTTATGTTCCTAAAATGCACATTCTGTTTCTGTTACCTCGAGGAAATTCTACACTGAAATTAAGAGGAGGGTGGGGGTGGGTACAAGGGGAAGAAATCAAATTTCATGAAAGAAATAATCCATTGGGAAACAAATAAAAAACAAATTAATTATCTGTAATTCATAAATAAGTGGGACATTTTCCATTTATCCCTTAAATCAGCCTTTCACAACATCTAACTTCTTGACTTGACTCAGTAAAGTGAATGATTAATGCTTGTTTGCATGGGTGACTTTCTTTAAATCTATAGAAAAGGAGTTTGAAGACATTCATTTAATGTGAATCTGAGTCAGAATCAGAATTTATTGTCATGAACAAGTCACGAAATTCATTGTTTTGCGGCAGCGTCACAGTGCAAACGTTCATATAAACCACCGTACAACAATAAATAAAAATAGTCCACATAAAGCCAAAGTCAGACAGTGTCTTTGGTTCATCAATCATTCAGGAATCTGATGGCAGCGGGGAAGATGCTGTCCTTGAGCCGCTGAGTGCTTGTCTTCAGGCTGCTGTAGCATTTTCCCAATGGTAGCAGAGTGAAGAGGGCATGGCCTGGGTGGTGGGGGGTCCTTGAGGATAGTGGCTGCTTTTTTAAGACAACGCCTCGTGTAGATGGCCTCGATGAAGTGGAGTCTGGTGCCTGTGATGTCAGAGGCCAAGTTTACAACCCTCTGGAGTTTATTCTTGTCCTGAGAGTTGGCGCCTCCATACCAGACAGTGATGCAACCAGCCTGAATACTCTCCATGATACACCTGTAGAAGTTTTTAAGAGTCTTTGGTGACATATCAAATCTCTTCAAACCCCTCATGAAGTTTAGCAGCTGGTAAGCCTTCTTCATGATTGCATCGGCATGGAGGCTCCAGGACAGATCCAGGAATTTAAAGTTCTTTGCTCTCTCCACTACTGAGCTTTCGATGAGGACAGGATTGTGTTCTCCTGACTTCTTCCTGAAATTCACAATCATCTCCTTGGTTTTGCTAATATTGAGTGCAAGATTTCCAGTGTGACACCAATCAATGAGCTGATCTATCTCTCTCCTGTGCACTTCTTCATTGCTGTTTGTGATTCAGCTGACAACTGTGGTTAGTTTTGGAATTATACCTAGCCACACAGTCATGGGTGTAGAGTGAGTGGAGCAGTGGGCTAAGCACGCATCCTTGAGGTGCGCTTGTGTTGATTATCAGTGAAGAGAAGACATTGTTTTCAATTCATACTGACTGTGGTCTTCCAATGAGGTTAGCTTGTTAGAATCTCGCAATACCTTATCTTAAAATTCCTTCTTGGTAAAGACCCCATGAATACCTTTGTTATCTTAAAAAAGCCTCTATTCCACTGATTGAAATTTGTGGTTGGACACATGAATTTTAATATTGGAAGTTGTGGCATGTTGGGGAAGGATGAGGGCTGAAACTTTTTATTCCACCTGCTAATTGAAGGTGAACAGATAGTCCACAGAGAAAAAAATGCACCATTTCTGTGTATATTGCGATATCTTTTCCTTGGCAGCATTGGAAAGCAAGTCAGGCAGCACAGTATGAATTTTACCTGCTTTACAGTCTCTCCAGTACATGAGCAATCATCCTGTTCCTCGATAAAACCTATTACCAGGTTCTAGTCTCCTATCAATGGAAACAACTTAGCTGCCTTTCATAATTTTTTAATTTCATAAAATTAAAAAAAATATTTTCAATATAATAAAGTACTGAAGCAATTTATGGAGGCAGATTAATTTACCCAAAGAACTATTCTTAGATAATGGTTAAAAAGGTGATCTTTAAATTTTAAATCTTAAAAGGAAGAAAACTAAGGGTTTTCTCCTTAATGATTCGAGAGCCTGAGGATTTGCGAGAGGTTAAGGCTGAAGTAACAAACTCACCCAAGCAAATAGAAATAACAAACTAAAATATTAGATCAACAGTAAAGAAATAATCTGGCATTTTGTAACTCCATCTTTTCTTTCTTCTTTTTCTTCAATCTGTTTCTTCCTTATTTTTTTCTGTTGTTTTTTTTGAGGGGTTTTTGTTTGGGGGAGGAGGGATTGTTATTTTTCTCTTTTGGAGATTTGAGCAACATGTATCAGTGAGTCCTTTTCATTTATGTATATATTTGTGATGGATAATTATTGATACTCATTTGATCATAAAATTAAAATAAAATATTCAAAAAAGAACCCCAATCCTATTATAATTAATTCAAGAGGTTTCCTGCTCATTGGCAACTACCAATTGAAACAAAGCTATGAGGCAGCCAATCACATTGAAGTATTCGGACAGGCACCAAACCACAGAACAGTTAACTGATATTTTAAATACTTTTAAGTTTAGGGATTTGAGGCATTTCCCCGCCCCACCCCCAGCCTTCCCTCCTCCCAGTTGTAAGGACCACTGTTTTGGAAACTGTTGATACTTTAAGATGATTATTTCATTAATTTGAAAATTGCTATTAGCTATTTAAATCTTACTTAGTTAATTTTTTTAAAGTTGCAATTCTTTGATTTAAAATTCTGTAATGATTTTGCTTGTGTAATAAACATTGTTCAAAAATTTTAACTTAATGAAACATCAAATAATGTTAACAGTACTATTACTACTCCAGCCTCACATTTCATTTAGTGAGACTGTCATTTTAAGGATTATTGCAAGCTGCTTGTGGTGAGATGGACTGGCACCGGCAATTATTGACTATAAACAAAAGTTGATACAATGGAAGGAAAAAAGAACAATGGTTATTTATTTAGGAAAAATGGAGGGTAAGAGAGAGTCATGTGATTATGAGTCATGTGATTGGGACACTTAAAGAAACAGGATACAGTTTGATCAGCCAGCTATCTGATGAACACAGAGATAGAATGACTCTGTGTGAAATGTACAATTCTGCTGATTCTCCTTGTCAGGAAAATTATTGAACCACTGTGACCATTATAATGGTCATTTTGATTTACCCATATCTGGGTAAAGGAAGCAGGAGAACTGCTTCATTGGATCATGACCATTGTGATGGTCATTTCATCTGACCCATGCTTAGGTTTTGGAAGACTCATGAAAACCACACGTTTAATTTCCCCTATGCAAGGAAAAGGGAAATTGTGATTGTGACCATCATATGTATGAAAGGACATTTCTCTGGAAGCAACTTGACAAGGATGTGTGAGTTTTCAGCAGTCTGATCACTCAGTCTCTCTCACCTCCTTTGTGACTACTTCTGGCATCAGTTTAAAATTCTGTGTTTCAATGCAGGATTTCTTAGACTGAACTTTGGGATGATTTTCCAGAATTGAGCCAAATCTGTAAAATGGTTTGGGTATTCCACACACAAACACACATACACATAGTTGAGGTTAAGTTAGCTAAGTCATCATATTATTAGTAGTTGTTAATAAAAATATTGTTTTAAAAGAAAAACAATAACAGTCCCTTGGTGAATTTCTATTGCTGCTGGTATGCAATAAAGTTGCGACTGGTCTCTATAAAGTTGTAAAAAGATAAATTTACAACATATTATGAAATGTTTATCTTGGGTCATAAAGTTATTTCTTACAGGATTAGAGAATTTGATAAGAAGGAATGATGGCTTTGTTTATTATTTGCAGTTCATGCTGCAGAGTACAACATCCTCATAGATATCTTACAATAGGACAGAAACCTGCAGTTTCCATCAGTTCAATGCTTCTCAACCATACAGTGAAAAATGGAAAGAAGGAGCTCACTGCAGAGCAGCAGGTAATCACTGACAGCAATTTTGGAGCATCTAGGTTTAACTGTGCATGTGCTATTTTCTTGTTAATGCCAAAGTGAAATGATAACACCCATTGACATAGTCACTGGCAGAACCCTCGCCATACTTTTTGCACTTGAGCCATATGAGTGTTTGTGGTTTGATGATGCAACACATTTTGTGTTGGCAACTGTTTAATGGAACTAAGGAAATGGCTGTTCATTCAGGTACAGCTCTCAGAAATAGCATGTCAGTACTACTAAAAATAAAATGCTCCCAAGGCTTTCTTGAATGTAATTATTCATGTGTTTGAAGCCGAAGATCATTGCGGATCTAAGATGGCATTTATATAATAATATCACTTCTTTTTAAAGCCTTCAGGAAAAGTCGTGTTGAAACTACCTCTAGAGTTCATCAGTAGAATATACAATGCAATACACAAACATGTTGGAGAAATTCAGCTGGTCACACAGGAAGTCAAAGGTAACTAATGTTTCGGACTTGAGCCCTTCGTCAAAGTATAATATTGACCAGGCAAACACCTGAATAAAAATGAGGGGGGCATGGAAGTGGGTGGGGTGGGGGTGGAAGGTGGGGGGGGGGGAAGAAGACAGGAGGGAGGAAAGGGCAAGGGAGAAGCACAGACCCAACAGGTAAGAAGTGGGAGGGCAGGAGAGAAAAGAACTGAGGTGATGGAGAGAGAGTAGCTCTTTGATAAAAGAGGGAAGGGAATGGGTGGAGAGCTGGAGGAAAGGAGACAGAAGGATAGGGAAAAAGAAAAACTCAGGAGGGGTTTAACAGAAATCGGAGAAGTTATAATGCTGTCTGGTTGAAGAGCGCCTCGACAGAAAATAAAGTTTCTCCAGCACATTTGTACATTGCACTCAGCCTCAGCGTCTGCAGACATTCCTGCTTAACAGAATATGTAATGCTGACCTCTAATAGTTAATGTCTATGTCTTTCAGTTGTTAAATATTTCCGTCATGTTTACTTTTTGTTAACCTTTACAATAATCTGTGACATATTCACTATTGGCTGTTGTTCATGTTTCTCCCAAACCACTGTTTAATTGGCTATGAGAGGTGAGAAGTATGTGTGCGCTGCTAAACAAATGCCCCCTCTTTTAGGGGTAAGTAAGCTTCATCTTCTTAACTCAATCATAAACCAGGAACATGGATTCAAGAACAAATTGCTATCTTCCTCAATCACCCATTCAATTCTCCCATAGCCTTTCTGCTTCTATCTTCTCCCCAAGATGTCCATTCTGCTTCTATCTTCTCCCCGAGATGTCCATTCTTCACAGTCACTGTCTTCAAAATGAAGTAGGATCAAAAATTGTTTGCTATTCTACCTTCAGCGAGTATCCTCTGTTAGAGTGTATGGGAAATGAGATGTGTGTTAGTATTCTTACTCCCTCTTACACTTGTCTGCTTTTCTTTACATGCTCATTAACAAATAGGTTTTCCCATTCTGATGGATGATCCACATCTGAAACATTGATTTGTTTTCCAGAGATGTAGCCCTAACTTGTTGAATATTTCCAGCAATGTCCCAAATTCTTTACAAACTCTTCTCATTGAATAAGTACCGTTGACCAGGATTCTTTCTGCCCCATGTCTGCATATTGGCTCAGCAATCAAGATACCATTACAAAACAAACTCATAAAAAGGTGATACCATCAAGAACATCAACGGGGAATACTGCCATCAGAGAGCAGCAGCAATCATCGGGATTCCACACCACTCAGCACATACTCTGTTCTTGCTGCTACCTTCAGGAAAGAGGTAGAGGTGCCACAAGACTCACATCACCAGGTTTAGGAACAGCTGCTACCCTTCCACCACCAGACTCCTCAACAACCAACTCAATCAGGGTATTATTTAAGGACACTTAGTTTTGCACTTCATTGATTTTTTTCTCTCTGTATTGCACAGTCAGTTTATTTACATTTCTTTATTTGTTTACATGTATACGTTTTTTTGCCCTGCCAATAAGTGGTAATTCTGCCTCTCCCACAGGAAAAAGAATCTCAGGGTTGTATGTGACGTCAGGCATGTACTCTGACAATAAATCTGAAATCAGTAACTATTTCCTGGATGCAGTAGATCACACAGTGTTCATAGGAAGCAAACTTATATTACAAATATTTCAGGCTTGAGCCCTTCATCGAGATATGATCAAAAAGCAGGCAGGTCCCTAAATAAAATGATGGGGGAATGAAGGAAAAGGGGGAGGAGAAGGCAGAGGAGTATAGGCCAAGACGCAAGATGTCATTGGTAGATATGGATGAAGAAGGTAGAAGAAAAGAAATTGAGCAGTGATAAAGGGAGGGGGTAGCTGTCTGAATGGGGAGGGAAGGGGGTGGGCAGCTGGAGGAATGGAGACAGAGGGGTAGGGAAAAAGAGCATGACACAGGAGGGGCCTAACAGAAACTGGAGAAGTCGATTTTAATGTCAGCTAGTTGGAGAGAGCCCAGACAGAATATTAGGTGTTTTCCCTCCATTTTGCAGGTGGTCTCTGTTAGGCAGTGCATGAGGCCATGGACGGATATGTTGATGTGGGAATGGGGTGTGGAATAGAAATGGTTGGACACTGGGAGGTTCCTGTTATTACAGAGAACAGATTGAAGGTGCTCAAGGAAATAAACTCCTAGTCTGTCCCCAGTCTTTCCAATGTAGGTGAGATCACAACAGGAGTACTGGTTGCGGTAGATGACCCCTGCACATTCACAAATGAAGTGTGGCTTCACTTGGAAAAAGAAATCTTTCTTACTTTTCTCAGATCAGCCGCAAACCGTTGAAATAAACTTGTTGTTTTATTATGGAAAACAGCACAGAAGATTTGAATGCATAAAATTTAAATACTATTGTCCAAAGGTCATTACTAGGGATGCTTCACTGATGATAGGATAACTTCAATTCCACTCACCTCCTCAGCAAATGAAGTAGCCCATGCTTCCATACAGCAAGAGTGAAATGGCATTCAAGCATCAGCTGACCAGAGACAAGTTACATTGACAATGCAAAACTGCCGAGCAATGACTTATTCCATCCACTAAGAGAGAGTCGAAGCACATCCTATTGCCATGTCTCCCTCCATCAATATCCTTGGGATCATTGACCTGAAACTCAATTTGACAGCCACATATGGTTATAAGAGCAGGCCAGGAACTGGATAACCTGTGTTGAGCAACTCACCTTTTGTCCCTCAAGTTCAAGTTTATTGTCAGATGTACAATATCCACGTTTTACAAGGCGCAACACCATCCAGACAGAGCAACCCATTTGATTAGCAGCCTATCCACCACCCTAAATATTCATTATCTTGTCCACCATCTTGGCTGCTGAGTTTACCATGTATGATGTGCATTCCTGAGTTGATCCTGAAGCCTGATTGATTATATGACTTCCATGGCATCACTACATTATATCAATTCAAGCTACTCATTTTCAATATTGGTTTTGCAGAATTCAATTTTTTATATTTTATTAATTTCAAAAGTTAATATTGATGTTTATTTTTAAGCATTTATTACAATTTTTATTGATTTTAATTTTCTGGATATGCAGAAAATTGTGTTTAGTGACAAGACTAATACTGTATTCAATTGGTGGCAAACACAAGTGTGTAGAAACTCAGCAGGTCACGCAGCATCCATGGAAAGCAAAAGGCAGTGAGGGTTTCTGGGCTGAGCCTTTCTTCGGGTATGCCAAAAATTGGGCAAATGACCGATTAGCTAAGTGGGGGAGGTATTGGTGGGGGAGGGGTGTGGGGGTGGAGGGGATGGTGGGGGAGAAGTGCTGGGGGAAAGGCTGCAAGTTTGGAATTGGTGTGGAAAGACACTGCCCTCTTATTCCCTCTGTACCAATGCCAACCTTGCTCTCTTCTCCATCCTCACCTTCTTGGGTGCTAGTCAAATGGGATGCTCTGTTTAGATGGTATTGAGTTTCTTGAGCATAATTTATTAATTATAGTTTCTATTGCACCTTTTCTGACTTCAGATGATTCCAGAATGAGATGAAATACCTCTGAAATGTTGCCTCTGGTGCAACGTTGAAAACCAGTGGATCCCACAAACGTTTCAAAATTGTATGGAATGGGAGACAGGCCAAGTTACAGAAACAAGGCACCCACTGGACACTCAAAGTAACCACTATAGCTGCCCAAAGAGCTGTACTCACAACAGTCCTTTTATACCTTCTGGTTTAGTCCATTTTCAATAATTAATTTAATCTCCCATCCTATGATACATTGGAGACAAATCACTGATGTGGCCTTGCAGAATTCAAAATGAGTCACTTGAGTGGTAGGGTTGTTGACATTAAATTTCAGAATATTTGATAGCCAGGTCCTCCCTCACATAAATCTGCACTGAGTTCCTTTTTTTAAAGCTTCAGTAAGTCCCTTTTTTTTCCAGATTAGAGAGTGTGGTCCAAATGAATGTTATGTAAAGCTAGGGTGTGTAATACTGTAGGGTGTCACACAGTTGATATTTCTGAAATGTGGCTGCAAGATTATCAAGACTTGGCATGAATGCATCCTGTTCCAATGTCTACTAGGAACGCAGGAAAAATGGCAGAAGGTGAATAAGTCGCCTGAATGATTGATCATGAAATAAAGTGGTTGATGTGAAGGTACTGAATAGGAGGAAGCAGCCAGTAAAAAACCTCAAAGGCAGAAATTAGAAGAGCATTTAAAATCAAGGTGAAAGTTGTGGTTTTGGCTCCCTGGTGGAAGCTCCAAGTTGTGATAAAGTACATCAGTGCAGAAATTAGACAGGCATATAATAAATGAAGATTTGCTTTAATGAGAACTTCAGCCTGTAAAGATTGGGATAGCAGTCTCGCTTATACTTTAGATGAAGTGAATTTCTGGTGTGAATTCAATGGTTTTCTCCATCAATACATCTTAGAACCAATCTGGGAGCAGAGCTTATTAGGTTTAGTAATGTAATGAGCCATATTTAATTAGAAGCCTAATGGTGTGTGAATAATAATGATTATAATATGATCCAGTCAAAAGTGGGCAAAGCTTCCAGGTTGGGGTGAGGCTAACTGCTGTGCCGTTAAAGGACTCTCCATAGCAATCTGGGCAATTCTGCTACTCAGGAAGCCCTTTGAACATTGTGAGGGGTGAAAAGAATTTAATGTGATACAGAATTATTTTACTCTTCAGAGAGTATAGTTCAACATGACAAAAATATCTATGCATGACTAAAGTGGAATAAACAAAATAAACCAAAAAGCAAATGTGTTCATAGCAGTAAAAATCTATCACAAATTCCATCAAAGAGGTAGAGAGAACACAACAATCCAATAAAACCGGCAGAGGTATGGAGAAGCAGAATGATAAAGCTTGAAAGAGTTATTAGAATCAATACAAAATCACTCTACATTGCATTTGGGAAAAACCAAGTAGTCAAGAACAATGTATTTCAACAAGTAATTGGGAAGCCAAATGAGAAGTTGTTTTTTTTATTGGAAGAGGGGTGAAATGTAGAAGAAAGGAAATCTTGCTACAGCTATACAAGGCTTCAGCAAGTCCACAGTTGGAGTCCTGCATGTGGTATTGATGTTCTTACTTAAAGAGGAATAAGCTTGCATTGAGATGTTCAATGTTCAAATAATGTTTTCTCTTTTGAAGAATCTAGAACCAAAGGGTGGGGGTACAGTTTTAGTGCAAGTGACCATCCATGTAAGAAACTGAGGAGGGTTTCTTATTCTCTTCCAAAGGAGTTGGCTTTTGGAATATAGCCAATGTTGAGAAATGAAAATATTTGGAACTGCAAGAGTCAGGGCTAGGGTTTAGCAAGAAAAGTTCAGCTGAGATCAAGACAATCAATTTTGATCATATTGAATGGTGGAACATGCTCAGGGGACCAGATGGTCTGCTTTTATTCCTTGTGTTACTGTGTTCTCACCTGAGAAGAGAAGGCGGAGATTCTCATTAAAATACCACAAGCTTCTCTATCCTACCCTCAACTTCTGAAATGTTGAGGCAAACAAGAGAGAATGCAGATATTGAAAAAATGGAGCAAGACATAAAATGCTGGAAAAACTAAGTGGATCATACAACATCCATGGAACATAGAATTCCACAACACAGTACAGATCCTTCATCTCACAGCGTTGTGCTGTTGGAATAACCCACTCTAGCAACTGCCTAGAATTTCCCTACTGCATAACCCTCCATTTTTTTTCAGTTCCATTTACCTATCTGATAGTCTTTAAAAAATCCTATTATACCTGCTAGCATTGCATTCCATACACCCATGACTCTCTGTGTGAAAAATCTATCTTTTACATCCCCTATATAGTTACACCCAAGCACCTTAAAACTCTGTCTCCTCATCCCCTCATGAAATGTTTCTGGCCAAAACAGTTGACGATTTTCTCAGTTAATGCATTAAATAATTTATTGAGTATGATTGCTGATCTTTGGTTACTTCACATTATATCAAATCTGGAATGATTTCATTCAGAATTGTTTATATAAATGATTGATGCTTCCTTTAACATGCCCTAATTTCCTAGCCTTATTTTTAAATTTAGCTCTCCTTGTCTGTTTCTTAGCCTCCTTTTTATATTTATATATACCTCTCTCCTGTAGTTTTGCATTTTAAAAAGTGCATTCCTATTCCCCTCCGATCCTACATCATTACTGACCAAGCATAATAATCATCAATTTGCAAACATTTGCTCAATTGTACAAATATTGAAGCTCCCAATCTATTACCGATATTGACAAGGCTTTGATTAACTAAGCAAAATAATTTTGCAACGTATTTAATGCTTTTCATTGTCTACATATACCCATAAGGTGATACACCACATTGACATTAACGTTACTTTGTGTGCAAAATGGCTTATTTTAATCAAATACAACAGAAAAGTCAAAGGGATTTAAACAACAAAGTGGAGTTGCAACCTCTCGTAATCTGTACAAACTGAAACATATTCTGACAAGTGAAATCTTGATTTCCATTCGTAATAATGATTTTACATCATAAATTACTTAAAATGAACACATTTTTATCAAGCTTAAGTGCCCATCTACAATTGGCTCTGACAAGAGAAGGTACTTCATAATCAGAATTGATGTTGGCCATTTAGATTGCCCAGGCAACTGTTGGACGGTGGGGGTGATGGGCGGGGGGGGGAGATGGGAAGACGCTAACAATACAGTAACGGTCTTGGATGATTATTATTCCTCAATATGCCAAATAATTGCAAAATGGTCCCCAGCAGGTTTGCAGTATCTTGCGGGAGTCTGAATCACAAGATCTTAGATTAGGTTTTTCTGTCCTCAACCTTAGCAGATCTAACAACTGCCCTCTCCCTGTAGAGGGGAGAGGTTATGACAGCCTCCAATGTCTCTACTAGTTATGGATAACTATTGATCCTTCCTTCAGTGTGTGGAATCCAGGTGAAAGCGGGATTTGCCATCATCTCTGAGCACTAAAGAATACGCTTTCCAAACTCAACGCCTCAATGGAGAAGGGCAGTTTGGCAGCATACCCGGGGACAGAACACTTCCAGCAAGAGTTATTCACAGGGACGGGTTAGTGGAAATACTGCAAAATAATACATTACTTATTTTATTCACGGCAACACTTAACAAAGCAGGGGATTTTTCGTTCACGCAGCGTGAATGAACACATAAAAGGGGGCGGATTGATACGACGTAATCATTGGAAAAATGACACATCTTAAAACAAGCTGGGTCGAAGGCTCTGGTTTAATCGTATAATTGATGTTTCTTATATTTCTGGCTTCAATTGTTATTGAGGCACTCCAAGTAATTTATAACTGGGTACACACGCGCGGAATGTAAATGTGTTGGACAATGTCCTTATAACAGTTGTATTATGACTGACATACAAAGAATTGGGGAGGCGTGTCTGCCACAACATTGGTCCGTGTGTAGCACAGAGCAGGGAACGCTCCGCTGATTCTCTGCCAGCACACTCGGCAGAATCCCGGGTTCATGCTTCGGGACTGAAACGGAGTCACAAACTCCATCCACGGGCTTGACGCTGTCCGCGGTGCTGAATCACCACATTGCAGCACATATAACATTGAAAAGGCAGTCACGGTGCAATTAACCCCAATGATCCAAATGGTTAGACGGAAACAATCTTTTTTTTAAGAAAGCAATGCCAGGGAGATCACAGGCAGCTTTAAACTATAACGCGGTGCTATATAATGATAAGCATTCACAAAGTACCGGCACCGGCCATAGATTAAACTGGGAAGATTGTAACCCTGGCTGCAAACCATGTCTGGCGTCCTTGGGTTGTTATACATCAGGGCAAACTTTATCGCTCTTGTCGCAAAGTAGATTGTTTTGACGACCCTGCGGCAATGATGCCCCTTTTATTTCGTACATTTCTTGTTGGGTAACGACAGAACAGAGAAGCAGCAAGAAGTTGGTCAACA
Organism: Narcine bancroftii; assembly: GCF_036971445.1. Classification (NCBI taxonomy): domain Eukaryota; kingdom Metazoa; phylum Chordata; class Chondrichthyes; order Torpediniformes; family Narcinidae; genus Narcine; species Narcine bancroftii. Next base: position 123,283,932 of record NC_091472.1, read on the forward strand.
TGCAAAACAATTTCCATGCAGAGTACAACTTCTGCTCACATTCTTTCAGACCGTCCGCCCTTTCCATTTGCTTCTAGAAAATTAACTAACTCGCAACCGCATGCAGGAAAGCACCCCAAACAACTCTACTTTTAAGACATTATGCGGCTGACAAAGTGACCAGTTCCCCCGATACGTCTCCAAACCCCGCACCTCGAAGCGGTTGTGATTAGTCCTTGCAGGGACCATTAATTGGATGCTAAGGAAATCTTCAGAGGAAATAGGGAATTATTCCACCTCAAATGGGAGTCATGATAATAATAAACTGAAACAACAGCTCCATTCTCAATCGCTGATGCAATGATTTCACAGATCAGTCGGCAAAACATTCATTTGGACGATGCTTCATTCTCGTTTCGGCAGGGTATGGTTATCTGGACTATATTATTTCTATTGTATAAAAGTGGTAATTACATCGCAAAGATTCGTTCTCCAGAGACCGCCTGAGGCTTTCATTGTAATGGGGAGGGGGTGGGGTGGGGGGGGGGGGGGGAGGTGGTTGTCACAGAATCTGTGGTACCAGATTATTAAGAGGTTTTGCGAGAGGATGAACCAAGTGAAACGTGAGTCGATCCCTCTTTATCTTTTAGTATCTTAAATGAAAGTGGGGAATTCTGAGGCCGAGGAAATAAAGAGGAAGCCGAGAGGGGCATTGGGTGGAGGGGAGGGAGGAGTTACGAACAGCTAGTGTAACATAATGGAAAGAGAATAAAGCACAAGACAGTTGACGGCGGCCTGACAAGGATAAAACAAACAGATAAGCGACGGATAAATAATAGATGGAGCGATGTTACCGAAATATGTGCAGAGAGCAAGACCAGAAGGGAAGCAGGCACAAAGTGGGCACTTAGTTCAGCTGGGTGATCTTTACAGAGTCAAACAGTCTGAGAAACACACAAGGAATAGGATCTTTTCCAAACATGTTTTAAGTCTTACCTTGCACCCGGGCTTGGGTTCCCAACAGTAAGAGTGCAAGAAACGCCCACAGGCCGGAGTTGCCAGCACCCAAAGATACCATCCTGGGCTCGCAAGTTCCACCGGGTCCCTTGGATGGGTTTTATATTCTCCTCAGCTTCCTTTCTGTGGTCGTTTCTCCCGAAATTGCAGCAACGATCAGCGACTGCAGTCTCTCTCTCTCTCTCCCCTCCCCTTTTCACTCACAGTCTGGGTGGGAGACCTTGTTGGGGAACCAGCCTGAGATCGAAACCACTTTTGGTATCTCTGGGAATCGATTCTTTGCGTCACAGCTTCGGGGGCTGTCAGCTGGAAACTGGGCAGTGCGGAGGCAGGCTGCGGCTGGGGGTGATCGCTGACTCCCTCGTCCTGCTCCTCCGCTTGCCTTCTTCCATCTCACGTTAAATCTGCCCCCTCGCTCTGCCTGCGGCTAATCGCGAACGTGCTCCTCGCGTAAACGGAGAGGGCCTGGACATCGTTTTGTTTTGTTACGGTTCGCCTCTTTACGCTTAGTCAATCTGTCCATTTTACTTTGTGGAGACCACGGTTTGCATGCTAAGTATTCAGCGAGGGGAAAAAAAAACAATTCAGAAGAGTTGGATGTCTTTTCCAAGGAATGAGAAAATGCAGACCCCATTTCCCTCCTCCACAGACAGAATTGCTTTGCTAATGTTCCACGCAATGCCCAATAAACGCGCTGTCTGCAGTTATGTGGGACAGTGTGCCCTTAACTCCAAAAATAGTTTGCGCAGGTTTAAAAAAAAAATCCTGTGGAGAGACTTTCTCTTGAAAAACATTTTCTCTCAGCTAGAACGAGACGAACAAAGAGGGAGAAGCTGGACGATCTCATCGGGCATGGACAGAAGTGATACGTCAACATTTCAGGTCCGGACCACCGAGCCTCAAAACAGCCTTGAGAAAGGGTCCCGACCCGAAACGCTGATTGACCATGCCTACTCACCAATGATGTCTGACCCCTGATATCCTCCAGCTTCACATTGTTTGCTCAAGAGTTCATTTTTTATGTTTGTCCAAAACTAGACTTGGTTTGCTTGAGATTTGACAAAGCCACTGCATCTGATAACTCTGCCTTCAACTCTGCATCGTGGCGAAGTCAAACACGTGCGAGGTGTCAAACGCCTTTGGTTAGACTCAAATAGAATGCGCAATTTTATTCCATTTTCATTGCATCACTAGAACGAGATGTTGGCTGGTTCTCCACCATCTCCACACATTTCACCAACAGCCTCAGTTATCATCAGTTCAAGATATGGTCTTCTTCCTTGGCCATTTACGTCTTTCTGAAATCAAATGACTTAACACAACCTTACACTTACTCCTTGGTGTCAGCTAATAATGGAAGAACTGTTACAGAGCTGGCGCATAGTATTCAAATTCCTTCTTACAGAGCATGGGTCCCTCACCAAAAAAAAAAGTGAAAGCCAACGATGTACATATTATGGAGTTCTGGGAATATTAGATGCCAGAGGCTGATTTCCAATCATAGTTCAACTCCAGAAAAGAGCTGCCCAAATAATCATTATTATTCCACTGAGGTCTGAGGGAGAGGTAGAATCCTCTTACTTTCCTCTCAGCAGGATACATTGAACTCTCTTCCTGTTTTATGTTAACTAAACCTTTTTTTTCCCATTTTACTACCTCACAAGCAGTATAATTGCTACTATTTTTCATTCATTCAAGATAAAGTGTAGTTAGCCCCTTCATCTAAAATTCTCACATGCCATGTCATTCCTGCATTCTGGGAAAAATTCCTTAGAGTGCAACATTTTCCGTAATTTGAGTCTTAATGTAAGTTTTATTTTATTGGCCATTCAGAGAGAAATACATTTCTAAACACATAGACACATGATTTTTATATATGTACATCTACTGTGATGAAATGCTTTGAGACGTTGGTCATGGCCAGAATTAATTAAGGACTGGACCCACTGCAATTCACCTACTGTCACAATCACTCCATTGCAGGCTCAATATCACTGGGTCTCCACACAGCTCTGAATCACCTAGAAAACAGCAACTCATACAGACGGCTGCTCTTCATCGACTACAGTTCAACCTTCAACACCCTTATTCCCTCAGTGCTGGGCCAACAAGCTCCAAACCCCAGGCCTCTGCACTCACCTCTGCAACTGGATCCTTGACTTCCTTATCAGAAGACTAAGGTCAGTATGAATAGGAAACAATGTCTCCTCCTCACTGACAATCAACACAGGAGCACCTCAAAGATGCGAGCTTAGCCCACTGCTCCACTCACTATGCAGCTGTGACTGTGTGGCCAGGAACAATTCCAATGCTATCTATAAATTTACTGATGGCACCAGTTTTCATCAGAACCACAGACAGCAATGAAGAAGTGTACAGGAGGGAGATAGATCAGCTTGTGGAGTGGTGTCACACTAACAACCATGTTAGCAAAACCAAGGAGATGATTGTGGACTTTGTGAGGAAATGAGGAGAACATGAACCAGTCCTCATTGAGGGCTCAGTAGTGGAGAGGGTCACGAACTTCAAATTCGAGCATGTCAACATCTCCAAGGATCTGACCTGCAGCCTCCATGTTGATGTAATCGCGAAGAAGGCTCGCCAGCAGCTATACTTTGAAAAGGGTTTGAGTAGATTCGGTATGTCACTGAAGAGTCTCAAAAACATCTACAGGATGTACCTTAGAGAACATGCTGGCTGTTTGCATGACTGTCTGGTATGGAGGTGTCAACACTAAAGACAAGAAAAAAACTCCAGAGAGTTGTTAATTCAGCCTGTGACATCACAGGCATCAGACTTCACTCCATCGAGGACATCAAGGGCAGCATGTTTGGTGTATCAGTTAGCACAATGCCTTTACAGCACCAGCGATCAGGACCAGACTTGGGTTAAATCCCGCACTGTCTCTAAGGAGTTTATACATTTTGTCCATGTCTGCGTGGGTTTTAAATGGAGGCTCTGGTTTCCTCCCATCCTTCAAAACATACTGGGGGTGTAGGTTAGTGGGGTGTAAATTGGGCAGCACGGACTCATAGAGCCTAATTGACCTGTTATAGTGCTGTATGTCTAAATTAAAATTAAAAATCTACAAGAGATGGTGTCTTAAGAAAGCAGCCTCTATCCTCAAGAACCCCCACCACCCAGGCCATTCCCTCTTCAGTCTGCTACCATCAGGATAAAGGTGCAGGAGTCTGATGATGAACGTTCAGTCACACAAGGACAGCCTCTTCCCCCCTGCCATCAGATTCCTGAATGAACACTGCCTTACTTTCACTTTTTCTTCACTATTTTGATTTATTTTGTAAGTGTGGTAAACCACTGCATATATATATATTTGGCTGTGTTAGGACACAGTTCTTGATGACTGTTCCTAAGGCTCATGCCACAGACCCCTGAATAAAGGTGACTGGGCCACAGCTACCTCAGTCGATCAGAAAGGACATGCCTCCAGTCTGTTGTCAATAAAAGTCTATCAGTTTCTCTATAACTTCAAGTCTTTCAAGTAATTGAGAGTGTATCAATTTTATTGACAACAATTTTTTGATAATGGAGTAGATTATGAAGACAGAAAATCTGGATCTCAACCACAATTGCCTGACGCATCCAATAGCTTTGAACTCTGCATTGCTTTGAAGTGTTTCTACTATTGTTCGATCAGAGAATGAAAGACGTATTCAGGCCCCTGGTATATTCAATGATCAGGGACACCGAGTCATAACCAGAGGCCATGGAAATACTGAAAATCCAGTACCTGAGTAAGGTAATTGAGATCAATGCTAGGCACCTCATGGCTACCCAAAAACAGCAACCCGGGGAATCAAGCACCGAGTACCTTCAGGCCCTGTGAGCTTTCAGACAGGCCTATGGTTGCAAGGCCATGATGGCATGGGTGAATGTGGAGGACTTGATCAGAGACTCCTATATCATGGGCATAACATTCAGCTATATCCAGCAGGGACTGTTGGAGCAGGGTGAGCTCAATTTATAGAAGGCAGTCAAACTAGTGGGCATGATGGAGGTGGCCCTCCAAAATAATGCGGCTGCCTCATGGTTATCCCGGGCACCACCATCTTGGGACATGGGAGGGTAACAAGCCTGCGGAACACCGCCATGTCCAGCTAGCGACCCTACTGATGCTCCCCACACCTCCGGACACCATCAACTGCCGCACGCTGCTCCCCACAACCATATCCCTCTGGGATATAAGCCTGCGCCAGCCTCCCAAGGCCTCACTCAGAGTTGCTGCAGCTACAGCCAGCCTAGCTCTGTGGAAGTCTTGGTGGATTAAAGCCTGTTGTACAGTCTTTACCTTGTGTGTGTCTGATTCTGGCTTGCAGCGCACCACAATTTAATCCACAAAATTTTCTCACGGCTGCCATGGAAAAACTCCTGAGCCCGCCCCAGGCCCATGTCAGAAAGGCCACTCGGCCCTTTGAGTGTCTCAGCATGCACTTCAAAGGGCCCCTCCCTTCCACGAACCGAAACATCTACTTCCTCACTATCCCTTGCCTGGACACCTCCACAGCCACCGTCACCAGGACCCTGGGGTAGATCTTCACCATGTTTGGCTACCCCGCTTTCATGCACAGCGACCAAGGGTCTATTTTCATGAGTGACGAGCTGCGCCAGTACCTGACGGCAAGGGGCATCGCGACTCGCCACACGACGAGTTATAACCTGAGAGGCAATGGGCAAGTGGAACAAGAAAATGGGGTGGTCTGGAAGGCAGTCCTCCTGGCTCTCAAGTCGAAAGGGTGGGCCATTGAGTACTAGCAGGATGCCCTGCCCGAGGTGCTCCATTCCATTTGGTCGCTGCTACAAACAGCTACAAACGAGACCTATCATGAATGTTTGTTCACATTCCCAAGTAAGTCGGCGACTGGAATGTCCCTCCCAGCATGGCTCACGTCCCCAGGACCGGTGCTCCTGCGTAAACACATACTGACACACAAGGCCAAACCCCTGGTCGAGCAGGTCTTCCTCCTACCCGCGAACCACAACTACACCTACGTTAGGTTCGGCGGTGGCAGGGAGGACACAGTCTCAACCAGGGACCTGGCACCAGCTGGCACACTCACCACTCCACGGCATCCTTCAGCCCAGGATGATGCCGACCGGGCATACATCCCTGTCCCCTGGCAGCTATGGGGTGCACAGGATCTCCTTGACCACCAGGGGCCCGCTTCAGCCCTGGGGGACGAACCTGCCCCTCCACCCATCCAATACGACTCGACCCTGGCCCCCTTGGCCACCCCTCCACCCGGCACCACACCAGTCACACAGACCCCTGTTGCCAGCCCCCCCCACTTCCCTTCCAACCAGTGACCAGGAGCCAGTCCTATAACCCTGGCAACCGCCGGACCGTCTTAATCTGTAAACATTGTATTTTATATAGTGGGTTTTTACTGCCCCCCCCCCCCACCCCCAACCAGGACAATTTTAAAGAAGTGGGTGAATGTGGTGGTACACCACTGGCCTACTGCAGGGGGCAACCTCTGTACCTGCAGGAATGTAAGGGGACAGGACAACATCTGGCCGGCTGTCAATCAGTCGGCCTGAATAGATCAAGCCCCACCCGGGATATAAGCCTGCGCCGGCCTCTCGAGGCCTCACTCAGAGTTCCTGAAGCCACAGCCAGCCTGGCCCTGTGGAGGTCTTTGTGGATTAAAGCCGTTGAACAGTCTTTACCTTGTATGTGTCTGATTCTTGCTAACAGCGCACCACACAATCTCCAAAAATGTCTCCAGACTGGCAAACTCCTTAACCCTGCATACAATAAGGATAAGTGTGCATTTCACGCAACCTGCCTTGGCTGTGTTGTAGAGAATAGAGTCATTGGCTCCAATCCCGACCGCATGCGCACTCTTTTGAAACTCCTCCTTCCCACAGCCTCTGGGCTTCTTCTCCTACTGTGCCCAGTGGGTCCCCAATTATGCGGACAAGGCCCATCCCCTTATCAAATATATCTCTTTTTCTCTGACATGCAGCTGAAGGCCGCATGGGCCTCTAAAGATGGACATTACCAAGGCTGTGATGCATGCTGTGGATGAGTCCACCCCATTCCAGGTGGAGAACGATTTGTCTGACCTTACCCTGGCCGCCACCCTTAACCAAGCGGACAAACCAATAGCCTTTTTTTCCTGCACCTTCCAGGGCCCCGAAATTTGACACTCTGTCGAGAAGGAGGCCCAGGCCATTGTCGAGGTGATACTGCACTGGAGACATTACCTCGCTGGCAAATGGTTTACTTTGCTGACTGACCAATGTGCAGTTGCTTTCATGTTGAACAATCAGCAGCGAGGTAAAATCAAAAATGATAAGATATTGAGGTGGAGAATTGAACTTCCACCTACAATTATGATGTAGTGGTCCGGGAAACTCAATAATCCTCTAGATGCCCTATCCTGCAGAGCATGTGCCAGTGCAGAAATAGACTGATTGCAAGCCCTCCACAGTGACCTCTGCCACTCTGGAGTCACCAGATTCTTCTACTTTATCAAAGCCCACATCCTACCTTACTCCAATAAGGAGATCAGGACCATGACCAGAAATTGCGAGGTCTGCACTGAGTGCAAACTGCACTTCTGTCAACCAGACTAAGTGCAGCAGATAAAGGCAACCTGCCCCTTTGAATGCCTGAGCATTGATTTTAAGGGGCCCATCACCTATTTTGCCTGCAACATGTACTTTTTCAATATCATCAATGAGTACTCACGTTTCTGTTCATCCCCTGCCCAGAAATGATCACTGCCACAGTCATCAAGGCCCTGCACAGCCTCTTCACCCTGTTCAGGTACCCCTGCCTATATCCATAGTGATCGGAGGTCCTCTTAATGAGTGATGAGCTGCGCCAGTACCCGCTGGCCAGAGGCATTGCCACAAGCAGGATCACCAGTTACAACCCCTGAGGGAATGGGCAGGTGGAAAGGGAGAATGCTACTCTCTGGAAAGCCATCCTCCTAGCCCCGAGGTCCAGAGATCTTCCAGTCTCCAGCTGGTAAGATGTTCTCTCCGATGTGCTCCACACAATCAGATCGCTCCTATGTACTGCCACCAATGCCACTCCACATGAAAGGATATTTTCCTTCTCCAGGAAGACCACTTCAGAGACCATGCTGCTGTCCTGGCTGACGTCCCAGGGCCGGTCCTACTCCAGAAACATGTGAGGAGCCATAAGTCTGACCCACTGGTCAAAAGGGTCCATCCCCTCCATGCCAGCCCCCAATATGCCTATGTGGTATACCCCGATGGGCGCGAGGACACAATCTCCATTCAGGACCTGGCACACCTACCACTATCCACGATGTACTAGGGCCATGGCATGTTACCCAGCCCAAGGGGATGACGTCAGATCAGTCGCCACGCATCCACCAAGCCGACGCTGACGCCAACATACATGCGTTCTAGACCGTCTAGGATTCAACAGCTGTGCCGTAGATGGTCGCAGTGGCAGACCAGACCTCCCGAAAGACTCAACTTACGAGTACATTTAATTAAATTCAGCCTGCCAGACTCTTTCTAAAACAAGGGGTGAATTTGGTTAACCACTGTATATATCCTTGGCTGTATTAGGACACACCTCTTGCTGACTGTGCCTGAAGCTCGTCCCACAAACCCTTGAATAAAGGTGACTGTGCCACAGCCCCCTCCTCAGTCCAGGACAGTCGACCAGCAAGGATGTCCCTCCATTCTGTTGTCAATAAAAGCTGATCAGTTTCTCTACAACTTCTAGTCTTTGAAGTAATTGATGGTGCATCAGTAAGGTAGTTTATATAAATGTTTGCCATATGCTCCTACTGCTGCAAAATAATGAATTTGTGACATGTTCATGTCAATAAATTCTGATACTGAGTCTGAAAATTTATGAGGGGAAGAGAGAGAGAGAGGCCTGGATGTGTGTGGGGGATCTGCTGTTACATGCAGTTCAAGGGTGATCTATATAATAGATCAGGAAATAAAGCAGTCAATTTATACCACCCAAAACCAGGAAGCAATGACAAAAATTTATAAGCTGGATATTTTCCTGAGGGGTAATTATTGTGGGACTGTGAAGACTACCCATTCTCTTTCGTGGAATAGTTTCTCAAAAGTTTTTCCCTTTACCTGGTTGTGTGGATGGGGATTGGATTTAATATGCCTTCCCTGACAGCCAAGAATATATGTGTAGGACCTAAACCCACATATATGGCTGTTGTTGACAGAGTGGTTTAATTAATTACACCCTTTTCTCTGAGTCACAGAATTTGTATACGGATCAGAATGTAATTCAGAATAATGTTTTAGAGCCGTGTGAGGGAAGGATTGCATTGTGTGTCATTTCTTGGGTTTGATGTTAACTCTTACATACTCAAATGCACCATTGAAAGCAGATTTGCTCGCTGAATCACAGCGTGAGATGGGAGCTGCTCTGCTCAACACCGCAAAAAGCTACAGAAGATAATGAATATAGTTCAGACCATAACAACAACTTCCCTCACCTTCATGGATTTTATCTGCATCTCCCACTGTCTAGGAAGGGCAGTTAACATACTGAAAGACCCATCACACCCTGAATACAGTCGCTTTTCCTTCCTCCCATGTGGGAGAAGGCTTAAAAAGTTTGAAAGTATACAGGCTTAAAGATAGTTTCTTCCCTGCAGCCTTCAGGCTCATGAATAAACCCCATAACAGCTTTGGTCCTAATTGATCTTCCTTTTCATTGTAACTATATATTCTTTAATTGTATCTTTACAAAGCTGTATGTATGTTGGAGATAATACTGGACAATGAAGATTTTGTTTCCTGAACATTTTGCATGTATTTTATGGATTTTGGACTGCTGATCATGTAAATCACCTTAAAATGTTCTTGTCATGTACTTTTTTTAGTTATAACCTGCCATATTTTAAGTTTACTTCAAGCATACAAAACCACGTCATTGAAAAATTTTCTTCTGCATTCGCATTTGGACTTCTTCCCTGCTGATCTTGGTGCAGACAGTGATGGACATGGTGAAAGGTTTCACCAAGACATTGCGATGATGGAAAAATAGTATCAGGGCAGATGGAAGCCATCAATGCTGGCCAACTATTGTTAGACACTGACACGATAGGCATTAGATGCTGATTAGAAATGAAAAGCAACGGCAAAACATTTTTAGGTCTCTTGAACTAAGTCAGCATCATCATGCAATTAAACATATTAAATTCAATAATAGTTTATTTAATGTTTCTCCAACTTCCTACATGATAGAGCAAATCTGAAATTATCTTTGTGTTCAACATGAAATTGTCTATTATCCCCATTTTTCTTTCAGAAAGCAAATCTTTTAAATAAAACTAATTGTCCAGTGTAATCTGTTGGTCCTTTTGCAGAAGAACCTTTCTCATTGTGCTGGGTATTTTTTGACGTCTTAAAATGAAAGGAAATTCTAAAATCGTATCCTTCTTACCATTTATTTGCCTCTGCCTGCTCCCTCACTTGACTGAAACTGTACTTAGGAATATATTTTATATTCTGATATATTTTGGGGTTGTCCTGAGAACAGGTAAAAAAAAATGCCACATCTTCCCGGCCTGTGTGTGAAAATTTGGAAAGGCTGATTGAATAGTGCATCAGTAGTTCTGGAGATTGATGTTTACATGGGAAGTTATAAACCAATTTTAAAATGTTCAAGCCAGTTTGATCAAGAAAGAATGATATTTTGGCTTCCTTGACTTTCATTGGCACAACTCTGGTCCTCATGTTGAAAAAATGGCAACTACAGACTCCAAAGGTGATCAAAAGCTTAGAAGCAACCTAGCTCTCTTATACCTGCACCAAGGAAGTAATTAAACAGACCTGAGTACTCACAAACACTTGAGAAGCCAAATGTCCCAAACATTATGGTGCCCTATAAAAAGTACTGTCATTTCCTCATGGTTAAACCAAAATGTTTACCAATAAGCTTGAATAAACTCTGGAATGTGCACTTCAATCACGTGTTTTTTTTTGGTTTACAAATTAAAACTGGGAGCACAGTGGCAAATAAGGGAAAAAAGTGTCTTTATTCCAAACTTTATGGAGGGCACTGTATGTACAAAGGTGTATTTTCTATTTCTAAACAGAGCAGCTCACAGATATATTCCAATCCTTCAGAAACTAAATTGATGAAAGGATTTGACTGAAAATATGAATCCCCTCTCTCCCCTCTACTGCTTCTTGTCCACAATTCCCTCAAGCAGATTGGAGTAGAGTGACATTTCATCAGACGAGATCAATGGTTCTGATAGATTTTTTCCACTCACATTACACCGTAAGTCTCTTCTCTCTTTGGCTTGGCTTCGCAGATGAAGATTTATGGAGGGGTAAATGTCCACGTCAGCTGCAGGCTCGTTTGTGGCTGACAAGTCCGATGCGGGACAGGCAGACACGGTTGCAGGGGAAAATGGGTTGGTTGGGGTTGGGTGTTGGGTTTTTCCTCCTTTGTCTTTTGTCAGTGAGGTGGGCTCTGCGGTCTTCTTCAAAGGAGGTTGCTGCCCGCCGAACTGTGAGGCGCCAAGATGCGCGGTTTGAGGCGAGATCAGCCCACTGGCGGTGGTCAATGTGGCAGGCACCAAGAGATTTCTTTAGGCAGTCCTTGTACCTCTTCTTTGGTGCACCTCTGTCACGGTGGCCAGTGGAGAGCTCGCCATATAACACGATCTTGGGAAGGCGATGGTCCTCCATTCTGGGGACGTGACCTACCCAGCGCAGTTGGATCTTCAGCAGCGTGGATTCGATGCTGTCGGCCTCTGCCATCTCGAGTACTTCGATGTTAGGGATGAAGTCTCTCCAATGAATGTTGAGGATGGAGCAGAGACAATGCTGGTGGAAGCGTACTAGGAGCCGTAGGTGATGCCGGTAGAGGACCCATGATTCGGAGCTGAACAGGAGTGTGGGTATGACAACGGCTCTGTATACGCTAATCTTTGTGAGGTTTATCAGTTGGTTGTTTTTCCAGACTCTTTTGTGTAGTCTTCCAAACGCGCTATTTGCCTTGGCGAGTCTGTTGTCTATCTCATTGTTCATCCTTGCCACAAAGCATCTATAGCATAGAAACACAGAAACGCTGGAGGAATTCATCCAGTTTTGTAGCGTACATAGGAGGTAAAGGTATATTACCAAAATTTTTGGGTCTGAGCCCTTCCTCAAAGTATAAGCCAAAAGCAGGCAGGTGTCTGAATTAAAGACAGGAGCGAAAATGGGAAGAATTGGAGGGGAAGGAGTCCAAATCAACAGATAAAAGGTGTTAATTGGATATGATAAGAGGAAAGGTTAGAATTGATTTTGGCTCTGTGAAAGGAGACAGAGAAAAGGGAAGAGAGAGAGAGAGGGGAAAGGGGACAAAGGGAATGAAGATGCGGTGTTTAATAGAAACCAGAGAAGTTCATGTTAATGCTATCCGGTTGGAGCTGTTGCTCCTCCAATTTGCAGGTGGTCTCATTCCAGCAGTGCACGAGACCATGGACAGACATATCAGCAAGGGAATGGAACAGGGAAATGAAACAAGTGACCATTGGGAAATCCGCACTATTGTGGCAGACAGAGCCGAGATAGTCAATGAAGCGATATACCAGTCTGTTAACATATTTTGTCTGATGATTTGGACTCCTTCCCCTCCCAATTCTCCCCTTTACCATTCTTTAATTCAGATTCCTGCCTGATTTTTTTGCTTATATCGTGAAGAAGGGCTCGGCCTGAAATCGGTAATACACTGTATCTTTACTTCCTATGGACGCTGCGAGACTGGCTGAATTCCTCTTGCATTTCTTTGAATCAGCTGGGCCAGCTTTCTCGAGTTTAGAAGGACTAGGGGAGATCTCGTTGAGAGGAGACCTAATTTCTGCTTCATGTACCTCTCTACGTGTCTTTTAAGCATGGCAATTGTATCTACCTCTACTACTTCCATGGCAACCATTCCAAATATATAAAATCTGTCCCTCAGGACCATTTTAATTCATTCCTCTATCACCTTGCCCCTCCCCTCTCGAATTAAATATTTCTGCAAGGAAAAGACTGACTATCTTATCTATACTCTTAAGATTTATTAAAAGTCTATAATGTCCTCCCTCAGTCTCCTACACCCCAGGAAGAAACTTCCCAACTTATTCAAATATAATTCAAGCCCACAAGTCCCAGTGACTTGGTGAATTGTTTCTGCAGTCATTCCAGCTTAATGATATGTCAGCACTATGTACAATACTCCAAGTGTGGCCTCTCCAATGTCTTGTACAAGATGTCCTAACTCCAGTACACAGTGCCCTGACCAATGAAGGTAAGTTCAAGTTTATTTTACTCAGTACAAACTGATGAAACAGTGTACTCTGGTCCACGGTGCAAAAACAGTGCAAACGCACATAACAACAGTCAATACATGTGCACAGCACCTATACACTATATTATTAACAATATTTATTTTAATAGCGTCATGGAGAGTTGTTTTAGCAGTTCAACAGTCATTCAACAGACTCGCTGCCCATGGGAAGAAGCTGTTCCTCAGCCTGGTGGTTCTGGGTTCGATACTTCTGTATCTCTTCCGACAGGAGTAGCTAGAAGATGACTTGTGCAGGATGGTAGGGGCCCTTACAGATTTTGCGTGTCCTCCTTAAACAAAGATCCTGGTAAATCACATAATTGTTGGGGGGGGGAATCCTCTCTGCCACATTTATGGTCCTGTGGATTGACCTCCAATCCGATGTGCCACAGTATTCCTCCAACTGTGATGCATCTGGGCAGATAAAACTCCTATAGAAAGTTGACCAAATGGAGGCCAGTAGCATTCTCAGAAAGTGCAGTTGCTGTTGTACTTTCCTGACACGAGGAGATGTTTTGTGTCCAGGATAGGTCAAGTGGACCCCGAGAAACTTGGTGTTCTCCGCCAATCGTGGAGGGTATTTGTCTGTGGTCCTCCTGAAGTCTACAATCATCTCCTTTGTCTTGTTGGTTGTTATTCTCATACCATTTCACGAGATTTTCCACCTCTTCTCTAATTTGCAACACTTCATTGTTGCTGACGAGGACAATTACTGTCATCTGCAAACTTGATGACTCTGTTGGAGCTGGATCTGCCGTTGCTGTCTTGAGTCAGTAGCAGAACAGTAGTGGGCTGTGCATTCAGGGCTCTGTGTGATGGTCCTCAACCTTCTGCTCCCAATTTGGACAGACTGTGGTCTTTCAGTCAGAATCCATTTACAGATAGGGATGTTATATTCCTGCGAGGACAGTTTCTCCAACAGCCTTCTGGGTATGATTGTGTTAAACGCTTAGCTGAAGTCAATGAACAGCGTCTGGTGTATGGGGTGACATTTTCCAGGTGGGTCCAGGATGGAGTGAAGGGACAAGGCTTTTACATTGTCAGTGGAATGGTTCCATCTTTTGATGAATTGAAATGGGTCCAGCATCTCTGGGAGGTGCGCTTTGATGCATTCTATCACTGGACGCTTGAAGCTTTTCATTGTGGTGGAGATCAGTGGCACTGGGTGATAAATCATTGAGGCCTGTTACTATCACCCTTTTGGAACTGGGAAAATGGTGGCTGTCAATAAAACCCGCATGGACGATGTGGCCAAACATTTCCTTCACTCCCCATGTACACGAGTTTTCGGTTTCAAGGAGTAATGCATCGGCACCCCTTGGTCACTCTGTTCCCCAATGCTCTCTAGGGCCTGATGATTTACTGTGCAAGTCCTGTCAATATATTTACCCAAATAACTCCTGAATGTTGTAATTGTACACACTTTCACAGTTTCTTCTGGTGGCTCTCTTAAAAATTTATTCTCTGTGAGATAAATTTCTCCCTTCTCGTCTTTCACTATACCATCCAGTTCTAGAATTGTCTACCCTGGAAAAAAAGACTAAATATTCACTTTATCTATGGCCACAATTTTATATGCTTCTATATGGTCACCCCTCATCCTCCCATGCTCCAGGGAATAAAGGCCCAGCCTATTCCTATAACTCATGTCCTAATTCTGGTGAATCTCTTTGTACTTTTCCCAACACTAACATCTTTCCTAGAGCTAGGTGTCCAGAAACGCACAGTGCTCCAAGTGTGGCTTCATCAGTGCCTTGTACAGTGGTATCATGATGTCCCAATTTTTGTGCTCAATTCTCTGCCCAGTGAAGGTAAATGTGTCAGATGTGACCTTCACTACTCTGCCCACTTGAGTCACCACTTTCAAGGAATTATACACCTGTACCCCAAGGAGTCTCTCTCTTCTAAAACATGCCAGTCACTGCAAATCCTACCCTGACAATAGGAAACAAGGAATTTTGGCTGTCTGGCCTTTGTGTTTATTTTGAGGGAATTGATGACTGATATTTTTGATGTTACTATTTTTTTTGAGCCAATCACCTTTTCACCAAGTCTCTTTAAATGACATCACTCCCTTGCTATGTCTTTTCATTGCCTTTATCCTCTGGGCATGTTTTTTCTCTCTGTTTCATTTTGAACAGTGCTTGGATACAAGTTACCAATTGTGCACCATGATTCAGAACTATTTTTAAACAGAGGAATCAAAATACTGTATTTATAAACCAAATTATTGAGATTCCAAGTTTTAATCCTTGGGATATTAACAATGCAGCAAGGTAATATTTATTGTTTATCCCTATCTAATACAGGCTTTGAGAAGTCAGCATGTTATGTTACGTCCATCGAAGAAAACTGTTGGATCATTGGGCTTTTAAAGGCAAAGTGGAGGAAATGGATTGAATTCCAGGTTATGCTATTCCAGGGAAGACTCAAGTTTCCAACATTCAGTTGTATTTAGCTACCATGGATATTTGGAGTCATAAAAAGGATACAGGAATGGAAACACACCCTTCAGCCCATCAAATCCATCCCAAATATTAAGCACCCATTTATCCTACTTTTAAACTATTTTATTCTCCTCCATTTCCCATTGAAGACTCTTCCTATGACCTCAATTATACACTGGTGGGCAATTTACAGTGGCCAATAAACCAATGTCCTTTGGGATGTGGCGGTAAACCAGAACACAGGATGCCATCACAAGGAGACCATGCAAACTCCCCACGAGGTTAGGATCGAACCCATGTTGCTAGTGGTGTGGGGCAGTGGACCTACTAGCTGTGCCACTATGTTGCCTCTCTCCAGCTCTAATTTCAAGGCAACTGGTAAGATAAAAGGGTCTTGTCACTTTCCTAGGGATCGCACGAGTCACGAGTCATGAGAACTTACAGGATTCAGTAAAATGTCTAATTACAAAGAAAGTATTGTATTTACAAATTGTAAATACAATTGTACTCAGCCAGTGAATTACCTCTGAAATACTGCATGGACGTGGCAATACAGAGATATTTTTTTATTACCTTATCACATGATATTGTTAGACTGATGCAAGAGCTAATGGATAATTGTCACACATATAATAGGCAACAGGCTGTGAGACTGGGAGTGTCGAGAATTGCAGTCTCAGGAAATGGCAAGACATTTAAGACCGAGATGAGACAAAATATCTTTAAACCTGTGGAAATCTCTACCACACAAGGATGTGATAGCCAAGTTGCAAAATACATTTATCTTGTATATTTTTCTGAGGAGTTCAGAGCAAGCCATTTGGCCAACTGAGTCTCTGCTGGTTTTCAGAGCACTTCCACTAATCACATTTTTCTACTTATTTCTATGGAAACCTATTCTCTCTCACATGCCCGTCAAATTCCCCTGAGTATCCTGCCACCCACCTATTCCAGGGGCAATTTACAGGAGTGAATTAACCTGCCAACATGTCTCTCAGATGTGGGAGGAAACGAGAACATTTGGAGGAAACTAGGCTGTCACAGAAAAGAATGCGCAAACTCCGCACAGATATGGCCAGAGGTCAGGATTAAACTGGGGTCTCTGGAGCTGTGTTGCTGAGGCACAAACTGCTGTACAGCTGCGCCACTCTTTGAGATGAAGCAAATGGATTTCAGGACACTGAAGTCAATAAAAACTTCTGAGATAAAGAATTAGCGACAGACTTATTGAATTGTCTGGAAGGCTTGAAGTTCTGAATGACCTACTCCCACTCTCATTTTTCTACACTTTTTTTTCTAGAAGTTTCAGAATTTTCAGACACTGAATATTAATTCTGGAAGAATGTGATTATGTCATTTTGGTAGTGCACTTCAATAATTTTAACTGCTTAATCATTTTTTTTGTTGCCAGATTACAGATATTCAGGAGTGAACATAAAAATATTTACTTATTCAGAGCAACACAGGCATTGTTGACGAGGGTAGCATTTATTGTGCTTCCCTTTATTGCCTCTTGAACTGAGTGTCTCAGTGTAACTATTTCAATGTCAACTATATCAGGGACCCAAAGTCACAAGTGGACCAGAACAAGCAAGGACAATAGATTTTCACTTCTGAGGGACATTAATGAACGACATTGGCTTTTATCTCACCCAACACAGCCAGGAGCATCATCACTAAACACGAGTTTCTTCCATTCCAGATTTACAGTATTTAATTATTCCAGATTTACTAAAATGAAATGCCCCAGCTGCCATTTGACCTCCAAATCCAGATCCCTGGATTCAAATTCCAATACATGACCATGATACTACCATTATCATCACAGCCAAGGAAGGGAGGTGAAGATAGACTCCACTTTTATTATTATAAGGATATTCATTCCCAGTATCCAGGGAGTCCATTTGCAGATAAAGACACGAGGTTCAAGAAGCCTAGGAAGAGTATATTTTGGGTTGCACAATTGGCATAGCGGATAGCAAAATGCCTTTACGATGCCAGTGATTGGGACCAGGGTTTGAATCCCACACTGTCTGTAAGGAGTTTGCACGTTCATCCAATGTCTGCATCTAGTGAGTCTGTTATAATCAGATTCAACTGCGATATTGTTAAATATGTTTTATTATATATATATATTAGTGGTATAAATATACTATATATATGTTTGTCTACCCAGACTATTTGAAGAGTGTCTTCCTTTAACAAATCCCACCTGATCAGTATGTATTAAATTTGGCAGATATTGCCCCAGTCTATTAGGCAGCACCTTCGCCGATATCTAATGATCAGCATTCAAAAGTGATATAGGTCTACATGATGAGGTTTTAATGGATCTCTACCTTTCTTTAGTAGCACAGTAATTATTGTAGTTGAGAAAGATTCCTGGAGGGTCTGGGTCTCCACCACCCAGTCCAATACATCCATTGTAAGAGGTAAATTGTCTATAGAACTCGGGAGGAAACCCATCCTCCCCAGAGGATGTCTTAGATGTAAAAGTGACCAAAGCTTTCTCAATTTCTCCTCTTGTGAAAGGGGCATCTACATTGATCTGTTCTCTGTCCTTTAATTTTGGAAGTTGTTCACTAAAAATCTGTACATGTCATTTTTGATCATAATAATTCTGATTTGTATAATTTTATATAGTATTGTCTAAACATATTAGTTAATTTTGATTATATGTTATAATATTGACCTCTGTTTTTATTTCATTTATCATCCTAAATGACCTCTGCCTTTACCTTCCAAAATGGAACTTTGTATGCCCGTTCTCCTAATTCATAATATTTTATTTAGTTTTAATATTGGTTTTTCCATTCTATTCATTTGTGATGTGTTATACCTCAATTTTTTATTCTCTGATAGTCTATATTTTTCTTGTAACCACGCTCTTTGATATTCTCTTTCCAGTTTTTTTACATCTTTCTCCAAACCATCCAACTCTGTAGCGTATTCAAGATTTCTAAAAGAAATAATTTGTCCTATTAGTTAAGTTTTAAGTGTATCCCATATTAAAAAGCTATAATCAGTAGGAGAAAGCTTGGTTTCACAAATTAGTTCTATCTGTCTCTGAATAAACTCACAAAAGTCTTTCCTTCTCAGCAGTGTGGCATTGAGACACCATCTATATACACATTCTTACTTTTCCATTATTGCAGTAGTTAAAGTTAATGGCGAGTTAATGCCAAATAATTCCATTTTTACCACTCTACTTTTTAACTGGACAGACAATAAAAACAAATCAATTCTTTTATGTAATTATGTATCCTTGAGTAGAACAAATAGTCTCTTTCTATGGGGTTAAGTTGCCTCCATATATCAATCAAATTTAAACCCTTCATAAACAGTTGTGTTGTTTTTTTCAACTCTTGCCCTTGTTATCATTTTTTGATTTATCCAATACTGGATCGAAACAGAAATTAAAATTCCCCCCCACCCATTATATTTTGTATTCCCTCTGCTGTTTTTAAAAAAGATATCTTTTATAAATTGGTGCATAAATATTCATAAACACCCATGATTCTGCATAAATTTTACAATGTTCCATTACAAATCTTCTGGTTTGGTCAATCTATTATTATTGGCATATTTTTATTAATTAAAATCACTACTCCTCTGACTTTGGAGCTGAATGAAGACAATATTACTTGTCCAATCCATTTTTTAATTTAGTATGTTCAGATTTGGCAACATGGGTTTCTTATAGAAAGTCTACATCTGCTTTTCATTTTAAAAAAAGTGTGCCAAGCCCCACTTTCTTTTCACTCTTCTGTTTATCCCATTAACATTAAGACTAAAAAAATTTTAAAATTCTATCCATACTGATTTTTAAACAAATCGTTCAACAATAAAACTTTTTTAATAATAATAATAATAACAATTACAGCACGGAAACAGGCCATTAGGCCCTTCTAGTCCGCACCGAACCAAACACCCCTTTCTAATCCCACCTCCCTGCACAATGCCCATAACCCTCCATCTTCCTCTCATCCATATACCTGTCCAACCTTTTCTTAAATAATACAATTGACTCCGCCGCCACTATTTCTCCCGGAAGATCATTCCACACAGCTACCACTCTCTGAGTAAAGAAGTTCCCCCTCATGTTACCTCTAAACCTCTGCCCCTTAATTCTTAACTCATGTCCTCTTGTTTTAATCTTTCCTCCTCTTAACGGAAATAGTCTATCCACATCCACTCTGTCTATCCCTTTCATAATCTTAAATACTTCTATCAAATCCCCTCTCAACCTTCTACGCTCCAAAGAATAAAGACCCAATCTGTCCAATCTCTCCCCATACTCCAGATGCTTAAACCCAGGCAACATTCTGGTAAACCTTCTCTGCACTCTCTCCACTCTGTTTATATCCTTCCTATAATTAGGCGACCAGAACTGCACACAGAACTCCAAATTAGGCCGCACCAACGTCTTATACAATCTCAACATCACCTCCCAACTCCTATATTCCATGCAATGATTGATAAAGGCCAGCATACTAAAAGCCTTCTTCACCACCCTATTCACGTGAGTTTCTACCTTCAGGGAACGATGTACCGTCACTCCTAAATCTTTCTGCTCTTCTGTATTCCTCAATGCTCTCCCATTTACCACATATGTCCTATTCTGATTCTTCTTACCAAAATGAAGCACCTCACACTTATCAGCATTAAATTCCATCTGCCATTTTTCAGCCCACTTTTCTAAGCAGCCCAAATCCCTCTGCAATCCTAGAAAACCTTCTTCATTATCCACTATTCCACCTATCTTAGTATCGTCTGCATATTTACTAATCCAATTCACCACCCCATCATCTAGATCATTAATGTATATAACGAACAACAATGGGCCCAATACAGATCCTTGAGGCACACCACTGGTCACCGGCCTCCAACCTGACAGACAATTATCCACTACCACTCTCTGGCCTCTCCCTTTCAGCCAATGTTCAATCCATTTGACTATCTCAAAATTTATACCTAAAGACTGCACCTTCCTAACTAACCTTCCATGTGGTACCTTATCGAAGGCCTTACTGAAGTCCATATAGACAACATCCACTGCGCTACCCTCATCCACATTCCTAGTCACCTCTTCAAAAAATTCAATCAGATTGGTCAAACATGACCTTCCTCCCACAAATCCATGTTGAGTACTCCTGATCAGACCCTGTCTATCCAGATGTTTATAAGTACTATCTCTAAGAATTTTCTCCATTAATTTACCTACCACAGACGTCAAACTTACAGGCCGATAGTTGCCAGGCTTCCTCCTTGAACCCTTTTTAAATAACGGAACCACATGCGCAATGCGCCAATCCTCCGGCACTATCCCCATATCTAATGACATTCGAAAAATTACCGCCAGAGCCTCTGCTATTTCCTCCTTCACTTCTCTCAATGTCCTGGGGAAGATCCCGTCTGGTCCTGGAGACTTATCCACCTTTATATTCTTCAAAAGCCTTAAAACTACACCTTTTGTAATCTCTATATTCCCCATATTTACCCAATTTGCTTTTTTTATCCCACATCTCCCAATATCCTTCTCCTTAGTGAATACCGAAGAAAAGAAACTGTTCAATATCTCCCCCATTTCTCTAGGTTCCACACACAGTTTTCCACTCTGATTTTCTAAGGGACCAATTTTGTCTCTAGCTTTCCTCTTACCATTAACATATTTGTAGAACTCTTTTGGATTTGTTTTCACCCTGCTTGCCATAGTTTTCTCGTACCTTCTTTTAGCTTTCCTAATTCCTCTCTTAAGATTCCTCTTACATTCAATGTATCTTTCAAACATCTCCTTAACTCCATGCTTCTTATATCTAATGTACGCCTCCCTTTTTCTTCGAACCAAGTTTCCAATATTCCTTGAAAACCACGGCTCTCTCAAACCTTTTTCCCCTCCTTTTAACCTAACAGGAACATAAAGCTTTTGCACTCTCAAAATCTGATCTTTAAAAGACTTCCATCTCTCTACTACATCCTGCCCATAAAACAAATTGTCCCAATGCACACCCTGCAAGTCCTTTCGCATCTCCTCAAATCTAGCTTTTCCCCAATCAAAAACCTCAATCCTTGGCCCTGATTTCTCTCTTTCCATAATGACATTGAAGCTGATGGCATTATGATCACTGGACCCGAAGTGCTCGCCAACACTAACCTCCGTCACTTGACCCATCCCATTTGCCAACAGTAGTTCTAACACTGCTCCTTCTCTGGTCGGCACCTCTACATATTGTTGTAAAAAACTATCTTGCACACATTTCACAAACTCTAACCCATCCATTCCTTTCACAGAATGTGTTTCCCAATCTATATGTGGAAAATTAAAATCTCCCATAATTACAAACCTGTGCTTATCACAAATATCTACTATCTCCCTACAGATTTGCTCCTCTAGGCCTCGGTCCCCTCCGGGTGGTCTATAATACACCCCTACAAGTGTAACCTCTCCTTTCCTACTCCTCAGTTCCACCCAAATAGCCTCCGTGGATGTGCCCTCTAATCTATCCTTCCTAGGCACCGCTGTAATATTTTCCCTGACAAGCAATGCAACCCCACCTCCTCTTGCCCCTCCGACTCTATCACACCTAAAACAACGAAACCCAGGGATATTCAGTTGCCAATCACATCCCTCCTGCAACCATGTCTCACTAATCGCTACCACATCATACTTCCAAGTATCAATCCACACCTTCAGCTCATCCACCTTTTTTACAATACTCCTGGCATTAAAATATATGAATTTCAGGGATTTCCCATTTTTTAATCCCTGTTTTCCCTCATCTTTAAGAACAACATTATTTACTTTTCCTGACAATTGCCCTTCATCTTCTTCCAGAGCATTTCCCTTCTCTATCACCTGCCCATCCATATTCAAATATTTTGATTGTTTAAATAATAGTGATCTTTCCCCTTTAAGAAACACATACAATGTCCTTGCCTGACGGTGATGAAAACAGGAAACCCCAAAAGCCCACATGAAAAGCTCAAAGAATCTTTTGAGTAAGAAGTACCCCTCCCTTTAGCACCATCTTTTACAGATACTCCTCTCTGGGTCACATTCTCCACTTAGAATGGAGCCTCCACCTTGCTACTACTTTTGCTAAGATTGTTCTTTCCTGAGCTTTCCATGAACATTTCAATAAAATTTCCTTTTCAACAATAATTACAAGACAGTTTAAAAATACAACTATTACTTAGTCCCATTGTAAACATTTTTCTCAGTCTTCTTATTTGATCATCTTAATCTTTTCACAATCCTTGCAAGAAGTCTTCTACCTCATTCTTAGTCTTGAAAAATCAATGATTACCTTCCTCTATTTCAACCCTCAGAGTCGCCAGGTATATCATCGAGTATTTCAGATTTTTAGAACACAATTGTCTTTTTACATCATCAAACTCTTTCTTTTGCTTAATCAATGCAGGACTAAAATCTTGAAAGAACAGCACTTTTTCATGGTCAGTCTTGTGTTTTCCTTAAGAGATTTCATATACTGCTCCCAGAATTGTCTCACGTTCCCGTTAACTCAAAAGTCTTACCATGACTGGTCGAGGTTGGTGATCGCTGTCTCTTCTGGGTCTAAGGGTCCGGTGAACCCTTTCAATATGTAGTTTTTCTCTGAATTTGTCTTCATCTAGCACATGTGGAATCCATGTTTCAGAGAAGTTTACCGGGTCTCTCCCCTCGATCCTTTTTTCAGTCTGATAATTCAGACATTATTTTGTCTGCTAAAATTCTCCATGTAGTTGATCTTCTCCAGCAGAGAATTGTCTGTCCAACTATTTCTTCACAGCTTTTTCCATTGATTTTAGTTCATCTTGTGTTTTTATCATCTATTTCTACTTGGGTCATTCTTTGCATTAAATCTTAAACCATTTCTTTAATTTCATTGATCCTCTCAGACACGTCTCTCATTACTCAGGTTTTCCATTTTCTCAATGATAATATTTAGTTCTTGACCTGACTCTCCAGCTCTGCCGAGGTCAGGCAGTCCTGAGGCCACTCTTACACTGCTCCCTTCTGGGCTTTCGCTCGATGTTCCTGGCTGAGCAGAAACTTACTTGGTTTTTGATTTTTTTTGCTGCTTTGGTCTCTTGATACTTGTTCTATTCATTTTGGTGAAAAAATTCTTGATTTGAGATTTTAACCATCTTTTTGATATTCTTCACAGAGAGCTCAACCAAAACACATCCTTTGCATGGCCACGTCCCCAAGTTAATCCCAACCTCTGCCGCTGTTGACGTACAAGGTGCTAATTTTCCTCATGACCTTTCTCTGGCTGATTTGGTTTCCTCTTACATTGTGATGATGTTGATCCCCCACTACAAATTTTCCTCTTGTGCAGACAGAAGTGGAATAAGGACCTGGAGGAACTTGGATGGGCATGAAGGACCCAACAGGGTACAGGAAATTGAGTAGGGAATGAGACTGATGGCAATACACTGTGAAACAGCATTGATTTGATTTAAAAAAAACACACACAAATGTTGGAGAAACTCAGTAGGTCAATCAGTGCCTTAATGTAGCAAAGGTAAAGATACATCACCAATGTTTTGGGCTTGAGCCCTTCATCAAGCCTGAAATGTTGATGCATCTTTAACTTTCCAAATTAAGGCACTGTTTGACCTGCTGAGTTTCTTCAGCATTTGTGTGTTTTTTTCTCTTAACCATGGTGTCAACAGAATCCTGTGTTTTACCTAGCATTGATTTGATGGGTTAAATGTCTTCTATATTGCAAGGAAATACAAGATAATGTGATTGTACGCTCATTATAATATTGAGGGAGTGAGTGGAAGTGAGGATTCTGTTGGCCTTCCCCATTTCCTTATCATTGAAAAGTTATACAAAATACTGGGGTGGCGCAGTTAGCACAGGGGCAGCGCTGTTACATTACCAGCATCCGGGTTTGAATCCAGCTCTGTCTGTAGGAGTTTGTACATTCTCTATGTCTGCATGGGTTTCCTCTGGGTGCTCCAGTTTCCTCCCACCATTCAAAACGTGCCAGTTGTTGGTCATTTGGGTGTAATTGGGTGGCAGGGCTCGTGGGCTGAAAGAGCCTGTTCCTGTGCTGAATGTCTAAATTAAATTAAATTTCACTGCACACACAAAACAGCAGGTTGTGGTTGGACAGGAATAGCAATAACCAAATAATTATGAGCAGCAGAGGGAAAACTAGACTGCTGATCTCTGACAGCAGTTTCTATCTCCCCTTCAGTAAGAATAAGGTATTGATAGGTGAGGTGAGAAGATTTTACCAGTTTCTTTATTGTGACTTGTGCTGAGATACAGTGGAAAACTTAAGTTTTGCGTGCTTTCCAGACAAGTCAACTTACCTTCGAATGTAACAGGCCGAGCAAAGTGAAAGTGCAGTGCACAGCATTACAGAGAAATTATATTTATATATTTATTTTGGATCACTACGTATATATGTCATTTGTGTGCAGATTGCATTGTGTGTGAGTGTGTTCTATGGTCTGGAGATATGGTATTTCATCAGTCTGTACATGTACAATTAGGTGACAATAAACGAACTGGAACTTGAAAAAGTTCAGTTAGAAGAGTACAAGGACAGGAACATTTCACTAATAAGAGACTCATTCATCTAATTGACAAAAATATTGGAAAGAGACATAGGATCAGAAGAGGAAGAATCCTTATGGATTGTGTTAAGCAATGGTAAAGGTAATAGGACCCCATGGCAGTTATATCCAGGCCTCCAAACCGCAGCTGGGATGTGGACTACAAAATACAACTGGAAATAGAAAAAGTCATCAGAAGGACAACGTTACGATAAACATGAGGGATTTTAAAATGAAAATAGATTGGGAAAGTCAGGTTGGTATGGGATCTCAAGAAAGAGAGAGTTTGTGGAATACCTATGCAATGGCTCTTTGGAGTAGCTGGCTGATGAGTGCACCAGGGAACTGGCCGTTTTGGATTGGGTGCTGTGCAATGAACCAGAGGTGTGGTAGTGAGCTTAAGGAATAGGAACCCTTATGAGGCAGTGATTACAATATGATCGAGTTCACTTTGAAATTTGAAAAAGAGAGGAAATATTTCAGTGGAGTAAAGGAAATTACAGTTGCATGAGAGAGGAACTGGTCAATGTTGAGTGGAAAAGCACACGAGAAGGGAAAACAGCAGATCAGCGTTGGATGGAGTTTCTGTGAGAATTAAGGAAAGTGCAGAACAGGTACACACAGTCCAACTCCGATTATCCAAAATGGTTGGGACAGGACCCATTTCAGATGACTGAATTTTTCAGATAACTGGCCATTTCTTAAAAACAGCCCAGGAGCAACAGCAAATCACTTGTATCTAATGTTTAAAACATCAACAAACAACAAGGGAAGGCTTTTTAAGCATTAAAATAATGTTTAAATCTCACCAAAAAAAATGCTGGCTGCCACCGATTCCTGAAATGTTCCCAAAGCCACCCCCGATCATCAAGACCTCGCAACTGCCACTGCCAATCCCTAGAAAGGTTTCCTGGGCCACTAGAACACTCATGGTTGAGATGGTGGGCTCCTGTCTCCTCACGGGCTCATTCCAGAAGGGGCTGTTCCTGCTTCACATCCTGGTTCTCAATGTTGGAGCCCTACACAGAACCAGCCAGATCCTGCGCACACTTCCCTTCCCAACCACTGCCGATGATCACTGACACCTCCCCACCAAGGTCCTGCCCCTACCTGGGGGCCCGCATTGATGATGCCGGCACAGCGAATTCTTCCTACTGCTTGCAGATGGGAGAAATCAGTATGGTTTACGTGAAGGAAAATCATGCCTGACAAACCTATGGCAATATTTTGAAGAGATCAAAATAGTAGGAAAGACTGGAGATTCGGTAGATGTTGTATAATTGAATTTTCAAAAAGCCTTTGGCAAGGTACTACACACGAGGCTGCTAAACAAGATGAAAGCACATGGAATGAAATGGAATGACTGGAAGGATACTAGCGTGGGCAGAGAATTGGCTGATTGGCAGGAAACAGATTGGGAATAAAGGGATCCTATTCTGGTTGGCAATCAGTTACCAGTGGTATTCCCCCAAGGATCAGGGTTTGGGCTGCTTCTTTTTACATTGTATATAAATGATTTAGATTATGGAATCAATGGCTTTGTGGACAAATTTGAAGATAATACCTAAATGAGTGGTAGGGTGGGTGGTGCTGAGGATACAGAAAGGGTACAGAGAGACTTGGATAGATTAGGAGAATGGGCAAAGAGGTGGCAGATGAAATATAATTTGCTAGAAAAAATTGATGGGCAGACTACTATTAGGATGGGGAGAAAATTCCAAATTCTGGAGGTGCAAACGGACTTGGGAGTCTTCGTGCAGGATACCTTAAATGTTAACCTCAAGGTTAATTTGGTGGGGAAGGCGGCAAATGTATTGTTGGCATTTATTTCTGGAGGAATAGCATATATAATTTTGAGACTCGAAAGCCCCTTTCACACTTGCAAGTGGTCCCAAGAATTAATGGCCAATCGGCTGAAAATGGGTCTATTGTGGAGTGAAAATAGTCTCAATGTCAGTGTGAAATGACAATCTCACAACAGGGATAGACTGCCTCAACCCCTAGTCCAATCCCTGGTGTCTACAGATGCAACAGTAGAATGGGGATTTGCATTCTAGGACAGAAATGACGTCTTTGTATGAGTGCAGAAATGTGAAGATTAAAATGATATAAACTTTGCTGTGGATAAATGGCAGCGGGACACAAGTGTAAAAGGGATTTAAAAGGGACAAGTGAGATCTCACTTGGAGCACTGTGTACAGTTTTGGGCATCTTATTTGAGAAATGATGTGCGAGCATTGGAAAGGGATTAGAGAAGATTTACTGGAATGATACCAGAAACGAAAGGGTTAGCAAATGAGGAACATTTGATGGCTCTTGGACTGTAACTGTTGTAGTTCAGAAGAATGAGGGAGGACCTCACAGAGACATTTTGAATGCTGAAAATCCTGGACAGAATAGATGTTGCAAGGTTATTTCCCATGGTAGAGGAGTCTAGGACAAGAGGGCGTAACTTCAGTATAGAAGCATGTCAATTTAAAACAGATGCAGAGAAATTTCTTTTGGCAAAGGATTGTGAGGCTGTGAAACTTGTTGCCATGGTCAGCTGTGAAAAGGAGGTTGTTGGGTATATTTAAGGCAGAGAGTGACAGAAATTTGATTAGTCAGGGCATTAAGGGTTATGGGGAGGTGGTCAGGGAGTGGGGCTGAGTGGGAGGCTCAATCAGCTCTTGATAGATGCCGGAACAGACTCGATGGACCAAATGCCTACCTCTGCTCCTATATCTTGTAAATAGGGAAGAAACCATCTTTGAACACAGCAAAGCTCCTCAACTTGTTGCCCAGATCTATTCAACATTCTAATCAGGAAGTAGGTAAGAAGAGATAGCACAGGTTTTATTACCAAAAGATGAATGGCCTGGAATGATGATCCTCTTTGAGGAAGGTGAGCTGGGAAAAGACTGAGAAAGAATCTGCTCAATACACTGGAAGGGAGATCTAGGGTGAGTTTTCTGAATATTCCTGAAAACATACAACTGATGGAGTATGGGTGCCCCTGATAATATCCCAGACAGGGACCTGACAACATAGCCTGATCTGGAGGACTCTCCCACCATGTCCACTTATAACTGATCAGGAAGGACAAGGATGTGGTAAAGATCTTAGCTCATCTCAGCTCTGAGTTCAGACAATCTGGTTAAAGTTAGCCTCTTGTTGAACACAAAAGAATTATCTGGTTCACAAGTAGTAACAAATGACAGGAAACTGCATTGAAATTAAGCTTCCTTGGAGAACCAATATAAAAATTAAAACAAGATTGTTCATGGCTTTGAGCCACAGCTTGCTTCAACTTTGTTTGTTTTAAACAATAAGCACTGGGGAAGTGATATTTACACTGGTCCCTTGAGAATCTTACATATGGAAATCCACTCTATTCGATTTAATTGCAATGGCACCTGTGGATTTCACTCCCAGAGATTCTGTCACACAAATATCATGAATAGTTTCATCTCTCAAAAGGGAATCCTGAATTTGAACCATAAAGTAACAAAATGTATGAATCGAGAGCTGGACATGTTGCTTTCATTTAACACTATCTTGGGATTCTTACTTGCTGTGTTTTGTGAATCAATATTGTAACTACTCCAAGTTATTTTTTTCCAGTGTTGAAGTAAGCAAAACAAACATCAGGGAAGCCACACTCCAGTCTTGAGAATATAATTAAAGTGTATGTAGGGAATGGTGCTCCCTTGGCAATTCTAGTTCACTCAGAAGGATAAGGTGGAGTGGCATTGCCAAAAGGTGCCAGTGAATCATTCTAAAGGAGCATTTGAATAGGAAATGTCCCACCAAGCATTCAGTTCCAAATTTAGGTACAGGAATAGGGATGGTGGTTGACTGAAATCTCATTTGACCCCACGTGCAGGCCATTGGAGTGAGATGCATTGCAAATTTTTGTTGGGGGTTTGTGGATCGAGACAGCAAGATCTTTACCACAAGTCAGAGTGAGAGAGACAAGAACAGCCATGCCAGTGACCAGATCGCAGTTGAATAAGTGGCTGGGTGTTGGCCGTCGAGGCTTCAATCAATGTGAACTGCGGGGGTCAAATGGCAGAAGATGAAGCTTAAGGAATGTTGTATTTGGGGATGAAAATAGGGGATGGGTGTTCTGCTGTGATCTCTAATAAGATCAGAGTGCAGCATTGATAAGATCCAAGTTCCCTTGCAATGCCCAATAGAAGCTCTACACAGGGAATGCTGTCATCCTGTGGAAATCAGTTCAAGGTCAAGGGTTGAAGAGTAATTCATGCCTTGAAATACCTGCTTAAATAAACAGAGCAGTGAGGCATGGCCACATTGGGGGGAAAAAACCATTAAAATAAAACTTTACTGATTGTGTTGCCAGGGAGCCATCAATCAAATGAGGCTTTAAACCAAGGCTTTGTTAAGGTGACTGTGAAGAATCCCATGACAAGAGGGCATCGAGTCTGGGTTTAGACAAGGGTAAAGAGATTGAAAGGAGACACAATTCACAGAGGATGGTGGAGTTTGAGTGCATGATCAGTGAGAGGGTGGAGAAGGCAGCGACTCTTACAATGAGGGAGTCGTACCTGAATGACCACTTGAATCATCAAGAAATAGAAAGCAATTGACCCAGTAATAGTTCTTAGGATCAGTATAGTTGGGTTTTGGCATGTGCTTGGTGGGTTTTGTGCTATGGGATTCCATAGCTATGATGATTTGAAGTCTAGTAAGGAAATCTTTCCTGACCTGGTCACCAATTAATTCAAGTGATGTCAGCTCTGTTATCACAGTACAGTAAAACCCCCAGTATCTAATGGGGATTGGTAGTGGCCAGATAAATGGATTTTCTGGTTGTTTGAGATTGCATGTTGAGTGATTGGTGAACTGACTACTGGAGGCACCAGTTGGAATCTTTCTTTTTTTTTTAAAAAAAAACCTATTTATTTTACGTGGGGTTTTTTTTGCCACTTGCTTGGATTCTGGATAACAGGGGCTTTACGGTATTTCTGATTTAAAGGGGACATTAATTAAATTTTACAAAATGAAGATTGTTAGTAGGCAATAGTGTGACAAAGTATTTCATTCCTGAAATAAAGTTACACCATGTAAATGAATGATAGGGTAATTAGTTTTTCTCTCTGCCCTATGGTTTAACAGTGAATTTATAATTACCAATTATATCAGTATGCAAGAGACAGGATCTTGGGCTTGTACACTGTTCATTAAAATCAGGAATTAATTCAGTGTATTTGTTTATATCCTGCCTGAGGATAGTTAACTTCAAATGCACCATATACATCAGTTATAAACAATGGCAAGAGATCCCATGACCACAAGACACAAGGTTTGTCAGGGTCAGGAGGAACAACAATTAGTTACATTCTGAGTCTAGAATTAGAAGCAGGTCCAACCCTTTAAGCCTTCTCTGCCACTCATCTGATTGCATTTCCTTAATATCCTGAAAATAATCATCCTAGGCTTTGAATGGACATAACAGCTGAGTCTCCTCCATCATCTAGCTTGGAGACTTCCAAAGGTATTCTGCTCTGAGTTGACAAATATCTCATCATCTCAATCCTAAATAGTCTTCCACTTATTCTGAAATTATGCCACCATTGCATAATCCCATCATCTCTCATCCTCCTTGCTCTCAACCCTTGAACATTTCTATATTTTTATTGCTATCTCTCTTTACAAAGAGAGTCCTAGTCTAGTCTACCTCTCCTCATAGGACAGATTAGCAATCCCTGTAAACAATCCAGTGAATCTCTACTGTTTTACCCCAATGGCATGTTTTCATCTTTTAGTAATGAGACATAATACGTCAGGTGCAGCTTTAAAGGGCAATACATTTCCTTACACCTTTGTTCAAATTCTCTCACAATAAATACAATTTTCCTCCCAAATCATTTGCTTCACCTGCATGATGCCCTACAGTCTTGTGTACAAGCACTTCGAACATTAATATTTACACTATTTCAAAATGAGCCTGCTTTTATGTTTGATGCATTTAAGTGGATGACCTCACACTTCTTCACATTATGTTCCATCAGCCACATTCTCACCTACTCACTCAGCTCTTCCATGTCCCATTGAAGCCTCCACAACCTCCTCTGTACTCACAATCCCACTCAATTTAGCATCATTAGGAAATCTGGAAATATAACAGAGGAAACTATCGACTTGTCCACATCTCTCCATGGATACTCTCTGACCTCACAGAAGATAGTTTACTGTTATTCTCGAAGAAATATATTTGGTTTCCTCAACCAAATCATTGATACAGATTGTGAACAGCTGGGACCCAGATCTCTGTAATACCTTATGAATCACAGCCTGCCCACCTGAGAATGATCTATCTATTCCCATTATTTGGCCAATATGTTAATTCCTCCAACTCCAAGTGCTCTAAACTGACCAACTTCCTTTTAAAAATCCTAGTCATATTCAATGACTTACCTTCTTCTTTTCTTTGGCTTCACGGACGAAGATTTATGGAGGGGGTAAAAGTCCACGTCAGCTGCAGGCTCGATTGTGGCTGACAAGTCCGATGCGGGGCAGGCAGACACGGTTGCAGCGGTTGCAGGGGAAAATTGGTTGGTTGGGGTTGGGTGTTGGGTTTTTCCTCCTTTGTCTTTTGTCAGTGAGGTTGGCTCTGCGGTCTTCTTCAAAGGAGGTTGCTGCCCGCCGAACTGTGAGGCGCCAAGATGCACGGTTTGAGGCGATGAGGAACTACTGACATGGTCTTTGCCCTCAGACAGCTCCAAGAAAAGTGCAGAGAACAAAACAAAGGACTCTACATCACTTTCGTTGACCTCACCAAAGCCTTCGACACCGTGAGCAGGAAAGGGCTTTGGCAAATACTAGAGCGCATCGGATGCCCCCCCAAAGTTCCTCAACATGATTATCCAACTGCACGAAAACCAACAAGGTCGGGTCAGATACAGCAATGAGCTCTCTGAACCCTTCTCCATTAACAATGGCGTGAAGCAAGGCTGTGCTCTCGCACCAATCCTCTTTTCAATCTTCTTCAGCATGATGCTGAACCAAGCCATGAAAGACCTCAACAATGAAGACGCTGTTTACATCCGGTACTGCACGGATGGCAGTCTCTTCAATCTGAGGCGCCTGCAAGCTCACACCAAGACACAAGAGAAACTTGTCCGTGAACTACTCTTTGCAGACGATGCTGCTTTAGTTGCCCATTCAGAGCCAGCTCTTCAGTGCTTGACGTCCTGTTTTGCGGAAACTGCCAAAATGTTTGGCCTGGAAGTCAGCCTGAAGAAAACGGAAGTCCTCCATCAGCCAGCTCCCCACCATGACTACCAGACAGAGGTCCTCCATCAGCCAGCTCCCCACCATGACTACCAGCCCCCCCACATCTCCATCGGGCACACAAAACTCAAAATGGTCAACCAGTTTACCTATCTCGGCTGCACCATATCATCAGATGCAAGGATCGACAACGAGATAGACAACAGACTCTCCAAGGCAAATAGCGCCTTTGGAAGACTACACAAAAGAGTAAGGAAAAACAACCAACTGAAAAACCTCACAAAGATTAGCGTATACAGAGCCGTTGTCATACCCACACTCCTGTTCGGCTCCGAATCATAGGTCCTCTACCGGCATCACCTACGGCTCCTAGAACGCTTCCACCAGCGTTGTCTCCGCTCCATCCTCAAAATTCATTGGAGCGACTTCATCCCTAACATCGAAGTACTCGAGATGGCAGAGGCTGACAGCATTGAGTCCACGCTGCTGAAGATCCAGCTGCGCTGGGTGGGTCACGTCTCCAGAATGGAGGACCATCGCCTTCCCAAGATAGTGTTATATGGCGAGCTCTCCACTGGCCACCGCGACAGAGATGCACCAAAGAAGAGGTACAAGGACTGCCTAAAGAAATCTCTTGGTGCCTGCCACATTGACCACTGCCAATGACTTACCTTAGCCTCTTCCCTAACCTAGGAGTCACTTCTTCAAAGAACTCCAGCTCATTCGTCATTCATGGTTTTCCTTTCATATTGACTGTTCATTCCTACTCTTCTTTTCAAAGTGTTGTCATTGCATCTTTTGTTACTGATTGATCTTTATCCCAGTCATTGTCATGATGAGGCCAGCAGTGCATACTTTTCTTTCTTTCCTTGTCTCCCTCTCTCCTTTCTTGACAAGTGCAGTTATGTTAATCTCCAATCCACAGGAATAATACCAGAATCTAGAGGTGATATCAGAGCTTCTATCATCCCCAAAATCACCTCTTCCAAAACTCTGGGAAGCAGATTATCAGGTCTTCAGGATTTAAGTGTTCAAGCTCACCATCTTCTCTACTGCTACTTTTTGACTGAAACTTAATTCCTTTTGTACTATATTTTATCTTGCCCAGGATTCCTTTAATATCTGGAAGTTTTGTGTTTTTTTTTCCCATGAAGACAGCTAAAAAGTATTTGATTCCTCTACCATTTCCTTAGTCCTCAATTATAACTTCTCATGCCCCCGTAACAATTTTGCCCTCACTAGTCTTTTCCATTTTCCATGCCTCATAAATTCTTACATTATACATTACAATTCTTCCAGTCTACTCCCAAATTCCAGTCTTGCTTTGCTTTATGAATTTCTCGGTCCTCTTTTGCGCAGTTCTAAAATGTTTCCAATCATCAAGCCTGACGTTTCTTCTGACAACCTTGAGCTTCTTTCTTGGAGTAAACACTTCCTTTAATTTTGCTTGTCAACTGCAGATTAACCAATATTCATTTTGGAATTTTGTGCTTTGAATGAATATAGAACTTCAATTTATGCAGGATGTCTTTGAATGATGGTCATTGTCCACCCACTATCATAACTTTTGCAGCCAACAATCCTCTCATATCTTTACTGTTTCCTCTGCTTAGATTTAGGTTTGCACTGAACCACATCACTTTCAATTTCAATGTGAATTTCTATCATATTTCTCCTAAGACCTTTTGACCACAAACTTATAAATTACCTGATCACCTTACACAATACCTGTTCTAAAATTGTCTTTTATTTTATTGGTTCCCCATAATAATCACCTCATGTTCTATTTTGCACATATTTTAATAGTCCAGTGCTATGCAACCTGAAGCCTCCCATGATTTATTGCATTTCCTGTCATGCACACACCTCCAATTTTCTCAGTTATGTGATGCCCAACATTGCAATTTAGTGAGCTATCATTGTTTTCTGCCCTTTGCTATTTTTAAGTTTGACTAAAATGGAATCCAATTCAACATCGTGACCTGTCGAGACCATTTCTCATGGAGGCACTGATCTCCTTAATTATTAATGCTATTCTGCTCCCTTTTCTTACTCATTCTTTCTAAAGTTTAACGATCTTGGAGCATTCCGCTCCCAGTTTTGAATATGTTTCCGCAGTGGTACTTAGATCATCCCATTAATTAACTTGTTGTTCCTCTGTTTGCTTTCTCACTGAATTATACAGCACCGAGAAAGGCTAGCAGTCCATCATGTCACACGTTGAAATCTTTTTATGTCGACCCAAGGACTCAAGTTAACTGAATTTCATATCTACAAACAGATAGGTAACACAGTGTGACATTTTCTCAATACTGCATTGGAAATGCAGGCTTTTACTTCGGAGGGGGATGTAAATGATAATCTTCTGCTTCAGATGCAAAGGTATTCCCTCCTGAGCCATAACTAATATGACAACATATCTCAGGTTGGGCAAAATGATTTATGGTGTTTGTGCCAAACAGGATGCATATTAAATACCAGCACCTCATTAAAATACAGTCATATTATTCATGTAACATCGAGGCTCATCCCATGTGCAAAGGAATATGCAATGATAATGCTTCAGAGAAGCTTTACTTTCAAAAGGTCAGACCAGGTTGAAATGCATGTTTTTTTAATGGAATGAAAACGCCATCCAGAAACAAAAGAACAAAGAACAAATTTCCTTCTATGATGTGCACAGTGTCACCAGAGGAAACCTCTTCAGACGAAGGAGGGGTGGTGAGAACAAGCTGGAATAGTGTGATACATATTAAAATATCATAAAATTAGTAGGCAGAGAGATGACCATTCAGCCCATTGAGTCTGTGCTAGCTTCTATTGGAGCAGTAATGGTGTACTTCTTCTAGATTTTTTGAATTAGGTTTCTAATTTATTCGGTTTTAATAAGTTTATCCCTTTCTCTCTCTGTTTCTCTCAACTGAATCCCAAAAACTGCTGAATTTTTATTCATGCTTTATCATGAATCAGTATCCATTGCCCTCATAATTTCTGGTGAAATTAAGAAGTTGGTTCAGGATAAGAGGGAGGCCTATACCAAATATAAAAAAAACAAGGGATTGAGGAGATGTATGGTCATTACTTAGATTGCAGGAAAAACCTTGAGGGAAATTAGAAAGGCAAAAAGATACGAGGATTCCATAGCTAAAAAGGCGAAGGTGAATCCTAAAGGTTTTTACAGATATGTGAACAGTAAAAGGAGGGTTAAGGATAGAATAGGTCCACTGGATGATGGTACCGGTGAACTGGGGGTTATGGTACAGAGTTCACTGAAGGTGGATTCCCATGTAGACAGGGTGGTTAAGAAGGCATATGGTATGCTAGCCTTCATAAATCATAGTATAGAGAATAGGA
Source organism: Narcine bancroftii (assembly GCF_036971445.1). NCBI lineage: Eukaryota > Metazoa > Chordata > Chondrichthyes > Torpediniformes > Narcinidae > Narcine > Narcine bancroftii. Next base: position 123,319,857 of record NC_091472.1, read on the forward strand.
GCTGGGAGGTGATGCTGCAGCTGTTTAAGGCATTGGTGAGGCCAGGTTTGGAGTACTGTGCTCAGTTCTGGTCTCCAAATTATAGAAAGAATATAGATAAGGTGGAGAGGGTGCAGAGAAGGTTGACAAGAATGTTGCCTGGCTTACAACATCCAGATTACAGGGAGAGATTAAGGAGACTGGGACTTTATTCATTGAAATGTAGATGACTGAGAGGGGACTTGTTAGAGGTATTTAAAATTATGAAAGGAATAGATAGATTAGACATAAACAGACACTCCCCTGAATGCATGGGAGTTTGAAGCAAGAGGCCATGAGTTAAGGGTAAGGGAGCAACACTTTAGGAGAAAATATTAGAGGTGGATTTTTCACTCAGCAAGTGGTGGCAAAATGGAGTGAACTTCCGAATGAGATAGTTGCGTCAGGGTCCCTTCTGTCATTTAAGAGAAGGTTGGATGTGTCAAGGAGGTGAGGGGATTGGAGGGTTATTGGTGGTGAACAGAAGGTTTGAGCTAGTGGAGTTGTTCTAATGAACCGGTGCGGACTCGAAAGGCCGACATGGCCTGTTTCCGCTCTGTAAATGGTTATATCAGTTAAGATTTTTCCAATTTCTCCTTCTTTAAAGAGCAGAGACTTCAGGTTTTTAAGGTGACTTGACTGAGGTATCTAAGAGGATGAGGGACATAGATAGGGCAGACAGTCTGGGGTGACAAGAGCATATACCAGTGGATATATATGTTTAAGGCAAGTGGAGGAAGGTTTATGGGAGATGTCAACACTAAATAGAGAGTGGTGGATACCTGGAATGGATTTCTGGGAGTGGTGCTGGAGGCTGGTACAATAAGGACATTTAAAACACCCAGGAATGTAAGCTTATTTTATACACCTGAAAGGCTCAACAGAGCACATAAATGGCAGCAATGAAGACACTGCCAGCCTTTACAATATTCTTATCTTGTACTACACACAAGCGGGGTTAGGTGCCACACAAGCAGCATAAAAATCAACCTAATTGGGTTAGTGAGCTCTCAACCAGGAGCCCTGCTTTAAATTCAAACCTTTCCTCTTTGACCATTTTCTACTTTTCTCATTTCAAGGTGTGATACAGCGATAAATTGTAGCACATTAATATAAGCAGAGAGACACCAGGAGAGCAAATGCATAATCAATACCTGCACATCCTTTACTGTCAGACCCCTGAAGTAGATGATGAAGAATGCCCAGCCATTTGCTGATTTCATTTATAAATAATTGTCCTTGAAACTTTTCATCTGAGAAGCAACTTCAGGAATTAAAAAAAGAGGGAATAGGCTTGATGCCTCATCTCAGAGCCCAACACCATCCTTGTTTACAGGGAAAATGTCTGAAATTTTGATGTGTGACCTATGATAGTTCTCTCTTCACATTTTGAGACCAAAATGATGGCTTCACATCATGATTAAGTTCTGCCCCTGTAGAAATCAAGGAGGGATAGACTTGCACAGCACTGAAATAATGGGGTTTTAGTTCCCTTTCTGAACTTGACCTGTAAAGGTATTGGCTGATGTTCCTGAAGATCCAAAACTGTGTATTGATGTTTTTGGAGAAATGTTTAGAATTCACACATTAAGACGTTTGAAAAGTAAATAGTGTGCCATTTTAAAAACTGACTGTTGAGCTGTCAGATTGCCATGAAAACACAACCAGCTAAGCAGGCTGCTTGAAAAGAGGCCTCTATCACTGACCAAAGGGCCTTGTAACAACAAAATTTTTTCTTTCTTAAATTCAGCTCCCCTCTCAGAAATGTTCAGAATTATTTTGACAAAGCCGACATCCCCATAATCTTCTGGCAAAGATACGGTGTGCGGCCTCACTCATTATATCATCCACTATGTCGCAACACTAATTTAAATTTACACATACAATACAGTAACAGGCCCTTCCAGCCCATGGCCCCTTGCCACTCAATTACACCCAACTGACCTACAAGCCTAGTACATTTTTGAACGGTAGGAGGAAACTGGACACCATGGGGAAAACCCATGCAGACATGGGGAGAACGTACAAACTCCTTAGAGACAGTGTTGTATTTAAACCTGGTTTTCTGGCGCTGAAACAGCATTGTGTTAACTGCTACGCTAACTGTACCACCCCACTCTTCCACCTCCATCACCTGCTTTAACCTTTTCCTACTCTCTCAACCCAATCTTCAGAATCCTGAGATGTCTCACATCCCTCTTCACAGTCAAAATCCATCTTAACCTCTGGTTAAGAGATCAGGGAGATAAGCTCCAGATTTGCAGTCATTGTCACCTCATTTGCCACATTGGTTTAGAATAAATGTGAAGATAGCAGGATTTAAATAATACCCATCAGTAAACCTAGGCCATACAAAAATTGCATTTGTAAATTCATCTTGCGTCTTAACCACTCAGTAACTAGTTGGCAGTGCTCAATTGCAAAACTATGCAATACTGTTGTAGCAGCCCGCGCATAGAAACGCGGACTGGTCCACAAAATGGTCCACGTACGCAGTGACCGTGTGGACCTGGGGGTGACACCGGCCATAGCCCCAGGTGACCTCCCACACATCGGAAAGATGGTGAACCGTGGCAGGAACACTAGCCAATGTTGGGCCAGCGTACTGGTGTTGTGGTGCCCTGACATCAGCACCTAGGGCCCATATAAATGGGATGACCGGTGCAATAAACCAGTCTTGACTTCAAGTCTTTGGTGTTTGTGCCATTCTTCTCTATGCTCGTGAAGCACGAATGCTACAGTGAATTAGCACCCAAGGATTGATCATTAAAATTATTTGTGAATAATTAACCTCCTCTCATGATTACTTACACATCTTGCTACTTTTGCACTCCTAATGAAATTAGAGAATCAGATTCTATTAAACCCCTTCTATTAAATTTTACTATTTGTATATAACCAACATTCATTTCTAAACATACCTTAATCCATTGTAAATTTAAATATGTAAAGTTATGCCTATCCAATTTCAGGTAATCCATTTCCTCTTTGCTCCTTTCCCACTCTATCCAGACCACCCATAGTGAATTACTCTTAGTGCAAGTTGGTGGTAGGTCGAAGAATTGGGCAAAGGGTGTCAACATGTATGTGATATTGAGTAGGTTAAAGGGAAATAAGGATTGCATTGCTAACTAGCAGAGACTTTAAAAACAATATTTATGAAAGAAAACCATGATTACAAAAAAATATCAAAATTTAACATGGTTACAGACAAAAAAAACTACCCAAAAAAATCTAAAACGACACCCTCCCTCTATCCTACATCAAAACCCTCTACCCACCAAAAAAAGAGAATACCAAGCAAAATTCTTAAAATCTGCTAAGGAGTCTCAGTGGCATTCAAAACCCTATCTTTATATTTTAAAATTAAAATATTCCAAATATGGGCTCCAAATCCTTTTAAATACGTAATATTTATCCCTTAAATTGCAGGTTATCTTCTCCAATGGAATGCACAACCTCAATTCTAAGTGCCATCTTGGTAAATTAAGATCCATTTGATCTTTCCACAGAATAGCTATACATTTCCTCGTCACTGCTAAAGGTAATCTCAAAAGAGCCCTTTGAAATTTATCCAATTTATAAAACAACCCATTTCACTAATATCTCCAATTAAAAAACATTTTTGGATCGAAAGAAAATTTTATTTTCAAAATATTCTGTAAGCATCTCTTACCCTATACCAAAAACAGCTAACCTTTTCACAAAACCATAGTGTAAAAATGTACCTTTCTGATAATTACAACAAAAATACAAAACAGAAACACTCAAATTATATCATTTCAGTCATTCCAGAGTCAAATATAATTGATGTATAAAATGATAGGCTACAAGTCTATACCTAACATTTACAATCTTATATTATCTCTACAAATATTTCTCCAATGATCATTATCGAAATCAACTCCTTCTCCCCTTTAAGCCGTGATTTATGCAACTCAATTTTAGACATTGTCTGCTGCAGCAATTTATACATTTCAGAACTAAAACCTTTCTTCCCTCTACCTTGAATCAACATTTCAAATTTTGACTCTTTAGGTAAAAGCAAATGTCTCCCAAAATAATCATACGACATTGATTTAATTTAATAATAACAAAAATTGTGAGTAGGTATTTGATATTTTTCCTTCTATCTTTCAAATGATAAAAAACAACTCAGTTTAAAACAATCATTTATCGTCTTAATTCCTTTCTGATCCCAAATTTTGAGAAGGTTATTATTAACCGTAACAGGTAAATATTTATTCTGATATAAAGGAATAAATCTAGACAATTTACCTTGATTAACAATTTCTTTATTTACCTTTTCCCAAATACATATCAAATGAAATAGGTGATTTATAAAAACACATTAATTTACCATTCCATTTATATATAAAGTAATCTATTTTCTCCAATTCTATTTAGTTCTATATCTGCCCAAGTCAAAGGGCTATCTAAATCAAACATTCTATTTACAATTTTTAATTGAGCTGCATTATAATAATTTTTAAAATTTGGAAATTGCAAACCACCTAACTCATATTTCCATGTTAATTTATGCATAGAAACTCTCGCTAATTTTCCCTTCCATAAAAATTTCCTAACCATTGTATTCAAATCCTGAAAAAACTTTCTAGGATCATTACAAGGTATATTTTGAAAAAAATACTGAAGTCTAAGAAATATATTCATTAAAAAAAAAAGATTTACTCTACCCACCAAAGTTAAAGGAAAGTCCCTCCATTTATTTAAATCATCTTTTATTGCAGAAATTATGATAAATAATTTAAATGATCTATTTATTTACTTTAATACCTAAATAATGATTTGATTTGACTATTTAAAGCCTACTGCTACTTTACAACCAGAGTAATCAGCTTCAGACAATGACAAATTCACTTTTATTCCAATTCACTTTATAACCAGATAATTCCCCATTCTATATCAACTTTTCCTGCAACACCTTCAATGATTCTAATGGTTCAGATAAATAAATACATCATCTGCAAATAAACTAATCTTATATTCATCCAACCCTGATTTAATACCCTTTATATTCCTTTCTTGTCTTATTAATTGAGCTAAAGGTTCAATCACCAATGCAAATAATGCTGGTGATAAAGGGCAACCCTGTCTAGTAGATCTCTCTAAATTAAAAGACTGACAAAACCCATTTGTCATAACTTACATAACTTATAGGGTTGAATGTTTATTACAAAGATCTAATCAGAAATATTACGAGTTAGGGGAAAAGCGCATAAAGTTTTGGCATGGCAATTGTAATCTGAACGAATGTATAGACTGATAAAGGCAGTTAAGAAAAATTCTGAAGTTTCTTACAGACCTCAAGATATTAATGCAGTTTTTAAAAAAAATTATAAATTATATACTTCTGAAATGAGACAATAGAGAGTTTTTTTTTAAAATTGCAGTTACCCATGCTGAATGATTGGACTAGGGAGAAACCAATAGATTTGAAAGAGATTAAATCGGTTTTGAATTCTATGCCGAACGGTAAATCTCCAGGAGAAGATGGGGTTACTGTGGAATTTTATAAGAAATTTCAAAATTTAATACTTCCAGTGTTTGGTGAAGTTCTACAACAAGTTTCGGATGCACAATCTGTACCGGAATCGTTCTCACAAGCTATTATTATGGTGATTCTTCAAAAAAGATAAAGATCCTTTGAATCCTGATTATAAAATCTTGACTAAGATTTTGGCTAATAGATTGGCAGAGTATTTACCAAAGTTGATTCATATTGATCACACTGGTTTTATTAAGGGTAGATATTCTCCAGCATTGACTTGATGGGCCACAAGGTCTCTGGGGAACGTAAATTCAAAGCAAATAATAAATCACAGTAATGGTGACTTGGAGAGTACAGGATGTCATTGAAGAAAAAAGTCAAGAGAATCTGCGGCCTTTATTTAACCAGGCTGATAGAATTCCAAATGCCCCAATGAGATTGTGTCCTAACTGTCTTTTTCAATCAGGGCAATTAATGCAGGCTGGAAAACGAATTTCTTATGTCAATTGTTTTTTTTATAATAGAAATTTGAATTCAGTCTTGTTGGGTTATGCAATATAGATCCAAGATGGAGTCAAAAGCCCTGAAGATCTATGGAAGAGAGAAAGGCTTCCATTTATGTATTTTATTAGTGCTGCATCAGATTTAGCTTATAATGATTACATTTCTTTCAGTCCATTTTAGTTATTACAAATATCATCTATTGTTCCAAACACTCTGGCTTTGGCATAACTTGCCTAGTATTTCTTTAAAACACATCAACGACAGCACCTCACTTGAAAGCCATTGTTGACATTTTGTACACAACATAGGCCACAAAATACGACCATCATGTTATCAGTGTTGCCTCTTTGAGACTATCATCTCATTCGCAAGTCAGTTTTTAAAACACCGTTGCATCCCCTGAACTGTGTACTAAAGGGTCTAACTGTTCGAGTCATTGGAGTCAGGGTCTGAATCTACAACTTTGTGAATCGGGGGCAGCATGCCAATAATAAGCAGAAACAACAAAATGAGCCAATCGAGAAAACCTGCTGGAGAAACTTAGTGTGTCACGCAGTGTTCTTTATGCAGCAAAGAGAATGAGAACAGACTTGGGGAGGAAGAGGAGAGAACAGGATGTTTTCTGCAAAGAGAGAAGGACTGATAAATATAGTGAGACACCTATTTATAGATAGCTCTGAAATCAACCAAAACAAATGGGTGCAAAAATCTTTTCTCTTGAAATAAACACAAGGTGAGATGTAATCTTCCACGCTTATATAATGTGAAAGTTGGAAGTCTAAGTGGAATATTGGTTTGGGACATTCTCTTGCATCTGGAATTAGAACCATTGTACATTACAGCTTAGAAACAGGCCCTTTGGCCTTTCTGGTTAGTGATGAACAATTTTTCTGCCTAGCCCCACTGACCTGCACCCAGTCCATAGCCCTCCAAACCCCTAACACCCATTTACCTGTCCAAATTTTTAAATATTAAAATTGAGCCACTTTCACCACCTCAGCTGGCAGCTCGTTTCACACTCCCATCATATTTCCCCTTTCACGTTTAACCTATGTCCTCTAGTTTGTATCTCACCTACCCTGTGTAGAAAAGAAGCCTACCTACAGTTTCTCTGTCTATCATTGCATAATTATAAATATCTCTATTTATCCATTTTAAATCTCCCCTCATTCTTCTACACTCCAGGGAATAAAATTTAATCTTTCTCTGTAACTCAGTTCCTGAAGTCTGGGGAACATCCTTATAAATCTTCTCTGCACTTTGTATCTTATTGATACCTTTCCTCTAGTTAAGCGACTAAAACTGTACACAATACTCCAAATTTGGCCTCACCACTGTATTATACAACTTTACCATAACATCCCAACTCATACTCAATACTTTGATTTATGAAGGCCAATATGCCTCTCTTTACAGCCCTATCTACATGTGATATCACTTTTAGGGAATTATTTTTCTGTATTTCCAGATCCCTCTATTGTATCACACTCCTCAGGGCCCTACCATTAATTGTCCAGTCTTGGTTTGACCTTCCAAAATACAATACCTCATTCTTGTCTGCATTAAATTCCATCTGCCATTTGTCAGCCCATTTTTCCAGCTGGTCTAGATCCTGCTGTCCACAACGCCTCCAGTCATTGTGTCACCAGCAAACTTGCTGATCCAATTTACCACATCATCATCCAGATCATTGATATAGACGACAAACAACAATCGCTGAGGCACACCACTAGCCGCAGGACTCCATTCTGAGAAGCAATCATCCACCTCTTCTCTCTGGTTTCTCCAATATAGCCAAAGTTGAATCCAGTTTACTACCTTCCTGACTAACCTTCTACATGGAACTGAAGCAGCAAGTGGCCCACTACACGGGCCGACACAGCAAACAGTCATTGAACATTGGGCAGACAGCACACGGAATGAGACGCTCACTTCCATAGGTTGCAGGATAGTGGGCGAATCGGCCAATCACAGTCAATAAATCACTGGGTCCAATCTGGTGGTCTCGGATGCACAGGCCCAATCAGCCACTGGCCTTTCTCAAGCCACACCCCGATAGTGACATAGCCGGCTGCTTATAAAAGGCAGAGTTACAACCCAATAAAGTCACTATCGATTACACTCCCTTGGTGTGTAGGTTTTCTTTCTACCTCGAGCTATAACCGTAGTGGCCTCGCTACAGTGGTGACCCTGACTGGTCCAAACAGTGCTTTGGATCCAACGATGGAGGAACAGCCTACAATCAATGCCATAACGTTGAAGTTGCTGGGTTTCTGTACGTCGCAATCACAGGTGTGTTTCCAGCAGGTCGAGACAGTTTGCCATTTGCTGGATCTCGGCAGATGACATATACTACTACCATGTGATCAGTGCCCTTGATCAAGACACTGCAGCCCGCATTATCGACTTCCTCCAGCAGCCCCCGCAGCAAGGAAGTATGTGGCCATCAAAGAGCTGTTAACCCACACTTTCAGGCCCTCAAAGCGCAAGCATACGGCTGACTGTTGCATATCAACAGTTTGGGGGGACAGGACTCCTTTCACCCTCATGAGCCACATGCTCGCTCTTAATGATGGCATACCTCTCTCCCCCTGTTCCAGTGGATCTTTCTGGAGTGGCTACCTGAAGACATCTGGATGCTCATTGTGGAAGAAGACTTTGATGACCCCAGGAGGGTGGCTGCCCAAGCAGAAGTGCTATGGGAAGCAAAGAGGGATGCCTGTGCTTTGCTCAAACAGGTGACAGCACCTCGTCAGCAACATTAAGGGGTGTTGGCTGGTACACACCTGGGCATTTCAGATATTCTTGCTCAAGGGCACTGAACTTACTAACTCCCCATCTACACTCTGTGAGTACTGCCGACAATGAATTCGCTCGAGTCTTAACAGAATTCCCCTCTATCACTATGCCCCATTTCAACTCGACCGAACCCAAACATGGGTTGAGGCACCAAATTATTACGGTGGGCCCTCCCCTCCAGGTCATGGAGTCTTCCCCCCCAGAGGAACTCAACCTGGCTCGAGAAGAATTTCAAAAGATGGAGGAAATCTGGATTGTGCGGCGCTCCGATAGCCCATGGGCCTTCCCCTTCCATATGGTACCTAATGCAGCAGGAGGTCGGAGACTGTGTGGAGTCTACTGCCACCGAAATGAGGCTATTATGCCTGACAGATGTCCCGTGCCCCTTATCCAGGACTTCAGGATATTCTCATCAGGGGTTGTCATCCAATCCACCCCGATCACATTTCCAAAATTGCCATCATAACCCTCTTTGGATTGCTTGAATTCCTCCGCATACTATTCGGGCTGAAAAATGCAGATCAGATTCTCCAGAGGTTGATGGATGCTGTGGGCCGGGATCTGCACTTCACCTTCAATGACATTTTAATAGCCAGCCACACCTGCACTGAGCACGGCACTCTCTTAAGGCTATTGTTCTCCAGGCTAAGTGAGTTCAGTTTAACCATCAGTCTGGCCAAGAGACAACTAATTTCCTGGGCCATCACATTGACCAACATGGGGCCAGGCTGTTACCATCAGATGCTATTCGTTCCTTCCCCAGATCAACGACCATGAAGGGACTGCAAAAGTTTGCAGGTATAGTCAATTTAAAAAAAATTATCGTTTCATACCTGCAGCGGCCTGCATCATGAGCCCACTCTTTCCCCTCATGGCAGAGCCCAGTAAAGACATTCAATGGACACAGGAGGCTACCAAGGCTTTCCAAGCAACCAAAGACACCCTAGCCAAAGCCAGCCTCCTTGTGCATTCCAGAACAGATGACCCGACCGCCATCATGGTAGACACCTCCAGCACAGTGGTCGGGGGTGTACTTGAGTAACTGGTTAACGTAGAGTGGCAGCTGTTGGCCTTTTATCAGTAAACATCTTAGACCACCAGAGCTCAAGTACAGTGCCTTTGATAGGGAGCTGTTTGCGCTACACCTGGCAATTCAGCATTTCCATTACTTCCTGGAGGGAAGGAAGTTCAAAATTTATACAGACCACAAACCACTTACCTTGGTCTTCAGTAAGGTGTCAGACCCGTGGTCAGCCAGGCAACAGTGGCATCTGTCCTACATATTTGAATTTTCGACGGACAGTGTACATATCACTGGCAAGTCCAATGTGGTATCCGATGCCCAATTCTGTCTGGCTATCCTAGCAGTGCATGAACCCGCCCCATACCGGCCTGCAACTGGATTATATCCAGATTATCCCAGATAACCGCACGATGCTCTGTGATACCTCAGTTGGTAAACCGTGCCCCGTCATTCCAGTCACATGGAGGTGAGATTTCGATTCAGTCCACAATTTGGCTCACCCCGCTATCTGGATGACAGTTAGAATGGTGGCCAATAGGCATGTCTGGTATGGCCTCTGTAAAAAGGTCATTCAGTGGGCCAAAACACTTACTCAGTGCCAGGCATCCAAGGTCCAGACCCACATTAAAGCCCCTCTGCAGCCTTTTGAACCAGCATGCCATCATTTCAGCCACGTGCACATAGATGTTGTGGGGCCTCTACCTATATCCTGAAGTGCGCGTTATCTATTGACCATAGTCGACCGGGTGACTAGATGGTCAGAAGCGGTGCCGCTATCTGACATCTCCTCAGAGAATTGTGCACGTGCATTACTGAACACCTGGGTGGCACATTTTGGGATCCCCGAACACTTAACATCTGATGGGGACCCAATTCACTTCCAGCCTGTGAACAGCCTCACCAAATGCCCTGGGGACTCAACTCCACTACACCACAGCATACCACCCATAGGCCAACGGGCCAGTGGAGAGGTTCCACAGGCACCTGAAAGCAGCTCTGGAGGCATAACTCCCCGGACCGAACTGGGCAGATGAACTCTTAGGTCCTGTAGGCATTCACACCACCCCAAAAGAGGATATCGAGGCATCCACTACCAAGTTGGTCTATGGCATGCCCCTAGTCACCCTGAGTGAATTTGTGACAGCTTCTGAGGACTTGGGGAACTCCCGGCAGCTACACTGTCTTGACTGCACGAGCACCTGGACTCACTAGCCCCAGTTAAGCCCAGAGCACACAGTCTGGGTTTTTTGTCCCAAAAAACTTTGCAGACTGTCACTATGTTTTTGTCTGACAAAGGGCCTACTGGCCACCCCTTCAACCACCTAATGAAGGCCCATATCGTGTCAAGACACAATGGCTCCACCTGTGTGTTGGACATTGGTGGCAGGGATGAGACCTTCATGCTCAACTGCCTGAAACTGGCCCATTTGGACGTTAACCAGCCAGTTACTCACCCGACCCCAAAGTGCAGGGGTCAGCTGCCTAAAGACAATGTCCTAATCATCAGTTCTGGGGGGGGGGGGGGGGGTCATGTAGTGGCCTGCAGCCCACTCCAAGGCCGACATAGCAAACAATCGAACATGACGACTGGGCAGACAGCATGTGGGATGAGATGGCCACTCCCTTAGGCCACAGGAATAGCGGTCAAATTGGCCAATCATAGCCAGTGGATCACAGGGGGTCCAATCTGGTCCCACGCATCCAGGACAACCAATTAGCAAATTAGCAGCTGGCCTCACTCGAGCCATGCCCCAATGGAGATAAGGCTGGCTGCCTATAAAAGGTAGCGCTGCTGTCCAATAAAGTCAGTGTCAATAGCACTCCCTTGGTATGAGAGACTTCTTTCTACCTTGAGCTAGAACCCAAGCTATAACCGTAGTGACCCCACTACAGGACCTTGTCAAAGGCCTTACAACATCCACAGCCTTAACTCCATCAATTTTCCTGGTAGCCTTCTCACAAGATTGGTTAAACAAGACCTACCATGCACAAAGCCATGTTGACGACCCCTAACCAGTCTCTGGCTATCGAAATACTTGTATATCTGATTTCTTTGAATAATTTGCCTACTACTGACGTCAGTCTCACCAGCGTATAATTTCCGGGGTTACTTTTTGAGCCTATTTAAAATGAAACAACATGAGCTACCATTCAATCCTACTGCATCACACCTGTGGTGAAGGATATCTTAAGTACTTTTGACAGAGCCCCTTGAATTTTTACACAAGCCTCCTTCAAGATCTGAGGGAATATCTTGTCTGGATATGGGGATTTATCCACCCTTATTTGCTTTTAGTCAGGAAGCACTTTCTCCTCTTTAATCTGTTTATTATATTTTCCTAACTTCCCTTGGCTCTGTGCCAGTTTCCTGAGAAAATACTGATGCCAAAAACCTATTTAATGCCATTCAGGCCAATAAGACACTTACAGGCGACAGAGAAGGTATTAACTGAAGGGGATTGTTTGAATATAGTTGGCTCCCAGATCATAGGAGTTATAGAGCGTAGAAACAAGTCTTTCATCCCAACCTGGCTATGTCGACCAAAATGTCTCACCCACACTCCTTCATCTGCCTGCATTTGGCCTATATCACTCTAAACCCATCCTATCCATGTGTCTGTGCAATTTTCTTCAACATTGAGTACCTGCCTCAACCACCTCCTCTGGCAGTCCATTCCATACACTCATCACATGCAGTGTAAAAAAAAGTTACTCCTCAAGTTCCTGTTAAATCTCTCCCCACTCATCTAAAACCTATCTCCTTTGGTTAATTATTCCCTTGCTCTGGGCAAAAGACTCTGTGTTCGCCTAATCTATTCATCCCATGATTTTGTTCATCTCAATGAGATCACCCTCATCCTCCTGCACTAGAAGGAACAGAGCCCTAGCCTGCTCAACCTCTTCACCCACCCCCCCCCGCCCGAGTCCTGGCAGCATCCTCGTAAATCTTCTCTGCATCCTCTCCAGCTTGTACAAACACTGAACACTGGCGTGAACAAGGCAGACAGATGGAGAATATCAGACAGCAAAGGAGAAGTTTTCTAATGGTCATGAGAAATTATAGGGTGCAAGAGTCTCAATTGATCACTGTACTCTCGGTGTTCTGAATAAAAAGGTAATTGAGATAAATAAATGTTAACTTCCTTCTCTTATTGTAATTTCCAAGGAGTCCAAACCTGCAGTAAAAAATAAATTTAAAAAGTGACATTAATTGGATCTACTGTCTGTCGTTTCCAACAGAGAGGTTGTGTTTAAGTATTATAAGAAATTGAAATAACATTTTATTGCAATGTGGTTTCCCTCCTTGAGGTTAGTGGATACAACGTGTGCAGAGAAGATTTGCTCCACAACTAAATACTGAATAACCCTTTATGCAGGACTTTTTTATTAAACCATGTTCCACATTTCACCTGTTCTCTCAGAGATAAGGTGGAACAGACAATGCCATTTTCTTTATCCATTTTAAACCACAATGTGGAATGTTCACTCTAGAGCAATAAATGCACAGCAGATTACTCGTATCCCATCCATGAAGGGCACAGAACATAACGATAACAGAAACTTCTTCCCTGACCATTAACTTTTTTTTAATTTTCCTTTCTCTTCTTGAATTACCAGCAATGATTTTACACCAAATCCATGGTAGAATTTGAAGTCAATTTTCAGTTAGTGACATGCAGGTCTTACAAGTTAGATCACTGTGGCTGCCAGCTTTGCATCCTGGCTTGACTCATTGGTTCTGACACTTTTCAAATGATTCACCAAACTGAAAGAAAGCCCTTTAGTTGAAGGAAATGTGAATCACTGGGGCAGGAATGGGCTACAGTTGATTAGTGTGGTTGAATTTACTGTGGCCTTTTGTCACTTTGATTACATGGCTTGCTGTCACCCAATACCCATTAATCTAGCAGGGAGTACCAATGTTAGCAAAAGTGACTTTATGCTGGTGATTCATTCTGGAAAAATTTTCACAAAGACCAAGTTTAGCCTTTGACAGCCACAACATCCTAAGCTTGCTCCCCTACTCCGGAGGTCATTTTTCTTCCTTTTTGACATTGCACAATTCTTTTAACCAAATCCTTTGTGTTGTCTACAAGTATCTACTGTGTATCGTGCTCAGTGCTACACACAAAAGAAGATAGAGCAGCTATAGAAATGGTTGGATCAGAAAATCAAACTACAAGTTACACAATGAGAAGCACAAAATGGCTTTTGAACCCCAATGGGACAGTTTAACTGATCACACTCACCTACAGTTTTGAACAGTGCCCTTGAACTCCCTTTTCCTCCATGTAACTTAATGCACACCATTTGATTCAAAGGTGACCTCTCATTTCCTTTTCATTCTATCTGAAAACTTTCAATAAAAATTTTCTTGATTCGTTTTTCTGATTGCAGCACTCTCCAAAAGTCCACACTTCCCCCACTCTCATACCTCTTGACATTATCCAAGCGAAATGTTAGTCTTCATAATTTAACATTCCTGTCACCAAAATGACTAAGGAGTAAGATGAAAGTGTTGCAGACATACAAAATAACTTAACAGATTTTTGTATGCTGTACTTGCACAGGCAAACTATTGGCTAGGTTTTCAGATATTCTTATCTCTGAAATTTGCACACTGCAATGCAAACAATCCTTTAGAACACAGAGAAAGTTTGACACTCTCAGATTGATTTTCAGGGTATATCGGGAAGGAAAAGTCTTCTCCCAAGCTAGCAGATATAAGTATACACATCTCCTCACTTGTCAGAAGTACATTCCCTTGTATTTGTGTATTATCAATTAAGATCTTTTGTAAAATAGATATGTTGTCGTCATATGATCTTACTGCCTGATTCTAATTTTGAGGAAATATGGACTTTCAACACCAAAAAAGGGATATATATCTGATTTGTATTGTATTTTACAAGAAACTGAAAGTAAAAAAGATTGGGATAAAGATAAGTTGAAATGGGAAAAAGATTTAGGTTTTACAATAGCTGAAGAAGCCTGGATGGAAATTTGCCAGAATAGTATTTGGAAATTGATTAATGCTAGATTAGCGATGATTAATTATAATTTTATACATCAGTTATATTTAACACCGGAGAAACTAAAAAAGTTTGGCCTTAGTAAGTCGGATTGCTGTTTTCGTTGTGACCAGACGGCTAATACTTTTTTGCACCCTGTCTGGCTTTGTGATCGATTGCAACAGTTTTGGAAGGGTATTCAATCTATACTTAATAGTTTATATAATATCTGTCTTGTATTAGATCCTGGTATATTTTTATTAGGGAATATGCAATCACTAATTGATTTAGGTTTAAAGGATTATCAGATTTCCTTTATCTATTTAGCTTTAGCTATGGCCAAGAAATGTATAGCACTTACTTGGAAAGACAGAAATATATTAACTTTAGATAGGTGGCATTTGGAGATGAAATCCTGTTTGATCATGGAAAGGAAATCTTTTTCAATTCAGGATAGGATGTCTTTTTATAGGTTGAAGTGGACTCCGTTTGTTAAATATATGCATTTAAGTTTGCTTTAAATATGTTTTTAAGTGTGATATTTTAGTATTGATAACTTTTTCTTTGTTAGTATCTTTACTTGTTATGTTTTATTTTTTTTGTAAGTGGGCTTTTTTTTCTTATATATATTGTTCACTTTATTAACTCTTCACTCTTTATTTTGGGGGGTGTTAGACTAATTTTAAGTTTGGTTATTAATGTTGTGTAATAATTATTAGGGGGGGTTAGTTTATTTAGTTTACCGATGTGGTACTGTAATTTTATTATCTTACTTTTATTCTTTTTAAATGTAATCTTCTATTTTATTCATGTTATAAAATCTTAAAGTTTAAAAAAAAGTACATTTCCTGAGAAGACTGGTGTGAGCAAAGCTGCCAGCCATCTTTCTGTCATATTTCTACAGGAGCTCTATCAACAGCATCCTGGCTGGCTGAAACACAGTGTCACGCGGTTACTGTAGAGGATTCGATCGGAGGTCAATCCACAGGATCTTAAGAGTGGCAGAGAGGATCCCTGGGGTCTCCCTCTCTCCCCCCCCCCCCCCCCCCGACATGATCTACCAGGATAATTATTTGAAAAGGGCTTGCAAATCATTGGATCCCTACACCACCCCCCACCCCCCACCCCCCACACACATCATCGTCCAACTACTCCAATCGGGAAAGATACAGATGATCAGACCAAGATCTACCAGGCTGAGAACTAGCTTCTTCCCATGGGCAATGAGAATGACTGATGAACTACTCATACAATCACTCAGAGAATCTATTATTTAGCAATATTCATGTGATTTTATATGTGCTATGTGCATGATTTTACAATGAGGACCGAAGGAGGCCATTTTGTCCAGTTGCACTTATACAATTGAATGATTATAATAAACTTGATCTTGAACTCTTGAGTAGGACCGTTAGTTTCCTAGTCTTGACTGACAGGAAGGGGGTTTTGTTCCAGTTTACCTGTGCATGGATTTTAAATGAGAAAGGATTAGAATCAGTGGGGCTCTAAATAAATTATTTGGTTAACCTTTCCACCAAGGCCCGAGGACACCACTTCTGCATACAATCCTGCAGGTCCAGCAGGGATGCTTTTTAATCACATTCTGAGATTTGGATATTGCTGGAAAGGTCACCCCAAATTGCTCTTGAAAAGAGGATGATGATCCATCTTGAAAAGCAGCTGGTGAATACATTCTTACAGATCTCTTGAGTAGAGGGGAGAATGAAATACCTGCTGACATCCCTCCCCTCCCTTCTATTGATGCTTACGATTCCAGCACCTCCAGTTCTCATTCTTTTCACTGGAAATGCAATGTAGACATTAGCATCAATATCAAAGGTCCGACACAAATGCAACTATAGCTGCCCTCCAACAGCCCTTGGGACCCATTCACTTTGACCATTACAATTTCATGTGGTGAAGGTATTCTGTTGACAGAAATGCAGCAACAATGAAGGATCCGGGCTATTTTTCCAAGTCAGGATGGTGTGTCAGTAGGAGGAGAATCCATCAGAGGCCATCTTACCATGCATTATTTTCCTTTATCCTTTCAGTTGGTGGCTTTTTGAGGGGAGGGGTGGGATTTTTGGCAGGTGATTTAGCAAGGTGCTGCAGTCCATCTTGTCGAGGCTGTGAATACAGTTAAATGTGGCAAACCCCATGAAAAGCTGTCAGTTAGTAGGTCTAGCCACATGCAAAAGACAGGATGAGGCTATTCAGCCCCTTCAATGTGTTCCATTATGTAATGATATCACAGCTGAACTGCATCCTAACACCATCACAAGCATGGGTTGCTCCCATGGTTAACTGGGACTTGGCAGAAGAATAGTTCGGCAGACTAGACAGGCCAAAAAAAGGCCTGTTTTCTGTGCTGCAATGTTCTATAGTTCTAAATGATCTAATGTCTATTTCATTTTCTAGGCGAGTCTTTCAGTTGTAGAGTCGTACACTACAGAAACAGTCCCTTCAGCCCACTGAGTGTATGCTCAGGTTTCAGATTTATTATCAGAGTACATGTCACATGCAACCCTGAGATTCCTTTTTTTTCCGCCAGGAACAGCACAGCAGAATTATGACTTATTGGTAGTGGAAAAAATAAACAGTACTCAGCATAAACATGTAAACAAAACTGTAAACCGATAATGAATGTAGACTGTAATACAGAGAGAAAAAAAAAATCAATAAATTGCACAAGTAAAAGTCCTTAAATGACTCTGTGATTGAGTTTGTCATTGAAGAGTCTGATGGTGAAGGGGTAGCAGCTGTTCCTGAAACTGGTGGTGCGAGTATTGTGGCACCAATACCTCTTTCCTGATGGTAGCAGTGAGAATAGAGTGTGTGCTGGGTGGCGTGAATCTTTGATGATTGTTGCTGCAACCACAGGCAGTGTTCCCTGTGGATGTACTCAATAGTGGCGAGGGTATTGCCTGTGATGTCCTGGGCTGTGTCTGCTATCTTTTGGAGGGCTTTATGCTCAGGGGCATTGGTGTTCCCATACCAGAGCTTGATGCAGGTGGTCAACACCCTTTCCACAACACCACTGTAGAAATTTGTCAAGGTTTCTGGCATCATACCAAACCTCTGCAAACTCCTGAGGAAGTAGAGGCAAGGAGGTGCTTTCTTCATGATGGCATTGGTGTGTTGGGCCCTGGAACTATCCTCTGAGATAGTGACTCACAAGAATATCCATCCATCTTCATTAATCTTGCACTTATTTTGTTTTATTCTCCCCACATTCCTATCAATTCTTCCCAGATTCCAACAGTTTTACATGAAGTGCAACTTGTCTAGCAACCCATACCTATTTGGGATATGGGAAATAACTGGTGCTCTCAGAGAAAATACATGAGGCCAGAGAGAGAACATGCAAACTCCACACAGACAGCACCAGAAGTCAAGATTGAACCTGAGTCACTGGAATTGCAACATAGCAATTCTTACAGTTGTGCCATCAATTTTTCAATTCCAGAAGTTCCTTACCAAATTAAACCAAAATTAAATTAAAACCTAATTAAACCACCACAACCCTCCTTTGGAGTTGCAAATACTGCGACTGTAGTAAATAATGTAGAAACACAGTATTTCTCTCTCTAACCAGATTGCATTTACATCTACTTCTCTAATTTCTGTTAGTCCCCGCTTCTTTTTTCCAATCCCTGTGTCTCACTTTCTTTCTTTTCTTCCAGCATTGCATTCAGAGCCATACCCCTTCCCCAATCAATTCTCACCTTTCCTCCCCCATCCTCTCCATGTCCAATTGTGGCCTTTTGCCTGTTGGTCTGTGCTGCTCCATGAGATCTTCCTTTCCTCTTCTCCCAGCTTTCATCAGGCACCTGCCTGTTCTTTGCTCATACCCTGACAATGGGCTTAGGCCCGAATCATTGCTTATATATCTTTTTCACCTATAATTGCTATAAGACTTGCCGAGTTCCTCCTTTACTTAATAAAAGTAGGACTAAAATCTTGAAAGAATATCGCCTTTTCTGGTCAGCCTTGGGCGGACCATTTTTATTTGTTTAGCATATTTATATGCTGCTCCCAGAATAGTTTCCTGTTCCCAGCAACTCAAAAGTCTTACCATGACTGGAATTTTCACAACAATTATCCTTTAATGGGCGTGGCCATGCAAAGGACTTAGACAGACATGTTTTGGTTGAGCCCTCCATGAAGAGCATCAAAAAATGGTTAAAACCTCAAAATTAAGAATTTTTTCCACCAAAAATGGATAAAGCAAATAGCACAAGTTCAAGGCAGCAAAAAAAAAAAAGAAAAACTGAGGAAGTTTCTACTTAGCCAAGAACATAGAGTGAAAGCCAAAAGGGAACAGTACAAGAGTGGCCTCGGGTCCAGCGGACACCGGCAGAGCTGGGGAGTCAGGACAAGAACTAAATATTATCCTGGAGAAAATGGAAATTTTGTGTAACCATTTTTCAGGCATCATGTTAGAGATGTTAGAGAGGATGATCGAATTTAAAGACATTGTCGAAAATGTTATGCAACAAATGACTCAAGTGGAAATTGACTTGGTGAAAACACAAGCTAAAAGCTATGGAAAAAGGTGTGAAGAAATGGGAGTTGGGCAGACAAAGTCTGCTGGACAAGATCGACCACATGGAGAATTTCAGCAGATGTAACAATATCCAAATTATTGGATTGAAAGGGGGGATCAAAGGGAAAGACCGGTGAACTTCTTTGAAACATGGATCCAACAAGTGCTGGGATTAAATAAATTCAGAGAAAAATTACAGATGGACAGGACTCACTGGACCCTCAGTCCCTGGAGAGCCAACGATCAGTGACCACGACCAGTCATGGTAAGACTTTTGAGTTACTGGGAACAGGAGAATGCTGGGAGTAGCATCTAAATACTCTAAACAAAAAAAAGTGGTCTGACCGAGATTGACCACAAAAAGGAGATATTCTTTCAAGATTTTAGTCCTACTTTTATTAAGCAAAGGAAGGAGTCTGATGATGTAAATAGACAACAGTGTTCTAAAAATTTCAAACACTCAAAGATATACCCTGCAACTCTGAGGGTCGAAGTAATGGAAGGTAATCGGTGATTTTTCAAGAATAAGAATGAGATGGAAGATTTATTTCCCCCCGAAGATTATGAAAAGATTAAGGTTACCAAATAAGAAGACTGAGAAAAATGTTTACAATGATACGAAGTTGGATTTTTGAATCATTTTGTATTTATTGTTAAAAAGGAAATATTATTAAAATGTTTACAGAGAGCTCAAGAAAAAGAGCAAAAACTTGGAAAAAGTAGTAGCAGGGTTGAGACTCAGGGGAAAAATGGTGCAGCCAGAGTATCCATAAAAGATAGTGCTAAAGAGAAGGGTTCATCCTCAAAAATGGGCTTTTTTCGCAGCTTTTGGGATTTTCTAGTTATGTCAATATCAGGGCAGGGTCATTATATCTGTTTCCTAAAGGGAAAAGACCACTATTATTTAAACAACCAAAAAAGTTTTACTGCTAAACAATATTTGTTTAAAAATTGGTATGGATAGAATGTTGACATTTATTAGTCTTAATGTTAATGGGATAAAAGGGAAAGTGAAAAGGAAATGGGTCTTGGTACACTTAAAACAAAATTAAAGGCAGATGTAGTCTTTCCATAAGAAACACATATTACCAAATCTGAACATGCTAAATTAAAAAGAGGATGAGTGGGACAAGTAATATTGTCTTCATTTGGCTCATTGGCAAGAGGATTAGCAATTCTAGCAAATAAGAATATACCAGTAATAATAGAAGACATCGACTAACCAAACCAGAAGATTTGTAATGGCACATTGTAAAATTTATGCAGAATCATGGGCATTTATGAATATTTATGCACCTTATGAAGCCTTTACGAAGGATATATTTTTTAAAAGCAGCAAAAGAATGACAAAATATATTGGTTGGGGGTGGAATTTTAATTTCGGTTTGGATCCAGCATTGGATAAATCACCAAGAATGGTGACAAGGGTAAAAGCTGTATAAACAACTATCAATTACGAAGGATAAAAAATTTAATTGATATATGGAGGAAACTTAACCCTGTTAAAGAGATTATTCATTCTACTCAAGAGTGCATGATTACATACAAGGATTGATTTGTTTTTAATGTCTGCCCAGTTAAAAAATAGTGGTAAAAATAGAATATTTAGCGAGGCTTCTATCAGATCACTCGCCATTAATTTTAACCACAGTGATAATGGAAAAACAAGAAAATGAGTATGGATGGTGTCTCAATCCAGTGTTGGGAAGACGATTGTGAGTTCATTAAGAGACAGATAGAACTATTTTTTGAAACTAATCTCCCTTCCACTGATAATAGTTTTTTTTTTAAATATGGGACACGCTTAAAGCTTGCTTGACAGGATAAATTATTTCTTATCCAAAAAAATCTCAAAAGAGAATTTACAACAGAATTGGGTGGTTTGGAGAAAAATATAACAAAACTGGAAAAATATCACAGAATGGGATTACAAGAAAAATATAAACTATTGGAGAATTTAAAAACTGAGATGTAACACATTACAAATGTATAGAACATAAGAAAACTATATAAAAACTAAACAAAAATAATATGAGTTAGGAGAATGGGCACTCAAAGTCTCTTCTTGGCAAATAAAGGCAGAGGAGTCATCAAGTATAATAAATGGAATCGAAACAGAGGCTGATATGATTATATTCTCATAAAGAAATAAATAATGTTGGTATGAAATCATACAAATCAGAATTATTAGAAGATGAAAAGGAGATGGATGAATTTTTAATGAATGTTAAATTTCCAAAACTAGAGAATAGAGAACAGATTGATTTAGATTCCCCTTTCACTACGGAAGAAATTGAGAAAGCTTTGGGCATTTTACAAGCTAATAATTCCTCTGGGGAGGATGGGTTCCTGCCCGAGTTCTATAGACAATTTAAAGATTTGCTGATGGCTCTTATGGTGGATGTACTGGATCAGGCAGTGGAGACCCAGACTCTCCCAGAATTTTTTTCAACTGCTATAATTACTGTGCTACCAAAGTAAAATAGAGACCCATTAAAAAACTCATCATATAGACCTATAATCACTTTTGAATGCTGACTATAAGATATTGGTCAAAGTACTAGCCAATAGATTGGGACAGTATCAACCAAAATTAATACACTCAGATCTAGGCAAACTATTTAACATAATACATATGGCAAAAACCAAAGCTGAATTCTAGTATAAACAGTCTCCCTAGATGCAAAATAAGCATTTCAATGCTTAGAATGGCCTTTCTTACTTAAAAGATTGGAGAAATTCGCCATAGGTATAATATTTAAAAATTGGATAAAAACTCTTACCATAAGCTGCAAGCTAAATTTATAACTAATAGTCAGATGTCAGGTGTTTTTCCCTTGAGTAGATCAAGTAGAAGGTAATGTCCCTTGTCCCCAGCACTTTCTAACCTGGCAACTGAACTGCTGGCAGAGATTACAAGATCCAGATATAAAAGGCTTCAAAATCAGACAAGAAGAACATAAAATTTGCTTATTTGATGATGATGTGCTATTATATACTTAACTGATCCAGCTGGGTCCTTGATAAAATTACAAACAACATTAGAAAAATATGGAAGAGTTTCAGGTTACAAAATAAATATGAATAAGAGTGAGGAAATGCCATTGACAAATTTTGACTATGAAAGATATGAAAAAGACAGATTTAAACTGAAGAATCAAATATTTAGGAATAATGACATAATAATTTGCAGAACTTGTATTTAGTAAATTACACTGCTCTTTTAGAAAAAAGAGAAAGATTCGCATTAGTTCAATACAAGTTCCTATACCAATTATATCTTACACCACAGAAGTGCATAGATCAAAATCTATTAACAAGGGTAATGGGTGGCCTTCACGGACGACCCAGAGCTTTATATTTTGAGCAACTTAGAAATGAATTGCAGTTACTTGGAAATTGGACCCTCCTCTACATATAGCATGGATTGCAGAGATGAATAGATGCATACCTATGTAAAAAAAAAAATACAATTTAAAGAACAAATGTGATGTATTTGTCAAGATATGGCAGCCATATTTGGATCATCAGGTGGGGGGGGGGGTATATAGAGAGAAAAGTATATTATGTATATTTATGAAAAAAATATTAAACCCAACTCTCCTTTAATTAATGTAGGTAAATCTGCTCTCTCCTTTCCTTAAACTAGTTAATGATCTGGACTATTATTCAAGAGTGAGGCCAACTCTCAATGTCTCAGTCTAATGAACAATCATCATCTGCATAGGGCAGATAGGCATCATAAAGACTGTACAAAACATAACCAAGTGTACTATCCCAGAGGATCTGGATCCAAAATATTCTGCAAAGTGAAACATGAAAGTGTGCAGATGCTGAGATTGTAGTAAACACAGAGATGCTGGAGGAACTCAGCAGGTCCGCAGAACCCATAGGATGTAAAGATATACAAATTGGGCTGCTGCAATAATGGGGATCTCCAAGTCACCACCATTTTCAGTTCTATGCCATTTTTTCTTGCTGACATGTCTGTTCACAGTCTCATGAACTGCCCGACTGAGACCACCCGCAAAATGGAGGAACAACACCTCATGCTCCATCTGGGCACACTCCACCAATGACATTAACGCCGACCTCACCAGTTTCTGTTAGCACCTCCCCCCCTCCCATATTTCCCCATGTCTCCTTTTCTCTTGCTCCCTCTCTCTCTTTTCTTTGTCCTCTGTCTTTATCCCTACTCTGCATTCACAGAGCCAATTCCCCCTACCCCAATCAATTCTTACTTTTTCTCTCTCCTGGTCTCCTCTCCATATCCAATTAACACCTTTTGTCTGTTGGTCTATACTCCTTCCCCACCCCTTTACTTTAATTCAGATGTCTGTCTGCTTTTTGCCCTTGAAGAAGGGCTCAGACCCGAAACATTGGTTATATATCTTTGTCCTATGGATGCTACGAGACCTGCTGAGTTCCTCCAGTATTTCTGTGTTTTTAACCAACACTCTCCCTACTAATTTTCTCTCCCAAGGCGTAGCTGAAACCACATTTAAGGTTCTATTCCTCTGTTTTAGAATATCTTTCCCCAACACAAAATCAAAGGAGATACCATTCCACAGTATCTCACCCATGGAAATTCCAAGATCATCAATAGGGCCACCCATGAACTCCCTAAGAATAGAATCCTATTCCCTTCTAAATCTGGAGGATCTACACGATCAGACTTCCAAAGGACAGGCAAGATCCTGGTGTAAACAGCATGAATCTTACGGGAATAGAAAGATAAAGTTTAAAAAGTAAATATAGAGCATTAGATTAAATTCCATTCCTCATTCTTTGTGCTTGTTTGGCATTTTAATGCAGAAATTAAAGATATGACATTCTGGCTCTCTGTTTTAATAAGTATCAGTTATCTGAAGATTTTAAGGCATTCAGAAATGCCAGTTGGAACCCAGTAGAATACAATCTTCTGTTTACCATAGAATTTCATAAGAGCATGAATGGGATAATAAACTGGAATTTTATCAGTCTCAGATCATGAATTTAACAAACACACACGCACACCAGATGTCAGATTACTATGAATGAGGCTTGTGGAACGCCATCCACAGAAGGCCCCAACACTTGCAGGAGAAATAATGGCAGAAACTGGGGATGCAATAAAAATACAGCACAAGTGAGAAAAATGCTTGCCCTGATTTTGAAATGAGAGGCTATGATTCATTGATTAGAGGTTTCGCTGCTGGATATCGTCTTCAGGAATTTTTAAACAACTTGCACTTGTATAACCTCAGGTTGCCCCAATGCACCTTTCAACTAGTGTGATTCTTATGCTTTTCAAACTCCAGTTTTGGAAACAAGTTATCCAAATTTTTCAAAATGCTACAGGATCACAAAAATGTTTCAGCACAGAGAAAGGCTATTCAGCCTATCAAATCCATGGTGACTCCTGCTTAAAGCAATCCATACATTGTTCCTTCTTCAAATCTTCCTCCTTCAACTTCTTCATACTGGCATTGATTGATTCTGGACCCTCCATCTCACATACAATGAATTCCAGACTCTGAGCGTCTCTGAATGAAGTTTAAAAAAAAGTTTACAGACACTGTGGTTGAAGTAAAACACAATGCTGGAGAAACTCAGCAGGTCAAACACCGTATTTGTATAGGGTGGTGAAGGGCTCAAGCCCAAAATGTTAGTTATGTACCTTTATCTTTGCTTTGTAAAGTACATGGTTTGACCTCCTGAGTTTCTCCACCATTCTGTTTTTATATCTCTGAATAAAATTGAGCTTCTTCACTGCCCCAATTCTCAAAATCCTCAGGTCATTTATTTTAATTGGTATTGGCTCAGATAAAATCATACAACTGTGGGCCATTTTATGTCCAGCCAAGAACAGATGGAGCCTCAGTTTAAGAATGTAAGCAGTAGATAGTCCACTTTTCAGCTTTGCACAAGTCTTGAAGTTGGATTCAAATCACAGGAGAGGAACGTAGAAATCTAACGCCTTTGAAACAGAGACAAGAGGGCTACCAAGTTGTACTGTGGATGCCTATACTACAATGAAGGGTTTATTGTTTTTATTTCACAGCTTTGAAAGAACAAAATCCCCTTTTTAACATATAAACCTGCATCCTCTAACAGCACAAAGAGCAAGGACATTCTTCATAGTCACTGGGGCTGCAGCTTGAAATTAACCCATACTTGGGTGTGGGTTAATTTACTTTAAAAATGGATAGACTTCCCTGGATAGCACACAAAGCAAATTCTTATTACGGTATCTTGGGATACATGACAATGAGCAGCTTAATTCAATTCAACAAATGTTTTATTCAATATGCCTTCATCATAAAAGAAGTTGAGTGGTTAAGGAAAGCAGCTCACCACAATCAAGGTACAAAATTCATATTCATTGCCCGAGTACATACATGACATCACATACAACCCTGACACTCTTTCATGTGACCCCAGCAAAAATTCTACTAATTCTAAACTGTCCTCAAGAAATGTGAACAAACTGTGCAATACAGAAAAAAATTCAGAAATAAATAATGTCCAAAGACTCCTAAAATGAGTGTCTGATGATTGATGGGTAGCAACTGTTCCTGAAGCTTCTCATCCAAGTCTTGTGACACCTGTGCCTCTTTTCTGAGGTCAGCAGTGAGAATGAAGCAAGTCCTGGGTAGTGTGAATCCCTGATGATTAGCTTTGCTCTCCCATGGCAGCATTCAATGTTCTCGAAAGTGGGAAGAGTTTTGCCTCCGATGCACTGGGCTGTGTCCACTTCCTTTATCAGGCTTTCCACTCAGAGGTACTGATGCTGCCAAACCGGAGAGTCAGTCAGCCCACTTTCCACTACACCACTGCAAAGGCTTGCCAAGGTTTCTGATGACATGTTGAACATCCGCAAACTTCTGAGGAAGTAGATGCACCAACGAGCTTTCTTCACGATGACGTTTATATGTTGGGACTAGGGAAGGGATAGTGACTCCCGGGAATTTAAATCTTCTCAATTGTAATGACATGCAAGATTAAAGTTACCTTTCATGGTCATGAATGCCAGATACACAAAAATCTTTGCTTGCCCTGCAAAGAACATCAAAGTGTCATTGTGTAATCCAGCTCCATCATTAAAAGGAGAAGCAAGAGACAGTCCCTTCAGAGGCTCGAGTAGCCATGGATTCTCCTTGATGTGGCTGTCTCCAGTGTCCTTGTAACCACACAGCCTGTGTTGTTCAGCAGTGAATCCAAACTTGAGATATTCAAATCACATTCCTTCAAACCTGGTTCTAAATTCTTAGGAAGTCATCCACACCGGAGGCCTGTCAGTAGGACTGTTTGCAATCTCACCTTCACAAATCCAGGACCTGATTCTTCACTCCCAGAAGCCAGTTACCTGCAACCTGATGTGAGGTCTTCACCTGCTGAACCCCAAATGGAGCTTGCCGCAGCATAGCCACAGTGTCCACCACACAACATCGACAGAAGCCTGGCCAGATGATAGCTCTGGCTGGACCTGGTCCTTTGAAATTTTAAATCTTACATGTCATTGCCTTTGTGAAGATGACTTTTTCAAACACTAAAACTGCTTCTATGAACTTTGTTTTGCTGTTATCCAGGCCATTCAACCCATCATGAGTGTTCTGTGTGGAGAAGGATTAGTAAGAGGTGTGAAGGGTAATGGGGAGAAGGCACAAGAATAAAGTGGAGAGGAAAAATGCATCAACCATGATCCAAATGGCAGGAGAATTGATGGGCTGAATAGTGTGATTCTACTCCTAATGACATGATTTAATGGAGCTGTCTCAGTAGAAAAGCATGCAAGCAATAAATTTTAAACATTTTAACATACTGCATGGGAATAGGTCCTTTTGGCCCACATGCTGCCCAGTTATACCCAAATACATGCAAAATCCAACCCCTGCACGCTTTGAACAGTGGGAGGACACTAGAGCACCTGAAAGAAACCCACGCAGACATGGGGAGAATGCACACCCTCTTTATACACAGTGCCGAATTCGAACCCCTGTCACTGGTGCTGGAACA
Organism: Narcine bancroftii; assembly: GCF_036971445.1. Lineage (NCBI taxonomy): Eukaryota > Metazoa > Chordata > Chondrichthyes > Torpediniformes > Narcinidae > Narcine > Narcine bancroftii. The sequence goes on from NC_091472.1 coordinate 123,347,273, forward strand.
GCATTGGTGTCCTAATTACAGAATGAATTAAAATAAATAAATAAATAAATTTAAATTATCAGAATTTCATTGGCTCATCAATAGTAAAACTCGTGATTATTAATGCCTCTAATAATGTCTTTGTAGGAATAAAGTAACTTGGAATAAATAAAAAAAGTAACAAATATGAATCTAAAGCTCCAGGAGCATTATGCAATCAATGCATGTCAGAGTTGTAACTATAACAGTCCTGTGTGGGTTCAGGCTGACGTTGACACCAGTTTGTTAGCTTTAAATTGTGACCACCATATAACCACATAACCATAAACGGAGCGGAAACAGGCCATGTTGGCCTTTCGAGTCCGCACCAGTTCACAGATTTTGTGCGCCCTCTTCAGGCATTGGTCCCGGTAGATCTTCATTCAATAACGATGGGAAAAGCTATGCTCCAGAACTATGAGAAATACAATAAACACGAGGTTATGCATGATACAATATAATTCAATACCAACGTATGGAAGAAAATGTGGCTTTCTGGTCACAGAACTATACAGCTCAGAAATAGGTCCTTCATCTGAGTTTCTATGTAAGAGACAATATCTCGGTCACTGAGTATCATTTAATTAAAGCCATATCCCATCACTTAAAGAGGAAATTGGAAACTCAGATCGGGGACATTTCACAATCAAGCTATCAAAGAACTCTTTGCAGAGCATTAGCCAGTGAGTGACTGTTAAAATTACAATTCAGTACAAAAACGATGCTCAGTTTCTTAATCATGATTTACTCTCATTAGTAATGGCTTTGTTGCTAACACATCTCTAAATATGCAAAAAGCTTTAATCTCAAATCAAAATGTACCTTTTTTTCTCTCTTCCTTCCAACACCATCTACTGTCAAAAAGAACCAGATATCTCACTTGTGCACACAGAATATCAACAACAACTTTGCCCATTACCTTGGTGAGGTTCTGTAATATAGAATTTTGGTATAATTACAGAAATACCAAGGGAAAAGGATTTTGATCTATCCCCAGATAAGTGTTCTGTGATGGTTTTGCTCTTTTCTATCACTTTAGGTTATAGGAGCATGCACTTCATCCTGGGGATCTTTCTGATAGGCAGTCCCACAACCACCACACACACATGTCATCCAATGTCTATGTGTGACTGATCTGTGAATTCAGTGGAACAATTATAGGATGAAGTCAATTTGCATCATTACCACCCTGCTCGGGTTGGATTGACTATATTCAACATTTTTACACTGATGAAGTCGTCTGAAAAGTTGATTTTAAAATTATGGGCTGCTCTGCCCAGAAATCAGTTTTCTAAACCGAAGTTACTCGGCATCCCTCTGTGTTTAGCTGATTCAGGCTATGAGATTAAGTTCAGACTGCATATTTGATGCACAAAATGCTGGAGGGAACTCAGCAGGTCAGGTAACATCCATGGAAAGATTTAGACAGTGGATATTTTGCATCCGAACCCTTCATCGGGTTTCCCTGTTGAGTTTCTACAGCACATTGTATATTGCTCCAATTTTACAACCTCTCCAGACTTTTTGCTCATCTCAGATATTGCAATGGTCAGGATATCTGTTGCTACAAATGGTTTTGAAGCCCTCCAGATTGGAGGAAGAACCCTCAGCCAGGGTGGTTGTTGAAATGCTGCTGACAGTCATCAGGTAGGATATCATTGTAGCTGAGTTACTCTGCAGGTAATCCAAAATTAATATAAAGACATGGTAGGTAGGGAGTTCTTCACCCTGCCCAGACAGCGTTCCTGATGTTCTCAGTGGCGGACAATTGGATGCCGATAATCCATTAGGTAGTTTTTAATGCACAATACAAGAAGGGTTGGGATAAAATATTAGTGTGGGTAGGGATGGCAAGTTAATGGAAAACAGGAAGTCAGAATGAATGGGTCATTTACAGAATGGACCTTGGGATCAATGCTGGTACTCAACACATTACAAGTTTGATGTCATGTACACATGTGCAGGTACACTGAAATTCTTACGTGCTGCACTCACACAGATATACCAGGAACAATAGTAAAAATTAATTATCACAACGTGGCACGAGACCAAAAAAAACCTTCTTGGATGAAGAGATTGAGTGCACTATAGCCACATTCATTGGCAGGTGGATCACAAAGAGCCCAAAAAGAGATACAGTTGATCTACATGGGTGAACAAGAAGTTGGCAGAAGGATATAGGGAAACTACAACATTTTGCAGTGTGATGGGATACAGGATACCTAGTACTCGGAACAAAGTACCTAACACATACAGTATGCAATTCGAAATATTAATTGAAACATAGAATTTTTATGGGTTTGACAGAGTAGAGGCCAAGGTGATGCTTCCCCTACTGAAAGCATCGAGGAGGAGGGTGCATTGATTCAGTATAAGATTCAGTACAAGAGGATGCTCATCTATGACAATGTTGAGGAAGAATTTCTCCTCACAGAGGATCCATTTGGAATGGTCTATTCAAGGGAACGGCATTAGTAAAGATTCCAGAAGGAAATTGATAGGTAGAACATGGGGCGGCACGGTTGGCACAATGCTTTTACAGCGCCGATGATTGGGACCAGGATTTGAATCCTGCTTTGGCTATAAGGAGTTTGTACGCTTTCCTCGTGTCTGCATGGGTTTTCCCCATGGACTCTGGTTTCCTCCCTGTAGAGCACGTCGAAAGAACCAAAGACTTGTTGATCCAAACCAAGGCTTTTGTTAACTAAAAGACTGGAGCATATCACATGTAGGTCGACCAGTCGAGAATGACCGGGTCTGGCTAGGAGCAATCCTTTAAGACCTGCCAGTAGGTGTGGCTACGCTCTCAGCCAATCACAATCATCCTACATTACAATCTGTACATATACACATTGGTGATAGAATCTGTACTATCACACTCCCACCATTAAAAAATGTACCGGGGTGTAGATTAATTGGGTGTAGGTTAATTGAGTGTAAATTGGACAGCACGGAATGGCCTGATAGCATGCTGTATGCCGAATTTTTAAAAAATTAACTACTGGTGAATCAAGAGGAATAGAAAGAGAGCAGGAAATTGGTGGTGAAACCAAGTCTGGATCAGCCATGATCTTATTGAATGATGGTGCACACATGATGGGCCAATTGGTCTATCCTGTTCAATTGATGTACTGTGTCTAATGACAACTGTGTAACACAGGAATTGCTCAATCTCAATCTCGTCCCTGTAACCATGCATCCACGGTGCCGTTTATGTTGAGGTTATTAGCTGGACAAGTAATCTAGTGATGGAAGCCCAAGACTTAATTTTTGCCCTTGGGAAATTTTAAAAAAATCAGTAATTTTATCTAGAACTAAATAGCCTATAACGGTGATCAAGAAACTAGTCGACTTTTTTTAAAAATTATTTTTCTCATTCACTCATGTCCTTCAAGAGAGAAGAATCTACCTTCCTTGCATAGTTAAATTATGTGTGACTCCACACTCACAGCAAAGAACCTTAAATGTGGTAGTCCCTGAAGACTGATTCAAAACCATAAACAGCAAATAAAATGCTCACCAGCATTTTGTCAAGAGCGGTTGGAGATGTGCCAAATACAAAACCACATTGGACAAATGCAAACATGACAAGAGATTTTAACAGTGTATTAAGCATTGGAGATGTTGCTCAGAACAAACCGACATCACAATGCTGAAATGAGTGTATATAAAATCTTGAGGGGCATAGATAAGGTGAATGAATGGTCACAGTATTTTTCCCAGGACAGAGGGGTTAGACATAGATTTAAAATGAGAGGGGAAAGATTTAAAGTGGACCTGGGGCAACTTTTTCAAATAGAGAGTGGTGCGCATGTACAACGAGCTGCCACTAGAAGCTGGAGAGGGGGAGCAGTTACAACATTTAACCCTCAGTTCGAGAGGAGTAGGAAAGTTTTGGAGGAATACGGGATGTGCTCAGTTAGAAATCCTGGTCAGTGCTGATGAGTTGGACCCAAAAACTGTTTTGTGGCTATGAAAAAAGGTGTCAATAATAGAGTAATTCTATGCCCTCAAACTGAAGTGAGAGATCTTGACTGAAAGGGGGAAGACCAGGCTAGTGTATATGAAAACATCTGCAGGTTTTATGGAGATCATCTGTGATTGAGGATTCGATCACGTAGTCACCTCAGGAATGCATCTTGTCCTTCAATCTTGGGATCACCGTCACCAATGAACGCCAAGAGACAATTACTACCAAATCACATCTCAGTCCGCAAAGCAAGTTGTGTGAATTCTCATTCCCTTAGAATAACCTAAAAGCACTGCAATTAATTACAAAATTTTTTTCCTAAGTTTATGTTATTTCAGTTTGTGAATGTCCTAATCTTTATTATACTCTCCACATCATGTAAAAAATGTTGTAATGCTTCATGCTCTCTACTTGCTGGCTTGCTTGAGAATCCTTTATTCTGATTGGCTGAACATGCAGTCTGATGACATTACGGTTGCTGAGTATAACTCTCCTTCCCCCCCCCCACCCCACCCCGATCCCCTCAGAAGGCTTCAGGTTACACCTTACATCAGGAAAGGCCATTTTGGGGTGGAGTCACGTGATGGAGTAGTGGCCAGTAGAGTAAAACCAGACCTCTCCAGAAAAGAAAAAAAAGTTAAGAAAAGACAAAGTTCAATTAATACAAAATATAAGAAATAAAAGATAAAGTTGCAGAGAAAAGAAAGAAAATGGCACCCAAGAAGGAAAAAGTAAAAACAAACAACAGGGGAAAAAAAAGACAAAAGAAAGGAGAAGACCTTACCTGCATGAAAGAACAGGGATCGTGGTGGAGAAGAGCGCCCGATCTCTGAAGTTGGTGTCGGCCCTGCAGAACTGCGAACCCCCCCGACCACAAAAATGGCTCTCTGAGCCAAACAAAAGTGCACAGTGCACAATCTAAGGTGAAGGAAAACATCGACGGGAGGGGGGCTCAGCTGTGGAGCGGGCAACCACGGCGCGACCAGCTAAGGGATGCTTGACACCAGGGCTCTCAGCTGGAAGATGAGGATAGTGGCAGGAGAGGAAGTGAAATACCAGGCGAGAAAGAAAGTCGATGGGGTGAAAGGAAAGAGGAGCAGCAGCAGGAGGCTCAACAGATGAGCAGCTCAGAAGAAGAGGACCAATAGCCAGAGGACAAGCAAGAAGAGACCCGACAAAGTGAGACAAGCTACATATCAGAAAAATCAGAAGAGACACAGATACAAAGAAGAAGACAGAGGTACAGACACAGAAAAGGAAAAAGACCAAGATCTTCACAGATAGAAGGTAAAACAGATGGACAGATATAGATAAAGCTTTTTTTGAAGAACAAATGAGAGCATTAAAAGAATGGTTGTCATTAGAATTTAGTGCAATTAAAATAAAAATGAAAAGAACAGAAGATAAAATGCAAAGATTAGAATTAGTCATGACAGAAATAGGAAAAAGAGTAGAAAATGTGGAAGAACGAGAAACGGCTGTAGAAATGGAAGTAAATGACTTAAGAGGAAAATTGGAAGAAAGTGATAAAAAAAATTAAAGAGACACAAGAGTTGTTAGCTCAGAAAATTGATATGTTGGAAAATTATAGTAGGAGAAACAAGATAGAAATAGTGGGTCTAAAGGAAGATAAGGCGGCACAGATATGAAGGAATTTATAAAAGAATGGATTCCGAAGGTCCTGGGAACAACAGAAATGCAAGAAGGGATGGAAATAGAAAGGGCACACAGGACACTAACTCCGAAATCACAGATACATCAAAAACCAAGATCCATTTTAGTAAAATTTTTTGAGATCTACGACAAGAGAAAATATTCTGGAGAGGGCAAGGAATAAAATTAGAGAAGACAATAAACCTTTGGAATACAAGGGTCAAAAAATATTTTTTTACACAGACACAAGTTTTGAACTCTTAAAGAAGAGGAAAGAGTTTAATACAGCAAAATTGATCCTATGGAAAAAAAGTTATAAATTCATGTTAAGACATCCAGCTGTGCTTAAAATATTTATCTTTGGGGAGCAAAACAGACTGTTCTCGGATCCGGAGGAAGCACGAGAATTTGCAGAACGCTTGCAGGACAGAAGGAGAGATGAAGAGATGTAATAAGAATGAAGAATGGCGATAAAATATATATAAAGATGAAAAAACAATATATATGTAAAGAAGTAAAGAAGGGAAAGAGAAGGAAGTAAGGGGGAAAAAAGGGAGAACTTTGTTATATGTGTAAAAAAAGTGTTTTCTGGGGGAGTTGGGGGGGGGGGAGAAGAATAACCATCACTGCAAAATCAGTTGACACTTGCGAGCAGGTTTGCAATCCAAATGGAAAGGGGAGTTGCAGGTGCCCGGCAAGGGATTAGGGGCAACTCGGGGGGGGGGGGGGGATTATTTGGGGTTAAGGGAATATTTGATGTGGGAGTTGTTGGAGTATTTTGTTTTAAATGTGTTGTCATACATTGTGTTTAAAAAGGGAAAACAGATGAAAATGGGGAAAAGGGGCATTGTGGTGGTGAGGAAGTAGGAATAAGGTGTAAACAGGATATGAGATGGCCACATTGAACTATATGACTATAAACATTAATGGAATACATAACCAAATTAAAAGGAAGAGGCTATTAAATTTACTGAAAAAAGAAAATAGATATAGCATTTGTGCAGGAAACGCATCTAACTGAAGTGGAACATAAATTAAAGAGAGACTGGGTAGGGCATGTAGCGGCAGCATCATATAATTCAAAAGCTAGAGGTGTAGCTATATTAATAAAAATGTACCAATCAAAATAGAGGAGGAAATAATAGATCCAGCAGGGAGGTATGTAATGGTAAAGTGTCAGATATATTCAGAATTTTGGAATTTGCTCAATATATATGTACCTAATGAGGAGGATCAAAAGTTTATGCAAGATTTTTTTTTGAAGATTGTAGATACACAAGGAAATATATTGATAGGAGGGGATTTTAACCTTAATTTGGATCCAATGTAGGATAAAACTGGACAAAAGAGTAGCAAAAAGAATAAAGTGGCCAAATTTATGGTTAAATCAATGCAGGAAATGAAATTTATGGATATATGGAGGAGGCAGCACCCAAGAGAGAAGGAATACTCATATTATTCAAGTAGGCATAAAACATACTCAAGGATTGATATGTTTTTGTTATCAACCCATATTCAAGGGAGAGTTAGGAAAACTGAATATAAAGCTAGATTACTATCTGATCATTCATCCCTGTTATTAGTAATAGAACTGGAGGACATCCCACCAAGAACATATAGATGGAGGTTAAACTCCATGCTATTTAAAAGGCAGGAATTTAGAGTTTATTGAACGCCAAATTAAAACATATTTTGAAATAAATACAGAATCAGTGAAAGACATTTATATTATGGGATGCAATGAAAGCCCTCATTAGAGGGCAGATAATAAGTTATGTAACTAAGATGAAAAAGGACTACAATCGGGAAATAGAGTAATTGGAAAGGGAGATAGTAAGTACAGAAAAGGAACTAGTAAAAAGGGATGATATAATGAAAAGGAGAGAATTGGTGTACAAAAAAAATGAAACATTACAAATGTACAAGGTAGAGAAGAACATAATGAAAATAAAGCAAAAGTATTATGAGCTAGGAGAAAAACAAAATATTAGCCTGGCAACTTAAAACAGAACAAGCTAAAAGAACTGTATTGGCATCAAGGAAAAAGGACAAACAAATTACGTATAACCCAATAGAGATAAATGAGAACTGAGAATGAGGGGAAAGATGATAAAATAGAAGAGTTTTTAGCTAAAATTGAACTGCTGAAATTGCAAGACAAGGAACAAAACAAACTGATAAAATCATTTGAAATTGAGGATATATTAAAAAAAGCTGCCGAACAATAAAGTGCTTGGAGAGGATGGATTCCCAATAGAATTCTATAAAACATTTAAAGAGTTATTAATTCCTCCTCTCCTGGAAGTAATGAACCAGATAGAAGAAACCCAAAACTTGCCAGATTCACAAGACAGCAAATAATTACAGTAATACCAAAGACAGGGAAGGATCCACTAACACGAGCATCATATAGATAATCTACTTAATTCAGATTATAAGATAATACCAAAATTATTAGCATACAGATTGGCCGATTGTGTACCAAAAATAATAAAACAAGATCAAACTGGATTTATTAAGAAAAGACGAACAGCGGATAATGTCTGTAAACTTAATCTAATTCATGTAGTTCAAGGAAATAAGAAGGCAACAGTGGCTGTTGCTTTAGACACAGAAAAAGCCATTGACAGAGAAGAATGGAATTATTTATTTAAAGTATTACAGAGGTTCAATCTACCAGAAAAATATATTAATTGGATCAAAGCATTATTTAGTGGACCATTGGCGAAGATAACAGTAAATGGATATGTATTGAACCAATTTAAATTAAGTAGGTCAACTAGACAGGGATGTCCATTATCCCCTTCACTGTTCACTTTAGCAATAGAACCATCGGCAGAACTGATAAGAACAGAAAATAAAAGGGATAAAAATAAAGGAAAAGGAGTATAAAATCAGTTTATTTGCAGATGACATCATAGTATACTTCTTCTTTGGCTTGGCTTCGCGGACGAAGATTTATGGAGGGGGTAAAAAGTCCACGTCAGCTGCAGGCTCGTTTGTGGTTGACAAGTCCGATGCGGGACAGGCAGACACGATTGCAGCGGTTGCAGGGGAAAATTGGTTGGTTGGGGTTGGGTGTACTTAACAGAACCAGAAATATCAATAAAAGAATTACATAAGAAATTAAAGGACTATGGAGAAATATCGGGGTACAGATCAATGCAAATAAAAGTGAAGTGATGCCAATGAGTAATGCGGATTATACAGAATTTAAAAAAGAATCACCATTAAAATGGCAAAAACAAGCAATCCGATACCTAGGTATTAAGTTAGATAATAACTTAAGCCACCCGCACAAACTAAATTATCAGCCACTGATAAAGAAATTGCAGGAAGACTTAGAACATTGGAAAGAATTACCGCTAACTTTGATAGGGAGTGTAAATTGCATTAAAATGGACATCTTCCCAAGGATACAATACTTAGCTCAATTGTTACCAATTCCCTTAACAGAGAAATTCTTTAATGAACTAAAGAGAATAATAAGGAAATTCTTTTGGAAAGGGGGGAAACCGAGGATAGCGTTAGTTAAATTAACAGAGAGGTACAACCAAGATGGTTTGCAGTTACCAAACTTTAAAAATTATTATAGAGCAGCATAATTAAGGTTTTTAATCACATTTTTTACCAGACAAGGGAAAAGTCAGACTGGATTAAGATAGAGCTAGATAAAATAGGGGAGAAGGTACCGGAACATATACTTTATAAGTGGGATGAAAAGCTGGTGCAATATAAAAGCTCACCAGTACTGCATCATTTACTCAATATATGAAAGAAGATCCACTTAGAAAGGAAAAAAAGCAAATTACCAAATATCAAAACTACTATTGACACAAAATCCACTAATCCCTTTTACAATAGCTAACCTTTCCTTTAGAGAATGGGAGAGAAAAGGAATCAAAATAGAAAACTGTTTTTTGGGAAATAATTTATTAATATTTGAACAGTTGAAGTACAAATATGAAATAACTCATGGCACAATGTTTGCATATCATCAATTGAAAGCTTATTTAAAGGATAAATTGCAAAACAGACAGATTACCAGAAGGAAGCAGCTTTGAATACGTGATTACAGACACAATGATAATTAAAAGATTTATAATGAACATATACATTAAGCTGCAAGGAAAATGATGAAATAAGCTATAAACCCAAACAAAAGTGGGAAAAGGATTTAAACAAAGATAAAAAATGAAACATGGGAAAAGTTTTGTTCTGGAACTATAAAGAAAATAAACACAAGGTTACGCATGATACAGTATAATTGGTTACACAGGTTATATATCACACCCCAAAAGTTAAAAAAAAAATGGGATCCAACAGTATTAGATAGACGTTTTTGCTGTCAGAAGGAAATAGGAACGACAGTACATGCAATTTTGGCATGTGAGAAAGTGAAAATGTTTTGGGAAGATATAAATCAGATATTAAATAAAATTACAAAAAATAGCATACTAAAAACTCCAGAGATCTTTCTTCTAAGTAATAAGTAGTAAGGAATTAGATAAAGCGCAAAAAAGATAGCGGTAGCAAAAAAATGTATAATGTCAACTTGGAAAATGGAAGAGAGCCTGAGAATACAGCATTGGTACATGGAAATGAATAAATGTATTCCATTGGAAAAAATAACATACAATTTAAAAAATAAAGTCACATTATTTGAACAAATTTGGGAACCGTACATGGAACATAACAGAGAGGGCTTGCCTCGGACCTCCTCCCCCTAAAATGATAAGACAAAACGACTTGATCTAGAGTGTAAAAGTAGATGACACATTTTTCTTGTTTATTTTTCATTGTGTGATGACATTGTTTAATGGTTTTATTGGAAACGTTTGTATATATTTTGGTTGATATGGTTCACGGTGTGAAAAATAAAAATTATATAAAAAAAGGAAAGGCAAATCTTGGTTCTGAAAATGGTTGCATATTATTCTCACGTCACAGAATATCCATTGCCAAGATCTCTACATCAAGAGTAACAAACCTACGCCACAGATATTATTTAATGTTCAGAAATATATCACAAAGTACCTAAAGAAGCAACACAACAACAAATAAAACCAACAAAATCTTCAAAACCTTGTTATTTTATGCTGTGATCAATGGTTTTTTTTGAAAAAAGGGATCAAGTGGGATTTAATCAGCAGGTTTGTGAAAATGCTGAATAACTAACAAACTCATTTTCTGGACACTCATCTTGCTACTCACATGGTTAGTACACAAAAATGGGCAAAGATAAAATGGATTAAGATAGAGGAGAGGCAAAACTGACAGCCTTATAAAACTCATGCCCAGCAGTGACCTATCCGTGAGCTGCACTTTGAATCATTCAAAAGAGTTGGATTCTCTCCAAGTTCCCAGAGCCATAACCAGCAGGGCTGATGAGATAGTTGGCAATGTGAGCACTCTCCTTTCCTTATTAAAGGCATTCTAAGCATATTATATTTATAAAGCTCATTATATTTATCCGCACCTTGGGGGTTGATCTAGAAAAACTTACAAATGATGGAGCTTGTGGACCACAAAATCCTGTTGCTTTGATGCTTTGGGTTGTGTACTTAATTCTGAAGAACAAACTTAACAATGAGACAGATGGTGTTGTAATAGTGTGCTCACTATTCCTGCCTCAGTGGGAAGGTTGCATTGACTCTTGCAAAGGCAGTTGACAAAGTCACTTAGTTTATTAAAAAAAAGGAAAAGGATTGAAGATGTAACACTCTGGTTATGTGACTGGATTAGTATCCAGAGCCATACACTATTGATCAGGAGATATGAATCGCACTTTAGAAAGACTCAATAAACAATTAAACAATTCTGGAATAAACAACTGGAATCAAGAACAAAGTTCATCAATCCGCTGTAAAAACCCCATCTGGTTCATTAAAGTCCACCAGGGTAGGATATCTGCCATCCTGTCCCATTCAAATAACCATATAACCATTTACGGAGTGGAAACAGGCCATGTCGGCCTTTTGAGTCCGTACCAGTTCACTAGAACAACCCCACTAGCTCAAACCTCCTGCTCACCACCAATTACCCTCCAACCGCCTCACCTCCATGTACACATCCAACCTTCTCTTAAATGACAGAAGGGACCCTGCCGCAACTATCTCATTCGGAAGTTCATTCCATTCTGCCACCACTCGCTGAGTGAAAAAGCCACCTCTAATTTTTCTCCTAAAGTGTTGCCCCCTTACCCTTAACTCATGGCCTCTTATTCCAACCTCCCCTGCCCTCAAGGGAAAGAGTCTGTTTATGTCTAGTCTATCTATTCCTTTCATAATTTTAAATACCTCTAACAAGTCCCCTCTCAGTCGTCTACGTTCCAATGAATTAAGTCCCAGTCTCCTTAATTTCTGAGATTGAAGATGGCAAGCTTGCCTTCTAGTTTTATGGTCCATATTTGAATTCAATGGCCCACCAAGCTCCTGTGCTCAGAGGGCAGGTAGTCAATAAATGCTGTTCCTGTCAGTCATATCAGCTAACCATGAAAGATTAAATCTAAGAAATTGCAGCTTAAATCTTGGCATTTGTGCAACACACAAGTTCTGCATGAGCCCATTTTATTGATCAGTTCCCTGCTGAAGAATTTTAAAGTTGGTAGTGTGCTTGCTATCAGGGAACAGAGCAGTGATTGTAGGAGAAGATAGCAACATCAAAGGATCTGCCAGTACCATTGTGTACTTGAAAGGAGGAAATATTGGATAGTTGCAATGGTGAATCAAAGAGAGAAAGAAACTGAAATGTTGCAAAGGGTCAAGTTTTTATTGCCATTCTTCATGGAAGTAAGCCAAGGTTATGGAAATGACATTGAGCACGAATTTTTAAAGAAAAACCAGTGAGATAACACTTTGCTGCTTCATTAAGATTAAGCAACCTGATAAGACAATCAAACATTTAAAAGATACTGACAGAGAAGCAGGTGCCTGGGATGGGCCGCCAGAAATAAGTGGTGGAAGCAGATATGATAAAACACTTCGAGATAGACACACGGATATGTGGAGATTGTAAGGGTATACTTTATATCACGTGCAAACTGCAGAGTTATGGCTTAATTTGGGCATCATGTTCAGTGCCATTTGGGTCAATGAGCCTGTGCTGCTCTATGTTAAGACTGAAATCACCAGATTATTTTGCTTCTCTAGCTCAATTGAATTGCCTGGTTCGTACTGCTGACCAAAGATAATATTTCTGTCCTTGCGAATCATTTCAGAGCAGTACTTAGATTATCAAGCAACTGCCATTCATTACTTTTATAAAATTTATTTCCCCATATCTTGAAGACATAAACCTATGGTTGACAGGTCAGGTTCACAAACCTCACCCTAACCTTTAGGAATAAGTTTGATTTCACTCTCGCAGGTTAAATCATACTGTATATGTATTTAATAGCTCCATTAGTGTCCGTGAATAAATCAGACTGATATGGCAGTGTTTAATCTTGTTTCAATGTTATTCAAATGATTATTGAAACATCTTAATATGTAAAATTCATATATCTGTGACAATGCAAAATGATCTGGCTGGACAGTTTTGAGTTAGGACAAAGAACATAGAATATTTTAGCACAGTACAGGCCCTTTGGCCATGATGTTGTGCCTACCTATGTAAACCTGCTCCACAACAATCTAATCGTTCCCTACCTCACATCATAACCCTCTACTTTTCTTGCATCCATTGATTTGACGAAGAGACTCTTAAATGTTCCTATTGTAGTAGGTTCCACCACCACCCCAGCAATGCATTCCAGGCACCAAATACTCTGTGTAATTTAAAAAACCCTGATGTCTCCTCCAAACATTCCTCCTTCCACCTCTGGTGCTTGCTACTCTCACCCAGAGAAAAAAAAAGATGCTGGCTGTCCACTATCTAATATTGTAGGACTTCTATTAAGTCACCTCTCAGCCTCCATTGCTCCAAATGTTCGAGCTTGCTCAATTTTGTTACATAAAACATGTTCTCTAATCCAGGCAACATCCTGGGAAATCTCCTCTGCATCCTAACTGAAGCTTCCACATCCTTCCTATAATGAGGTGACCAGAATTGAACACACCATTCCAAGTATTGACCAACCAAAGTTTTATAGAGCTGCAACATTACCTGAGCTGAATGAAGAAATATGGAAGATTGAATGAAAAACAGTCTGCATCTGTTGTTTTAGACTATTTCCATACATTCTGATTGTCTTATTCACGATACCACTAGTCTTGCCATAATTAATTAGCAAAGACAAGCACTGGTAAGAAGCAGACCACAGAGATTTCAAGCTTTATTTAACAAGTTGTAACAGGATTGATTTAGAAAGAGACAATGGCAAGATTATACTCTATTCAGGGAAGGAAGACAAAGTTATTGTTTAATTTTCAGTGCGTTCGCTACTTAAAGCTTTGGGCTAGATTGCAGTGAGCGTTCATGCAGAAATGACCAGCAAGCGCCAATCCATAGGTTTGCAAGTTCTGCTAATGCACTTCAGCAGGGGAGAACAGAACTTGCTGCAATCACAAACCAGCACTATAATATTCTTAGTTGAGTAGCCAGATGCACTTCATATCTGACCCCCTCATCTTTATGCTAGCCCCCTGGATGGCACATCAAGCTTTGCCTACACTCATTGAAAAGGTGTATTATTTTTACTTTATGTAATTTTACATGAATCTGGTTTAAAGGATTATGCTATTTTTACATTTTATATTCAAAAAATTATAGTAATTAAAATTATTAAACATATTTCAAATGCTTTTGAAATTATCTTCCCTTTGTAAAATACTCAAGCACACTTTAGGGATATAGAGATCATATAAACCAGATCAGCAAACATCCCTCTCTGGAGGATAGGAAGGTTCAAAGGGATGTGAGCATACAAACGGGATGAGATTGGGTAGGCAACATAGATGACATGGGCATGACTTGCTTCCATGCTGTAAAGCTGTATGACTGATACAGTAAAATCTTTTATCTGGAATTCAAGCAACCAGCAGCCTTAAAGCAACTAGTTAAAAATCACAGAAAATAAATAGGTAATAGGAAAGTTTAAAATTATCCTCCCCCCCCGCCCCACCCCGAGGTCAGTTTGCCAATTATCCAAGATGCAGTCTCAAGCAAATGGCAAATTCACTATCTGACATTTAACAATCTCCATAGGTCCCAAATATTGAGCATTTTACTGTATTAATGAACCAGATGTTTCTTGATAAACAATCTGATCATTTTGTTTACTGGTGTGAGCAGCTTTATTCTCAAATTTTCAAAGTAAATCAATACAATTCATGCTCTGGTGTTGATAGAATTATAGATTCATACAGCACAGAAACATGCCCTTTGGTCCACCAAATTTATGATGGTCAACAAGCTCCCTCCTACACTGATCTCATCCTTATTCACCTCTCTAACTAATCCCAGATTCCACCACTCACCTGCACATCAATTAGTTTACCAACTTGCATATCCTTTATATGTGGGATGAAAACAGAGCACCCACTCAGAGAAAACAGGCAAACTCCAAAGAGAAAGCCATCAAGGCCTTTGGATACTTGTCGCATAACATAACCTCTGCTCATTTACCCCTCTGTGGAATTTCACATTCTTCATGGAAATAATAGGCATGGAATAATTGTCTTCAAGTAGGATTGCTTTCTCTGGAAAATACTTCATATTAACATTTTTCTCCTGGGTTCCCTCTGATTTGCAGAAAGTAGAATGATATCCAGGGAAATCTAATGCTTTGGAGCAAGCCTTTCAGGCTAACATTTACAGACCCATCTCTTTTTTTTTACTCCCCACATTTCCATCACCTACCCACAGAGTTGCAGGGAGAGAGTGCAAGGCAAACAACACCCAAGGTCAGGATTGAACCGAGGTCTCTGGCAATGCGAGGCAGTAGCTCTATTGTCTGCCCCACAGGCAATGCTGAATCAGACAAGATCTTTCATCTTCAGCATGGGCTAAACTAGTCTGAATTCTTTCAAACAACACATTAGATTGGAATAACCTTCAACTGAAGCATTAAGAAATGACATATGCCCTCTTCTTCTCTCCAATAAATTGTTGCCAAACGATCTTATTTCAAACACCAGCTCTTTAATTTTTAATCAATTTCTACTCTGTTTACTTTCAGCTACAAACACTTAGGAAAACAATTCAACCCATTTAGAAATGTCACTTGGAGTATTGTGCACTGTTCTGGTTACCCAGCTATAGGAAAGATATCATTAGGCTGGAAAGCATGCAGAAAAGTGTGAAGCAATGCACTTTGTAAGGTCACACTTTAAGGTGAAGTACGTGGTTAATAGGATTTTTTTATTTTTTATTTTCCAAGAAACTCTCACAAATCCAAAACAACAATCTTTCTCAACAATGATATATTACAATACATTCAGAGTCCATTCTCCCCCCTCCTCTCCCTTCCCTCCTATACCAGAATACCACAAGGAAAAGGTTATGTAAATTAAACAAAGAACTAAAAATCTATAGTCACCGACCCTTGAAGGAACCAAATATAATCTGAATTACAAAGTAAAATGAAAAAGATACAAAGCAAGAACATGTCACTCTGCCACAACCCACCATTTCTCTCAATTGTTCCATTAGTATGGATTTTTGCCATTCTTCTATTCCCACATGTGTTGCAGATAGGCTGATATATATACCTTAACAAATGTGTCACATTTTCTCTTAAATTGCACATGATTTTCTCCAGGGGAAAATATCTCTGTGTCTCTGTATTCCATCATGTAATGTTTAGTTGGGTGTTGGAGTTCCATGACACTTCCTGGCTACATTAACAAACTGAATTTGGTATCTGGCCAGTTTAAGACACATGTCCATAATGTTCCCCAAAAGGTACAATTCCAGATCCTGTGAAAAATCCACTTCAGAATGTCCCTCAAGTCCTCCCAGAAGAATCTCACCTTTGAAAACAGCCAGGTTGAGTGGATAAAGGTTCCAATCTCCACACCACACCTAAAGCACATTTCCAAAATTTCTGGTTTAGATTTATGTATTTTTTGTGGTTTGAGGTACAATCGATGCACAAAATTGTATTGCACCAACCTGACCCTGGCATTAATGACTGCTGTCATGCTGTCCAGATGCAGGTCTGACAATTTGTGCCCAAGTCTCTCTCCCACATTTCCTTTGCCTTATGCAAGCCCAGCTTTGGGCCCTCACTTTGGAATAGGAAATACATCATAGAGATGAATTTATGCATATTCCCCTTTTGAATTAGAATTTCCATGTCACTACTCATGGACAGGGCCATAGACTGTTCCAAATTATCCCTTAAGGTCTTTGCTGAAGAAAGTTTTATTGGACAAATCATATTTATTTCTTAGTTTGAATGACAGAAACTGCCCTTGTTCATAAGAGTCCATAATACACCCAATCCCCTTCCAGCACCAGGTGTCCAGGATTTTATTACCCAGAGTCATGGGTATTAATTTATTCTGGGTCAAGGGCGTTTTAGGAGATATCCCTCACCTTTAATTCAATACATTGATTTATTTTTTGGCATGTCTTAATTATATGTTTTATCAGTTTTCTTTGACATCAATTTTGTGTCCCATTTATATATGAACTCTCCGGCCACCTTTCCTCCTACCATGTTTAGTCCAATTTGTGCCCAGGAGGGAATACCATCTCTCTCAAAGAGTGAGGTGATAAACCTCAACCGAAAAAACATTTAAAAAATCCAGTAATTACAGGCCTCCCAATTTATAGTCCCAAGTCAATTTTTACTGGAAATTCTCACCACTTTACCATTCCATAAGAACTTTGACATTCAGCATCTTAAAGAAGCCCCAGGGCAACGGAATGGTCAAGGACTGAAATAGATACAGATGTCCCAATCCAAATTTCTCCAGTACTTTGAATAGAAAGTCCCACTCCAATCTATCAAAGGCCTTCTCCGCATCCAAAACCACTGCCACTCCTGGATCCATCCCTGACTCTGCCAGATGCACTATATTGAGCAATCTGCTTTGGTTTTCTGTCCATTGGCTCTTTTGTACAAATCCAGCTTGGTCTGAATTTGTTAACTTTGGCAAATATTGGTCCAATCTATTGGCCAATGCTTTTATAATCTGCATTGAACAATGAAATTGGTCCATAGGAGAAGAGATTTAGTGGACCCCTATCCTTTTTCAGGATTACCGTAAAAATTGCCGTTGAGAAAGACTCTGGGAGAGTATGTGTCCCTGCCACCTGATCCACCATCCTCATAAGGGGCATTAAGAGATCTTTGAACTCTTAGTAAAATTTGATGGGGAATCCATCCTCCCCTGGTGATTTGTTGGCCTGCAATGGGCCCAAAACTTTCTCAATCTCCTCTCTAGAGAAAGGAGCATTCCACCCCTCTCATTCATCCTGAACCAAATTCGCTAATTCCAATGTAACCAAGAAATTGTCTATTTTAACAGAACCTTTCACTGATTCTGATTTATACAATTCTTTATAAAACTTTAAATGTTTCATTTATATCCTTTGGTTTATGTGAAATCTTACCTCTTCCCCCCCCCCCCCCCCAAACCACGGTTTGGATGATCGCATCGACTGTCCTCGAGACCACTTCTGCCCTGACCTGCCAGGACAAGACTTTATGGGCCCTTTCCCCCCCAGCTTATAATACTGTTGTCTAGATCTTAAAATCATCTTTTCTATCTTATGTTTGGATTTTAGTGTATTTGAGCTTTTTGTTCATCAAATTCCTGTATTTTTCCTCAGAAGTTGATCTTATATAATCTTTTTTCCAACTGGGTTATTTCCTGTTTCAAGTTGTTTATCTCTTTTATATGCCCCTTTTTGATACCCTTGGTATATCCAATTATCTGGCCTCTTAAATAACCCTTTAGTGTATCCCATAATAGAAAACTTTTGGTAGTAGAGGGACAGATCATCTCACAGAACAAATCTATCTGAGCTCTAATGAAGCTAAAAAAATTCCAATTTTCCCCAACAGTAATGAGTTAAGGTACCATCTATACACCATGGCATGCTTATCTGGCATTATAATGGATAGATAATATCAGGATTCTTGACCATGAAGAGGAACAGAGGGATCTTGTGGTCCAAGTCCATCGATCCCCTCAGCTTGATAACGGGGCAGCATGTTTGGCGAACAGTTAGTGCAACACCTTTATAGAGTCAGCGATCAGGACCGGGGTTTAAATCTTATGCTGTCTGTAAGGAGTTGGTATGTTCTCCCTGTGTCTGCATGGGAATTCCTCGGGGGCTCCAGTTTCCTCCCACCATTCAAAATATACTGGGAGTGTAGGTTCATTGGG
Organism: Narcine bancroftii; assembly: GCF_036971445.1. Lineage (NCBI taxonomy): Eukaryota > Metazoa > Chordata > Chondrichthyes > Torpediniformes > Narcinidae > Narcine > Narcine bancroftii. The sequence continues at coordinate 123,366,197 of NC_091472.1, forward strand.
AGTAAATTGGGCGGCAGTCTTGTGGGCTGAAATGGCCTGTTACCATGCTGTATGTCTAAATTTCTTTTTATATATAAAAAGATGGATAAGAAGACCTTCAATAGTCTGGGGAGTGAGGTCAAGAGCTGCAAGGTAATGTTACCGCTCTCAAAAACTCTGGTTAGACTACACTTGAAAAATTGTGTTCAATTCTGGTCACCTTATTGTAGGAAGGACATGGAAGTTTTAGAGAGTGTGCAGAGGAGAATGGAGAACATGTCTCATGAAAGATGCTTGACCAAGCTAGAACATTTGGAGCGATGGAGGTAAATTAAATGTATACAAGGTTAGGAGAGACACAGATAAGTTGAACAGCCAGCATCCTTTTACCAGGGAAACATTACCCAATCCCAGAGGACATCTATTTAAGGTGAGTGGAGGAAAGTTTCAGGGAGATTTCAAATGCAAGATTTTGTTCACAGAGTGTGGGTGCTTGGATAAATTGTCAGGGGTAATGGTGGAGGCTCATGCAATAGGGATATTTAAAAGATTCTTAGATGGACTCATGGATGTAAGAAAAACAGAGTGTGAGGCAGGGTAAGATTAGATTGGCATAGTCAAACAAGAAAGTCTTCAGATGCTGTGATTGTAGTTTACACAACAATGCAGAAGAAACTCAGCTAGTCTTGCAGCATTCTTTATGTAGCAAAGATAAAGATACATAACCAACGTTTCGGGCCTGAGCCCTTCATCAATACTGAATACAATGATGGGGGGAGGAGCAACACTTCACTTGTGAATCTGCAGGTGTCATCTACTGTGTCCATTGCTCCCATTGGAGAAACTGGACATAGACTGGGAGATGCTTTCATTTAGCACCTTTGCAGCAATAGGGAGGATCTCTCAGTGGCCAACTATTTCAATTCCGTGCCATGTCCATCTCCTCCCCCAACCATTGTATTCAGGTGCCTGCCTGAGTTTTGCTCATACCTTAAAGAAGGGCTCAGGCCCAAAACATTGGTTATGCATCTTTATCTTTGCTGCATAAAGGATGCTGCACGACTTTGAGTTTCTCCAGCATTTTTGTGTAAACTTGTATGGATGTTTTATACAGGTTGATGCAACATCATGGGATCAAGGCTCACGATAACCCAAACCAAAAACTACACTGGGACCACCAAAAGATCAATTTGCATTGTTGAAACATTTTATTTTCTTGCACTAACTATCTATCATTTATATTTGTTTTTTTTTGACTTGGCATACTAAAAAAATGTATACTATTGTAATTGGTGTATTGTGTTCTCATGTGGATGCAGTAAAGCAGAACTTTGGTGCATTCGCACATTGTGCCTATGACAATTAACTCTCAGATCAGAAACTCAATTATAATTACAAGATTACATGGGAGAAGACAGGGTTGTTTGGAACAAAGATGGCGGAGTGTTGTGTCCTACGTGTACAAAGTCATAGTGGGCTTAGAAAGGGTTAATAAAGGGAGGACCTTCCCATTAGCAGATCATTCAGATTCAAGGATAAAGGGAGGAAATACTTTATGACCAGGGAGTGGTTACATTTGGAATTCTCTGCTTACAAGGTTAAGGCAATGGAATCAGAATCAATCAGGGCCTCCAAGAGGGAAAACTGATTGGCAATGCTGAGTGGACAGATGAATGGGACTGGAGAAACGAAGGCACCAAATGCTGGAATCTTAAGCAAACAAAAGGGTGGCCCGGGTTGGCATAGCAGTTGCAGTCCCAGTGACTAAGGTTTGAATCCAGCGCAGTTTGTACATTCTCCCCCATATCTACGTTGGATTTCCTTGGGTGCTCCGTTTTCCTCTCAGCATTCAAAACCATACTGGAGTTGTAGGTTAATTGGTTGGAAAGTCTAAATTTTAAAAGAGAGGAATTGGGGGACTCAGCAGGTCAGGCAGCATCTATTGGGAGAAATGGTCAGTGTTTGGGGTCGGGACTGAATTAGGTGGTTTGGAGGAATCTACTGTGCACTCATTGAACCTCATGGCTTCTTTCCATATCATATTAGCTCTATGGCTAAGAGTTTATAATTAGAGCAGAGCCAGAAATGCAAATGTTCTGTGAAAATGAAGTTTTTGTTAATGATAAACCCTGATCCCAAAATTAGGGAAGAATTGGGTTTAATTGCATGAATCTATCAGACAGAGTTTCAATGAACAACAGTTTCAGGTCCATGAGAGCAAACCCCACTACAGGGAAAGGTCATTCTTTGAAAATAGAAGAGGTTAGCTGCAGCTCAGAGACCAGCCAGCATTAGACTGAGGAAGTTAAATTGCATGGGCACCTGTCTTCACCAGAACTGACACAAGGAGGTAATCAAACGGAGAACAGGATGGTATTGAGAATGGGTCACACGCGTAAACTATTTCACTGATGCATTAACTGGGTTCAATACATTGCAAATAGGTTGAAAATTCTGTTGTATTATACAATACTCTCTGTAAAGGAAGTGATTCAGTAAAGGGGAGGTTAAAATTGTGCTTCCATGTTATCAAAATAAACAATGATGAAATTTATACTAAAAACAGAAATGCTGGAGGAACTCAGCAGGTCTCACATCATCCAGGAGGTAAAGATATATTAAGACCTTTCGGGCCTGAGCCCTTCAAGGTGCAAGCAAAAAAAAGCAGGCAGGGGTCTATATTAAAAAGGGAAGAATGGGAGGAGGACTTCTGTACAAACCAACAGAGAAAAGATATGGCAAGAGGACACGGAAGAGTAAAGATGAGAATTATAGGGGGAAGAGGGGGTAGCTTTTGGCACTGTGAAAGGAGAGAAAAATGGGGAGAGAGAGAAGAGGAAAGGAGACAAGGAAAGGATGGAGTGGGTTGCTAATGGAAACCAGAGAAGTCAATGTTAATGCCAGCCGTTTGAAGGGGACCCATATGGAATATGAGGTGGTGTTCCTCCAATTCGTGAGTGGTCTCGGTCTCAGTCTGGCAGTGCATGAAACTATGGATAGCCCTGTCAGGAAGGGAATGAGGTAGGGAACTGAAAGGTGTTGCCACTGGGAGATCCATGTTATTGCAAAGGACAGAGCCAAGATGGTCAGTTAAGTGACCCCCCAATCAACATCCAGTCTCTCTGATGTAGAGGAGACCACAAAAGGAGTACCAGATGCAGAAGATGACTCCCTGCAGATTCACAAGTGAAGTGTTACTTCACTTGGAAGGACTATTCGAGGCCTCAAATGGTAGTGAGGGAGGAGGTGTGGGCATGTCAAACACTTCCTGTGGTCACAGAGATAGGTGCCTCAGCAGAGATTGGTGAGAAGGGAAGAGTGGACAAGGGAGTCACAGAGGGAGTGATCCCTGCAGAAGGAAGAGAGAGAGGAAGTGGGATCACTAGTAGGCGGCAGAAATGGCAGGGGAAGATATGTTGGATGCGGTGCCTGATGGATGGTAAGCAAGGACAAGGGGAATCCTAGCTTTGAGTGTGGGGGCAGAAAGATGGATAAAGGAAGAATGAGATAAGGGTCAAGTTGATGGTGGTAGAGGAGAAGCCACATTGTTTGAAGAACATCTCTGATGATCTAGAATGGAAGATCTTGTCCTGGGAGCAGATGTGATGGAGACAGAGGAATTGGAAGACAGGGTGCGAAATAGTGTTGTCAAGGTAGCTGTGGGGTGTCAGAAACAAATTCTCACAAATGAGTCTCTTTAAGATCGGTGACACGACAAGCTTTATTCACAAGTCTGCAGAGTTGGACTCAACCGGCTTCTAGCCAAGTCAAGCCCCGATACATACAGTGCATTGTTTTTTATACAATTTGCTTGTCCTTCAGCATCTCCACTACACTGCTTTAATTGGTTAGTTTTTGCAGAATCATCCTGATTACTGTTAGTCACGCACACCACGATCATTCATGACCTCTGCTCACACCAAATTCTGTTTTTCACTCTTTATCAATCTTTGGCTCCTGCATGTCTCTCTGTAGTTAAATCTGTTGCAAGTCTGTTGTAACATTTTCCAGCTAAACTCTAGTGGTTAGCCCCCTTTTATGACTAATCATCACATTTTAACTTAAACCCTTTTTAACCCAAATTCTCTATCTATAACATGGGGGATGGTGGGTTCGTAGAAGTTTATACCCCAGTATAGATGCAAGAAAACATTTCTTTCCAACGATGAGCTGATTCACAAAGCTTCCCCACAATGGCAGGATTAGATGCAAATAGAACACTAACCCCAAGGAAAATATTAACTAATTATGACTATATTTCTGTTAATTGCAATTAGCTTTGCATGAGAACATTTCATGGTTTAAGGCTAAGTTTATGTCCTTGGCTTGTCTCAGTTGGGTCAGTTCTGGGCAAACATCAACAGGGCAATAACCAGCAAGAGGCTGCTTGATTGTTCATGCAGCATCCATGAGGAAAGGGTTAGTATGTTAACCTTTCAAGACAATGACTTTTGAAATAAGGGGCAATAGCTGCTTCGGGGCTATGCCAGCATGTTTATCACCCCACAAGCACTCCAATGAGGCTTGCAGAGTTTTGGAAAGGGCCCATTCTCAATATAGTATATGAAGCTTTTTGGAATTCTGTTTGATTGTAACATAGTATAATCTAGTAGTCCACTGGATTTCTCCCAATTTAACAAAGCACATTTTACTTCATTAGTGTTGTTAATCTGTGCAAAAAATCTTAATTGAATATTTATATAATAAAAGCAAGAATCTGGCTTTGCACTGATAAACTCAAACTCTCACAGTTAGAGCAGGATATGGTGTGGTAAGGAACAAGGTCAACAAGATTATTCTATTCAACAACAGCCAAGGAACAAATATTCCCAAACCTCTTGTATTAGGTTAAACAGAATTAGTAAATTTACACCATCCACATAACATTCAAGAGTGTTATTTTTAAATTAAAAAAATATAACAACAATAGGCTCCAGCCCATGAAATCAATGTAGCCCATTTACACTCTATTAACCTGCTAACCCCATATGTTTTGGAGGGTGGGAGTGTTGGGCACTACCAGTTGCCCCAATAACCACAAGGACAAAGGCTGAGGGGAACGATAGGCTTTATTGAATAGAAGACTTGAGCTGGCCCAGATCCAAGCTAGGGAAGTGCAGGAAAGAGAGAGGTGGCTTGACCTTTTCGGCCTAGGCCACAGGGGAGGAGTCTAGGGGAGAGTGGCATCAGGGGGTGGGCCGGCCCGAACCTTTACCACCCAATGACTATATACAATCCATATCATTACAGGGAGGAAACCAGAAGCACTCAGAAGAAACCCACGCAGGTTATGGGGAGAATGTTCCAATTCCTTTCGGACAGTGCAGGGATCGAATCCAGGTCACTGATGCACTACATTTACTTTTCTCAAGATAATGCAGACTTACAGATTTTGTAAATATTAATGAGTAGAAATGAAACCTACAGGGAACAAGCTCCCAATTCCCCCCACACTGAACCATCTCAGAGAACAGCAAGGGTGGGCAGAGATTTCCGGTTTGTTCTTTCACACCTTTGACTTGCCTCTAAATCCAAGGGGTATTGAAACCTACTTGTCAACAAGTTAGTGACCTCAGCCCACGCTATCACTGAGACCACATTAAGATGAACTATCCCTCCACTTGGCCCAGCAATCATCCATCTGATGACCTGTAGAGAAGGACTAGTAGATGGATGGGACAGTCTTCCTTATCCACTGCAACACTTGGGCCAGAAGTTGTGCTTCTGCTCGAGGCATTAACCCTTTTTATGCTGAAACCCTGCATTAAAGCTGGATCAATTTTAAAAAAGTGAATTTACCATTTATGGAAATGAACTATAATGCAAATTCCACGTTGCCTTTACAGAGTAAAGGCAGAAGCCAGCTTCCAGAGCTGAGGGAGGAGGGCAAGTGGCACAGTAGCACCGCCCACCACTGTGACATCAATCATATACCCCGGGAAGTGAAAGTGTCAAGTTTGCAGATGGGTCCAGCATTGTGCTTTTACTCCATTGACCTGCTGAGTTTCTCCAGCATTGTGTGTTTTCACTTTAAAAATCATGCTTGGGCCGTGGGCTGACAATGTCATCACGACGTCATCAGCCCTCCCCTTTGCAGCTGCTTTCAGCAGCATTCCTTTTAAGGAGGAGGTGGAACAACTTCATTCCACCTCCAAGTGTACCCCCCGAAGCGGATGGAAGCTGTTGCGAGTTCGAGCAGTCCATCCACCTTCAGACCTTTAATGGAGGTAAGTGCAGCTATGTAAAGATGGGGAACCCGTCTTTAGTTTTTTTTCCTTCATAGAAGAGCCCATTGATGGAGAATGCTCCTCGCCATGCTGCCACCAATATGACACAGGCACATGGCTCTATGCTACTACTAGGAAATAGGGACACTCATGAAAGACTCTCAACCCTTTCACAGTACAGTGCACATCTTAGTACCAACAACTTACCAACAATTTCTCCAGATCCACAAACCCAATTGTCTGGCAGACCCACTGTTTCCACATGCTCCTGCCCCACCAAACTCTTATCTGCTTCCCTTCCCCTGCAATACACCAATTAACCTACAAATCCCATATAATTTTTGAATGGAGGTAAGAAACCAGAGCACCCAAAGAAAGCCCATGGAGAATGTACAAACTCCTTACAGGTATTGCTGGTCACTAGCACTAACTGCTATGTTAGCTGTGCCACTCTTAATGGGTTCCTTGGTGTTGCCTTGGATTTCGGGAAACAAATTAATAACCATGTTTACATTCATTATAACAAGTCCTAAAACTAAAATGGTTTCACCTAAAATGTGGAGTCTGTTCTATATAATCCAGTTTAGAGCATCTTGGATTGGAAGCCACGGCCTCCAATCCCATTCCAAAATTCACAGCTTAACCCCAAGCATAGGATCAAGCACCTCAAAGGAAATCTACATTAGAGACATGATCAGGTCACAGAATACTAGGAGATCTCTTCAGCTACTTCATTAAGTAACCTTTTTCTCCGTTCAATTGTAATCTTTGCTTTGCTCGTCTGCTGACCAAACATTTGGTTCCAGTAATGAATGTATAAATATTATGCAACTTGTCCCACTTTTCAACATTGAAAAGTGCATCAATTCAGATGGTAGTGGTCTCCTGAGGGAGACTACGGTGCTTGAATCTCTTCTCCAGATATTGGAGATGCATTCTATTCTGTTGACTTTAGGTAGTGTTCCAAGTGTGGCACCGTTAGGACACATGTTCAGGCTGAGATGCAAAACCAAGTCACTCTACCTGGGCAGAATCTCACTCTCTCCACAATTTGCTTTGCAAGTCCTGTCCTGATTTGACTTGGCAAGGTGAAACACCTCAACCTTGTCATTGTTAAATGTAATCTGTCGTTCCTTGGCCAACTTCCCAACTGATCAATATCCTTCCCAACTGATCAATGTAAACTTAGATATCCTCCCTCATTGCCTACATGTCACTAATTTTCATACTAACCATGTCACTATATTGTCACTAAGGATAACAAAAGTGGAACACAGTAATCTGAACATTGCTGGCTGGAGTAAAGCACGCAAGTCTGCAGATGCAATGATTGAAGTAATAACACAATGCTGGAGAAACTCAGCAGGTCAATCAGTGTTACTTTATATAGCAAAGATAGAGATACATAACCAAGGCTTTGGGCTTGAAGCCATTATCAAGATAGTATCACAATGTAGGCAGGCATCTGAATAAAGTGGTGGGGAGGAGTGCAGGTCCACAGGCAGGAGGTAGTAGGTGGATCAGGGAGGGAGGGCACAACAGCAAACAGGGGAAGGGGGAATGGCTCAGTGAATGAAGAGGGAAGGGGTAGAGAGCTAGAGGAAAGGAGACAGAGGAATAAGGAAGAGGGAGAATGAGTAGTGGTCTAGCAGAAAGCAGAGAAGTTGATGTTCATGCCAGCAATGTTGAAGAGTGCCCAGACTCAATATTAAGTGTTGCTCCTCCAATTTACAGGCCTTTGTCTGGAAGTTCATAAAGCCATGGACAGTCATGTTGGCATGGGAGAGTGTGGCACAGAATTGAAATAGTTGGCCACTGGGAGATCCCAGTCACTGATGCAGATGGAGCAAATGTGCTCAGCAAAGCGATCTCTCAGAGTGCTTCTGGGCTTTTCAATGTAGACCAGGCCACAATGGAGGCACTGGATGCAGCCGATGACACCTGCAGATTCACATGGAAGTGTTGCTTCACTGACTGTGATCACAAGATGTCAACACATCCCTTCCGAATTATTCCCCCTTTGGCACCTTCCTCTCTGACCACAGGAAGGGCCATACTTGCATTCACACCTACTCCCTCAGCACCATTTGGGGCCTTAAACAGTGAAGAAACACTTCACTTGTGAATCTTCAGTAGTCAGCTACTCCATCAAGTGCTCCTGATGTGGACTCCTCTACATCGGAGAGACTGGACGCAGACTGGGAGATCACTTCTTTGCGCACCTTCACTTTGTCCACATTAATAACAGGGAACTCCCAGTGGCTAACCATTTCAATTCTGTGGCCCACTTCATGCTGACATATCTGTCCATGACCTCATGCACTGCCAAACCAAGGCCACCCATAAATTGGAGGAGCAACACCTAATATTGAGTCTGGGCACTCTGCAAGAGGTGGCATTGGCATCAACTTTTCTGGTATCTGCTAGACCATTCTTCCCCCATCCCTCTGTCTCCTTTCCTCCAGATCCCCACTCCCATCACAGAGCTAGCCCCCTCCCCCATTTGTTTTTGTGCCTTTATCCACCTATTATCCCCTTCCTGTGGGACTGTGCTCCGCTCCCACCATTTTATTCAGGTGCCTGTCTATGTTTTACTCATACATTGATGAAGGGCTCAAGCCCAAAACATTGGTTATGTATCTTTTATCTTTGCTTTTAAGTTCACTGTTTGACCTGCTCAACTTCTCTAGCACTGTGTTTTTTTTAATCTTTATTGCTGGCTAGATGATAAAGGAAAGGTCATGGAGAGATTTAAAAGGATTTAAAAAAAAAATTAAAGTCAAATGACAACATTATGGAGGGAAAACTGCAACCTCGTGATTCAGTGGGGTGCTGAGAGTAGTTTGGAAAAAGACAGTTACCTTGAGGCAGCAAGAATTGCTGGAACACTCTGCTCAATTTTTTTAAAAATCAGTGAAACACTTCAAAGTAACTTAGCTAGACATGATTGTTTGATGCTTCTCTTTGTTCCAGCTCATGTTGATGTATAGTCAAAAGGATGGGCCCATTTCTTAGCAAGTCTACCATACATCACCCTGCATTGAATTCATTCACCTTCCACCCCAACATCATTGCAAGGTGCACTTTGATTTAAAAAATGGCAACAAAAGGTCATTTGCATAAACTAGGCAGTTGAAGGGAGAAGTTTATCAACTCTGACCTTTGAACTCAGACTTCAAGGTAAAATCCAGATGAAATTTCTGTCCTTTTATTTTGGGAGAAGTTCAGCTGTTTGTTTATCAGAACTAGACAGCATGGAAAGAGAAGGTTTGTGCCTTCAAGTCCATCAGTTTTCTTTTGAAGTTAAATGAATTTCATTCATCCAAGGATATGTCACCATAGGGGGCAAAGTCACAGAGCTAAGATCAGAAGCCTGAACCAGTGATCCTGAGATGCAATTTAATCCAATGGTCCAAGTTCAAATCCCACGACAGTAGCAGGAGAATTTAAGTACAAGTAACTAAATAATTTAGGAGCAAGGTAAGAGCCCATGGAGTTAAAAGACAATAAGTAGCAGATGCATGAAACTATCGGTTTCTGAGAATCAGACCTGCACAACAGATATCCTTCAACCCGACTCATCCATGATGATTTTGATGCCGATCAATACCAGTCCCATTTGCCTGCATTAAACCCACATCCCTCTATGCCTTTGCTATCCAAGTACCTGCCCAAATGGTTCTTAAACATTGTCACTGCATTTGCTACCTTCTCTGACAGCTTGTTCCAAGTAACCAACACTGAAAAACCTACCTCTCAGCTCCCCTTCCAAATTCTCCCCACTCACATCATCCACTTTTAGATTCCGCTACAATGGGGGGGAAAAAAGACTCCATTTATCTATCCACCTCACCTGTGTTCTTCGTAATCTTCTAAGTTTCTATGTCACCCCTCTGACACTCCAGTGAGGGAAGGGAATGGATGTGGGGGGGAGGGGGAAAAGGGAGAACATGTTAGCAGAAATCAGCAAGGCCATCCGGCTGGAGAGTGCCCAGATGGAAAAAAATCAGGTGTTGTTCCTCCAATTTACCGTGGTCTTGGTGGGATGGTCATGAGGCCATGGATAGAAATCGGAGTATGGGAATGGGATGCAGAACTGAAACATTTGGCTACTGGGAGATCCATGACACAGGTGCGGACAGAGCGAAAGTGCTCAGTGAAGCCATCTCCCAGTCTCCGATGTAGAGAAGGTTACAAAGGGAGCACTGGATGCAGTAAACCAATCCTGTGGATACACAAGGGAAGCGTTGCTTCACTTGAAAGACTTGTTTGGAGCCCTGGACTAGGGAGGAGGTGTGGGTGCAAGTGTGGCACTTTCTGCGGCCACAGGGGAAGGGAGGAGTCCTTCCAGAAGGGGGAGAGAGGAAGATATGTCTGGTAGTGGGATCCTGTCACAAGTGCTGGAAACTCTAGAGGATAATGTGTTGGATGTGGTGACTGGTAGGGTGGTAAGTAAAGAAAAGGGGAATCCTGTGTTTTTGTGGTGTCTGGGGGCAGATGAGCAGAAAATGGAGGAGATGTGAGTGAGGGCTGAATTGATGGCAGTGGAGGGGAATCCATGTCTGTGGAAGAAGCCAGACATTACAGAACATCTGGACTGGAAGACCTCATCTTGGGAACAGGTGCAACAGAGACAGGGAAATTGTGAGAAGGGAATAGTATCCTTGCAGGGTACAGGGTGTGAGGAAGCGTAGTCGAGGGAGTTGTGGGAGTTGGTGGGTTTGTAATATATACTGGTGGAAAGCTAGTCTCCTGAGATGGAGACAGAGAGATCCAGAACAAATGGGACATTTAAAAGACTTAGACAGGCATATGAATGCAAGAAAAAAAAAAGGGTTTGGGTGTAAGGAAAGTTTAGTTTGTTGAATAGATTTAAAAATATAGATCAGCACAACATCATGGACTGAAGGCCCTGAGAATTATGTTCTCAATAAATATTCACAGTTGTAGCTAAGTCAAGAAAATTGATGTTTCAATAATCATCCTTCAGAGAAGAAAATCTGCCATCCTCCAATCTTCAGGGGTCAGCAATGTTGTTGATCCTCAACTGCCCCTGAAATGATTCGAGCTTCTTTGTTCATTATCTAGATAAAGACAATAAGTCCGGGCTTTGCTACGAAAACCCAATGCTCATGAAATAATAAACCACATTACCACTCCCTGGCCAGATGAAACTAATCCTGAGTTTCCCATTCATTTCCACCCCATAATACATTTTAACTCTAGCAAAGATCTTCTTGCAGTTTTTGAACACCCACAAGTATATGAAACAATCCAAGACTGCTCCCTTAGGTTCCTTTCTACCTCATTTCACGGTAGATTTCCGTCAGGTGAACAGTGCTGGCCTGAGATTGCTGATATTTAAAAGAAGCAGTCAACAATTTTCAGCAACATGTATTATGCACATCAAGGGCAGGGAGTTTATAATACTTAAAAACATCTTCGTGAGTCACAGCTTGAAATGTGAGCAACTCATTCACACCAACCACAAGTCTGGCTCTTGCAGCCTTTTCAGGTTCTATAATATGCCTTTGGTTTGGGCAGCACAGTGGAGAAACAGGTATTCTGCTTCCTCTCAGCTCTGGCAACCTGGGTTCAATCCTAATCTGCACCCCCAAATACATGGAACATTACAAGAGTGTAGGCCCTTCAATTCACAATGTTGTGTTAACCTATGGGAACCTACTCCACAACTATCTAAGCCTTCCCTACCTCACACAAATGAATAGGGTTACAGGGTAACAAATGGAGGAATAACAGGATTAACCTTTAGCCAACGTAGACATGATGGCTGTTGAGTGAGGGAGGAAAAAGGTTTGGTAGGGCTCAAGGGCAAGGACTCCAAACACAATTTAAGTCGTGAAGGATTTTATTGCACCACGTGTGCACACACATTTTACATCAGTCGTGGGACAAAAAAGCAGGCAATTAATAACAAACATGAGGAAAATAGTCTGGGAACAAAATACACACATGTATGCAATGAACTGGTACATAGAATGTTCAAGGGAAAATCATTTCAATGCCCCACCACCCCTTGACTCAGTTCAAGAACAGCTCTCTGCCACAAGGGACACTAATTAAACACTCTGAACCCTTTGAACAGTATACATCTTACCAACAGTTTCTCCAATACCCTTCCACATTTCTAGGCCTGAAGTGAAGCAGAGTGGTCCCAAGCTGGCAAAAGAAAAATAAAGAATGCATGGCACCTTATCTAGATAAAGACAATAAAGAATGCATGGCTGGAGGTCCAGCCCACCTCGTTAGCAGAGACTAATGGCTCAGTGCCAGGTGGGTTAATCCAATTACAACAGCCAATGGCCAAAGTACAGGCAGGCTGGAGCATGCAGGCCAGGTAATTTACAAGAGACCAACAGCAAGCTGTGCACTAATAGGTGGGGTGGAACCAAACCTTGATTGGCAGCTGGTATGTCCTCCAACAATATAGAGGGCAGTCTGACAATGACAGCCACAACCCTTCCAATACAATAGCAAACAAATATAAAAAAGGTGTGACCTGCAGAATGCCATTTCTTTACAGACCCCAATCACTGAACTTCAAAAGACTACAGCTGGCCTGACCTCAACTCCCTGCCACCCACTCCCCCTCTTACTTATTATTCATATGGGCCCTGTGCAGCTCACAGCTTTTTGCCTTCACAAACACAACAGGAACAGATGTGCAAGTGGTTGCAACTGATACACTGGAACACCACCCAGGGCACACTTTGTTCTTGTTGCTGCCATCAGGAAAGACATATAGGTGACACAGGACTCGTACTGCCAGTGTCATCTGCACTCCTTATTTCCGAGCTAGAAACCCAGTACACACCACCGTGGTGACCCCAACTGGTCTAGATGACATTTTTGGACCTGACGCTGAATATCAAAATGGAAGACCAACCTTCAAATCAACACGGTCTCCCTGAAGTTGTTGAACTTCTGGACATTGGAGCCATGTGTGTGGTTCCAGCAAGCCAAGACACAGTTCACTTTTGCCGGATCTCTGCCGATGACACACGCTACTACCATGTAGTAAGCAGCCTCGACCAGGACACTGCGGCCTGGATCATTGACTTCCTTCAGTAGCCCCCAGAGCAAGGGAAGTACATGGCCATCAAAGAGCTACTAACCCGCACTTTCAGGCTCTCGAGGTGCGAGTGTGTGGCCTGACAGTTGCATATCGATGGTTTAGGGGACAAGGCCCCTTCTGCCCTCATGAGCAACATGCTCACTCTCAATGATGGCCACACCTCTTGTCTACTCTTTCAGCAGATCTTACTGGAGCAGCTGCCTGAAGACATCTGGCTGCTCATCGCAGAAGGTTTTGACAACCCCAGAAAGGTAGCTTCCCGAGCGGTGAAGAAAGATGCCTGTGCTACATTGGAACAGGAGACGATACCTCGACAACAGCGATCAGCCAGGAAGCCCGCCGACTGACTACCCGAGTGAAGGACCCCACTGGTGAGCCTTATTGTTTTTAAATCACTAACACTGGGGTTCAAAGGCCAGCCGATGCTGCTCCCCCTGCATTTTCCCAGGAAACGCCAGAGCCGGATGTCGTTGATGGCTGCTGTGGCCGGCATATGTCAAAGCCTGCTTCATATACGAGATTCCTTATCGGGCTGTCAGTTCCTGGTCGGCATTGGGGCGGAGGTCAGTGTTCTTACCCCTTCCACATCCGATGCCCACAATCGAAGGATAGTCCAAGAACTAAGGGCTGCCAATAACTCAAACATATGCACCTTTGGCACCTGCACTATTCCCCTTCATTTCGGCAACTGCCATTTTACCTGGAGGTTCACTTTGGCATCCATTTGACACCCACTCCTGGGGGCCGAATGCCTCCAAGCCTACTCTCTACTGGTGGACACTAAGGGTCAGAGGCTGGTACACTCAAAGACTTCCCAGTCCCTTTCACTCGGTGGCACTAGGCTCAAGGCCCTGCACCTCCATTCTGTGATTGCTGCTGACAATGCATTTGCACACATTATTGTTGAGTTTCCTTCCATTACAATGTTGCATTTCACCTCTAAAACACCCAAACATGGGGTGCGGCACTAGATCCTCACTAAAGGACCTCCCCTTAGATGACACTATCCAGGTTCTAGTATTTCCTAATTTCAAAACTTGTCATCTTCAAGGAAACATGGGGACGACATTCCAAATTACTATCTTATTAATCCAATTAAACCAAACTTTTTAAATGCAGCTTTATGTAGTTTTAATTCATTGATAAATTGGATAAACATTTTGCATAACTTTGCATTAAAATTTTCTTAACAATGACTAAACAAAGCATATACTGTATTTAAAGATAACAATATTCAACTTTAAAGAGATATACAAGAAGAAATAAGATGAAATAAGGAGAATTCAAAGAAAATTATCTCGAGCTTATGTTCTCTTCATAGTTCATCGAAGAATGCGATGCAAACTCTTAGTCTTCATGGATATTACAACATAGTCACTATGGTAACACTACAAACAATAGTTTTTCTTAAAGACACAGGCACAATATTAACTAAGAATCAAAAATACAAGGTTTTAATCTTTAGACTCCCTTCCACGCCAAGGTGTGCTGAGAAACTTAACCTGGCAAGGGAGGAATTCTGTAAAATGGAGGAGCTTGGATTGTACACAGTCTAACAGTCTATGGGCCTCACTGCTTCACATGGTGCCCAAAGCATCAGGAGGGTGGAGGCCATATGGAGATTACCAACACCTCAATGATGCCACCACATCTGACATGTATCCGATGTCTCACATATACGATTTCACCGCTAACCTTCAGGGGGCTTGGGTATTTCAAAAGTTGACTTAATTCGGAGTCTATCGTCAAATCCCAGTCCACTTGGATGATATCCCCAAGACTGCCATTATAACCCCATTTGGACTTTTTGAGTTCCTCCCAATGCCTTT
This sequence comes from Narcine bancroftii, assembly GCF_036971445.1. Taxonomy (NCBI): domain Eukaryota; kingdom Metazoa; phylum Chordata; class Chondrichthyes; order Torpediniformes; family Narcinidae; genus Narcine; species Narcine bancroftii. The sequence continues at coordinate 123,381,328 of NC_091472.1, forward strand.
CAGATTAACAAATGCAGTTCAAATTTTCCAGAGGTTAATGGACCTAGTGGGCCGGGATCTCAAATTTGTTTTCATCTATCTCAATGATATTCTGATAGCTAGCCATGACCATGCCAAGCACGCTACTCATGACTTTTGTGCACTTGCCGTTGTGAGTTATAGGTTGATCATCAACCCAGCAAAATGCAAGTTTGGACATGAGACTATTCACTTTTTTGGGTACTGAATTAATAAAGATGGAGCCAGGCCACTGTCCAAGAAGATAAAGGCTATTCAGTCATTTGCTAGGTCAAATACAGTCAAGGGCCTACAAAAATTTTCTGGTACTATTAATTTTTACTACCGATTCATACTGGCAGCAGCCCACATCATGAGGCCATTATTCTCCCTCATTTCCAGTCACAAGAAAAACATTATATGGACGAATGAGGCACGTGAGACTTTCCAATCCGCTAAGAATGCTCTGGTCAATGCAATGCTACTGGTGGACCCTAGGCCTGAAGCCCCAACAGCCCTCGCACTGGATGCTTCAAACACAGTGGTCGGGGATGTGCTTGAGCAGCTGGTGCATGGACAATGGCAGCCACTAGCCTTTTTTAGCAAGCACCTCTGGCTGCTGGAACTGACATACAGTACATTCAACCGCGAACTGTTGGCTCTGTACCTGTTGGCAGTGAGCAATTTTCATTATTACCTAGAGGGCAGGAAATTCCAGATCTTCCCCAATCATAAATCACTTATCTTTGCTTTCGCCAAAGTTTCAGATCTATGGTCAGCAACTGAGACACCTATCTGATATTTCGGAATTCTTCAGCGACATTAGTCACATCGCGGGAAAATCTAATGTGGTGGCTGATGCATTGTCCTGACCTGCCATTTCTGCCATACATGCCCCCAACCCCAGCATTGACTACATGGCCCTGGAAAAAGCACAACAAACGGATGCCAACATCCCTGCTTATTGGATTGGAGTAACCGGCCTGTAGCTGGAGGACGTCCCAATCGGTCCAGGTGAAACTCTTTTGTATGACACAGCTACCGGTAAGCCATGCCCAATCATCCCAGCCAATTGGAACCGACAAATATTTGACATGGTCCACAATCTGGTACACCCCTCCATTAGGACCACTGTCAGAATGGTAGCTAACAGATTCATCTGGCATAGCTTCCAAAAAGAGGTCAGCCAGTGGGCAAGGTTGTACACACAATGTCAGTCTGCTAGGATCCAGAAACACGTTAGGGTCCCCCTCCAGATTTTTGAAACACCATGGTGAAGGTTCAACTACATACACATGAACGTTGTTGGCCCACTACCGGTGTCACAGGGTTCCCGATACCTGCTCACTATTGTAGACTATTTTAAGCAGTCCTATTACCTAAGGTATCCACTGAGACATGCTAGGGACCTGCTAAACAACTGGGTGGCATGCTTTGGGGTCCCAGAACATCTCACCTCTGATAGAGGAAGCTAATTTACCTCCAGTCTATGGGCAGCTTTGGCCAATGCCCTGGGAACCCAACTCCACCAGACAACAGCATATCATCCACAAGCCAACAGATTGGTGGAGATGTTCCATAGGCACCTGAAATCAGCCCTTATAGTCAGACTCTCAGGGCCCAACTGGAGAGATGAGCTGCTGTGGGTCCTCCTGGGCATTTGAACTTCACCCAAGGAGGATTTCAATACATCCACAGTGTGATGGTGTACGGCTCGCTCTTAGTAATCCTGGGTGAATTCTTGGCTAGTACCCTGGAAGACCCACCAGATGCCGCCCTCACCAGACTGCTTGGAAATTCTCACCCCCAACACTTCCCAAAACACGTGGCCATGCCCAATCTATAATCTCAAAGGCCTCAAGAAATGTAAATATGTTTTCGTGAGGCACCGCTACAAAGACCGTATGAGGGACCATATCATGTCCTCTGACACAATGGTTCTGAACATTGACAGCAGGGAAGAGACTTTCATGAAAGTCAAAACAGGCAATGTGGACAGCAACCAACCAATTATACTCCCAATCCCTTGCTGCAGGGGCAGGCCTTCCAAAGGTACTAATACATCTCTGATTGCGGTTTCTGTGGGTGGGGGGGGGTCATAGCCGCCCATGGCCGTCGCCGCAGGCCAACACAGAAGACTCGATTCAAAAAACACAGCAATTGAGCAAGTTGCACGAGGCATCAACGACCAGTTCCCATAGGCTGCTGCAAAGCAGGCTCTGCCAGCCAATTGCAAAAGGGCCAATCAGTGCCCAGGGCAGCACAATCCACACCCATCAACAACGCAGCAGCAAAACAGGACTATCCAGCCAATCGCCAATGGCAGGTCATAAGGATACTAATCAGAGCCTGAAGGGACATGGGTTAAGCCTGTCGGTCACCTGGCAGCCAGGGTCTGCCTGACTACATAAAAGACAACAGCCAGTTCATTAACTCAGTGTCAAGTGAACTCCTTGTTGTGTGTGTCTTAGTTCCGAGCTAGAACCTCGAATCACACCACAACAGAATATTTATTTTTTCTCCATTGCACAGCCAGTTTGTTTACATTTCTTTCTTCATTTACAATTCTCTCTTTGGATATATATTTATTCTTGCAAACAGTCTACAGTCACTGATAAGTAGAAATTCTGCCTGGCCTACAGGATTACATGTGATATCATGTATGCTCATGGGCAATAAATTTGAACTTTGAACCATAAAGTTGGAGAAGTAAGATCACCAAGGGGGCTGAAAATAAGGATGTGACCCACTACTACCAGGAAGGAGGTACAGGAGCATCAAAATCAGGACTGCCTGGCTGAAAAATAGCTTCTTCCTGCAGGCTGTGAGATTGATGAACAGTATCCAGTAACCTGGGGTCCCTATAAATGAAAGAAATAAAAAATTCCAAAACGTTTATATATCTTTCTATTTACGTGATTTTTTTATGTGCTGTATATTATGCATTTGTGTCTGCATCATGGTCCTAAGAAATGCTGTTTTGTATATTTGCACTCATATAATAAATCTGAAGTTGAGAATATTGCATTTTCAGGTGGGAAAATTATGCAGCCCAGCCAGTGCAGGAGTAATTGGTGAACAAGACACAATGCTGATGTACTTTGTCTGCTGCAGAATGCTTGCTGTCTGGATGTATTTTAAGATCCATCTGTAAATAAAGCAAATTTCAGTATGCATCAGACCAAAAGCAAAGTCTCGCCCAGCTATTCATCCTTCGTTAATCACACTAAAGATGCTTTATAACAAAGTCAGTTCATGGTGCTCAGCAGCTACAATTCATTCTGTTGGATTCACTTTATCAATGCCAGGGGACAACTTTCAGAGGGCAGTATATTCAAAATCAGAATTTATCGTTACACACAAGTCACGAAATTCATTCTATTGCAGCAGCTTCACAGTGAAATTTAAATGTATTCCACATCTATCCTTCATTTTCACAGTTCTACAAGGGTGAATGTTTAAGCAAGCCTGCCGAAGGATTCATGCTTATGAATTAGGAGTAGAGGCTGCTTTGACATTTAAGCAGAGATGCAATGTAGCCAGGAAGGGTCAAGTAATCAACCTAATTGTATTTAAGTACAAGTGACTGCATTGTAACACTAACATCTATTGTAATGAAGAAGGCACGAGAACAGTAGATGCTGAAATCTTGAATGAACAAAGAGAAACTGGAGGGACTTAGCAGGTCAGGCAGCATATGTGGAGAGAAATTTGCCTGGTTAGTGCCCCACTCACAAGGCAGCTTGAAAGGGTCTGACTCGGTCAGCATTGTCCAAAGTCAACCAGGTCCCTAACCTACCTCAGAGGTAGTCAGGGGACCCAGTTAAACTCACGCAGGATGCGTCCACCAGTGGCTGGAACAGCGCTTGCATGCTGGTGTCACAGGAAAATCCCTGGTTGAAGTGCCTGTCGCGATGGGGAGAGGAAGAGCAGGGTTGCTGCCGTGGGGCCCGGGGTGGAGTAGGGGTGGGGGGAGAGGTCACTGCCATGGGGGGAGAGGTCGATGTCGTGATAGGGGGCGTGGGGTGCCACGATCAGTGGGAGAGGGTTTGCTACCATGGGGGAGGGGAGAGGCTGCCGTGGGGGAGAGATGAGAGGGGTTGGCTGCCATGCGGGCAGAGGGGTCGGCTGCTGTGGGGGCAGAGGGGTCAGCTTCCGTAGGGTGAAGGGAGTGAGATTGATGGTGGGAGAGAGACTGACAGCTGGCAGGGGGACAGGGAGATTAGTTTGCATGATGCATCACTTACCCCATCATTGCGGGGGCGGGATCCCCCTTAAATCACCGGGTTGGCAATTTACTGGGGCTGTTGCCCCTCAACTTAAAAAGTGCTGGAGGCACCTTTGTCCCACTAATCACACCTGGGTTCGAGGAGAGTGCTGCAGCTTTAAAGTACCCAATGTTTCTGATCAGGACCTGTTACCGAAACTATTGCCAATATTTCAGATCAGAACTGGTGTCAATAAAGGGTCCCTACAAAAAACTTTTGTCCATGGATGCTGCCTGTCCTGCTGACTCCCACCAGATTCTCTTTGTTCCCCCATTGTAGTGGCTTCATTGCATCAAACATATGTATTCGGATCAGGAGTAGGTCTCTCCATACCTTTGCCACTTCATAAGACCATGGCTAGTCTGACGATAACATGAACTCCACACTCTCTTTTTAAAATATTTTATTATAATTTTTTTGAAAACTCATATAAAACATTATTACATATATCATATAAATAGTATTTTAAAATTAGAGTCTCATATGATGCCCAAATCCCAATTCCTCCCTCCCAACTGCTAACATTAAAAAAAAAACAATTTTCCAAAAAGAAGAGGTGTTTGAGCATGCCTTCATTAATTAGTCCATGTCTTGATCTTCAGGAATTCAATGCTATTAACATAACTATATTATTTAAACCTTTTCAGGAAAGTTAATTATATCCTAAAGCCAGTATGATTCAAATAAGGTTGCCATATTTTAACAAACATGTTATATTTTTTTCTAAGATTATGTTATCTTTTCCAACTGGGTTGGGGGGGGGGCAAAACTTTGCATTTCCATATTCCAGTGAGTAATAAGTAGGGGGGAGTCAGACTTCCATGTAACAGCTGCACATTTTCTGATGACCGCTAGTGTATTCATCACGAACTATATTTGATAGTTTTGGGCCAATAACCATAAGATTGCTCAATAAATACAGTTCTGGTTCCAATGGAAAATCCACTTCTGTAATTTTTTTCAAAATTTCTAACACATAAGTCCGGAATTTCAGAGTTTAAAGCATGTAATTTTTGCAGTGTAAGGTGTAATTGGTGCATAAATTTGTATTGTACCCATCTATATCTGACATTAATAAATGATGTCATATTTATCAGAGCACAATTTTGACCAATATTGTTCTTGAATCCTTTTCCCCAAGTCCATCTTCCACCTTTCCTTCAATTTGTGCAAGCCTGGTTTTCGGCTATTCCTCTGCAATAGGAAATACATCTTAGATATAGATTTACTTGTGATTCCCTTTCGAAGAAGAATCTCAATGTCACGGCACTTTGGTAGGGTCATGGCTGGTCCTAAACTATCTCTTAAAAAAAATCTTAATTGAATATAGCAGAAGAAAGTTCTATTTGACAAATCATATCTATTTTTTAGCTGTTCAAATGTCATAAATTATCCTTGTTCGTAACAATCCTCAATATACTTGATCCCTTTACGGTGCTGTCCACGATTTTATTTCCTATTGTCAGTGGTATTAACTCATTTCGATACAAGAGTGTTTTTGAAGATAATCCCACTTTTAGACCTATGATATACATTTATTAATTTGTTGCCATATCCAAATTATGTGTTTTAGAATGGAGTTATCCAGACAATAATTTAATATTGGGATAATTTAATATTGGGATCCCAAGATCGTGTTATATGGCGAGCTCTCCACTGGCCACCGTGACAGGGGTGCACCAAAGAAAAGGTACAAGGACTGCCTAAAGAAATCTCTTGGTGCCTGCCACATTGACCACCACCAGTGGGCTGATATCGCCTCAAACCGTGCATCTTGGCGCCTCACAGTTTGGCGGGCAGCAACCTCCTTTGAAGAAGACCGCAGAGCCCACCTCACTGACAAAAGGCAAAGGAGGAAAAACCCAACACCCAACCCCAACCAACCAATTTTCCCCTGCAACCGCTGCAACCGTGTCTGCCTGTCCCGCATCGGACTTGTCAGCCACAATCGAGCGTGCAGCTGACGTGGACATTTACCCCCTCCATAAATCTTCGTCCGCGAAGCCAAGCCAAAGAAAGAAAGAAGAATTTAATATTCCATTTGTAAATGATATCTTCTGCTATCTTCTCACCCGCCATGTGTCGACCAATTTGAATGCAATCAGGAATAACACCTCCCTCAAAAAAAATGCTATAAATTTTTATTGGGTGGCCAAATAATATTTTTTAAAAATCACTTAATCATAATCCACCCAATGAATAATCCCAAGTAAGTTTTTCCATGGAGACTCTTGCCTTTTTAGAATTCCATATAGATTGTCTGACATGCTTGTTAAGTGCTTAAAAAAACTTTCTGGTATAAGAATGGGCAAGGATTGAAAGAAATATTGCAGTTTTGGTATCTCTTCCATCTTAAAACAACTGATCCTGCCATCAAAGTAAGGGCCAGGCACCTGCATCTACGTAAATCTTCCCTAATCTTTCCAAGCAAGGGGAGGTAATTCAATTTATATAAATTCTGCAAGTTATTGTCTACCCTTATCCCTAAATATTTAATACCCCTTTGAGACCAATCAAATTTACTTCCTTGTTGCAATTGTCTATAATCTCCTTTTGTCAGGGGGATAATTTGGCTTTTATCAAAATTTATTTTGTACTCAGAAACCTTACCATAATCTTTCAAGATATCTTGCAACTTAGCCAGAGATTCAGTCAGATTTGTCAAATATATTAATACATCATCAGCAAAACAAAATTACCGTATGTTCTTTCCTGTTCACTCTGAACCCCCTTATGTTGGATCCCATCGACCAAATTTTGCTCGTGGTTTTATTGCTAAAATAAATAGAGCTGGATATAATGGACAGCCGTATCTACTTGACGTACTGAATAGGAAAACTTGAGACGTCTGACCATTGGTGACAATCTTAGCTTGAGGTTTATAATAAAGTATTTTTATCCAATTAATAAATGATTGGCCCATTCCAAATTTCTCAAGTACTTGGAATAAAACAAAATCCCACTCTAGTCTGTCAAATGCCTTCTCAGCATCCAAAGCCATGGCTACACTTAGGTTCTCCTGGACTGTGCTAAATACATAATATTAAATAGTCTATTGGAGTTGTCTTGTTTTCACAAAACCAGCTTGATCTGGATTTGTCAATTTTGGTCAATATTGTGCCAGTGTTTTTGCTTTAATTTTTATATTCCACATTTAATAATGAAATAAGTCTGTATGAGGATGGTTTTAATGGATCTTTATCTTTCTTGAGCAGACCTGTAATAATAGCTATTGAGAAAGATTCCCAAAGTGTTTGTGTTTCTGCTGCCTTATTTACTACCCTCATAATGAGAGGTAACAACAAATCATTAAATTCTTTATAAAACTCAGCAGGGAAATGCATCCTCTCCCAGCAATTTATTAATCTATAACACATTCAGAACTCTCTCATATTTCCTCATTAGAAAAAGTGGTGTCTAAATTCACCTGCTCTTCTTGATTTCATTTCAGTTTTTCAATCTTATATAAAAATTCTTCTTTTTTAAAAAAATGTCATCCAATGATTCTGACTTATACAATTTTTCATAAAATTGTCTAAAAGTTACATTAATTTCTTCAGTTTATATCAAATTTTATCAATTTCCATTTGTACCACATTAATTGTTCATGAGGTTTCTTCTGCCCTTAACTGCCAGGCTAAAACTTTATGGGCTCTTTTACCTAATTTATATTTTTGCTTAGATCTTAAAATAACATATTATATTCAAATATCTTATTTATCAATTCTTGATATTTTTCTGGTGAGCCAAATTTTTGAACTCCACACTCATCTACTGTTCACCCCCTTGCTTATCAGCAACTTGTATGGTGAACTAAAACCAGGGTTGGTGCCAAGTGGGGGGGGGGAGCATCTGCGGACATTCCCCCCACCCACCAAGCAAGGTGCTGTTCCCCTATATGGTCGCGGCCATCCTCCCGCGCACCCACTCCGGCTTCACTATCATGCATCAAGCATCACCAGCATCTAGCTTGATTCGCGCTAGCGACTCTCCACCCACCTCAGATCGTGTCACTAGTATGCATCAGGCGTCACTAGCATCTAGTGACCCCTGATGCAATAAAAAACATCACTCTCGTCGCCTACATCGGAGGGGGGGATAATGTTAATGTTTGTCAGCAGGAAGGTCTCAGCATCCAACAGCACCTCCCACCACCACCCTGCTGAGTGAGTTTATGAGCATTGCACTGTGTCCCCTCCCCCCAACATGTTAATGCTCCCCTCTAACATTCACTCTGGCACCTACCCTGACTAAAAGACCAGTCTGCCAGGAATTCAAATTAAATCACAAAAAGCCATGTTAAAATAACCTTCACGAGAATCTTACAAAAATTCATTACCTCTAGCCTCTTACTGGGCTAAGGCCAGAAATCTAACGACAACAAAATCAACGCATATTACGTCATGCAAAATAATTAATTACATGATGGAACTATTTTATATGACCCCAATGAAAAATATAGAAAGATAAATGGGATCCAGGGAATTTTGTTCCAGTCCACAACCAACATGAGGGTGAGAAAGAGGCATTATTGCCTGACCCATCTCTGGAGGGCTATTTCAGAAGTGCCATCTGGTAGAATTGCAAGCATGAGACAACTATATGGCTTATTCAGTAATAAATATTTAAACAGTTGCTGCTCCATTCCCCACAGGGTAAAAAATGGAAATATCATGCTACTGGAAATAACTTTTTGCCGGCAGGTTTCAAACCCAAAAAAATATTGGGCCAAGCTGCTGGAGGGTTCAATGTTCCAGGAACAGACTAACCTTGGAGACTGATAAATACGTAACAAATAGGGACATAAAACAATACTGCACAGTTCAGGCCACAATTTTGTGCAGACCTGTATCATCTTACTCCACAATATAGAATGTAGAACAGTGCGACATGGTAACTAAGGCTAATTTTGCAAAATCGTGTCAATCATTTCTACTTTTAGCATTGATTAGTGATGCTAATTGAAATGTACATGGGCACTATATTATTTGATTTGGTGTTAAATTTCCTTGTTTAGCTGCTTGCTGTAGGTTTAATGGGAAACACAAAGAGAATAAATTCCCTCAGAGTAGAATAGTTCTTATTGCTGCCTCACAGCTGCAGAGAACCCGGGATCAATCCTGACGCCCGTTAGTATGTTTTCCTCAGAAACAACTAACGTTTTTCCTTTGTATGCTTCCATGTCCTCCCACATCCCAGGAAAGCACAAGTTTGAGGACTTATTCGCCATAGTAAATCGTCCCTTGTGTCCACACAAGTGGTAAAATCTGGGGGTAGTTGATAAGATTGTGGTGCTGGGGAATAAATCACGATGGCCTGGGATAGACTACAAGATTATGAGGCTTGATAGGGTGGACAGCCAGCACTTTTCTCCCAGGGTGACAGAAGCAAATACCAGAGGACCCCTGAGGGGAGGGAAGTTTGGGAGGGGGGGAACGTCAGGGTTAATTCTTTTTACAGAGTAGTGGGTGGCTGGAATCCATTGCTAGGGTAGTGGTAGAGGCTGGTACAATAGTGACATTTAAAAGAGTCTTGGACAGGCACGTAGAGGCAGAAAAGAAATAGAAGGTCATGGCTGTGAGGTAACGAAGGTTTAGATTGTGGACTAGGTTTATATAGGTCAGCACAACATCGTGGCTGAAGAGCTGTTTTGAGCTGTAATATTCTATGTTCTATACTAAGAACCTACACTAAAAATGGTCTAGAATTTCCATACTGCATGACCCTCCATTTTCCTATTCCATGTACATGTCGCTTAAAAGATCTTACTTGTGGTAACTTCTGCTTTGAGAAGGAAGCACTCAACATTTTCAAGCTCGGAAGAACAACTTTATCGGGAGCAGCAAAACCACTCATCTTCTTCCTCTGTTGTTTCTCCTCTGCACACGGCATGGCCTTCAAGCTATATACAAGGCACACAGGAAGTAAAGATAACAGACAGGAAGTAAACCCCTCCCAGCCTCACTTTGAAAACAGCTCACATTATAACATTATTGTTCCTGCCACCATCACCGTTTCCGTCAGGGCATTCCATGCAGCCGCCATTCTCTGAAGAATCAACCTCATATATCCCCCCTGTACTTACTTCCATGCTCCCTGGTGTTAACAAAATAATAGCTGATGCAAGGGTCTCATCCACACTTGGATGGGGGAAGAAAGAATGAAAGTGACCATACAATCTCTTCTTTCCAGCTAGAAAGCTTGTTCAAGTATTTATTTTTAAAGAATGCAATTTAAAAAAAAAATATTTCCTATTACTGACAGAGATAATCTTATGGGTAAAATTAACCTTTCACAGTTTTAATTAACCATTTATTTTCCTTCAGCAGCCATGGAAACAAACAGGGGAAAAAACAGGCCCTTTGGTCCATCCAATCCATGCCAAACATCAACCACCCATTTGCACTAATCCTACATTAATGCTTGGAATTAACAGTACATTTCATACTGTCTACTACAATGGAGCCATGCCTTTGTTTGTTCTCTACACTAGTATCTTCTCCTTGGTTTAATTTGTCTCTCCCAACCAACATATTGCTCACTCCCTCATCAATATTATCAATGTTGCCACAATGCAAGCTTGAGAGGAAAGGTTATTAACCAGCACAAAATGTTCATTTGCAGCAACCAACTAATCTACCAACACATCATTTGCAGCCATGGCCTGTACACTGTTTTCAAAATTAAGAGCCACCAATGTGATTGGTGGTAAGTTTCAGGCAGGAGAGGAGGACACAGAGATGGGAGAGGTTGAGGAGGAGGTGTTTGAGAGAGAACATTATTGACATATATAAAATGATGACACATAGAGATAGGAAAGACTGCAGGAAAATGGTCCCATATCAATTGTGCATAAAACAAAGAGGTACAAGCTTAGGGTAAAGGACAGGAGATCTGAGGAGAGCCATATTCACCCTGATAGTGGTGAGAATCTGGACTTCACTGAGCAAGAGAGTGGTGAAAGCAGAGTCGCTGACTGTAATGACAGTGATCGTGGTTGCAAGGCAACTAGCAATGCCTTACTGGTTGATTATACTTGGCTGCCACCAGGGGCTAACACAGAGCAGGATACACACAGTATGCAGATCTGTAATGGAGACTTGCAGCACCATGGCATGTCTCGTGCTGTTCCTATCAACTTTAAAGTAAAGAATCTTTTCCTTCATCCAGTCTAACAACTCACACACATGAATACAAGATGAAACATGGTGTCAGAAGTGAAATGAAGGAAATTAAAAGGAAATACTTTAAAAGGGAAAATCTAAAATCAGCAACTGATCAGTGAAGAGAAGCTAACACAGTGAAAAATGAAAGGATTACATTTACTAGCGAAACTTCAGTTGACAGATAATGTGGCTGAAAATTGAAACAGATTCAAAAAAACATTTTGGATTGTATTTAGTAGCAGTCAGAGCTGACGAAAAAAGTGATAAAGTTAAAGCATCAGTTTTCTTCCATGTCATGGGTGATGAAGCCCTGGAGGTTTATAATAACTGAAGGAGACAAAATGAAATGGGAAAAAAAATAATGGAACAGTTTGAGGCATACTTCATACCTAAATGTAACATGACATTTGAGAGGCACAGATTTTACTCATGTGTACAGAAAATGGAAGAAAGCATTGATCAGTATGTGACTGAATTGAGAAGCAGAAGCAAAATGTGTGAATTTGGTGGACTGACTGACTCGCTGATAAAAAACAGATTTGTGTGTGGAATTCCAGATAATAGTCAAAGGGAAAGTCTGCTAAGAGAGAAAAACCTTGACCTGGAAAAAAACTATAGCACTCTGTAGGGCTACAGAAACTGTAAAAACACAGGCAAAAGAGCTGTTCAGTGAAACTAGTTGGAATGTGGATACAGTGAGCAAGAACGGACATAAACCATTTTAAAAAAAGCACGCCAAAATGGAAAGAGACATGACTAGAGAACAAAAATGAAAGGGACAATCAAAAGCCATGTCATCGATGAGGTACCAAAAAAGTGTCCACCATATGGTAAAATATGTTATATGTGCAACAAAAGCAACCATTATGCCCATTGTTATAGGAACCAAGTGCAACAAAGCAAGGTTCATGCAGTAGATGAAATGAAGTTAGGAGAATTCTATGTAGATGTTGTGACTGAAAACAAGAAAGAAAACAGAGACTGGATGTTGAGATTAAAGATGAATGACATATACATTTCAGTTAAATTGGATACTGGAGCACAAATTAATAGAATATCAGAGACCGATTTTAGGAAGGCAAGACCCAGACCAAAGATGTATGGAACAAAAGTGAAGGTGACAGGATATTTAGGTACTGATATACCAGTGCAAGGAGAATGCATGGTCAAAGTGAAACACAAGGACAGAGAGCGCATGCTAGCATTCATCATGGTTCCAAAGGATGTACAGGCCTACTAGGTTTAACAGCCTGTGAGAAACTGAACCTGGTAAAAAAGAGTGCTCATCGTGGAAAGCAAAGAAGACACAGTCTATGATGAAATCATGAAGGAGTACAATGACCTATTTCAGTATCTCGGCTGCCTTCCAGGAGAACACACAATCAGAATGGATAAACGTGCCACTGATAATACAGCCATACAGAAAAGTTCCATTTGCGCTTCAAAAGCAATTAAAAGCAGAGTTGCACAGGATGGAAAGCCTAAACGTGATTCAGAAGATAGATGACTGGGTGAGTTCACTCGTCGTTGTGGACAAAAAGAATGGAAAGCTTAGAATTTTCCTGGATCAAAGAGATCTAAACAGAACAATAAATCATGTCACAGTTTACAAATGCAAAGTTTCTCAGCAAGTTAGATGCATCAGCAGGATTTTGGCAGTTAAAATTGGATGAAGCAAGTTCAAGACTGTGCACATTCAATACTCCATTTGGCAGATACAAATTCCTAAGGTTACCATTCGGACTTACCTCAGCTCCTGAAAAAAAACTATCCATATGGTCTATGAGCACATGGATGGAGTTGATATCTCAATGGATGACATCATAGTATGGGAACCATGAGAATAGAGCATGATGAGAGACTAAGGAAAGTGCTGGAAGCAACAAGGAAAGCAAAACTGAAGCTTAATAGAGAGAAATACCATCTCAGAGTGACAGAATTAACATTTGTAGGAATATTATTGGCAGTGAGGGCATCAGACTAGATCCCAGCAAAGTATCCGGCATTGGGAACATGCCAAGGCCACAATGCAAAAAGGATGAACAGAGGTTTAACAATATGGGTAAATTCATATCAAATCTCTCAGACAAGATGGCTCCATTCAGAAAACAAAAAGAAAAGAACATTGAATGGGAGTGGAATCATGACCATGAAAAGTCATGGAGGAAACTAAAGAAACTGCTCACAGAGGAACCAGTTCTGAGGTTTTACGACCCAGCGAGACCCATCAAGGTATCATCAGACGCACCACATAATGGAGTCAGTGCAGTTCTTCTGCAAAAATATGATGATTGGCGTATGCATCATGCTCAATGACAGACGTGGAGACGTGATACGCTCAAATTGAAAAGGAGCTGCTCAGCATCACATACGCTTGTGAAAGATTTCATTAGTTTGTGTCAGGAGAATCAGTGTAGAGACTAACCATAGCCCTTGATTGCATTGTTCCAAAACCCATAAAATGAATGTCCACTTAGAATACAAAGAATGATGATTAGGCTGCAACGCTATACACTGAATGTGGCGTACACTCCGGGTAAGCTAATGTACACAGCAGACGCCTTGTCTAAAGGTGTTGGCATGAAAGATCCTGCAACCAACAAAATAGATGAAGACTTGAATGCCTTTGTGGACATGATCACAACTGTACTGCTCATATTAGATGAAAAAATGGAGCTCATGAAGTCAGAGACAAACAAAAATGAAACACTGAAACAACTGAGAAAAAACATCTTGGATGGATGGCCCATCATGAAGCAAGACTGCTCACCTGACAATGCAGAGTACTGGAATTGCAGGGCAGAACTATCAGTGGTTGAAGACATCATCTACAAAGGAAGAAAAATCCTTATTCCAAAGAGTCTGAGAAAAGAGATGCTAAAAAATATCCATGGAGGATTTATCGGAATCAAAAAGTGTAAGAAAAGAGCACGAGAGGTGATGACTGGCCAAGAATCAAACCAGAAATATCAAGCAAGCAATCTTGCAGAACCACTAAAGCCACACCTAGCACCATACAGACCTTACCAGGCGTTCTCCTATTCGAATGTCAAGGGAAGGACTATCTTGTAGTCACAGAGTATTACTCCCTGTATCTAGAGGTATGTAGACTGAACACCACCACTGCAGATGCTGTAATAACAGGTATGGAAGCCATATTCTCCATACATGACATGGAAAGCAAGGTCTTCACAGACAATAGACCCCAGTTTTGCAATTCAAAGTTCTGACTTTTTGCCAAAATGGGACTTTGTACACACCACGTCAAGTTCTCATTTTCCACAGTCCAATGGTCTAGTGGAAAAATCAGTGCAGTCAGTGAAAAGACTAATGAACAAGGGAAAAGACAGGGGAACGGACTTCTACCAGAGCAAGCTATTATACTGCACAACGCCGCTCGAGTGTGGTATGTCACCAGCACAACTCCTTATGGGACGTATGCCAAGATCAAACCTACCTATTCAGGAGAACCTCCTAAAAACAAAAAAAGGGGGAGAAGGTGAGGAAATTAAAAGAACAACAGAAAGAAAAGCAAAAGTATTACTCTGACAGAGGAACAAAAATCCTACCAGAACTCTACATTGGTGACCAAGTAAGGCTAAAAGACAAAACAAACTTATGGACTCAGAAGGGAACTGTCCTTGGTGAAGTCCAACCAAGATCATGCACCATTCAGACAGATGAAGGTGCTGTTCTGCCAAGAAATAATCAAGATCTTCAAATGGGACCAGCCACAGTAGATGAAAAGACAGATACCGTTGAACAACCTGAATGCACATCTGAGAAGACATCGTCTGAGACAACAACTCAGATCCAAGGACAATCAATCAGGAGATCATCAAGACACGTGAATCCTCTTAAGAGTCTCATTAAGCAAATTTAAAGACTGCTATTATGGAATGAAGTAGTGCTATCTTATTTGCTCTTCAAGTTCTGGTGTATGTAAATGTGAACACACAAAACAAGTTTAAAAAATGTTAACAATGTTGATAATAATGAAAATGTAAGTTCTTGGTATTAAAGTTAAAATTGGAGATCTAATGATAGTCATCACGGTTGCAAGGCAACTAGCAATGCCTTACTGTTTAATTATACTTGGCTGCCACACAGAGCAGGAGACACACAGTATGCAGATTTGTAGTTGAGACATAGCCTCATGGCATGTCTTGTACTGTTCATATCAACTTTAAAGTAAAAAACCTTTTCTTTCATTCATGTGTTGTCTTAAGAACTCACACACATGAATGAATACAAGATGAAACACTAACAGTGTTTAGATGAGCTCTTCACTTACCCAGGTGTAAAAGCAGTGATGCCAGATGATGGGATTAATGTGAATGGATACCAAATGGTCATTAGATTTAGTGGGCTGAATGTCCTTTTTTCTTGCTGTATAACTGTGGCCGAGACTCAACAATATGCAGTAGATGGAGGTTTCCTCAAATAACCATGTGGAAGTGTTAATCTGACAATCCTGCACCTTGTCAGTCTGATGTGTTAGTATATCCTTGGCACATCTCCATGTCAAGGCCAGAGTTTAGGGAGGCAGAGTGGGAAGAGGAGTGCTGACCATTGGGTATTGTCTAGGTTGTTGGAGTGTGCAATTATGGTGTGGATAGTATGGATATTAGATAAAGAGGTGTTTCATGTTCAGTGAAATGTTGGATGGGAGAATGGCCAGATAAATCAAGCAGCAATGCCTAGATTTTCCTTCATGGATGTCCAGCAACGGTTGCTCACAGGAATGAAAGTTGTCTGCAATGCTCTAAAAATGCACCCAGCTACAAGGTCACTCAGTAAGATGGAAAGGGTGCAGGGTTTGGAGAACCTATGTTGTTGGGAGAGGTTGCATAGGTTGGGTCTTTATTTTCTAGAGTACAGGTGGCTGAGGGGTTGTAGAGGTTTACTAAAACACAAGGAGCCTGGATCAAATGAGTGCTTACAGATAATTATAAATGTAGAGGGGAAAGATTTAAGAGGGACCTGAAGGGAAACTTTTTCTCTCAGAGTTTAGGATAGTTGACAACTGGAACTAGCTGCCAGAGGAAGCTACAGAAGCAGACAATCAAAAGCTGGGCTGAGACATGGAGAGGAAGTGTTCAGGAGAATTTGGACCCAATGCAGGCAAATGGGACGAGCCCGGGATGCCAACTTCAATAGGCCTGGACTGTGCTGTATGATTCCCTGGAGTGCGGCACAAAGAAAGACATCCCTTGCTGGAAACTTCTCAGGAGTGCAAGGAAGTGCCTGGTCAGTGGTCATTATGTCAACTTTCTAGAAAAAAGTCAAATCATCCTGTGAAGCCCTTTCCCTTCCTGCAAGGAGTCCACCATCTATTTTCCCATCCAGCGAGTTTCTTCCATCAGTCAAGTTCCATTAGTCAAGTTCATTGTCATCTGATTGTACAAGAACAACCTGACGAAACAGCCTTCTCCAGTCCTCATTTCAAAAACTTGCAGACATTTTTTCTTTAGCTTGGCTTCGCGGACGAAGATTTATGGAGGGGGTAAAAGTCCACGTCAGCTGCAGGCTCGTTTGTGGCTGACAAGTCCGATGCGGGACAGGCAGACACGGTTGCAGCGGTTGCAGGGGAAAATTGGTCGGTTGGGGTTGGGTGTTGGGTTTTTCCTCCTGAGGTGGGCTCTGCGGTCGTCTTCAAAGGAGGTTGCTGCCCGCCAAACTGTGAGGCGCCAAGATGCACGGTTTGAGGCGATATCAGCCCACTGGCGGTGGTCAATGTAGCAGGCACCAAGAGATTTCTTTAGGCAGTCCTTGTACCTTTTCTTTGGTGCACCTCTGTCACGGTGGCCAGTGGAGAGCTCGCCATATAACACGATCTTGGGAAGGCGATGGTCCTCCATTCTGGAGACGTGACCCACCCAGCGCAGCTGGATCTTCAGCAGCGTGGACTCGATGCTGTCGACCTATGCCATCTCGAGTACTTCGACGTTAGGGATGAAAGCGCTCCAATGGATGTTGAGGATGGAGCGGAGACAACGCTGGTGGAAGCGTTCTAGGAGCCGTAGGTGATGCCAGTAGAGGACCCATGATTCGGAGCTGAACAGGAGTGTGGGTATGACAACGGCTCTGTATACGCTTATCTTTGTGAAGTTTTTCAGTTGGTTGTTTTTCCAGACTCTTTTGTGTAGTCTTCCAAAGGCGCTATTTGCCTTGGCGAGTCTGTTGTCTATCTCATTGTCGATCCTTGCATCTGATGAAATGGTGCAGCCGAGATAGGTAAACTGGTTGACCGTTTTGAGTTTTGTGTGCCCGATGGAGATGTGGGAGGGCTGGTAGTCATGGTGGGGAGCTGGCTGATGGAGGACCTCAGTTTTCTTCAGGCTGACTTCCAGGCATACAACCAGACAAATAATACATATGTAGAACAAGTATTCTAGCTATAAAAAGAAATAAATAAATATCGTTTTGTACAGATGTGAATCTCGGATGGTTAGTGTGAGCAGTTTCTTTGGTTGTCCATCATTCTCACTGCCCGTGGGAAGAAGCTGTTCCTCAGCCTGGTGGGGCTGGCTCGGATACTCCTGTATCTCTTCCCCAACAGGAGCAACTGAAAGATGCTGAATGCAGGGTGGAAGGGGTCCTCAATGATTTTGTGCACCCTCTTCAGATAACATTCCCAGTAGATCACGTCGATGAGGGAAAGTGAGACTCCAGTGATCCTCTCTACCTCTCTTATAACATTAACATTACCATTTTCTGTTAAAACCTTCCTCCAAGTCTCTCTCTTTCCCTATCCCTCTCTATCCTTTGTATTCAGAGAGCTACCCCCTACCTCATCATCTCAGTTTTTTTCTCTTCTGTTCTCCCACTCAATATCAACCTATAAACTCTTACCATAAGACCATAAGGCACAAGAGCAGAAATAGGCTATTCAGCCCATTGAGTCTGTACCACTATTTAATCATGACTGATCCATCTTCCCACCCAACCTGACTGCCCAACCTTCTCCCCATAACTTCTGATGCCCTGGTTATCTTACCTGTTATCCTATACTCCTCCCACTACTCATTCTTTACACTTCTCCTCTCCTCCCTCCACCATTTTATTCTGGTGCCTGCCTGCCTTTTTCTCAAACCTTGACAAAGAGCTCAGGCCCAAAATATTGGTTACCCTTTATTGGTTACTGGTACAGTTGGTTTATCACAGTGGTTCTCAACCTTTTTCTTTCCACTCACTTCCCACTTTAAGAATTCCCTGTGCCATCAATGCTCTGTGATTGGAAAGGGATTGATGAAGGTGGGATGTGAGTGGAAAGAAAAAGTTTGAAAACCATTTTAATCATACCTAACTAACTTTTTATATGCATGGTTTCATAACTCCAAAGGATATGGGCCAATGACAATTTTCTCAAACAAAATATTTCAGTAAAAATTGGGTCTACAGCAGTGATTCTCAACCTTCCCTTCCCACTCACATACCACCTTAAGCAGTCCCTCACTAATCACAGAGCACCGATGGCATTGGGATTACTTAAAGTGGTTTGTGAATGGAAAGAAAAAGGTTGAGAACCACTGGTGTAGCGGTTAGTGTAGTGTCTTTACCACACCAGCAATCTGTATGGAGTTTGTATGTTCTCCCCGTGTCTGCATGGGATTTCCCCAGGGGGGTCTGGTTTCCTCCCACTGTTTGAAACATACCAGGAGTGTAGGTTAATTGGGTGTAATTGGGCAGCATGGACTCATCGGTCTGTTACTGTGCTGGATGTCCAAATAAAAAAAAATAGGATATAGATGCTGCTGACCAGTTAAGTTTCTCCAGCACTTTTGTGTTTTGCATTTCCTCCTTCCATCATTCCAATTCATTACTGCCCCTTCCTCCCCATCCTGTGCAAACCTACCTCCCTACAAACTGTTCCTTCTGCTACACCCCTCTCTCCCTTCCTGCCATTTCTAAATAAGCCCAACCAATTGCTTCTGGAAAGGGAATTTTGATGTTTAATAGAGAATGAAAACCAAACAGTAAATATCAACCAAGAGAGCAACAAGTTAAACACAACCACAGAAACAAACATTTGTTGAGATGAACTTCCACTGATCAGCAACTGTGAATGCTTGCAAAAGAAAGCAGATGGGACTGCCAGCTTCAATGGTAGAAGTGTTCAAGCTCAGTGGGAGGATGGGGGAAAATAAAGCTAATGATTTAATGAAAATGTATAGCAGCAAGCCAATCTGGCTCAGTCTTTACACAGCTCAAATTTATTTTCTAATTTACCTGATGAAACTGTCCAAAACTGTGATTATTTTAGCTTATTGTCATGGCTAAGAGGTGCACAGTTATCTGTAAGTTATTAGAGAGTGAACAACATCAAATTCATTGCCATTTTCTTGTGAACAACTCAAGCCTGCAACAACAGGACCAAGTTGACAGAATGCACTGTTTGGTTTGATGAGATGCCCTCACCTCATCATAGATGAAGTTCTGCTGCTTTGTTAACTTCTGAAATAAAGTTGGTGTGGCAGGGTTCCCTGTAGTGTAACATAAAAGACAAATGAAGTCTTGGATTCGGTATTGCAGAGGGTGCAGGCAAATGATTAATGATGCAATGGAAGTCAAGGTTGGATAGATTAGATGGGTGACATAGGGCAGTATGGGATTCAGAGGGGGGAATCAGCTTCTACCATGTTGTAAATTTAAAAATCTGCACCGATCTCTACTCATGCAAAACAAACGTATAAAGGCATAAATACAAATCCTTAAATACTTGTCATTCAGGTTTTGTAGAGAGAGAGGAAAACAAAAAGTCTGGTGAAGATGCCCCATCAAAAATGTTTGAGTTTTTCTGCCAAAATTTCACATTTCAAATATTTATTTTATTTATTCTAGGCATGATGGATTATGTTATATTTTATATTGTTTATGGATATGTTTTAAAAGGAGATAAATTGTGGGGCAGGTTTTTTAGTGTAGGTCACAAAAAGATGCAAACACTTCAACACAGATCTCATTTAAAATGCCAGAGCTCTGCTCAAGCCAGACTGCCCAGGCTCTGGGTGTCTTTGCAAAAACTTTGAAGGATGCCTATAAAGACTTCAGAAGTAGGTGGTAGTTGGACATGCTGTGGAGTAATGGATTATTGTTTTGGAAAGCAACAGATGAATGAATTCAGAAGATTAGGTCCGGAGCCATAGTCTGTCTGAGTGCAGTTGGCTGTCCTAAGAAGGTCATGTAGTTTTCTCTGAGTGAGAGAAAGAGAGAATTCAATTCTACAGTTCAGCAGCAGCAGCTGGGACTGGAACAGGACAAGCTGGCAAGCTTGGGGAAAATGCCATTTTGAAGACTGGTTGTGAGTTCTTAGTTCAGTCTGGTCAAAGCTCTTGTGGTCCATACAAGAGAAGAGGACTGGCTGCATAATGTTTCACTTGAAATAAAGGAAACAAAAAGGAACTCTATGGTGACCTGAAAGAAAGAGGTTATTATCTGGAAAACCCTGATGGGGAAAGCTTCTTCGGCAAGGCACTAAAATGGCTGATTAAAAGGAATCAGTTGTGGGTGTCCAACAAGCAACAAATCTCTCTCTGAAAACCAACAAGAACCTTCCTGAGTGGTAACCATTTACCTTTCAAGCACCAAAGCCTGGTGAAATTCATAAATGTTAAATTCTGTACACAGAATAAGAATTTCCTGCAACCAGTGAACTTGGAGGAGTGAGATTGGACTGTGAATTAAAGAACGTTTCTCAACTTACACACACATTACATACACATGTGCTTAGAATTAGAAGGGGGTTAAGTTAGGTTGAGTTAATAGTAATAAGTTAAAATTTGATCCTGTTTTCATGTTTAAAGATAATTAAAAGCAACTTTTGTTCAAGTAACCATTTGTCTTGGTGAATTTCTATTGCTGCTGGGTTTTGGGGTCCTCTGGGCTCATAACAAAGGGATGTGAGCTTCAAAGGTGACCAGCATTTACAGTAATATCCAACCCTGATTAGTAATGAGAAGGCAGTGATGAGCTGCCTTCCTAAACTGCTACAGTTTTTGAGGTATAGGTACACCATGATGAAGTTGGGGAGGGAGTTCCAGGATTTCGATCCAGTGATGATGAAGAAATGGCGATATATTTATAAGTCAGTGTGTAGCTTGGAGGCCAACTTCCACATGGTGGTTTCTAGCTGCTAGAGGTGATGGATTTAGAATATGCTATCTGAAGAGCTTTGGCGAGTTGTTGAAGTGCATCTTGTAGATGGTCAATGGTTGCGTGATTGAATGGCTGTGGATTGAGTGTCTTTCAAGGGCAATACTCTGCCCTGTCTGGTGTCCAGGTTCTTCACTGTTGCTAAAGCTGCACTCATCCAGGCATGAGGATAGTGAGCATTGGAGATGACAGACAATCTCTGGGAAGTTAGTACTTGCGACAGGATTCCTAGCCTCTCATCTGTTCATGTAGGCTCATTGTGACTATGGCTACTCCTGTTTCAGTTTCTGGTGATGTGGATCACCTGGCTGTACTTCAATTCCCGTCATACAAGCAGAGTCTGAGGTCCACAGAAACAGTAGTGGAGACGGCAAAAGTCTGGTCGAGGAGCATCTGCAGGTCTGCTCTGAATCAGTGGACTGGACTATATTCAATAACTCATCCTTAGACTTCAATGAATATGCAACAGGCATCACTGACTTCATCAAGACCTGTGTGGATGAGTGTATGCACTTGCACACATACTGAGTGTTCCCCAACCAGAAGCCCTGGATGAATCAGAGGATTCAAAACCTGCTGAGGGAGAGATCAAGAGTGTTTAAGGCCAGGGATCCAGATCTCTACAAGAAGTCCAGGTATGACCTGCGGAAGGCCATCTCTGAAGCAAAGTGGCAGTTCCAGAGGAAACTAGAGACAGAGACAGATACATGCCACCTATGGCAGGGAGTGCAGGTCATTACAGCCTACAAAGTGAGGGCAAACACTATAGATGGCTGTGATGCTTCACTACCCGATGAGCTGAACACCTTCTATGCCTGCTTTGAGAAGGAGAACCTAACTGTGCCTACGAGAATTCTTGCAAAGGCTGAGGACCCTGTATTATCTGTCTCTGAGGCTGATGTCAGAACATCATTCAAGAGGGTGAACCCGGGGACATCACTTGTTGTAAGTTACGTGAAAACCAGACTCTCCTAATTCATTAGTTTAATAAGTAAAGATTTAGGCTGGAAAACTTCTCACACGGAATCAATATTTTATAATGTGTCTCCAAAAAGTGAAAAGAAGAATAAAAACGTCGCAGACTTACATCAAGCCTGATGGGAAGACCAGACTGGAGGCCCTACAATGACTTTGAACCAGCGGACTGGAGTCCAAGTGGATGCTGAAATGAGCGATCTAGAATTGGAGGCGTCTGCTGGCACCCGCCCGAAGCAACAGAAAGAACTGGGAAAGAACCTGGAAGTAGATTGCATATGCATAGTAAACCAGGACCCACCGTAATAATGTCTGAGGCTGAGTCGGGCTCAGAAAAATCTGCAAGGAAGATGATGAAGAAGAAGAAATACAATTATCTGAAGAGGAGACAAGGATTTTTTTAAAAAGTTAAAGAATCCGTGAATAAAATTAAGAAAAAAATTGAAGATGAAGAGGATGCAACAAGATTTGCTACAATTTGATGATAGAGTAGCACGAGTGGAAGATAATTCTTCTGCTTTGGATGTGGAGCCTTATAAGCTTCAACAAAAAGTAGATGTGTTGGAAAATTTCATTAAAATATTGGGCCTTAAGGAAGGACGAGAGGAAGAAGATGCTATTATTTTTTTTCAGAAGTGGATTCCTGAAGTTTTGGGAGAAGAAAATTTTCGAGATGTTATTGAGATTGAAGGAGCTCATAGAGGTCTCAGAGGGAAACCATCTCCATGTCAGAGACTGTGTTCAGTGTTGAAAAAACTTCCATGCTAGGATAGAGGAAAGATTTTGAGACTCGCAATAAAAGGAGCAAGAGACAGACAAGGCCCTCTTATATATCAAAGAGAAAATGTCTTGTTTTATCCTGATTTAGCAAAGATTTGTTAAAAAAGAAGAGAGTTTAAAGTGGCAAAGGGTCTCTGAGAGAAATTATATAAATTTTTGTTGCAATATCCTGCAACTTTGAAAATTTCTTTGCCTAGCGGACAAAATAAATTCTTTATAAATTCTATGGAACCAGAATACTATGTGAAACAACTTTCAGAATTGCAATCAGAGAGATTGTAATGATTTTTCTTTTATAGAATAATGTAAAAGAATGGTAGCAGCCGTCAAATCCATTCAAAAGATAGTGGCTGGTTTTAATGGACCAACTTTGGCCTTTCCTATTGCAAATCCACAATGTACCTGATCCTGGTTATTATGCAGTAACAGGAAACAGTTCCATAACCGTCTTCACATGCATCAGAAAAATGATACAATTGAGCAGATGTCACAATTCCAAAATTTGTGGGTTTCAAGCATCTGTCAATCTTGAAGTCTTCCAACTTAAAAAGATCCTGAATCCAACAATTCCTGTACAATGGAGTCTGGTATCTTATCACCCCAACCAATCCTTTTCCTACACAAATCTTGCAGGATCTTCTTGGCAGTCAGGACTACTGGTGCCAATATTCCTGGAGGATCATATATTGAACTGACTGTTGATAGAATTCACCTTCTTCTGAGAGGTCGGTGTAGAGGTTAAAACCTTGTGTTTTTGATTTTTAGTAATTTTGTACTATCCTTTTAAGAATAAGGCTTATTTTTGCTGAGTTACCATAATTACTATGATATCATACATCGTAACATCTGAGCAGACGAGGAGCTCGTTCTCATTCTTGGAATAACCATGGAAGGAGAGTAAGTTCTCGAGAAACTCTTCTTTGAATTTATGATTATTATTCATTTATTATTATTTTAATTCATTTATATTTGTTTGAAGTTGAATATCATTATAATTTACAATATGCTTTGTTTTACTCATCGTTATGAAGTGTGAAGCTATGAAAATGTTTATTTGCTTTTATCAATGACAAATTAAAGCTATTTACAGCTGCAATTATGAAGTTTGCTTTATTTGAATGAATAAGATACAATTCAGAATATCGAGGCTTACGTTTCCTTGGAAGATGACATGATTTAAGATTGGGAAATATTGGAAGCTGGGAAGTTTCATCTATAATTGGTCCTTTTAAACTGATTTTATACTTAAAAGCATCAGACTGAATTCACCATTGTACACCTAACATCCTCTCCACAGGAAGGTTGTCATCATTTAAGTCCAGATTCTTCATTTATTTTGTCCTCTCTCTTTCAGATATGGCAGCCAATGTATGTCGACTGTTACTTATCCATTTGGTAAGTAGAAAGCCTCTCTTAAAACAGATCACTCGCAACTCATGATAAAGAGCTATTTCATCTTTTTGTGAGACAGTCATCCACATAGAAGTTATTCATGTCGGTGCTTATAGCTTGAGAGCTAAACTGCTCTATATTGTCCTCAACGCACTTCCTAAGGCCAAAAGTTGCACAACTTGGAAATGAAGTCAGTCCAAATAGATGCACTGTGTATTCCACCGTGTTCTGACTGTAGTCTCCATCAGGCCACCAAAGGAATTATAATAAGTCACAGTCTTCATTTGGTACTTTCACCTGGTGAAACATTGCTTCAATGTCTGCAGTGATGACAACACGTTCTTTATAGAATCTAGTTAAGACTCCTTTCAACGTATTGGTCATATCTGGACCCTGTAAGAGATGAGAGTTTAATGAAACTTCCCGAAAGGTTGTCCCAAAGTCAAACACCACTCAAAGTTTTTTCTTCTGTGGATGCAAAACCCCATGGTATGGTAAGAACCATTTTTTGCCATTGCTATGTTCCAAGAAATCATCTGGTACTTTCTCTGCAAAACCTTTAAATATCATGCCAGACTTGCAGTTGGTGTTGTCTGAATGAAAGGAAGAATCTTTCTTGAATCCCCTCTTTAAATTCAGTGTATGTTGTTCGACAACGCTTCTATTATCAGGCATACGTATTTCCCTTTCCTTTAAAGGTAGTCCAATGCCATAATGATCATTAACTAGCTTGGCAGATTTTTACACCAAATCCAGGAACTGCTGGTCTTACTTTGAAGGTTTTTGGTCATCCCTGAGGCACTAAAGAAAGTAATTCTTGAACTGTTGGTCCCACAGCTCTTCAAGTTTAAAAATCACTATCTTGTTGACACTTAGTCCTGAACCTCATTTCTTCCTCCCAATGATCCATTAATCATCCAGCCAAGCATAGTTTTGACAGCGTAAGGTCTGTCTCCCATACTAAAAATCTTATCTCCAAAGCAAGCAGAGAAAGCTAGTTATGAATCTGAAGAAAAAATGTTGCTTGGAAACAGCATAAAAATATGTTAAACAAAAAAATAACCACAAACAGACAAGTGGCAAGCATGAAACAAATTTTAACCCCTACAGGTAGAATCACAAGCAGCAATGAGGAAATGTACAGGATGGAGATCGATCAGCTCGTTGAGTGGTGTCACGCCAACAACCTTGCACTCAACATTAGCAAAACCAAATAGATGATTGTGGACTTCAAGAAGAAATCAGAAAACATGATCCAGTCCTCACCAAAGACTCAGTAGTGGAGAGGGTCAAGAGGTTCAAATTCCTGGGTATCAACATCTTTGAGGCTCTCTCCTGGAACCTCTATGTTGATGGAATCATGAAGAAGGCTCGCCAGTGGCTATTCATTGAGAGGTGTTTGAGGAGATTCAGTATATCATCGAAGACTCTCGTAAACTTCTACAGGTGTACCTTGGAGAGCATTCTGGCTGGCTGCATCACTGTCTGGTATGGAGGTGTCAACACTCAAGGCAAGAAAAAACTCAAGAGGGTTGTTAACTCAGCCTGCAATATCACAGGCAGCAAATTTCACTCCATTGAGGACAACTACAAGAGGCGGAGTCTTAAGAAAACAGCCTCTATCCTCAAAGATGCCCACCACCCAGGCCATGCCCTCTTCACTCTGCTTCCATCAGGAAAAAGAGCCTAAAGACGAGCACTCAGCGGCACAAGGACAGCTTCCTCCCCGCTGCCATCAGATTCCTGAATAATCAATGAACCACGACACTGCCTTATGTTGACTTTTCATGCACTATTTTTATTTATTGTTGTAAGGTGGTTGATATGAATGTTTCCACTGTGATGCTACCGTGAAGCAACAAATTTCATGCCTTGATTATAAATTCTGAATCTGGTCCTGATTCTAAACTCTGGTTACTGGGTTTGCAGGTTTGACTCAGTTAAGACTCTTCTCTTAACACAGAATGGAGTTTATTTATAAAGCATTTAGAACATTGACATTCAAAGGGCCTATTTGCATGGAAAGGATATTTATAGTCCCTACACCATTTGCAGACTCTAACATCTTATCTAAGTATGGCTAATAGGAAAATTTTCTTCTTTTATAATTTTTAAATCACCCATTATTCATCTCCCACAGTGGTTCCCAACCTTTTACTTTCCACTCAAGTATTCCCTACGCCATAAGTGTTCTGTGATTAGTAAGTGATTGCTTAAGGTGGGATGTGAGTGTGAAGGGAAGGTTGAGAATCACTGCTCTAGACCCAATTATTACTGAAATATTTTGCTTGAGAAAAATTGTCATTGGCCCATTTCCTTTGGAGTTATGAAACCGTGCACGAAACGAATCAATTTGGAATGATTAAAACAGTGGTTTTCAAACTTTTTCTTTCCACCCACATACCACCTTAAGCAATCCCTTATTAAGCACAGAACACCTATGGCATAGGGAATACTTAAAGTGGTATGTGAGTGGAAAGTAAAAGGTTGGGAACCACTGATCCACCACCACGGTAAAATGGCTATTGCACATGGCACACTGAACAACCTTCCAAAAAGGGATTTCAGTGAAGCACAATATTACTTGGACAGGTTTTACAATTCCACAAGGCCTACAACAAGGCAAGGTGTATCAAAATTGTTGCAAGTTGCCCCTGAAGATTACTAAAATGTCACACTGCCTTGTGTGGATGATTTGAATCAGGTAGCAATGGTTGACAGGCATAGGGATGACTGAGCAATCCAAAGCCCTTCAGGAATTTCCACTCAAGTTAGTGTGATTATCTTCCTCCTCTGTGATTATGGCAAAAGCTGAACGACCATGTAAACAGTTGGTTACCCTGTTTCTGTGTGGGAGGTTAAAAGGATGCTGGTGGAATTCCTATGTTAGCATCTATTTACGTGGGAATGACTTCCTTTTCTTTTTAAAATATTTTATTGATTTTAATAAAGAACATACAAACAAAAAAGGGTACAATTCAATAAGATGATATGGATAGTTACATAAACTAAATAAGGCATTCCGTTTGACACTAACATGCATGGATTGTAAATCATATCCATAATTCATATTCTAAATAATATATACCTTTAAAAAAACTCTAACAATGCACAAAAAAAAGAAGAAAATAGTCGAGGAGAAAAACTCAAACACTTTACCTAACCATGTTGCCAGAGGCTAAATAAGATGAGTATTAGAAGAAAAATGGTAGAAAAACTAATATAAACAACATGGAAAAGATATCAATAATTCTAATCATTAGTCTCTCGTTATTGTCTTCCAGTCGGTGGACCCAGTCATTCATTTCCTTTAAAGTAGATTCTGCTAAGGTCAAACGCTCACCTTGTTCTTCTATAGAAAGACAGATCTGTGCAAATCGATTTTCCGGTGCCAAAACCCATTCATCTCAACATTTAAATCCTACATTGATAGTGCTAGGGAGTCCTAATCAGAGTGACCCACAGTCACCAGGTGTGGGTGTTGCCATGGGAGCCATCCATTAACTAAAGAACTCACAAAATTGCCTTGCGATTTGAAGTCACAAGTTTGTGTAAATACTATAAATAGATTACACCATTTTGTGTAAATAGTCTATGTCTTGAGAATCGAAGGAAAGAGCATGGTGTTTTAGGAAACCTCTGTGTCTGTCGTTTCATTACTCTGGGTAACCAAGAGTGGGAGTTCAGTTCCTCATTTGACATTTCTGGCCACGTTACAACATATTTTGGTGATGAGGACCTTGGATAATTGAATTTAACAACAAATGTCAGTAACAATGGAACAGCTCAAGGCTGTCCTCAAACAGCAGCGAGAGCTTTGAGCTCATACAATCAAAATTAATGGACCAGCTGGCAGCAAAAATATCTGTGGAAGCTTTAATCGTGGAGGAAGATGAGCCTGCACTTAAAACAAATTCTGCAGATGCATTAATGAACTCTATCACTGAGTTTAATTATGACTCGGAGTCATGCACTTTTGAAACTTGGCATTGAAAGTATGAGGACTTGTTTTCAGTAGACTTTTCCAAGTTCAGTGAGGCGGAAGGTTAGGCTGTTGTTGAGGAAGTTAGGCACTCAAGAACACGAACGCTACATAAACTTTATTCTGCCAAAACTTCCCAGGGAGCTCAGTTTCAGGGAAACACTTGAGGTAATGACAGAAATATTCGGAGAACAAATATCACTGTTCAACATTCAGTATCAGTGTTTAAAAATGACCAAGAGAGATACCGAAGATTTCATGGCATACGCGAATAGGGTAAATCGACAGTGCGAGCATTTTAAACTCTCTTCGCTGACTCAAGACCAGTTTAATTGTCTAGACTTTGTAGCAGGAATGCAGTCACACCAAGATGTAGACCTCAAAACGCAGTTGCTGGTGAAGATTGAACAGGAATCTGACATGACCATTCGAAAATTAATCGCTGAATGCCAACACTTAATTAATTTGAAACGTGACAGCAAAATGGTGGAAGTGGCGCACTCATCTTCAAGCAGTGTACAGACAGTCAAGTCAGCAGACCCTGCTAGACCAAATAAAAGTGTGACCCACCCAGCCAAACCGCCCAGAGCCTGTTGGAACTGCAATGCGTGGCACTACGCTCGTGACTGGCCATACAGATGGCAGTGTTGCAGTAAATGCAAGCGTCAAGGACATAAACTAGAATGCTGGAGAGGGAAAACACCCAGTAAGTTAGCTTCACGCACAAAAGTGAAATCAATCAAAGCAACTTTTAAGGTGGCAACCGCCAAATGCAGGAAATACGCAAAGGTGCACATTAACAGCATTCCAGTGAGGCTGCAAATTGATACAGGGTCTGATATAACCCTAATATCAAAGAAAACGTGGAAGCAGATTGATCAGCCAGAGGTGACTCCAACCAAAAACACGGCACGGAACGCTTCTGGGGGGGATCCTGGAGTTGTTAGGTTCAGTTGTCTGTTCCATCAGCTTAAATGACACAGAAGGGATTGGATCATGATATTTGGTAAAATATCCTAACCTCGATCTCATGAGCCTCGACTGGATCAAAAGATTGAACCTACTTGACTGTCCACTTAATGATATTTGTCAAAAGTTGGAAGTGGCACATACCCCAACAGCGGCAAATACAGCACAAGAGTTGCTGATATAGTTGAAGCAATGCCATGCACAGGTATTTTTCAAAGGCCTCAGACGGTGCACTAAAACTAAGGCAAAATTCTGTCTTTTGCCAAATGTGAAACTGACTTTCAAGACTTTGGACAACCATCAATACCCACTGCCATTGCCTGATGACCTTTTCGCGAAACTGAATGGGGGCAATTGCTTTGCGAAGATTGACTTAACAGAGGCATATCTACAGATGGAGGTTGATGCCGAATCCAGAGAATTGCTGGCCATCAACACGCATCGAGGACTGTTCAGATACACACATCTACCATTTGGAGTGAAGACTGCTCCAGCTATCTTTCAACAGCTCATAGAGACAATGCTGAATGGTGTTCCGCGAGTTGCAGTGTACCTAGATGATATCCTGACCATGGGAGCACATGCTCACGAATAGATTGATTGTCTCAATTGCGTTTTGTCCTGCATCAGAGACTATGGGTTTCGAGTGCATCCAGAAAAATGTGTATTTTTTGTGAAATATCTGGGTTTCATCATTGTCGAAGATATTCGGTGGCCAGATCCACAAAACACTGATGCTATCAGGAGAGAAGAAATTCCATAAAATGCTCTATGGATGGCAATTCACTCTTCTGACAGATCACAAGCCACTATTAGCAGTATTTGGTTCAAAGAAAGGAATTCCAATTTACATGGCAAACCGACTGCAAAGATGGGTAACCATACTTTTTGGGTATAAAATTTTAAAATTAAATACCTGCTGACTACAAGTATCGTACAAGCTGATGCTTTGTCACGACTCATTAGTGAACAAGAAACAGAGCTGGAAAATATTCTTGTCACGGAACTCTTAGTAGAAGCAGAAGTCAACCAAGTATTTAAAGATGTTATTAACTCACTGCCTGTTACAACATAAAGAGTCAAACAAGCAACGAGGGAAGATGACATTCTTCAAGAGATAATGCGTTACCATCGTACAGGGTGGCCAAAAACTTGTCCAAGAATGAAAATTCAGCCATTTTTTTAAAAGTCAAGGATCATTAACAATCTCTAATGGCTGTCTTTTGTTTGCAGAAAGGATTGTGATACCACAAACTCTGCAATCAGCAATCCTAAAACAATTTCACAGGGGACATCCTGGAACAAATCGTGGAAAAGCCCTTGCACGAAGCTATGTTTATTGGCCTCTGATGGATGACCAGATTGAACAACTAACACAGTCATGTATCAGATGTGCCTCGGCTGCAAAATTCACTGTCAAGATGAATTTACATTCCTGGCCATAACCAAGCAGGTCATAGAATCATCTCCATGTAGACTATGCAGGACCAATTAATGGGGAGTACTATCTAATCATAGTGGATGCATACTCCAAATGGCCGGAGATCATCAAGGTAACCCGACCAACTGCATCAGCTACAATTATGGAACTCAAGTTCATGTTCAATCATTTTGGTGCTCCTGCAACATTAGTTCCGGACAATGGGACGCAATTCACAGCATCTGAATTTGATTTATTCTGCAAACAATATGGCATCACTCATATTCGCTCACCTCCATACCATCTGCCGTCCAATGGTCAGGTAGATCGCTTTGTGGATACATTCAAATGGGCTCTAAACAAAGCCAAGGGGGAAGGTCCAATGAAGAAGATCTTGCAGATATTCTTGTTAAATTACAGGATCACTCCAAACCCACAAAGTCCTGGTGGCACTTCGCCTGCAGAAAACATCTTCAGTAGGAAAATTAGAGCACCATTTGATGTTATTTTCCCACAAAAGTCAGAACCTGGATGCAGAGATTTGTATATGGAAAGACAGTTTAACTGCCGGCATGGATCAAAACAAATTAACATGTGCTGGTGTGAGACTACAGGGTGAGGTCAGGTGAGTGGCAGCTGGGGAGAATCCTGAGGAAGATCAGGGAGGTTCTCTATCAGGTGCAGGTTGAACCGGACAGATGGACTAGACATGCCAACCAGTTGCAACCAACCGAATGTAATCTCACTGAGACATCTGAGCAACTCAACTTGGATGCTCTGTTGGAAACTTTTGAACTGCAGAAACCAGTGACCAACCAAGAACAACCATCCCAGGAAAACAAGATTTTACCTGCTGCACCTCAGGAACCTGTATACACTTCACAAAGAGTTCACAAACCAGTAAAGCCCTTCCAAGTGGACCCAAGTCTACACTCAAATGAGTAACAACTCAAAGGGGGAAGTGTAGGGAGTCCTAATCAGAGTGACCCACAGTCACCAAGAGTGGGTGTTGCAATGGGAGCCATCCATTAACTAAAGGACTCACGAGATTGCCTTGTGACTTGAAGTCACGAGCTGGTGTAAATACTATAAATAGATTACACTGTTTTGTGTAAATAGTCTATGTCTTCAGAAATGAAATAAAGAGCATGGTGTTTGGGAAACCTCTGTGTCTGTCATTTCATTACTCTGGGTAACCAAGAGTGGGAGTTAGGTTCCTCATTTAACATTTCTGGACACGGTTACAACATATAGATTCTTTAATTTGTTCATCAGAGGAGCCCTCAATAGTCGGATTTGCCAGTGGAATAGGCGGAGTTTCTTGCTTCTTTCTGTTTTTTTTCCCACTTTTAGCAATCTAGTATCCATTTCAAATATAGAATATGCATCTCGACACCAAGTCGAAAGTTTCAAGAAAAGTAAACAGGGAAAAAAGTATGCTGAAGATGTGCAGCGAGGATAAGGACATCTATTGCATATCACAGCCCAACCGAAAGTCAGGAATGACTTCCATACGATAAAATCCATGTAGAAGTGTACATTCTGGGCTGAATGTTAAGCACCCACCTCTACTAATCCTACACTAATCCCCTGTTCTCTGATGTTGCGAGCTTAGTCTGAGTTCAAGCAGACTAGACTGCTCCTGCAGTCCAATACCACCCATCACTAGTGATCACAGGAGTACAGCTGGATTCTTGCTGCTCATTAATCCTGGCTGCAAAGTCTCTGGTTCAGGCAACAGCAAAGATGCTGCTTGTAAGTAGACCCCTTAATAAACAAAGGTCATTACAAAGTGCACAAAAGCCTCTTAAGAACCCTCAGAGAAAGGAAATGGTGTGCTGGAATAAACCTGGAACAACGTCCGAGAATTGGATAATTCCTTGCAATAATGTGCTGCATAGACTCGGCAAACACAGGTAAGACAAAGCTCTAAGAAGAGGTACATTTTCTGCTTGTACTGTTTCATTACTTATGGTAAATCAGGATGGGTGTTCCAGGCAGCTATAGGTTGGGAAGGTCAAGGCAGAGTGAATTTTCTTAGCAATACTATGCACAAAATGCTGATGTGCATTATTATTGCCTTGATGCAGCACTGTGCAGGGGTTGCAGGGTAGTCTTGTGTGTTTTGCTGACCAAAGCCTTGGCTGACATTTGGAAATGAAGAGTGTTGTCAGCATATTTTAAATTTATTTATTTCTGTCACTTGCATTAAGGTACAGAGAAAAGCTTTATTTGCATCCTATTCAAAGGCCAACAGAATTACAGCACAATTTTGCAAAAAGAATAAGTCCCTTCAGAGACAGTCAGTGAATTTGATAGCTCATTATTTTTTTGGATATTGCCAGGGAATTTTAGACACCTGTTTGCACTTGCAAATAGAAATATTCAAACAAGGCTATCTTCTATTAATGTTATCAAGTCATAAAGTCCTCTTGCACGGAAACAGCTATCAGCCCACTGTCTCTAGCCAGCTGCAAAGCACCCACTAACACTGATCCCATTCCTGTCAACTCTCCCCTGATTTAACAACCCACTTACAGAGCATAGGCAATTGACAGGGCCCAATTAACCATCTGATCTGCGCGACTTTGGGATGTGGGAGAAAACCAAGGCAGTGATGGGAGAACTTGAGTATTTTACACAGGCAATACGGCAGGACAGGTTTGTGCCGAGCACCTTCTATGCCTGCTTTGAGAAGAAGAACCAAACAGTGCCTACTAAAATGCTACAAAAGGCTGAGGACCCTGTGATATCTGTCTCTGAGGATATCACAGAACATCATTCAAGAGGGTGATTCGCAAGGTGTCAGGCCCTGACAGTGTACCTGGCAAGGTATGGAAAATCTGCATCAACCAACTGGCCAGAGTGTTCACAGATATTTTCAACCTCTCATTGCTGCAATCAGAGGTTCCCAACTGCTTCAAAAGGCCATCGATCATCCTGGTACCCAAGAAGAGTAGTGTGAGCGCCTCAACGACTATCACCCAGTTTACTAACTTCTACTGTGATGAAATGCTTTGAGAAGCTGGTCATTGTCATGATAATGAATATGTATGAGATGTACCAGAAGTCACGTGGTATGAGAGAGAGATAAGAGCACAAGCAGGAGAACAAAGGAAACTGGAGAATAAAGACTCTGAGAAGTTTACCTGATAAAACTTGCGTTCGATGTTTTATTAACTTCACATTTCGGGCCACAAATGTGACATTGGCGACGAGGATGAAAGAAGCTTGAAGAAAATTAAAGAAGATTACAGAGGATTACAGACAACTTCAAGGTGATAAGAATTTTCTCTTTGACTCAGTACTTTTGGAGCTGGAATATTTCCTCATGGCTGGGGCAGACGGTGACTTTCTAACACATAGTGGAATTGCTCATTTTGACCCAACGGGTGATGCAAGCACTGTAAGTGTGAAGTGGAAGGTATGGCTGGAAGAATTTGAATCCTACGCCGACAGTCGTGGCCTATTTCTAGATACCGGTACGGTTGAACAAAAAGCGCAGAGGAGGGCGTTACTTCTTTTCACTGCGGGACCCGCAGTTCGGGAAACATTTAAGACACTTTTGAATACTGGAAGAAAGGATGAGTACCGGAAAGCGGTAGATGCATTAAATGCACACTATGAAGTGACACCGAATGCTACATTTCAACGCCATTTGTTTCGGAGAACGAGACAAGAAGATGGCCAGACAATTGCTCAGTACGTGACGAGACTACGCCAACTAGCTGTTGGATGCAATTACATGCCAGCTGATTTGGACAACCAATTATTGGATCAAGTCGTACAGCACTGCAGATCAGATAAACTCAGAAGACGTCTACTGGAAAGAGGGAGTGAGTTGGAACTCACCGATGCTTTAGCCATTGCTGCTGCATTAGAGGCTGTTGAAGGGCAATTTCATACCATGACCCTGAGAGACAACTCAAGCCAGCAAATTAAGAGGCTCTCACATCGCCATAACCAGCCAAGATATACGTCGACACAGGACGTGGAGTGTTATCGATGCGGAAACCGAGGTCACTTTGGAAAAGACCCATATTGCCCGGACAAAGGCAAAGTTTGCAGAAAGTGTGGAGGTAAGGACCACTTTGCAAAGAAGTGCAAAAGCAAGTCCAATGCAGACCAGAAGAGGAAGAGTACAACTTCCAAAGGCAAAGCCTGGGGGAAAGGAAAGTATCCTGTAAAGAAAGATACCATTCGCCAGATAGACGGTGACGATGATGATACCCAGGAGGGACAGAGTTGTTACCAATTTATGTTGAATGATGTATGTCATGAGAAGGTCCCAGTGATCATTGGTGGAGTGACAGTGCAGGTCATTGTAGACTCAGGCAGTGACAGTAATGTGATTGATCGACATTTATGGGAGAAGTTGAAAAGGAAAAAGATCATCTGTACCTCAAAGAAGTGTTCCAAGAAACTGTATCCATACACAGCAACCAAGCCATTGCAGACCATTGGATGTTTTACTGCAACTGTTGAAGCTGGAGATAAGTACACCGAAGCAGAGTTTATGGTCATAGAAGAGAGGGGAGAACCATTGCTGAGTAGAAGGCGCAAGACCTGGCAATACTTCATATTGGAGCTTGTGTTAATTCAATTCAGTCATACGAGGATATGAAGCAAGAATTCCCCGCAGTCTTCCAAGGAGTAGGAAAGCTTAAAGGTCGACAGTTGAAGCTAGCGGTAGATGAAACGGTCAAACCCAAGGCACAACCAATGCGCCGAACTCCGTTTGGACTTCGTGGGAAAGTCGAAGCCAAAATTAAAGAATTGATCGAGCAAGACATTATTGAACCGGTGGAACATTCGACACAATGGGTCAGTCTCGTAGTGATTGTGCCCAAACCAAAGGGTGACATAAGACTATGTGTTGACATGAGAATGGCCAATGAAGCTATAATTAGAGAACGACACCCTATACCAACAGTGGAGGAAATACTTCAAGAACTAACTACCAGCAAGGTATTCTCAAAAATTGATCTAAAATGGGGCTATCATCAATTAGAGCTGGATCCAGGTTCCCGAGATGTAACAACATTTGTGACTCACTGTGGATTGTATCATTACAAGAGACTATCATTTGGAATTAATGCAGCTTCGGAGATCTACCAGTATGAAATCCATCGAGTGATTCAAGGCATTCCTGGAGTTGCCAACATTTCTGACGACATCATAGTCCATGCACCAACGAAGGAAGAGCATGACAAACGGTTGAGGCGTGTACTATCTAGACTACAGAAGGCAGGCCTTACCGTGAATGGAAACAAGTGCTAGTTCGGTGTGTCAGAAATGGACTTCATGGGACACAGACTTACACGGGAAGGACTAAACCCTGCAGAGGCCAAGGTGAAAGCTATTGCAGAGGCACGTGCACCTCAGAACGCAACAGAGGTGAGGAGTTTCCTGGGATTGGTCAATTTTTGTGCAAAGTTCATTCCTAATTTCGCTACAGTGGCAGAACCACTAAGGAAACTAACCAGGAAAGGTGTACCATTTCATTTTGGATCTGAGCAGAAGAAAGCATTCACAGCACTGAAGCAAAGCCTGACAGATGCAAAAACTCTTGGATATTACGATCCGGCGGCATCAACCAAAGTCATAGCGGATGCCAGCCCGGTTGGTTTAGGAGCCGTGTTGGTCCAGATGCATGATAGAGGACCAAGAATCATTGCCTATGCCAGCAGATCGTTATCTGATGTGGAAAGAAGATACTCTCAGACAGAGAAAGAAGCACTCAGACTTGTATGGGCCTGTGAGAGGTTCCATGCATATTTATGCACCTAGATCCAAACCATGTGCCAGAATAGAGAGATGGGTACTCAGACTACAACCCTACAAATATAAAGTAATCCACATTGCAGGGAAAACAAACATTGCAGATCCGCTGTCCAGATTGGTGAAGGATGGTGGTCCACAATCCAAGTCAGAATTGGGGACAGAAACAGAGAGCTTTGTACACTTCGTAGCTATTCAGTCGACACCGAAAGCTGTGACTACGAAGGAAGTCGAGAGAGAATCCGAACCTGATCCAGAACTCATGGAAGTAAGAGAATGCATACAGAGTGGACAATGGGACAAGTGTACTCACAAGGCTTACATTCCCATTAGAGATGAACTTTGTTGCATCGGACAGGTTGCAGATTGGTGATACCGCAAAGATTGAGACCGAAGATCGTATCCTTAGCGCATGAAGAACACCTAGGTATTGTTGGT
Organism: Narcine bancroftii; assembly: GCF_036971445.1. Taxonomy (NCBI): domain Eukaryota; kingdom Metazoa; phylum Chordata; class Chondrichthyes; order Torpediniformes; family Narcinidae; genus Narcine; species Narcine bancroftii. Next base: position 123,418,651 of record NC_091472.1, read on the forward strand.
ACCAAGCAAAACCTCAGGACCAAGGTATGGTGGCCAGGTTGTGATAAGGACGCAGAGAAATTTGTTAAAACTTGTCACGGATGTCAAATCACAAGTAGGAGTAATCCGCCAGAACCGATTCGGAGTATGCAACTCCCGACAGGACCATGGATCGACGTAGCTGTTGATTTTCTTGGACCTTTACCGACGGGTGAATCAATTATGGTAGTGATAGATTACTACAGCAGATACTATGAGTACGTGGTGTTGAAGTCCACAACCACTGAAAAAACAATACAAGCATTAGCAGAGATATTCGCAAGATATGGATTACCTGTTACATTATACTCTGACAATGGTCCACAATTCATTTCAGAGACATTTGCAGAATACATGAGGACCACAGGTATCCACCATCATAAAGTAACTCCGAAATGGCCGCAAGCCAATGGAGAAGTAGAGAGACAAAATCAGTCCATTGAAAAACGATTGAGGATTGCACACGCTGAAGGACAAAATTGGCGAGAAGCATTGCTATCTTATGTGGCTGTCTATCAAGCAACGCCTCATGCAACCACTGGAAAAAGTCCTGCAGAAGCATTTTTTGGGAGAAAAATCCGCACAAAAATGCCAGAAATAAAGGAAATCCGAGACGATCAGGAGATGAGGGACCACGATGCTGAAAAGAAAGGTGCTGCAAAGCTGTACACAGAATCGAAACGTGGAGCCAAGTACTCAGACATCATGCCAAGATAATGCCATGAAACTGGTGGTAAGCTAGACACACCTTATTACCATCAACCCTATACTGTCATATCCAGAAGTGGCAGTATGGTGACAGTCAAGACTCCGACTGGAGTCCTGTATAAGAGAAATGTATCAGGTATAAAAAGGTACCAGTCCAGAGATACATCGAGCGAAGAGGTTGAAAGGCCAATTCGAGATGTTGAAACGGAGAGACCTGATGATGTTCCAGAGGCAGTTACCAGCACTCCTGATGAAGTGACTAGAGCGCCAGAAACACTCGAAGCCGTGGCGAGCAGTATTTCCGACGCTGAGAGTGAACAACCGAGAAGCGACGACAATATTGCAGGCAGGCCGAAACGAAACCGGAAAGTGCCCAAATGATACGAAGACTTTGTGCCATAGTTTTAATAAGAACTTTGAGACAGTATTTAATCTTATATCATAAAGTGCATGTATGAGTGCTGTAGGAAGTAAACTTTATGTAGTTGAGTTATAGTATTACCATTAGTTACGATGTTTGTAGGTTTCCGAGGGATATTGGTAAATGAAGATAAAGTTTATTTCTGATTAAAGGAGGGATGTCATGATAATGAATATGTATGAGATGTACCAGAAGTCACATGGTATGAGAGAGAGATAAGAGCACAAGCAGGAGAACAAAGGAAACTGGAGAATAAAGACTCTGAGAAGTTTACCTGATAAAACTTGCGTTCGATGTTTTATTAACTTCACATTTCGGGCCACAAATGTGACAGTCATGCCCAGAATGAACACGTACCTAAGCAAAGATTTAGACCCACTGAAATTTGCTTGTCATCATAATTGGTCCACACCAGACGCAATTTTCACTCATCTCTGGAAAACCTCGAAAACAGAAACTCATACATATGGCTGCTCTTCATCAACTACAGCTCAGCTTTCAACACCCTTATTCCCTCAGTGCTGGCCAAAAAGCTACAAACTCTGGCCTCTGCAACTGAATCCTTGATTTCATAATTGGAAGAGCATAGACAGTACAAATTGGAAACATGTCCTCCTCACTGATTATCAATGCAGGCACACCCCAAGGATGTGTGCTTAGACCACTGTTCTACTCATTACACACCCATGACTATGTGGCCAGGCACAATCCCAATGCCATCTACAAATTTTCCGATGACACCACAGTATGGAGGCACCAACTCTCAGGACAAGAATAAACTCCAGAGGGTTCTTAACTTGGCCTGCGATGTCACAGCATCACACTTCACTCCATCGAGGACATCTACATGAGGTGGTGTCTTCATAAAGCAGCCTCTATCCTCAAGGACCCCCACCACCCAGGCCATGCCCTCTTCACTCAGCTACCATCGGGGAAAAGGTAAAGGAGCCTAGAGACGATTACTCAGCAGTACAAGGACAGCTTCTTCCCACTGCCGTCAAATTCCTGAATGATCAATGAACCAAAAACTCCCTTACTTTTCGTGCACTATTTTGTTTTTATTTATTTATTATTAAAAGGTGGTTATAATGTGAATGTTTGCACTATGGTGCTACCACAAAACACCGAATTTCGTGGCTTGTTCATGACAATAAATTCTGATTCTGATTCTGATCATGGACACATGGAGTTTGACAGCAGGAGAGGCCCTTGGGCTCAATTCACCCATGCTGATCAAGGTTCCCACCTGAGCTAACCCTATTTGTTTGCATTTGACCCACATCCCCCTCAACCCTTCCTATCCATCCAAAGGTCTTTTACCAGTTGAAATTTTACACACCTCTACTACTTCCTTGGGCAGCTCACACCATAGAGTGACCAAGCTCAGTGTGGAAAAGTTACCCCTCATCTTCCTTTTTAAATTTTCTCCTCTCACCTTAAATCTGCACCCTCTAATTTTACTTTCTTTTATCCTGGGGGGGATCAGAATTGTGACCATTCACCTTCTCTATATTCCTCATTTTAATATTAATGTATACAAAGTCAACCACTCAGACTCTTGTGCTCCAGAGAAAAATGTTCCAGTCAATACCGCCATCATAAGAAATAGGAGCAGGAGTCGGCCATCCGGCCTGTTGAGCCTGCTCCGCCATTCAATGAGATCATGGTTGATCTGAACATTGACTCAACTCCACTTACCTGCCTTTTTCCCATGTCCTTTAATTCCTTTTTTATGTAAAAATCTATCTAACTGAACCTTAAATATGTTTAATATAAGTAGCCTCAACTGCTTCCATGGTTAGAGAATTCCACAGATTCACTACTCTGGGAAAAACAGTTTTTCCTCATCTCGGTCTTAAATATACTCCCCTGAATTTTGAGGCTGTGTCCCTGGTTCTGGTCTCATCTACCAGTGAAAACAATTTTTCTGCCTCTATCTTATCTACCTCTTTCACAATTTTATATGTTTCTATAAGATCTCTCATTCTTCGAAATTCGAGTGAGTATAATCCCAAACAATTTAGTCTTTCTTCGTAGATCAACCCCCCTCATCTCTGGGATCAACCTGGTGAACCTCCTCTGGACTGCTTCCAAGGCCAGTCTATCCTTCCTCAAGTCTGGAGACCAGAACTGTACACAATACTCCAGGTGTGGCCTCACCGGTACCTTGTGTAGTTGCAGCATAATCTCCCTGCACTTACAGCTTAATCCCACCAGTCACAGTAGCATTATGGGTCACTGATGTTCTGACATTAATTGCATTACTGTTGAAATGTAACTAAAACCCACTGAGATATTTCACCAAAGCATTGTCAAATATACTACAAAACTGAAGCTGAGCTACATCAGGGGATATTAGGGCAGATGAGCAGAATCCTGGGCACAAGACTGGCTATAAAAGAAGAAATATGGGTAGAGATAAAGTGCGTTGAACTGGTTAATTTAGCGGCTCCGTAGTGGGCAATCAGGTGATGTGAAGGATCCCAACTGGGCAGGGTGGGTAAAAATCAACTGCATTATAACTCTTAGTGGGGGTTAGTATCAGACCCTGGCCGAGTTAACTCGTTAATCACTCTGGCGGTGCGAATGCTCAACTATCTCTACCAGGTACCATTAGTGATGTTAGTGCCTGCTGCATACGTCAGTCTGGTAGTATTATAAGTAATCTTGAGATTATTTAAAACACAGGTACGCGCTGACAACTCCACTGGCCGCCGTGTGAAATATAACTGCAAAGTAATGTTTCACAGGGCAGCCAGCGGGACTGTGGCCGGTGGAGCTGTCAGCGTGTACCTGTGCTTTAAATCATATCATATTTACTTATAATACTTAATACAATGTAATGGTATGTAAATAGTTGTTATACTCTATTGTTTAGGGAATAATGACAAGCTAGTCTGTGGGTTTGTCCTAAGTTTGAACAGTCTGAAGCCCACTGTTGTAGATTTTCTCACGGTCTTTTATACATTGAGAGCTTAAGTGCTTTATTCCTGCTACGATTTCACTGAGTTGCAAGTATAAAATACTGTGTCATCACCGCTGGAGTTTGGGCCCTTTTAGATCCAATAAATCTAAAGGAACCAGGTAAATCATGTGAATGGTTTACCAGGTACTGCTTCCTAGGAGGGTTAGAGGTGTGAAAGGGGCTACAGAGGGACAAATGCCAAACATATGTATTACGTACATGACAATAAAGGAACCTGTGTGCCTAGAAATCAGGGTCTTGGCTTGTGATGGCATGATGTCTGGAATGTGCTGCCTACAGAGGTGGAGGAGGCAGGCACCCTCACAACATCTAAGAAACAACATATAAAGCACTTAAATTACCAAGGAATGGAAGGCTTTGAACCAATGGTAGGCAAATGGAACTATTGAGACAAGTAGAATGATTGTCATGGACCACAGTGGGATGAAGGGCCTGTCTCTATGCTGTACCTCTACGATTACATGACATAATTTCATTCAGAAAATTCTGGGAGGCTGGAACTGGATGAGTACAGATCTCCAGAAGATACATCGCACCTTGACAATAGTGCTTGTCAGGGAAAGGCCCAAGGACTTCACAAGAATGTGGGCTTCCTTTGACATGGAATTGCTGGAGTGCATTGTAGAAATCTATTCCAAAGTAAGTGTATAAGAGGAGGAAAGAGAAAGCAACAAGCTGTCGAATGCATCCAGATAATTTTTGAAGAGGAGAATTTACACCCAATATCTTGGTTGGGTGGTCTTCAACACAAAGAAAAATATTTTTCTCCAGGAGAAAATGGCCCTTCTCATCTCTAAAGCTCAATGCAATGTCTTGTCTGAACAAAGAAATAATTTCCTATTGCAGTAACAAATAAAAAACACGGCAAACATGATTGAAGGCTGTCAGACTGCCTGTAAAACAAGATTGAAGGCTGTCAGACTGCCTGTAAAACACATCAAACAGCAGCTCTGTACATTGGCCCAGAGGAATTTCTTCATCTTGACCACATCTGTAAGTTTCTTCAATATCTTCATTAGAAATCCAAACTGAACTACAAGCATCTGAGAACAGAGAATATATTTCCAGAGGAGAAGGGATGACAGATGCAGAATCAAATTAGAAAGAACCAAACTGGGCTAAAATACAACTATTGATAAATTAATTACTGTATTTAGCAACAAGTAGAGAAGACAAGTGGCTACATCAATTCAATTTCTTTAATTTCCGCACAATGTTCCTTTGCTTGAAGTTTACAGCGTATCGAACTGGCAGTTTATGGGATTTTTGTTGTTTCATAAGGAATTGGCATGATGGGTTGAATGGTTTTGTGGGCTTCTAGGTGAAAGCAAGGAGCCCAATACCCAGAAACCTGGTATTTAAAAGTCATAGTTTACTCTACTTGGTTGTTTTACACAAGGGTGAACATTACATTTCTTATGCTTTAAAAAGTGAAATCTAGCAAAAATTTGGGAAAAAGCTCCTTAAGCTAAGGAGTAGTAGAATGTGGAATTTGCCAAAAACAGAGTGACATAGATGCATTTTACAATGGCCAGTTACCCTCATCAATCCAGGTCTCTCAATGATCCGATGCCCCTTAAACTAGCATAGCTTATAGGCGACTATACCATTGCCTTCAGCCAACCCAGCATGGATGAGGAGAATATTTGGAACCTCTGTAGCATTAAAGTGTGCTGTCAAAAGATTGGACTAACTATTTGCAAACTTGGAATGGTCCACAGATGGGCATTGCTAGCTCCCTTTGATCACATCCCGCATAATGTGGCCTTGCTTTGTTAGCTGATCTCTCTCCAATGCACTTCACTTTATTTAAGATGCTGCCTAATTTTTGGCCCTCCTTTTATCTTGGGTCCAAAATGTCAACTGCCTTTTGCTTCCCAGAGAAGCTGCATTTTTCCTGCACATTTGTGCACTGTTCCTAGTAACTGTAAAATTGCATGTTCAGCCTGTTGCGATCGATTGGCTGAATTGTACACTAAACAAGCTTCTTCTTTGCATCTTAGCGCACAATAATAAACATGAACTTTAAACTCTGTATCCAATGAATGATCAATGGTATAAATTAACTTCACTGACCATGAACAGCCAGAGTGGAGGAAGACTGTGGTAGTGTCTGTGGTGCAAAATCAGACAGGACAGAGCAAGATTGTCAATATATGGATGGGGGTCTAATGAAGGAATAAAAGGGAGATGCTTTCACAAAGCTAGATCCTAGTTGGACTAAATGATCTGCAATATGCTGCAAATCCTAAACAAGTTACTGGAAATAAATATACTCAATCAGAACCTGCTCTGGATATTATGGAGAGCGGACTTGGTTCAGTGAAAATGGGGGTCGGGAGAAAGATGAACAGAAATGTAGCTAAGAAGCTGCCTTGTTCTAATCCTCAGTTTGCATTTATGCAGGGATCCACTTGTACATTATGTTTTGTAGCCTGAAGGCAGAATATCAAAGACTCATGTTTTGTAATTTTCTTGCAAAAGACGCACAAGCTATAAGAGAAACACGATTTGAATTTTACAGATGAAAAGAAAAAGAAATAAAAAGAAAATATACAACAAGTCATATCAAAACATTACATGACTTGAAATAACTTAAATGACAAGTCATACAAAGCAAGCTCCCATAAAAGACTTTTATAAGATATTGATAAAATCAAGGTAATTCGAATTAGTGGTGTTGATGGAAGAGTATGGGTTTTAAAGATGTGGTTGTAGAAAGACAAGGGCATCAAATCTGTCAATATTCCCCATACCCCCTCTCCCACCCCCAAGACACACAAAATCTTGACTTGGAAATGTATCATCAACATAATTACGGAGAATCTCAGCAGGTCATGCAACATTTTTTTATGTAGCAAAGATACATTATCAACATTTTGAGCCTGAGTCATTCGTCAACGTAGTCATCAATCATGGATGAATAAAGCAACTCCTCCCTCCCCTGCCCCTCCTGCTTTTTTTTCATACCTTGACGAAGGGCTCAGACCCAAAATGTTGGTTATGTATCATTGCCATAAAGAACGCTGTGTAACCTGCTGAGTTTCTCCAAAACTTTTGTGTATTAAAATAAGATAAATGTACTTCGGGTTAACATAATTACTTGAAAACTAAATTGGATTGAACTGATTTTTTAATATTATACTATATTTAAACAATTCACAGGTTCAATTGCTTCTATTGCCTATAAACATTCAATTGTTTTTTAATATATGGGACATTGCCATCCTAAGAGAGTCAAAATCCTTTATTCAGTCACCTTCCATTGCTAATTGGCTGTCAGAAAATCGTTGAGTGGTTTGGTATTGTTTGTGGCCTGGGAGTTTTTGCTGGTAATGATTTACTTCCTGACGGAGAGCTCACAGTGGGCTACATTGTTACCTGTGACAGTGATAGTTTGCGAGAGCCACTCTCTTCTTCTCAGCATGGGCACAAGCTCATGGGACTGACTGCATCCAGCTCACTCCCCCACTGTGGCAAGAGGTGAGAGCGCGAGATGTTTGACCTCCATTCTAAGCAATCTTAATCAGCTCAGTCCCACATGGCTTGAATTATAGCACTAATTGGTGTTTTATGACACGGAGCTGAATTTAACCTTTGCATAATGAAATGAGAACAACTCCTCATTACTCAAAGTTGCACCTTTTTTTAAGGGCTTCAGTTGCAATGATACCATTGACCTGATTCTATTAGCAAGGGATTTATTCTCTTAGCTCTTTCGAGTTTATTTCACTTGTCCATACTTCAAACATTTTGAACTGCTGGAGTTGCATGCAAAATAATGGCACAGAAACCTTGATTATTTCAAGCTGGTTCTACTTTCTTAAGTCAGTTTCTCTTTTCAGATCTTTATTGACGACAGTGGGTTAAACATGAGGGGATACATGAGACTTGTGACAAGTAGGTCTTTGTAAGCAAAATCATTTTACTCAGAAAACTAGAACCTGCATAAGAGTGAAGGAGTCAAAAACTACAGCAACTTCTCTGAATAGGAGTATAGGAATTTCTACAGAAAAATACAACTAATGGAGAATAGTTACATACAAATGATATACACAAGCCTGAAGTCATTTTAGGACCAAGCTTTATTCACATGGGAGATGTGTGTAAAGCAGCATCGTCATACAGAACAGAAACTGACCCATCGAATCCACACGGTGCATCCAGCACCCATCACACTGGTCCAACATTAATCCCATTTTATTCTCAACTCCCAGATTCCACCACTCACCTACACACTTGGGACAGTTTATAATAGCAAATCAACTCCCCGCCCGCATGCCTCTGGGATGTAGAAGGAAAGTGGAAACCCATGGGGTCACAGGGAGAACATGCAGCCTCCATGTGGACAGCACTGGAGGTCAGGATTGAACCCAAGCTGCTAACACAGTGGCAGCAACTCTACTAGATAGGTCACGAGTGTAATAAAAAATTCAATAGCACTATTCAACTGGTGGCACAGCAGGGTGGCACAGTTGGCGTAGTGTTTATCTCAATGCCAGGTTCAAAACCGGTGCTGTCTGTATGTTTGAAGGTTAATTGGTGAATTTGGGGGTCAGAGGGGCTGGCTACATTAAAAAAATACTTTAAACTACAGAGGTTATTATACAGTAACAAAGTTACATATTGTTACCATTATACAGTCATAGCCATAAGGAACGTTAGTGTGATACCACCAAATCAACCACCTCTTTAAGGACCCATGCTCTAACAACTTTGTCTGGTGAATCACTTACTATGTAGACCATTTCAGGTTGTTTTGGAGTCACCAAATGGCTAGATCTGGAGACTGAGAAGATATAAATGGTAAATTTCATTCTCCAAAGGTCATTGGTAATCTGGATGGTTTTTAAAATCACAATCCAGGAATGATCACCTCATTATTATGTCAAAATATAAATTCATCCTCTTTTTGAATGGGATTTGAATACGTCTATAGATTCAGACAAACCAGCAATATTAATTCAACATCACAACTGCTATTTCTGAAAGATAACAAATGAAATTTATGGAAATGAATTTAATATATATATTTTAAAAATCACAAAGCCTTCTCTGAAATGTCTGATATTATGAGCAAGGTGACATTGGACAGAAAGCAACAGGGATTGAGCATCACACCTAAGAAATTAGATTCACACATTTTTGCACTGGGGTACCACAGAAGGTGAACATTAATCCAGACTCTCAATGATTTCTACTCCAAAGATTCTCCATTAACCATTTAGGTATAAGAGTTGTAGCTAGTCCAACAGGGCACATCCATGCATCAACCCTAAAAGTCAAGAGAATTCAAACTCACCATCAATGCATATTTTTCTGACTTCAAGTTTGCTTTCACGATACCCTCTATTTTTGAAACTTTCCAATATTCTACTGAATAAAAGGAAATCTAATTTCTGGAATCTAACTTGTATAAGCAACCTTAATTTTAAATGAAAATGTAGGGGGCGTGGCAAGATGGCGTAGAGTCTAGACGTGCAATCTCAACCTCTCTGGCCAGACTTTTAAATACTCGTTTTTTAACCCTTTGTTTACAAGTTTAAACTTTTTAAATTTTAGTTTAAAGTATTAAGGAATTATTATGGCCACTAATGGTAAAAAGACTAAATCTCATGTTCAAAAGAAAATACATTTTCAAAGTGTTGAAGATTTGGGGCCTAGACAACTTAAAGCAGCCCCAGGCTCAATTTCTTCATTGCCTAATTCCCAAGGATCGCCTGTGGAGGCTGAAAAGGAAATGCATCAGGCAGCATTACAATCTGAAGAAGTTGTTTTTCTTCGTGAATGGATGAGAAGAAAACAAGATGCGTGGGGAGATCAGCGGCGACTCCCTGAAGAAGTTGGGATGCCGTCGCTGTGAGTTCAGACCCGCAGTAAATCTTTTAAAATGCCTTTTGTTGAATTGCAGCAGGAGCTGAAGTTATCTTGTTCTGCCACCATGTCAGAGAGAGCAGAGCTGAGATTTACGGATTCACAATGTATGCAATTAAATGCAGTTATTCAACCTATGTTAACATCTCTAATGAATTAGATGGTTCAAATTCCTGGTATAGGTTCAGAATTAAATATGGTTAAGACACGTGTGGCTGCATCTTTTGAAGAATTTAAAAAATTTCAGACTGCTTTTTTGGACTGTAAACAACAATGAACACAGAAAAAGTGTTGAAGGTGGAAAATCAGTCATAGAATTAGGGGATCATGAGAAGGAGCTAGAAAGAAAAATAGATTATTTGGAAAATCAAAGCAGAAGGAATAATGTGAAAATTGTTGGTTTGCCAGAAGGTATAGAAGGACAAGACCCTCTTCATTTCTTTAAAGACTGGATTCTGCAAATATTAGGGCAAGAATTTTTCTCTGGGGGATTGGCACTGGAAAGAGCTCATAGAGCTTTAAGAAGAATGCCCTCAGCTGGTCAACCCCCAAGACCGGTAATAATTCGATGTCTGAGTTATTTGGATAGAGAAGCAATACTTCGACTTGCAGTACAAAATGCAAGACAATGACAAACCCCATTATTGATTCAGAATAGTAGAGTCTTTTTTTATCCTGATCTGAGTCAAGATGTCGTTCAACATTGACGTCGATTTAATCGAGTTAAAGAAGTTTTGTGGCGTAAAGGTTATAAGTCTACTTTTCATTACCCTGCAGTGTTGAAGGTCTTTTACGGAGACTATCAATTTCGGTGTTTTGAAACTGATTGTGAAGCAATGATTTTTGCTGACTCATTGCCGGATATGAGGACAAAGATGTAGCTCACCATTATCTTCTAAAGAAAAATTTGGTAGTTCTGGAAACGGAAGAAATGGTAGAAATAGAAAAAATGGGAATGGAAAGAGTCCACCTCCTTCTGAAATGGGATCTTCGAGACAGGAGTCTTTTGGATGAAAAGAAGAATTTTCTTATTTTATTTTTTCTTTTGTTATTATAATACTTGGATGTTACTGATTGTTTGGCTGGGGAGGGGGAGATTTGCACTAAGTTCTTTACTAGTCATCAGCCACTGGCGGGTGATCCACCAGGGGATTACTACCTTTTGGTAGTTTTTTTTGGGGGGGGGATTTTTTTAATTGTTTTTTTTAAATTTTTTAAACTTTTTTCTTAGTTTTTAATTTGTGATTTTTTTAATTAGAGGGCCTACATACGTTGATTTGAGTTTTTATATCAATATATTATTGGTATTTAGTAATAATAGTAGATATGTCGAAGTTGAGGTTTGCTACTTTTAATGTTCGAGGATTAAATAGTACGATTAAACGTAAGCGAGTCTTGGCGTATATTAAGAAAATGAAAATTGATATTGCCTTTTTACAAGAATCACATTTGAATGTGAAGGAAAGTTAATGGTTTTGACTCCGTTGTATAATAATCAACTTATTTCTTTTTCAATACATAATCAAAATTTATTGCATTTGAGATTTAAAGGTGTGGAAAATTTGGGAGATTGTTTTAAAGAAGGTAAGTTTTTTTAAAAACTTTATTTATTCGTTCAAAATACAGATAAGTAACATACATAACAAAAAACTTAAACATGAACAATATATTTTATATATATAAAAGAAAAAAGAAAGAAAAAACAGAAAAAGAGAAGAAAAAAAAGCGAACCCCCCCCTTTCAGCCAACTCTCCTAAGGAGAGCCATAAAAAATGAAAGAAAAAATAAAGAACAATTAAGCATACATATTAAGATCTAGTCAATATAAATCAAAATGTAAATATTCTGAATATAACAGCCACTTATTAATAAAAAAAACTATAATGATCATGCAAAACATATGTGATTTTTTTCATTATTAAACAATATTTCATCTCATTATGCAATCTAATATCAATCATATTCATATCTTTCCACGTACTAGCAATACATTTTTTCGCTACAGATAATGCTAAATATACAAAAGCAAGTTGAAATTTATATCCTGTAATATTTAATACATAACTGAAATATAACCCTTCAGGTAAAATCATATCTCTATCAAACACATGCTTTACCAAAGATCAAATTTGATAATAAAGAAACAAAGAATCTTATCAATACCATAACTGCCCCTCATCTGATCAAAAGATAAAAAAATACCTTCTTTAAAACAATCTCCCAAATTTTCCACACCTTTAAATCTCCAATGTAATAAACTTCGATTATGTATTGAGAAAGAAATAAGTTGATTATTATACAATGGAGTCAAGGCCGACAATTCACCACTAATATCTATCATTTTCTTTTTCTTTGTCCATAACTTCATTAAATGTTTTAATATAGGCACATTATATTGCTGTAACAAATTTACATTCCATTTAATCAAAAATTGATGTATTTAAACCTCGAACATTAAAAGTAGCAAACCTCAACTTTGACATATCTACTAATATTACTAAGAACTAATAACATCTATATATAAAAACTCAAAACTATGTAAATAGGCCCTCAAATAGGAGAAAAAGAAACCACAAATTAAAGGCTAAATAAAATAAAAATGAAAATAATAGAAAAAAAATAAAGTAAAAAAAAACCCCAAAAAAACTACCAAAAGGTAGTATTCCCTAAACTAATCTTGGGTGTGGATCACCCACCAGTGGCTGATGACTAATAGAACATAGAGCAAAGCTCTCCCTCCCCAGCCAAACAAAGAATAACAACAAAATATCATAATAACATAAACATAAAGTAAGAATAAGAAAGTTCTTCTATTCATCCAAGAGATTCCAAACTCGGCAACCCCATTTCAGGAGATGCTAGACTCTTTCCATTCCCATTTCTCCCATTTCTACCATTTCTTCCATTTCCAGAACAACCAGATTTTTCTTTAGGAGACAATGGTGGACTATGCCTTTGTCCTCTTACATCTGGCAACGAATCAGCAAAAATCATTGCTTCACACTCATTCTCAAAAAACTGAGATTGAAAGTCTCCGCAAAACACCTTCAACACTGCTGGATAGCGAAAAGTAGACTTATAGCCTTTACACCACAAAACTTCTTTAACTGAATTAAATTGACGCTGACGCTGAATAACCTCTTGACTCAAATCGGGATAAAAAAAATTCTACTATTCTGAAACATTAACGGAGCTTGTCGTTGTCTCGCATTTTGCACTGCTAGATGAAGTATTGATTCTCTGTCCAAATAATTCAAGCGTCGAATTATCACAGGTCTCGGTGATTGACCAGGCAGAGGCCTTCTTCTTAAGGCTCTATGAGTTCTTTCCAATACCAAACCTCCAGAGAAAAATTCTTGTCCCAATATTTGTGGGATCCATTCTGTAAAAAAACGAAGAGGATCTTGTTCTTCCATACCTTCCGGCAAACCCACAATCTTCACATTGTTCCTTCTACTTTGATTCTCCAAATAATCTATTTTCCTCTCTAACTCCTTCTCACGTTCTCGCAATTCTTTAACAGATTTTTCCATCTCCATCACTTTTTCTGTATTAGAGGCCACTTGCTATTTACATTCCAAAAAAGCAGACTGAAATTTTTTAAAATCTTCAGAAAATACTTCCACACGTGCATTAACTGTAGTGAATTCTGACCTCATACTCTCTTTCATTTGAGCCAATTCTTGCATAACCGGCTGAGTAACAGTACTTAACAGGTTAAGTTGTAATTCAGAAAGACTCAACCCTGTTTTCTTTAACGTAGTGTCAGAACCAGATAACTGCAGCTCCTGCTGCAGCTCAACAGCAGGCATTCCAACAGATTTTTTAACAGATTTACTGCGAGTTTGAACTCCCAGCGACGGCACCTCGGCCTCCTCAGGAGGTTGATGCTGATCTCCCTCCACAAATCGCAGTTGTTCCAAGAACTCACGGACAAGTTTAAGGTCTTCAGGTTGGAGTACTGCCTGAGTGGTTTCAAACAATGGAGTCATTTTCCTATGAATTCTCTCTGTTAAAGTTGGCAGGCTGCCAGAATCAGAATCCACTTCTTGGGAACACACACCCTCCTCCTGAGAACAAGTAATTCCAGCGATATTCTTCTCCTGATGAGTAGTAGTCATTTTTTTTTCCAGCTCCCACAAGCAATAAATCTGAAGCTGTAGCAGGTTTTTTGGGCTTTAAATCTTCAACACTCCAAAAATCTAATTTCTTCTGCACTTGAAGTTTAATCTTTTTACCATTAATGGCCATAACAGTTCCCTGATACTTTAAACTGGGTGGGTGGGGGTGGAGGGGGTTGGGGTTTAACCATCAAGGAGTAAATACTGGATTTACATTTGTACTTGTAATTTTTAATTTTGTAATTGACTGCATTTATGGTCAAAAATTTTAAATAAGCTATTAAAAATGATAACCGATGAGTTTCCCTTTTTTAATTCCATTAAGGCTTCTTTCAAAATTTTAATTTGGAAACTCATGTTTCTGGATCTGTGTGGTTTACTGGATGAGAAACAACCATTCCAATTGATGGTTCCTCTTGATTAGGAATGAACCATAGTAATCTGGCTCTGTGTAAAGAATATCCCATTCTTTCAATGAAGATCCAACAGATTTCCAAGTTTTATTTTAAAAGTCTGGCCTTGGAGACAAATTTCTGCCTAATCAAAAATATTCACAGCTTGTTCTTTCACCCATCATCTCTCTGTAAAGGAGCGATGGAACTCTTCCTGGAACAAGTGCAATGACAACAGCACTCAAGAAGCCCGATCCCATCTGGGTCAAAGCAGCCCAGTCGCTCCTTCCTCCAGACCCCCACCATCCCTTCCATCCTCCTATCAGAGTGCACCTTCCTCAGCCCTCTGCCCCTTCCCCCTCAGCTCCTTCCTTTTATTTGGGCATCCACACTGTCCTTGCTATCCCTAATGAAGGAGTTTTGGCCAAAAACATCAATTGTATGTTGGTTTCTGTGGATGCTGCCTGATCCATTGAGTGCCTCCAGCACTTTGTGTGTTTTCAGCCCACTTGTTAGCTGCAAGGTTACCAGAAAACTTGGACAAAAGTAAAAATACAATGCTGGAGAAACTCAGCAGGTCAAACAGTGTCCTTTATAGAGCAAAGATAAAGATACACAAGCAACCTTACATAATGAAATGTACACACCTTTTAGAATGATTGCAAAGTACGTCAACCAGAATTTCAAAAGATGAATTAGCTCAGACTTCAATCACGTAAATGGAGAGTTTTTTGAAATGAACGATCTTGAGGCTGAAAGCATTGCAAAAAAAAAAGAAAATTAAATGGAGGAACAGCAGTTGAAGCCACTTCAAACACCCACACCATAGCTGTGTGCAATATCTACAACATACTGCAGCTCACAAAACCTCCAACAGCACCTTTCAAATTATTACACAAAAATTATAAAGGCAACAGTTGCATGGAAACATCACCTCTCCACGGTGCTCCTCAAAGCCATGTGCCACTTTGACATTCATGATGAAGGAATGAGTCATCTCCCAAGGACTTCGGAAGTCCAAGTTAAGCAAAAGCTGGATGTACTGACATCACTATGGCTTCTATCCTCAAATCTGATGGAGAAACATCAGAAGTGAAGCATCTCTTCTCCTCCTTTACTTAGCTCCCACCTTTTTATTCAAGTGTCTTTTTCTCTTATACCCGACGAAGGGTCCAGGTCTGAAGTGCTCAATATCCTTTACTTCCTCTGGATTGTATGTTTCTCCTCCACATTGGTGCATTGATCCCAGCATCTGCAGAATTTCCTGTTCCACTCACACAAGCTGCTGTAGTTTAAGATGTCAACTGAGCAACAATTCTCAGAGACAGTAACAAACGCTTGGTTCAAAGGCTAAACATGATATGTTAGACTTGACAGATATCTGCAGAAATCTATAGTTTCACAATTTTGTTTCCACCACAGTACATGTGCACATTGACCAAGAGTGTGAAGCTTGTGAAAATGCAAACCTAAAATTGGAAAACATAATCACTGTTCCTCAGATTTCAAATTTTCAGATTTATTGTCAGAGTACATAGAGGACATCACCTAAAATCCTGAGATTCTTTTTTTTTGTAGGTATGGCAGAATTACCACTAATTGATAGTGTAAAAAATTAACTGTACACAGCATAAACATGAAAACAAATAAAGAACTGTAAACAGACAATGAATCCAAAACAAACTGACTGTGCAATACAGAGAGAACAAAATGAAAATCAATAAAGTGTACAAGTAAGAGTCCTTAAATGAGTCTCTGATTGAGTTTGTTGTGGAGGAGTCTGATGGTGAAGAGGTAGCAGCTGTTCATGAAACTGGTGTGAGTCTTGTGGCATCTATACTTCTTTCCTGATGGCAGCAGCAAGAACAGAGCATGTGCCGGGTTGTGTGGGTCCTTGATGATTGTTGCTGCCCTCCGACGGCAGCATTCCCTGCAGATGTGCTCAGTAGTTGGGAGGGTTTTGCCTGTGATGTCCTTGGCTGTGTCCACTAACTTTTGGAAGGTGTTCCGTATGACTTTGATCTGAAAGTACAAATCAGTCCCTCGGGCTTAGAATGAAACACTGCGGATATCTCTGCCGTTAACTCTAAAAGAAATCCTGCGGTTAAGGTAAAAAGATAAAAACTTCTTTTCACTGCAAGTTATACACCTTGTATTGTTTCATGTTTGTGATATTTTCTGGAAGGAATGAAGTCAATGTTTGGAAACAGTGCAAATGTGTTTAATGTACATGATTCAAGAATTAATTTCCAACCTAGTAGGTGGTAAATTTTCCTCTGAGTTTTGCATTTCTGAGATACATACTCAAGTCTGGTAATTTGGCAGTGTTTAATTTAGCTCAAAAGTTTCAGAAGGAAAAAGCCTTGTACAATCTACAGTCAGCAAATAAACAATTAAAGGTGGATGTAATTACTTTACATTGACCAGCTACTTAACGAGATCATTTAAACATTTCAACAAACATACTTTTACTACCCTTGCAGCCATGCGTTACAAATGTAAAGGTTCTGCATGGAAGGTTAGTTAGGAAGGTTCAGTGATTAGGTATTAATTTTGAGATAGTCAAATGGACTCAACAGTAGCTGGAAGGGAGATGCCAGAGAGTTGTAATGGATTATTATTTGTCAGATTGGAGACCAATGACAAGCGGTGTTGTTTATCATATACATTAATGATCTGGATGATGGGATGGTAAATTGGATTAGTAAATATGCAGATGATACTAAAATAGGTAGAACTGTGGATAATAAAGAAGGTTTTCAAAGATTAGAGAAGGATTTGGACTGCTTAGAAGAGTGGGCTGAAAGATGGCGGATGGAGTTTAATGCTGATAAGTGTGAAGTGCTTAATTTTGGAAGGAATAATCAAAACAGGACATACATAGTAAATGGGAGGGCATTGAGGAATGCAGTGGAGCAGAAAGATCTAGGAATAATGGGGCATCGTTCCCTGAAGGTAGGAACGCATGTGAATAGGGTGTTGAAGAAGGCTTTTAGTGTGCTGGTCTTTATAAATCAAAGCATTAGAATACAGGAGTTGGGAAGTGATATTGAGATTGAACAAGGCAGTGGTGAGGCCAAATTTAGAGGACTGTGTGCAGTTCTGGTTGCTGAATTATAGGAAAGATATCAACAAGGTAGAGAGAGTGCAGAGAAGATTTACGAAAATATTACTTGGATTTCAGAATCTAGATTACAAAGAAAGTTTGAGCAAATTAGGTCTTTATTCTTTGGAGCATAGAAGGTTGAGAGGGGATTTGATAGAGGTATTTAAGATTATGAGAGGGATAGAGAGAGTTGATGAGAATAGGCTTTTTTCATTGAGAATAGGAGAGAGGTCATGAGTTAACAGTTAAGGGGCAAAAGTTTAGAAGTAACATGAGGGCGATCTTCTTTACTCAGAGTGGTGGCTGTGTGGAATGAGCTTCTGGGAGAAGTAGTGGCGGCAGGGTCCATTTTGTTATTTAAGGAAAAATTGGATAGGCATATAGGTGGGAGGGGAATGGAGGGTTATGGCCAGGGAGCAGGTAGGTGGGACTATTTAGTTCGGTGTGGACTAGAAGGGCCAAAATAACCTGTTTCCATGCTGCAATTGTTATATGGTTACATGTTTATGCATAGAAACACGTTGATTGTAAATTCCCAGTGATGAATAGCTCAACACTTCCTCATGGCTGAAACACAAATGTCTGCAGATGCTGCGATTGTAGTAAAAACACAGAAATGGTGGAGGATCTCAGCAGGTCTCTCAGCGTCCAGAGGAGGTAAAGATACATTACCATCAGTTCAGGCCTGAAGCCTTCCTCAAGACACGAGAGAAAAAAAATCTTCCAGAAACCTACCAATGCCCACAGCTACCTCGACGACACCTCTACACACCCTGTCCGCTGTAAGGATTCCATTCCTTTCTCTCAGTTCCTTTGTCTCACATCTGCTCCCAGGATGAAGTCTTACAGTGATTTAACTCATAGTTATGTAAATCTGCTCCATGGTCTTGGAGAAACATTATCTTGTCTTTACTGTGCATTGCATTAGTAGTTATGCTATGAACGACAAATGAAGGTGGCTTAACGACTTGACCTGACCATGCCAGTTCATTAAAAATATCTTCCTTCTTTAAATAACGTGGCTTCCCCCTCTACCACCATCAACTTAGCCTTCATCTGCATATCGTCCATTACCTGCACATCGGCCCTGGCCCCCTCCGCCCCCATGCGCAACAAGGACAGGATTCTCCTCATCCTCACCTAACATCTGCATCTAACATATCATTCTCTCTCTCTCTCCCCTTTCCCTCCAACTCCTTTCACAGTTAAAAACAGCCACACTTACTCCCAAACAATTTTCACCATTCCTCTCTCCTATCCTCTTATCACACTGACCCATTTTGCCTGTGGGTCCATACCCCTCTCGCCCCATTCTTCTCTTTTCACCAGTCTCTTTACTCATATGCCTTGAGGAAAGGCTCAGGCCTGAAATGTCGGTAATATATCTTTACCTCTTATGGATGCTGCGAGACCTGCTGAGTTCCTCCAGTGTTTCTGTGTGTTTTTGCAACCCTACATCATGACCCGTTTCATGGGCAAGACCAAAATTGTCAACGTTAGTTTCAAAGGCTCAATTCGCACTGTCTGCAATCTCGGTTAAAGTGTTGAAACAGTGAGTTAAAATAAAAAGATCAGCAAATGCTGGAAATCTTAAAAATTTTAAATACTGGAAAAGCTCAGCAGGTCAGGTTGGAAAGAGAATCACTCTCAAGACTGGGTGACACAAAACATTAATTGTTTTCTTCCTACAGATTCTCCTTGACATGTTGGATCTTTTCCACAGTTTCTCTTTGAGATTCTGCACAAATGTCAATGGAATTGTGACAGGCAGAAAGAAGGCAAAGGGGCAACTTTATGGGCGTAAAAAAAAATCACAAGGGGCATTCAGAAGGCGAACAGTATTTTTCCCAGCATAGGGGAGTCTACAACTTGAGGGTATAGGTTTAAGATGGGAAGGGATTTTGGGACAGCTTTCCCCCACTTCCCCTGTTATATGTGGATTGCAGAGGATCACGTGACCTCCATGTCTGGAATGCAGTTGAAGGCTCCATCACCTACCATTCAAGGCAAGGTGGGACTCCACCTTACTGAAGGCTCATTTGAATAACTTAGCGTTATCATTAGCTAGACACCCAGCCCACAACACTATAATGTCCAACATGTGGCACAGTTTGCCCTCTTCTGCCTTTTGGTCCTAGACACAAACACTGCTCCATATCAGGTAACAATTGTGGAAGTCACTTGAGGAGTCATGGGTAAGATGAGCACTGCACTTAGTGGGTCCGTAGTATTGCATTAGAACAATACTTGCAGTGAGCCACATCCCATTGGTGCAGGGAATGAGGAGTGTGGGTGAAAGTCCTGTCTTGTGGCAGTGCATGTGCGAGAGAGAGAGTGAGAGAGAGAGAGAGAGAGAGAGAGAGAGAGAGTGGTAGGGTAACTAGTCACTGGTATCAGGGATCATCACACCTGATGTTCCTGCTTACACTGGTACAGTGATTAAGCTCCATATTGTGCAGAGAATAGGCTGCCACTGGTATTGGAGTCCACCGGGTCCAATGTGGATACCCATCTAGTGATATTAGTAGTTAGAGTATTGAGTATCGTTTGGCATCTCTCCCTGTTTAATTCCCTTCTGTCTACAATAAAGTTACCCTTGTGTGTGGACTCATCCCTCTGTGAACTCACTGAATCAGATACATTCCCAACACAACACCCCCACATAGAATATGGTAGGTGTGTGAAACAAGCCGCTCAAGCAGACCTGGGCAATGTACGGCCCCCGTGCCACATCCGGCCCTTTGGCTGTCCCTGACTGGCCCGCATAAGGTTAATTGAAAATTAGAAAATAGAACTTAAATAAGTTTACCCCGTGCGTGGATTAAAATGGCATTGCTTTTATTTTGAAGGTGACTTTTTTGTGCACGTATACATATGTAGTAGCTTACGTATATAAATCCGAGCGTGCGCACACCTTTACCTTTACTCAGTTTACGAGTGTTAGCCCACAAAAATGTCCGCTCATGCTAAAAAAAGAAAAATTGATGCAGAATGCAGAGTTTTTAACAAAACATGGACTACTAAGTATTTATTTACTGAAGTCAGAGGTAAAGCTGGGTATTTAGTTTGTGCAGAGCAGATCGCCGTGTTTAAGGACTACAATTTGAATCACCATTACGAGACTAAACATTTGGAGAAATACAAAAACCTCATTGATGCCAAACGGGCACAGACATCTGAAGCTTTGCTAGTTAAGCTACAAAAGCAACAAGGCTTTTTTTTACCAAGCTTCATACATCCAGGGATGCAGCAGTCAAGACCAGCTTTGTGATATCCTACAAAATTGCTAAAAACAAAAAGTAATTCTCTGAGGTAGAGTTCATCAAAGAATGTTTGATGGACTCTGCAGTACTAATATGCCCCAAGAAAAAAGAAGCATTTGAGAACGTGCCCCTCTCCAGATGAACCGTGACGAGAAGGATCGAGGACATCATGAAAAATCTGGGGCTTCAGCTACAAATTAAAGTGGACAATATTGATTTTTTCTCCTTGGCTTTGGATGAGACCTGTGATGTCCGCAACACAGTCCAGTTACTTGTCTTTGTCTATGGGATAACAAAGGACTTTAAGATTATGGAGGAGCTGACGGCAATGCGGTCAATGAAAGAGACGATGACGGGGAGTGATTTGTTCACGGAGGTAAATACATGCTTGGACAAGCTGGGACTGAAATGGGACAGACTGGCAGGTGTTACAATATATGGTTGTCCAAATCTAATGAGGAAAATCATTGGACTTCTGAAATGGATCTAAAATAAAGTGACTGAAATCAACCCAGAACTGAAATTGGTATTCTTACATTGTATCCTACATCAGAATGTGTTGTGCAAGTCAGTGCTAAAACTTAACCATGTTATTGATGTTGTAACTAAAATAGTTAACTACATCAGGGCATGAGCATTAAATCACAGACAGTTTGTTGCACTCATGGAGGAGCATGAAATTGAACATGGTGATGTAGGCTACCACACAATTGTAAGGTGACTCAGCCTGGGAAAAGTACTGAAAAGAGTCTGGGATCTGAAAGCAGAGATTCAAGAGTTTTGTGAGAAGAAAGGCAAAGACATACCAGAGCGCTCAGATGGGAACTGGATGGCAGATCTTGCATTTGCTGTTGATGTTACTGCACTGATGAATGAACTAAACACCAAACTGCCATAAAGGGGCTTTTTTGTTCATGAAATGTACAGCCTGGTGAAGGTTGCAGTTTCTTTCAAGCCAACTGGAGAACAACACTCCAACACTCCAACTCACATGCAAACCCTGAAAGAAGTCATACCATCAGCTGATCACCTCCGCAGGTACTCATCCATGTTAGGAGCACTGCATGGTGGGTTTTTCAAGATGATTTGAAGACTTAAAAGCAGTTACTTGTCTTCGTCTGTGGGATAACAAAAGACTTTAAGATTATGGAGGAGCTGGTGGCAATACGGTCAATGAAAGGGACGATGACGGGGAGTGATTTGTTCACGGAGGTAAATACATGCTTGGACAAGCTGGGACTGAAATGGGACAGATTGGCAGGTGCACATGATTTCCTCTCCCTTTACCTGCTGTGTGGATAATGCACCCAGTCATGTTCAGCTGGAACTCATTGACGTGCAATGTGATATACTGGCAGAACAGTTTAAGTCAGTATCTCAGCTCGATTTTTACTCTTCTCTCAAGGAGGAGAACTTTCCACACATGAGGAGGCATGCTCAGAAGATGTTGGTTCTCTTTTGGATCTACCTACATATGTGAACAAACATTCTCAGTGATGAAGTTTAACAAATCCAGGTATAGATCCCTCTCACTGATGATCATCTGTCAGCTGTCCTTCGCATATGCACCTCAGACATTCAGCCTGACTTCGATGCACTTGTTCAAGCCCAACAGAGACTAGATTTCTCTCACTGAACAAGAAAAAAAGAACTGAAAAACAGCAAATGAGGTGGTTGGACTACCAGCAAAATGGTAATAACAATTTGTATAAAGCTGATTTAATGCTGGTCTTTCAAAAATGGGACATTTCTGAACATGCACATTTTGTTTACAATTGCTTTGGGTAATTTTGATTGAATAAATGATGTTTTTCCTAAGCTTATTTTCCATTGCTTAATCATCACATTTACTCTCACCAGTCACTTGTCAAAACGAAGCAATTTACTGCTTTTATAAAGAGATAGAATTAATATTAAGCATAATTTAGTTCAGCCTATTGGTCCGGCCCTCCACAGTATTTTCTGCTTCTCATGTGGCCCCTTGGGAAAACTAATTGCCCACCCCTGTGCTAGAGGTTTCCTCCCACCATTCAAAACATACTGGGGGTGTAGGTTAATTGGGTGTAAATTGGGTGGCACAGACTCGTCGGCCAAAATGCCCATTTACCATGCTGTATGCCTAAATTTTTTTTTAAATTAAAATTGGCAAATGGAACTATCTTAGGGAGACAACTTGGACCAAAGGGTCATAAAACCTCATGATGGTGATTATTTCAGGAGCTAACAAGGAACATTTCCACAGTAGAGGGGAGTTTCACGAATACACCTCCCCACACTAATATAATGAGGCACAACATTGCTCCTTTGTTCTGAAAACATTATCCTCCTAGTAGCAATTACCTTGATGTGAATATTTCCAAAGCTTTGAATGTGAGAAAATCCAATGGAATGCTAACAGCTTCAAGGGTGTAATTTCAGTTTGTTTTAATACTGCTTAATTTCACCTAATTGTTGCTGTAATCGCACATTTATTTGCTATCACTGACACTTCCAACATGAAACTATGTTTTCTCATTACACGCCATAAGCAAAGACAGAATGTGACCTTTTAAATTATTAGTTTTTTTTTCCAGCCAGGTGTTGTGATACATGAGGAACTTAGTCACTTGTCCAGAATTTAGATTTGGTTCTGTTTTTGGTGTGTTAAATAAAAGCTGACAATTAGGTCCCAGGAAATATTTGCTAAATTGTTGAAATGGGACTCAGTCCTGGTGCATGTGAGGTGATACATTTTGAGAGGGGAAACATGGGTAGGACATATACAATAACCTATCAAGGCTTGAAGCAGTGTTGGTGAACAATGGGATCTTTTGGGCACTGAAGTCCATTAAATCCTTGAAACTAGCGTCACGGGAGAAGAGGGTTGTGAAGGAATATATGATGTTTGCCTTCATGAACAGATTCATTGAATGGATGGGCTTGGATACCATGTTACATCTTCAATCAAACACTGGCCAGGCTTGGATAATTGTGCTCAGTTCCTGTCCTGAGGAAGAATAAAACTGCAAAGATGAACCACAACATTGACATGAGAGTGCAGATGCTAGAACAATAAAAGAACTCAACTCAGTGATTGGAGGGAAAGGCATGGTTGATTTTTTTGGTTCGAGGCCCTACATCAAAAAAAGGAATGTTGGAAAGAGAAGTACAGTAAATCCCTTGGTATCCGGCACCTATGGGGATTGGTAGATGCCATTTAAGTGAATTTTCTGGTTGCTTGAAATTGCATATTGAATAATTGGCAAACTAATGGCAAAGCATGCCAATTTTAAGCTTCCATATTTTTACCTATTTATTTTCCACAATTTTTTTTGCCGGTTGCTTGAATTCCAGATAACAGGGTTTTCTTCTGCACAATAAAAATGAGCTTCTCAATTAAACTGAGAGCCTATTAAAGACTCACATAGCACCAAGAAAATGTTAAAATGGGACTTGATTCAGGCCATCAAGTGTTGAATGACCCAAGACATGGAAGATGGAAATAAGACACAGGCCAGGAAAACACTAATCAATTTAGGCTGAAAGAGAAAGATTGGGAGAAGATGGGTTGAGGCAGGAAAGATGACAATTGATAATACAGAAGTAAAACATGAAAGGCTGCAGACACTGTGGGTGAAGAAACTAAGCAAGTTAAACAAAGATACATAACCAATATTTCAGGCTTGAGCCCTTCATCAAGGTACAGGCTTGATGAAGGGCTCAAGCCTGAAACATCAGTTATGTATCTTTATCTTTACTACATAAAGTACACTGTTTAACCAGCTGACTTCCTCCAACATTGTGTTTTTACAATTGATAATACAGAGCTTGGAAGAGGCAAAAAATATAACAGGACAGATGCATGACTGCAAGCTCCAAGAATTTTGGATGAAAATTCAGCATTGTGTTCTCTGTCTCCACTGCAATCACCTTCAAGTTTTAAGTTAACATGCAAATAATACATTCCCATAAAAGGAGCTTCACCAAGCAGGACATTTATCCTCCAATCCTCCATCATGAAGCATAAAAATACTCATTTCCTTGGACAACATTTTCCAGGGGGAATGACACGTTACAAATCAAGATGCATTCTTAGCATTTCCAATAAAATGCATAAAGTTATCAGCAACATTGGGTCATGTTGGCTTCTTGTTAAGTTGGCTGGGATTATCAGACAGTTCCAAAGCAGGCCAGGTCTTTGTCACTGCCATGGTTTCTCAAGGTCAGGGGCAGGCGGAGGAGGAAAGGACTATGAAAACCACAGGAATAAATTGAAAGGTGATCTAATTAAGCACTACCTTGGTGATGTTGGTATCTTCCTGGTGAAGGGATTTAAAATTTACCAGATGCTGCAAAAGTTAAATTGGCCAGACTGGGTCCCCATTTAATTTTTATTTAAATTTAAACATACAGCACAGTAACAGGCACTTCTGGCCCATGAGTCCATGCTACCCAAATATACCAATTAACCTAAAATCCCTACATGTTTTTGGAGGGTGGGAGGAAACCAGAGCACCTAGAGGAAACCCATGCTGATACAGGGAGTATGTACAAATGTCATAGAGACAGTACCAGATTCAAACCCAGATCTCTGACGCTGTAAATAGCATTGCACTAACCATGTGGCTTTAGCTATACAACAGACAAGACAGAGGCCAATTTTCATTCAACTTCCCCAACTCCCCGCACCAAGTCAGGAGAAGGTCTCATTATCCCACTGAGACAAGACTTGCCCATAGAACAGTCTCATGCCCTGACCCCATTTCCTAGCTCTTGTCTCACTCTCCCTTTGTCTGATAGGACAAGTGGTAAAAGTCACTTTCATTTGGGAACCTATTGTTTGGATGGATTATTGGAAAGGAAGATCATTCTTTAATGGAACCATTTAAAAGTTTATCATTTGGAGAATTAGGTCATTCAATCCAACCAATTTATACTGGGGTTTCTGCTTCACACAAACTTCCTCATTCTTTTTTCCAGACCTCACCCCATCATCTAACCTGATCAGTACACCTTTCTATCTCTTCCCCGTCCTCAATTGCACCAAAGTTTAAACAAAGCCCCACTGGAAGATGAGCACACTCTGCTTTCACACACCTACCCAAATGACCTTTGAGCAAGAAAGGCTATCCACTTCACATCATCCATGCTCACATTGTGCAAAGCTCATAACGTTCTGGCCAACAACTCAAATTAGATCCCAACTCAGTTTCTGTAAATGATCAGGTCACCCCCAATTCGCACCACCAACCAATCACAAAGAGAAACCAAGGTTAAACAAAAGCTTCTTTCACATCGTCAAATAAATTGAACCAGCCAATTTAGCCGGACCATAGTAGGTAATCTATTGGAGTGAAAGGTTCCAACTGAGCAGGGTGAGTAAAAACCAATCTGGCTCTGAACCTTGGTCGGGGGTAGTATCAGAGCCTGGCCAAGTTAACTCGTTAATCACTCTGTTGCGGTGCAAATGCTCATCCAGCTGTACCAGGTGCATCATTCTGGTAGTATTATAAGTAATCTTGAGATGATTTAAAGCACAGGTAGGCGCTGACAGCTCCACCGGCCGCCCTGTGAAATATAACTGCACAGTAATATTTCACAGGGCAGCTGGTGGAGCTGTCAATGCGTGGATGGCGGGCGGTGTGAAAGGAAAATTACACTCACTTAGTAACTATCCAAAAAAGGCAATTTGGAGAAAAAACACACACACACTGCTGTAAAATCACAATGTTGGAGAAACTCCCATCATTGAGTTTTTACTTCAATCACAGCGTCTGCAGACTTTCAGGTTTGACTCCTACACACTCTATTGTGTCCATCTCAGCAGGGAGGAGAATTTCCAGAATTTGCTCCTCACACAAGTACTCTGTTCAAACCCATGTGGCAATGAGAAAGCAATCTAATTAACATAATTACTAATAACAAAAATTGAGTATCAAAGACTTTTAAGAAATTAAGCAACTTTTAAAAAATCAATCAAAATATAGTATATACTTAAAATTTATATCCTGACATTCCCAACAATATCAGGATTTTATATTCAGCAAGGGTAAAGAAAATTTTTTTCCATTCAGATAAGATACCGGTAACTGTAAACTATACTCAAAGAAAGAAAGAACTGTAAACAAACTGGCTGTGCATTGCAGATATATATAGAAATAAATAACGAGCAAAATAAGAGCTGTAAAATGAGTCTCTGAATGAATCTATTGTTCAGGAGTCTGATATTTGAGGGGTAGCAACCTGGTTGGGGGGGGGGGGGGGATGGAATCCAGTGGCACATGTATCTCCTTCCTGATGGCAGCTTCGAGAACAAAGCCTCTCCTGGGAGGTGTGAATCTTTGATCATTTCTGCTGCTCTCCGATGGCAGAGTTCTCAATGATGGGGAGAGATTTTCCTGGGACATCCTGGGCTGTGTCCATTACCTTTTGCAGGATTTTTTCACTCAGAGGTATTGGTGCCCCCACACCAGGCTCTGCTGCACCCAGTCAGCACACTTTCCACTATACATCTGTTGAGATTTGCTAAGGTTTGTGATGACATACTAAACCTAGAGATAGAATTAGATTCTCGCCAGCTATGGCAGGGATTGTAGGCCATTTCATCCTACAAAGTAAGGCTGAATACCATAAATGGCTGTGATGTTTCACTACACAACAAGCTGAACACCTTTTATGCTCGTTGTGAGAAGGAGAACTCAACGATGAACCTGTGATATCTGTATCTGAGGCTAACATCAGGACATCATTTAAGAGGGTGAACCTTCACAAGGCATCAGGCCCTAATGGTGTACCTAGCAAGGTACTGTAAATCTGTGCCAACCAACCAGCTGGAGTATTCACAGACATTTCAATCTTTCACTGATACAGTCAGAGGTCCCCAACTGCTTCAAAAGGACATCAATAATTCCAGGACCCAAGAAGAGCAGAATGAAGTGGCTCAACGACTATTACCCAGTAGCACTCACCATACTGTGCTGAAATGCTTTGAGAGGTTAATTGTGGCCAGAAATACCCAAGTAAAGATCTGGACCCATGGCAATTCACCTACCATCACAATCGTTCCACAGCAGATGCAATATCACTGGCTCTCCACTGAGCTCTGGATTACCTTGACAACACATATATCTGGCTACTCTGCCTCGACTCCAGCTCAGCCTTCAACACCATAATTCCCTCAATGCTGGTCAACAAGCCCCAAGCCCTGGGCCTCTGCACCCCCATCTGCTTGACTTCTTCATCACAGTCAGGACAAATTGGAAATAATGTCTCCTCCTCACTAATGATCAACACATGCACACTTCAACGAGGCATTCTTCATTCTACTCATCCTACATCCATGAATGTGTGACAGGGCGCAATTCAAAGTGCTGTCAACAAATTTGCTGATGACCCCATGGTTGGTCGTCTGCAGAATCACAGATGGCAATGAGGAAGTGTAAAGGAGGGAGATAGATCAGCTCATTGAGTGGTATCACAATAAAAACCTTGGACTCAATGTTAGCAAAACCAAGTAGCTGATCGTTGACTTCAGGAGGAAATCAAGAAAACTCAAACATCAAAGGTTCAGCAGTGGAGTGGATCAAGAACTTCAAATTCCTGGGGGTCAACATCTTTGAGGATCTGTCCTGGTGTCTCCATGTCGATGCAATCACAAAGAAGGCCCACCAGTGGCTATACTTTGTGAGGTGTTTGAGGAGATTCAGTATGTCACCAAAGACTCAAAAATGTCCACAGGTGTACCCTGTAGAGCAATGGTTTTCAAATTTCACCCTCCCTCCCAAAACTCACATTCCACCGTAAGTAATCCCTATGCCATTGGTGCTCTGTGATTGCTTAAGGTGGTATGCGACTGGGAAGGGAAGGTTGAGAATCACTGCTCTAGACCCAATTGTCACTGAAATATTTTGATTGAGAAAAATTCCTTTGGAGTTATGAAACCATGCACAAAACGAGTCATTTAGGTACGATTAAAACAGTTGTTTTCAAACCTTTTTCTTTCCACTCACATACCACCTTAAACAATCCTTTACCAATCACAGAACACCTATGGCATAGGGATTGTTTAAGGTGGTATGTGAGTTTAGGGAAGGGCAGTTTGAAAACCACTGGTGTAGAGCATTCTGTCTGGTTGTTTCACTGTCTGGTATGGAGGTAGGACAGGAAAACACTCCAGAGAGTTATTAACTCAGTCAGCAACACCACAGGCATCCCTCTTCACTCCATTGTGGACATTTACAGCAAACATTGTTTTAAGAAAGGAGCTTCTATCCTCAAGGACCCCCACCCCCCAGGCCATGCCCTCTTCACACTGCAACCATCAGGAAAAAGATACAGGATCCTGAAGATGGGCACCCAGTTGCATAAGGGCAGCTCCTTTCCCGCTGCCATTATATTTTTGAATGGACAATGAACCACAGACACTACCTCACTTTCTCCTATTTTCTTGCACAATTTATTTATTTTTGAAATGTAATTTGTAGTGATATTTGCACTGTGCCTGCTGCCATAAAACAGCAAATTTTGTGACATGTGCATGACAATAAATTATGATTCTGATTCTGACCATTGCAAACTCCTGAGGAAGTAGAGCATTGATGTATTTTCTTTACAATGGCATTAATATGATGGGTTGATGAATTTAAATTTGCTCACCCTCTCCACCTCTGTTCCCCCAATGATCACTGGGTCATATACCCCTGGTTTTCCTTTCCTAAAGTCTACAATTAGCTCCTTGATCTTGATGACAGGGAGTGCAAGGTTGTTGTTAGGATGCCTTTTGGCCAAATGTTCTATCTCGCTCCTGTATGCTGAATCATTGCTCCCTTTTACGCAGCCTCCTATGGTGGTATCTGGTTGTATATGGTGTTATTGTCGAACCTAGCCAAACAGTCATAGGCCTAGAGTGAGTGAAGCAATTGGTTATACATGCACCCCTGTGGTGCTCCGGTGCTGATGAAGATTGTGGAGATGTTTTTACCAATCCACATTTAATGAGCCTTTGTGAGTTTTTCTAGATCTAAATATGCTAGATCAAGATCTAGATTTTAGATTAGGGCATCAAGGAGTGAAATTGATTAAATACAGTTACATTGATGGGGCCATTGATGTAGCTAGAGGGAATGCTCACCCTGAGCACATTCTTCAAGTGTAGTGCCTCTTCCCCACCCCGGTCCGACACTGCCACCAACCCCACCCCTTCCCCCCGGCCTCCGATCCAACGACGCCGAAAAATTAGTGCGGCCCGCCATCCAATCACCATCCGGCCCATGTATGGTAAAAGGTTGCTTGATAAACATAAAATGAATTGAAAATGATTTGGTATGTGTCATGGCGCCTTTTTTATGTGCTCGCTCCCCTTAACTTTAGAACCTGGCTATGCCCCTGGGTGGGACCGAGTTAACAGATGAAATGGCTTCCTCTGATCCTATGAACAAGACCTACAAATGAATGAATTGAGAATTCCAAAACATTGAAAGTTTGATCAATAAGAAAAAAGAAACCGATCCTCACATCCAATGTAATTTATAGCAGTTAATATCAGATGAAGATACAGACATGATTAAATGTAGAAAATAGGAACACAATAGATAGATATTTGAATTTTTGAATGATAGAAAGAGGCAGAGAACAAGATTGATGTTGAATAGATGGTCATACTGAAGAGAAATAAATAGATAGTCTGATCATAAATAGAGAGACAGATAATAGTAATGTATACAGATAGGCAGATAAATAGGTAAGCAGATGCATGGAGATTTAAAACATTTAAGTTCAATTTTATTATCATCTGACTGTATATATACAAAGGGACAAAACAGTGTTTCTCCTGACTGATGTCCACACATACACAGAGTGCATAATAATCATATACATACATTAAAAATATTAAAATATGTATAAATATTCTGGAATAACACTCAATTTCATTGAAAAGCGACCCAAGGATGCAGTCTGCAGGAAGAAGCTATTTCCTGGCATGGCTGTCCTGATTTTGATGCTCCCCACTTCCTTCCTAATAGTAGTAGTTCAAAGATCCTGTGTGATGAATGGTAGGGATGTTCAATAATTCTTTGAGCCATATTTAAGCAACTCTCCTGGTGAAGGTTGTCAATAGAGGAAAGGGAGACCCTAGTGCTCTTCTCAATCATTTTAATGATCCTCATTACCACACAATGATGTCGTCAGAGAAGACACTCTCAATGGTGCTCTTGTAAAATGTTGTCACAATTGGGGCTGGTGGTCTTCCCTCCTCAACCACCTTAGGAAGTATAGGCACTGCTGTGCCTTCCTGACTAATGAGGAGGTGTTGTGGGTCCAGGTTAGGTTGACAGAGAGGTGGTCAGATAAATTGACAATCAGATATACAGAGACATAAGTAGATGGTCAGACAACTGTACTGAGAAACAGACAACTGACATGATAAACACTGTTACGATAGAACATCAATACCAAACATTCGTATTTGCCAAAAAGATAAGGTGGCTACATTGTCTTTTTTTCATGCTACGTAAGACAAAATCAATGTCCATTGGATACATGGATTTACCAGCCACTATGCACATTTTAAGATTAGCCATGGCTGTAGCCCCAACATTTCCTGCACTTTTTTCTCATGAAAATATCACAATCAGGCACATCAATGGCAGGGAAAACATACTCTTTGCATCTTCTATATTGTGTGAGAATAATGAATCACACAAAGAAGGCTGTCCTCTGGAAATAATCCGTGGATAATACACATAAAACAGTACAGTCTTGTTACAACTAAACTGACTGAAGATATTTTAGTTATGTTTCAGTGAAGCAGGTAAGGAATAAAATACCATTAGTAGATTATGGTGTATTCAACTTGGATAAATCATTCAGGGATTCTGCTCAAATCCATCAGTTACATCTTGGAAAAAAAACATGTGAGCTTGCAGGGAGGATGAGAGGAAGGTTACCAGGTACTTGGACAGGGTCAACAGCTTGCTGAACATTGCAACCTCAATAAACGTTTCAGCTCAGTCAGTTATTTCCCTGCTGTTTTCAGAATCTTAAATGGATCTCCCAATGGTAAAAGATGATGACCTTGCATTGTTTTAACTGCATTATTCTCTACCTTTGTAACACTATACCCTGTACTCTTTGACTTGCTGCATTTTTGTTTTATTATTGCACCATCAGCTAGAAAAATGTGCTCACTGATTTAATTTCTTAATTTAATACAGAGACACAGTAACATGTCCTTCCGGCCCATGAACCCAATCTGTCCAATTACACCTATGTGACCAATCAACCTATTAACCTGTACATCTTTAGAACATGGGGTGGGACACACTGAAGCACTAGAGGAAAACTAGGCAGTCACAGGGAGAACATATAAACTCCTTGCAGAAAATGCCAGATTTGAACCCAAGTTGCTGGCACTAAATGCTGAACCAACCATGACTTACCTGGATAGAATACAAAACAAAGCTTTTCCCTGCATATCAATACAGGTGATCATAACAATTTAAGTCTGCTCACCAGAAAACTGAAAGATAAGCTCAAGTTCAAGTTTATGATTATGTGATTGTAAATGTATATGGTACAACCAGACAAAACAATGTCTCTCCAGACCATGGAGCACGCACCAATACACACAATGCACATAAAGATGGCATAAATGATCAAAATAAATATATAGAAATATTTGGGATGATTTACACAGTTACAGCATCAATCTCACAGCTTGTAGGAGAAGTTATTCCCCAGCCTGGCAGTCCTGATTTTGATTCTCCTGTACCTCCTTTTTGATGGTAGTGGGTTAAAGATTCTGTGCACTGGATGGAAAATTAGTATAGGTAGGGGAACACTGGTATCATGAGGGGCACCTGGGCACAATTCGGGCTTCCACCACCACCCCTGGAAATACATTCCAGGCAACATTATTATTAGTGCCAAGGAAATGCTGCAATTTTTTGTTGTTTAATCTTGTGAAGGCAGAGCTAGCTGCCAGGGCTGAGCAGATTCTAATGGTTCGTGACACATTAACCCAGCTGGAGGTGAAAAGGGCACACTGATGTCAAGTCACAACACTGGAAGGGTGCCATATTGAAGCTGCCAGCTACAGGCTGCTGAAGAGAGCTAACCTTTCACTGAGCCAGGAGATCAGAGAGGATGTAGCTTAAAAAAAAAACAGGGCCTGTGGAAATCAACTCAGTTGAGAGGTGGTTCATACATTCCCATAGCATGTGGAGTCTATAATGTCACAGACCCAGGAATCAGTGGAGTCACAGCCATATTTCATTTGGCTTCAATCCAGCCTCTTCCTCTCATGGGTTCTCTGACATGATGTCCACAACACCTATTTTCTGATTGAGGGAACTTCAGGGAAAATGAGATAGAAAGTGACTTCAAGCAAGAACTTGAATTCAATGAGAGTGGGAAATTCAAAGAACAAGGAAGTTATCGAAATGGGTACAAATGGTTTAGGAGTGTGGATTCATCAGCTAAGCAGTTCTAAAGATTTTCTGGTACCTGTTAGTTACTGATCCTCTTCCAATCCTACCACTCTCCATCGTGGATTTTGCTGGACCTCTGCCTTCAGGTGCCTGTCTTGTGGTTTCTATTCCCATGAGGAAGGAGATTTTCTAATCATGGAATGCCTTAGGTCTGTAGTTAATTAACTCCTCAGTGTATTGGATAGTCCCTTAAAACTTGGCCTGCTTTTTCTTGGGAGAGAAGACAAGCATCTATACAGGTGCCAATTATGGTGGATGTGAGAATACCCAATGTACTGCGCACACTCTGCTTTCACAGTTTCCTCTGGCAAATCATTCCAGATAGAGTTGCCCCTCAGGATCCTCTTAAATCTCTCCCTTCTCACTGCAGCTTGCCTGTGTTAATTTCAACTAGCAAGTGACAGTAAATCAAGATGAAGGACAGTGCACAATAATAATCATGGTCATTATAGACAGCGTTGGCAGAATCTATCAGATTCAAGGGTCATGATCTTCCATCTTCCATGCACAAACCCATGCTGACTATCTCTAATCACTCCCTACCTATCCAAATCATCCCGGAACTAAAGAGCATAGGTTTAAGGAGAGATGGGAGAGATTTAAGAGGATCCCGAGGGGCAACTCTATCTGGAATGATTTGCCAGAGGAAACTGTAAAAGCAGGCATGATATTGACATTCAAAAGAAATTTGTACAGATTTATAGATAGGAAGGCCTTAGAAGGCTATGGAGCAAATACAGGCAAATGGATCTAGGCCCGAATCCCAAGTTGATCAGCATGGACAAGTTGTCCCAAATGGCCTGTCCCTCAGAATCATACCCCTCCACAACCCCCCTCCCTCAAAATAACTTTCCTACTTTCTGTGAGGGGTGCTTGACAAAGCAGTGACTCTATGTCTTCCTTACTGTAGACAAAGTTAAAGAATTTCATGTATGCTACATTCTAAATGTAGTATTACGTGACAATAATGGAACCTTTACCTTTTTAACAGGTTCACTGGTCAATGGTTCCCTGGATGGTCCTCACACCTTTTTAAAATAATGACACAACCATCCTTCCAGCACTTTAAGAGACTTAACATCATTGTATTTGGAACAAACATAAGTTTGTATTAAATAATGCTCATGGCTTTTCTTTGTTGGTCTTTATGGCAGGGAAAAGTTTGAAGTATATTGCGTATATTATATTTTTGTATTATTACATAACTGAAAGGAACCATTTAAAAGTCTTATTAAGCAGCCAAAATTGAGAGTAAAAAATACAGATTGTTTCCAAAGAATAAATGCCATGTTGTGAAGTTAGCCAAATATTTACATTTACATCTTCACAACTTAATTCCATCAATGTTATCTGAAAGTAGCAGACAGGTTGAAATCAACATTAAAAGGTGTAGGTGATTGCACTGCTTGATGGACAGAGTACAAGGGCAGAGAGGCCACGTACAATTCACAGTTACACCATGACTAGAATATTGTCTGCAGAGCAGGTTATCACACTTCAGGAAGAAACTGAAAAGACAAGAGACAGCACAAAGGAGATCAGGGATGAAAAGTTTTCCTTCAGGACAGATTGTCTGGTGAGAGATGGAAAAAATGTAAGCAAATATATGAGATTAAGAGATGCAACTGGAGTGAAAAGGGAGAAGCTTTTTTTTCTTGGCTAATGACAGGAGGGTTTGAATTAAGACTTTTTTAAATTTCATAATTCTA
The DNA here is from genome assembly GCF_036971445.1 of Narcine bancroftii. Classification (NCBI taxonomy): domain Eukaryota; kingdom Metazoa; phylum Chordata; class Chondrichthyes; order Torpediniformes; family Narcinidae; genus Narcine; species Narcine bancroftii. The sequence goes on from NC_091472.1 coordinate 123,453,716, forward strand.
GACAGACTGCCATCTTTTTTTAGAAGTACAAGCCCTTTCTGCCCACAGACCAGTCTCACCCAAATACACAAATTAACCTACAAACCCCATACGTTCTTGGAACGTGGGCAAAAACCGGAGCACCGAGTGAAACCCCATGGAAAACTGGGGAGAACATACAAGCTCCTTACTGACAGCAAAGGAGTCGAACCCAGGGCGCTAGCACTGTAATAATGTTGCCCTAATGGCTACACCAACCTCCTCCCAACCTGGTTCTTGTGAAGAAAATCTCCACAAAATCTGTTCTTCTCCATTCCAAGACTGCTGAAATTTCTTCCTTTGTCAGTGTAGAGCTATTAATTAGACCTGACAGACCAGAAGTTGAGATTAATAGGCTTTAATCGCTATAAACTTACAGGTATATCATACATGCTGTTGGCCCAAATCCAAGGCAGTGCTGAGGGAGGGGATTGGGCAGTACCAGCTTTATTAGGAATCCTGAAGGGGAAGGAGCTGTAATATCAGGGCGAGCCAACTAGTACAAAGCATGTATTACAGTGTTCCCCTACAGTCAGGAAGCAAGGTTTCCCTTCTACTACGGTCAATGAAGATCTCTCTTGCCATTCTTCTATTTATATTACTTTTACTCTCACCTCTCTCTCTCCAAACAGAACAGAGGTATTCCCCTGGTCCTCACACTTAACCCTGCTAGCCCCTTTCACACAGCCAAGTACATGTGGGTTGAACTGGCTAATTTACCAGGTCTATAGCAGGTAATCTGGTGGTGTGAAAGGTCCTAAGTAAAAATCAACAGGGTTCTGACTCTGGGTGGGGGAAAACATCAGACCCTGGCCGAGTTAACTTGTTAATCACTCTGTGGCGGTGTGAATGGTCTACTTGATTTACTGGGTACCATTAGTGCCTGTGTGCTTGCATCAGTCTGGGAGTTAGATTTCACAGTGCAGCCAGCGTGCTCTGACAGCCCCGCCGACTGCACAATTATATTTCACAGTGTGGCTGGCCATGATCTGACAGCCCCAGACGGCCATGCTCTGACAGCTTCAACGACTGCATATAGTTCTGTTAGAGCATTGCATGTAATACATCACATGCCACATCACTGCTGGAGGCAGGACCCCATCCTAAAATCCCGGGTTCCTGATTAACCAGGTAAATCATGGTGCAGTAGGAAATGTTCCCCGGTACAGCATGCCTAGTAAGTTTACCCGCTTCCTAGGAGGGTTGGTGGTGTGAAAGTGCTAAATTTGTCTCTTCTACAACTTGCAATGGGATCCCACTGCTTGACGCATCTTCCCCTGTCAGCCATCCGTAGGGATCCCTCCTTCTGTGACTCCCTGTCCCACTCATCCCTCCACCTCTGACACCTGGCACTTTCTCCTGTAATCACAAGAGGTGCGTCACTTGCACTTACACCTCCTCCTCCATCACCATTCACGAACCGACACACACATCCATTCCAGGTGAGTCATTGATTCATGTGCACTTCCTCGAACTTTGTCTTCTGCATTCAGTGCTCCTGATGTGGCCTCTTGTATATCAGAGAGACCAAATATACATGGAACATAGAACATGAAACAGTACAGCACATTTACAGGCTTTTTTGGCCACAAGTCTGCACTGAACACCAAGCCCAAATTAAATTGTGTCTTGTAAATGATAGATATCTTCTATTTATGTGTCTATTTAGAAGCCTCAAACACTATTATTGTATCTGCTTCCACCACTACCCCTGGCAGCCCATTCCAGGCACCTACCACTCTCTATGTAAAAAACCTTGCTTTGTACATCTCCTTCAAAATTTCCCCCCGCTTCCCCCCACCCCCCTCCACCACCACTTTAACATGTGATATTTTTATCTTGGGAAAGAGATTCTGACTGTCTTCCCTATCAATGCCTCTCATAATTTTATAAACTCCATCAGGTCACTTCTCTGACACTGTAAATGTAAACACAATCATTCTTTTCACACCTTTATGTACTTTTACTTTCATGTAACAAGGTTATAAATATACTGGCCTTTTCTTGGACTAAAGTCTGCTATTGCTGTGAATGTGGGGTTCCTTGGAGCCGCTTCTCCTGTTTGCTTTTTAATTGTTCTCTGAAATTTATGATTAAATTCAAGATTTAAGATTCAATTTATTATCATAGCAACAAAACAGTGTCATATGACATGAAATTTCTTCTTGTCTGCTTCAAGGCAGACAGATTCACCACTGGCAGGAATTGCCTAGGTGCCTCTTGCAGCTCTTAGTCAGACTTACAGCCAGAGAGAGAGAAGCAAAGAGTCCCCGTCTCCCCCCCAGAGTCACCGAGAGTCCGTAGATTTGCCTCCAGTGCTTCCACAGCTCCCGCAGCCACACAGAGTCCAGTCCAAACCACTGGCAACCTGAGCTCCAGATCTGAATCTCCAACACAATCAGGAACCCTTCAGCACCCTTGGCACCTCCTCGCATCCCTGTTCCCTTACCTGGTACCCCCTCCAGCCAGTTCAAATCAGTCTGCAGCCCGGCGCGAGTCTCCCGAAAGTGCACCCCAGCAGCCCACAGCTTCCATGGGTTCCTTATCTCGAGTTACCAGCAGGCTGCTGCATGCCCTGGTCCCTCAGCAGCAGAGCCCCCTCACTGGTCTTCCACCATGGGCACCATTCTCACGGTCGTCTCCTCCGCTTCTCCCTCTCAGACAGTGCGTGATCTTCCCATCCTCTGGTCAGCCCCTCGTGGCTGCTGCTGATTCAAAGGTGCCGCCATCTTGGCCGCAGACCCGCAGTCACGGGACTTCATTAAAACCACTGTCAAAGCCCATGCAGAGCCAACGGCAGATAACTGGGTGACTGGACCCAATGGGAGCGCTGCATTTCTGCTCCCTTGCTTCCTGTGGGTCCGTACCAGTGGCAGCGCTGCCACTACATCAGCTCCAGCAGGGATCTGACCTGATCCATTGTGGGATGGTTTAGCCATGTTGACTGCAAGTTTTCTTTTCCCTTTAGGATGCCTGTAATCCTGCATTCCAGCTTCACTTTGTTCGCATATCTTTTTTAGATTGCCCTGTTTCAGCTCCTTTAAGATAGTCCTTGAAAACCTCATCCTTTAAATAAGCTTTTGGATATCTGCTGCACCAGCTCTTTCTGAGGCTGGGTGTCAAACAATTTGACAACACTTCTGTGAGGTGCCTTTAGAGTGTTTTTTTTTATGTTAATGGTTGATGTGAAAATAAACTGGTGCAATTGGTATAATATTCGATGAAGAGATTGCCAAAACCTTCATCATAAATAGTAAGATAAGCACTTTTTACCATCATGACTTTTTTGGTGAGAAGTTGAAGTTATTTTCACTGGTTAAAGGTGCTATATAAATGCAAATTGCTGCCTCAAATTTTGCAGTTGGACGCAGTGCCACAAAGCTGTTACCTATTATTTCTTGCCTTTTCAAATTTTTCCATTTAGTATTCATTCACTTCCACGGAAGATGTTCTATATTTATTTTGTTTGCATGTATAACTCACGATAGGAATGAAGGAAATGAAAACAATTAAGACATGATACCTCAAATTCCAACCACAGGTAATCTAGTTTAATCTATCCATTTGGTCTGTGCATAGATAATTTTTCTGCTTTATTTTAATCTTTAAAACACAGCCACTGTGCGAAAACCAGAAAAAAGCATGCTGACTCTTTAATATTTAATCTTTAATCATTTTCTCCTGAGATTTGCAATCTGTTTCTGTGATGAATTATATATTCAAGGGAGACTGTCTACAGAACAATTTGATTTTGCTGTGATTTCTTCAAAATGAACAGCTATACAAGTCCCCAGCTGTGGGGGAGTTCTGAAGTACTCTCGTCTAAAACAATTTATTCACTACTAATCCCTTGTATGGCAATACTGTGAGCAATTCCAGCTTGAATAAATTAATATGAATGACAATGTTTTGTCTGTGGTGTAATTAATATGAGATGGTTATTTCAATAAAGGTATGATGCACATTGAACATATTCAGGTAAAATGGATGGTGCCATACTGGATCATCTCAGACCATGGACATTCGAGCCCATTTTTCAGACACTGAAAAGGCTTTCATCACCCTCTACTACAAATTTCTCAGGAAAGTCTGCTTGCATTGAATCCTTCTGCACAAGGCCCAGAAGCAAGGAACTTTCTAAAGCAGATTTTTCTGTGGAAAATGCTCAGAATCCACAACAAAGAAAATTACAACATGTCCTGAAGACTTCGCACACTCCAAAAAAGACTGGAATTAATGTACAGCAGCAACTGGCAAGAAAAAACAATCAACAACTAACATTCATGTCTTTGATGATCCCCTTAAATAATATGGGGGAGAACACACTCTGTTGCTTAACAGTGAATCAAGTTTTATTCAGTTTTGGAGTCTGGACATCCCAGACAATGCCAGCACTTTATGCCTTTCTCTAATTGTCCTTCCTATAATACGTGAAGATGAAGATCTCCATCTCTTACAATGGATTTTGGTATTTCAGATCTTGCCCTGCACCAACGATCAGCTTTGTTTAGTGGCCCAAAGGGTGCTTCTCTGCTTTATTTCTACATGACCCCAGGACTCACTAACCATGTTGTTTTCCTCTGGGGGTACTCTTTGTTCTCACGTGCTAAAGATGAGCTGATATTTAAATGGTTTCCTCTCAGTTACATCTGCAATAAGTTGGGTGGCACAAAATTGGGGAAGGTTGATGGGCACATGAGAGAAGATTGATTCCAGCAAAACATGGGAGAATGGGATCACTCTGGAAGCCAACATAGACTCAAGGAACCAAATGACCTTCTATATAATTTGAGAACATGAAATAGAAAACAACAAAAAATGCATTAATCATGAGAGAGATTTTAGTAATATCTATTCATTATTTGATAGAGTTTTTGATATGTTATCACAATCATAAAACATAAATTTCAAGAACAGTAGTTACCATGACAGATTAAGAAAAGTAATTCATTAGTGGCCAGAACCACAAACCCTGTAAAAACCCATTGATTCTGTTACGCTCAATTCCCTTCTGCTTCAACCTTACTTTTCCAAGTTGGAGCACAGGAATTAGGGTAATTCCAATGACCAATAAAAATGTGATGGGATCACTTCAAGACTTAAGTCAAATTGGGCTGGATGTACAAAGTTAATCAGTTACCCACAAGGCAGTGAAGGGAGAGGTGTTTGTTAAAACTGGTCTTTTAGCCAAATCAGGATAAATCGGGTCTTTGCAGCATTGATTGTATCCTGGAAACCAGTGGAGAAACAGAAGTCTAGAAATTCCTATGAGAGAGGATAAGATTACAGAAACGTATGGAGGAATGGATGATGATTAGGGGAGGGGCAGAGTCCACACTACCGTCCATATTAGTGGTGCTTGAATACTGACTGGGTGTGAATGTGCTTCACAAACAGATGCTCAGTTCTTGTAAGTCCACCTGTATTTTACTGACACCATTTGCAAGATGTAGCACCATCCTGCCACCTCTACAAGAAGCAGTTCAGAAAATTAACATTGTGTATTCTTGGAATACATTGTTACCAAGGGTCCATCAGGAGGTAGTTTTTCCAATCAATGAGGTTTTAATGAGGCTGATTCAAAGTTAACTATGGACATGGTAGCATAGCTTCACAATGAATCCTCTTGGACTCGGGTGATTCTTAAGATCCATTATGCACAATATATTTGCAGATCTTTCGCCTCACTTTGGTTGCTGCTGGTCAAGTTAACGCAAAAAGCTGAAGGGGAAATGAATAGAAATTCACATTACCAACCTTGGCTTTCTCCAGCAGTAATCAGGGGATTGATTTTAAATCAAAATGCTAAAGAATCAAAAGATTCTGGAGATCTGAAGTAAAATCTGAGTATGTTGGAAATACTCAGCAGGGCAGACAGCACCTATTGATTAGAATCAATGTTCCAGGCATCAGGCATCGGAACTGGGCTATCTGCCCGAAAGACTGAAAACTCATTCTCCAAAACATTGAGTCTGATTCTCTTCCCTTAGACGCTGCTGAAAATTACAGGAGTTTCTTTGATCACTGATGACAGTTACAATGCAAAGGCCTGAACTTTTTCAAACAACTTTGCCAACTCCCCAGATATTTTCAAGTTTTACAAAAGATGATTGACACAGGCAATCTGACAAGAGCTTTATGTTTTAATTTCATCACAAACATGGGGGACCATCCTCTTCAATCAGTGGTGAATCCCTGTTTATAACCTTATTGACCAGGAAATGAGGGCATCTCATTGGCATAGATCAGTTCCCTCTGTGGCTGCACAAGTTTCCATTATCCAAATGCTTCAACCTGTTGTTCAATCAGGATGGGTAGTTTTCTTCTTCTTTGGCTTGGCTTCGCGGACGAAGATTTATGGAGGGGGTAAAAAGTCCACGTCAGCTGCAGGCTCGTTTGTGGCTGACAAGTCCGATGCGGGACAGGCAGACACGGTTGCAGCGGTTGCAGGGGAAAATTGGTTGGTTGGGGTTGGAGTTTTAGCGATTCTGGAAAGAACAGTCAGAGTAGCAGTCAGTAAAATACTATCCTTCTAACCACCAGATTATCACTTTAATGCTCTCACCAAACCTTTAATAGCCTCCATATCCTTCTAAAGATACCTTAGGTGTTCAATTGCTCATGCCATGGAATTCAGAGAGTAAAACATCAAATACTGGCAATTAAGCTAACAGAAGTCGATATAAAATTATACACCATAGAAGGAGTCCCTGAACCATGCCATTTAGTCCCTTGTTTGGTTTTTCTCGTGAACTGGATATACCTCTGCCTGGATCTCAAGAGAAGCTAAAATTTTTATCATGTTGATAGCCAGATGAGCAATTTTATTGAAACGGAAAGATGACTCTTCACCTACCCACACACCGTGAATACATGATGTAATGTCCTATTTAAGCTTGGAGAAAATTAGATACAACATTATAGATAGAAAGTGTTTGGAAGGTTTAAGAAATTTTGATGCTCTGGCGATTATCTGTCTAGTTTCTGAAGGTTGATCCATTTCTTTACATTCTTTTATATAAGGTAACCTTGATTAGAGGGGGGGAGCTAGATTAGAATTCATTTTAGGTTTTTGATTGTTTTCTTTTATCTTTGTATTTAAGATTTATTTGTTAAACTCAATAGAAATGTTAAAAAGAAGAAAGGAATCCCTTTGACACCCCCAACTCCACAGTGATGTCTTGAGTTATGTCTAATTAGCACTGTGGGTAGCTTCAGTTAACCCCAAGCCCACTGCTTTCAGAGAATCGAAGAATGTACCGGCTCAAAAGAAGGTATCTTGACCAATTGAATCTATAGCGATTTTGACTTTGGTCTTCAGGTGGAGGAGGTGGGTGTATCCCTCATACATATGGACTCAGAGAAATCAAAGAATGTCACTCCAATCCATTGTACCAACAAGTCACCCAACAGAAACTCAAGAACACTTCAAACAATAGTTCCCATGAGCACAAATCCAGTCCCCTTCCACATTCATTCTATTAAGCCTCATCCTATTGTCCCAAACATGGTCTGAGAGGTAAAGGATCATATCGAATTGTTAACTATCTCTGGCTGTGAACACATGATCACTTACCTCACTCATTGTCTGGTTTTTTCAAGTATTTCATCATTACTGAGTTAATGTCACTGATTGCAGAGTTCCCTTTCACCTCGGTCTTTGGGAGGACATCCAAACCTTGGTTGTCCACTACTGCAGCTGATGATATTTTGTCTCTTGACCTCTGCACTCTGGGCCGGTTTTTGATACTATCTGCACTTTTGTATGAAATAGTTGAGCCGGAGGAAGAAGAGGAATCAGACAAGTTGTTGAGTGACTCTCTCTCTCCTTTGGATGTACACGGCCTGACCAACATGGTCTTCTTTAATGAGGCCTCGCAGGGAGCATCTTTGGAAAGGATACTGTCAAAATCTATGGGAAGTTGTCCAGAGTTTGCCTGGGTATTGTGTGTGGTTGGGACTACGTTGGTTGTGCTGTGGGACCTTCGAATTGCAGGAAAAATATTGCTGTCATTGTTGTCCTTTTCTCGCTCATAGCTAAAGCTTGGAAGCTTCCAGCAGGTATCTTCTCTTCCTGCATCCTCATTAGGAACGTTGCTGAACCGCTTGCTCTTGAATACCATGGGTTTTCCACTGAGGAGCACATCAATACCTTCTTCAAGCGATAGGTCAAGCCATTTGTGTGGAGGCTTTAGCCTGGGAGGAAGTGCTCTATCTGCATCGCTCATGGAGACATTTGGCTTTTGACCAAAGGAACCAGAAACACTGTGAGATTCAGCCAGCATTTCACATGAACCATATCTGTTTCGTTTGCTTGTGGCAGAAGATTCAGATAATTCACTGGTGACTGGTAGAGACCAAAGGCTGGACGATCGGACTAAGCCAGATCCTCCACGGTCCTTGAAAGAAGAAAGGCTCTGGGTCTCCATTCTCAGTAATGAATCATCATCATCATCTTTTATGGTTGGACGTTTTCTGAGTGATGAAATGCCTGCGGTCTGGTAGATGGGCAGGGAAGAACAATCTTCCATATGGAAGCTAAGCTGGTCTCTTTCATTGGTACGTTTACGCCTCAGCTCCTCAAGAAATTCAGATAATGCCACTGAAGAACTTGGGGCTTTCTCTTCTTCCCAAGCAGGTCTTCTTCCAGACAGAGTTGCAGGGCGGTTAACCTCAGGCTGGTGGGGACTTCTAGTGAGTTCTCGACTTCTGAAGCTGGACATACTCATGGAAGAGCTTGCCCTGCTGTTGCCTTGATCTCCTTCTCCTCTTAATGACCTGAGGATGGCAAGATGGGAGAGATAATATAAATGGAAGAGTTTCTAACCAATCCAATGCTTAAACACATATGTTGCCTGTTCTTGAGGAGAAAGTAAAGTCCAGGAAAATATTGTCCAATTAGATACTAACTCCTCTTAATGTAAGCACCTGTAAAAGTTAGTATTTTTCTATTCAGTGCTTCCTGATGTGGCTGGAATTGGTGATGCCATTTGTCACATCCAAGGCCCAACCAAGTCAATCCATGAGGCAATGTTCTAAGGACCCCTGACATGTCTGACAAGGGCCTTGGCTATAACATTGGCAATACATCACACAAGAAAGGGTTAAAATACACTTTAATTCTGAAATGCATGTTTCCACGTTGATTGGTTTGAGTCAACGTAACTTTGAGATTTGAAACTTTGCAATTAATTGCTCATCCCAAAATACGCTAACATTGAAAAGCATCCAAAATGGCCACACATGTTTTGTTCTCTATTAACCTTCAAAATAAAAGATTTGTACTGACATAATGACTCTCAAAGACATTGAAAGCATTTCACAGCCAATTAGTTGGTTTGACATTTAGGCATATATCACGCTGCTCTCCATTGCAGGCAAAATCTTCGCTAGGATTCTCCTAAATAGAATAATACCTAGTGTCGCCGAGAATATTCTCCCAGAATCACAGTGCGGCTTTCGCGCAAACAGAGGAACTACTGACATGGTCTTTGCCCTCAGACAGCTCCAAGAAAAGTGCAGAGAACAAAACAAAGGACTCTACATCACCTTTGTTGACCTCACCAAAGCCTTCGATATCGTGAGCAGGAAAGGGCTTTGGCAAATACTAGAGCGCATCGGATGCCCCCCAAAGTTCCTCAACATGGTTATCCAACTGCACGAAAACCAACAAGGTCAGGTCAGATACAGCAATGAGCTCTCTGAACCCTTCTCCGTTAACAATGGCGTGAAGCAAGGCTGTGTTCTCGCACCAACCCTCTTTTCAATCTTCTTCAGCATGATGCTGATCCAAGCCATGAAAGACCTCAACAATGAAGACACTGTTTACATCCGGTACCGCACGGATGGCGGTCTCTTCAATCTGAGGCACCTGCAAGCTCACACCAAGACACAAGAGAAACCTGTCCGTGAACTACTCTTTGCAGACGATGCCGCTTTAGTTGCCCATTCAGAGCCAGCTCTTCAGCGCTTGACGTCCTGTTTTGCGGAAACTTCCAAAATCTTTTGCCTGGAAGTCAGCCTGAAGAAAACGAAGGTCCTCCATCAGCCAGCTCCCCACCATGACTACCAGCCCCCCCACATCTCCATCGGGCACACAAAACTCAAAATGGTCAACCAGTTTACCTATCTCAGCTGCACCATTTCATCAGATGCAAGGATCGACAACGAGATAGACAACAGACTCGCCAAGGCAAATAGCGCCTTTGGAAGACTACACAAAAGAGTCTGGAAAAACAACCAACTGAAAAACCTCACAAAGATAAGCGCATACAGAGCCATTGTCATACCCACACTCCTGTTCGGCTCCGAATCATGGGTCCTCTACCGGCATCACCTACGGCTCCTAGAACGCTTCCACCAGCGTTGTCTCCGCTCCATCCTCAACATTCATTGGAGCGCCTTCATCCCTAACATCGAAGTACTCGAGATGGCAGATGCCGACAGCATCGAATCCACGATGCTGAAGATCCAGCTGCGCTGGGAGGGTCACGTCTCCAGAATGGAGGACCATCGCCTTCCCAAGATCGTGTTATATGGCGAGCTATCCACTGGCCACCGTGGCAGAGGTGCACCAAAGAAGAGGTAGAAGGACTGCCTAAAGAAATCTCTTGGTGCCTGCCACATTGACCACCGCCAGTGGGCTGATATCGCCTCAAACCGTGCATCTTGGCGCCTCACAGTTCGGCGGGCAGCAACCTCCTTTGAAGAAGACCGCAGAGCCCACCTCACTGACAAAAGACAAAGGAGGAAAAACCCAACACCCAACCCCAACCAACCAATTTTCCCCTGCAACCACTGCAACCGTGTCTGCCTGTCCTGCATCGGACTTGTCAGCCACAATCGAGCCTGCAGCTGACGTGGACATTTACCCCCTCCATAAATCTTCATCCGCGAAGCCAAGCCAAAGAAGAGATGATTAGTGGACAGCAAGCTCCCACAAATTGCAATGGGCTAGAAAACATTGGGCAACAATTGTTTTCAAAAGGTTTCCTTCTTGGAAAAAAAATTGGGGATTATGATAGACAACTTCGAGCTGAACACAAAGATAATTCCATATTTCTGTATCACGTAGAAAATTGGAGAAACATTAAATTAACTTTTATTCATATCATTGGGGCTGCAAATGTCTGACTTCTGAGTACCTCCGAGCCAAGCTCTCAGATTGACTGCACATGTTACACAACAAATGTGAGGAGCCCAGGCTTTGTCTTGGTCACCAATTTTACAACCAAAGTAGAGTTCCTAGGCTTTCTTATTAAGTACAGTCATGCTGTGTCTTTGAGTCTTATGCCTTAAGCGTATACTCACCACAAAGGTACAGAATATATGCTATTGTTCAGTACAATATTGCCTGAAGAACAAGTGCATCAATATGCATTCAATCTAATGTAATGCACAGAATCTGTATCTATCCTGACTAAGCATGGCCAGACCTAAGACAACATTTGCATAGCACCTGCACTGAGTGCATGCCCAGGCATGCTTGGACTGATCAAAACAGCTTGCTTTGTGGGTGATATACTAGTAGACTTAAAATATGACAAAAATAGGCTATTCTAAAAAAAGGTATGTGATTAGAACTTTTAAAGGTTATTTTTGCGATCAGCAACCCAAAATTCATAAAGTACACCCCGAAGTGTTCAGGAAGCAAAATCTTCATTGTCCTGTGTAATATGAGTGATGTTGAGGGATGTTGTGGGACAGATTATCCAGCCTCTCTTAACTTCCTTGGACTTCATGCGGTTGGGTGATTAGTATCAAGTAAAACAGAAAGAGTGAGCCTCACTGTAAGGTAGCATCCCAGCGGGTGCAGGACCTCTGCCTTTCCACCTTCATTTTGCCCAAGATGCAGAACTGGGATCTCAGTCATTACAGCAGAAGGAAGTGTAAATGGATTGCTGGATCCCCAGAGAATCATCATCTGTGGACTAGGGAATGGAAGTACTTAGGCATAGAGTCATACTGCATGGAAACTGATTCCCCACTGATCTTCAAGCTCTCATTGCCATTACGTGAACCAATACCATCCTCCTCCCACCCATTAACTCCATCTATACCTCCCACTGCTTTGAGAAACCTGCCAGTGTATTAAATTGATTTTACTGATTTTCTCAAATTCAAGTAATCTCTCTCGGTTCCTCCACTTTATGTTGGACTTGTCATTCAATAAGATCCCAGATGTTGCTGTAATGTCATCTGCTCACACATCTGGATTACAATGTAAATTTGATTCGAGGTGATTTTAGTTCGAATGGATTATTGATTGAAGTGTGAAATGCAAATGAAGAGAATGGTCAAAAGGGAGGTTAAGGCATTAGAGGTGAGTTTGCAACATTAACAGTTCTTGGAATTTTTGCAGAGTACAAAAGACTGAAAAAGAAATAGTGAGAATTGTTTGGCTATATGTCTGATATAGAATAAATAAGTCTCAAGAATAATATGGCACTGAGCTAACAGTTTGCTTGAAGGTTTGGCTTTGTTCTATTGAAACATATTTGACTTGGAATCAGGTTGCTCTGCTTTGACACTCATTTCGAGGATTGAATGTTGTCCAACATTTCAGTGGAAGGCCTGTCATTGCCAAGCAGCTGATGAACAGAGATCCCAGCTGACAGCTTAGGTGCAGCCATGCCAACAGGAGCAAGAGAGGAGCCTCAGCTGAGAGCACTTGCGAAGATAATCCAGCCTCTCTTAAAATTGGTAGGCTGGTAAAGTAATTACCTTCTACCTCCAGTGACCCCGGGTTTAATTTTGACCTGCCATGGTGCCTGCGTGGAGTTTGCAGATTCTCTCTGCAATGGTGCAGATCTCCACTTTACTCCTAACGCACCATCTTCAGGCTCTTTCATACAGTGAAAAAGTTCGAATGTAAAGGCAAAGATTCTCCGCCCTTACATCGGGAGACCTACCTCTATGAATGCACCGTAGCCGGCTCCATGGTGCTGACTGCAATCCCTCTAAGGGAAGGATAATCGGTGGAGTGCAGCACTCCTCCACCTCACATTAATGTACAGCCGCTACAAGCAGCTGTTTAGGGTCAGGCTGATTATGTTGTGATGACATTGTGATGATGTCATCAGCCAGCAATCCATCTCCCCTCTCCCTCCTACCAATGCACCCCTCTCTCTCCATGACCCCCTCAGGTTGGAGATAGCCAGCGGGTGTGTCAGGCAGGGGTGCCATCAAGACAGGGGCAGTCAGGCCAGAGGCAGCCAGCGGGAGCTGTCAGATCAGGGTCAGCTGGCGGGAGCCATCAGTCAGTGGCAGCTATCAGGTCAGGGGCCATCAGGTCAGGGGTGGTCAGCAGGGGCCATCAGGGGATGGCTGATGCATGCTGTGACAGCCCCGCCAGCCATTCCGGCCCCTCACCAGGAAACACAGAGTGGTTCTAGCTGCGTGGGTAAGAAAGATGGCCATTGCTCAGTTGCGTATTTATGATGGGTGACGCTACGGCACCAGTCACCCTGCCTCCATTGGCTCTGGAGGATGCCACGAGGCACCGCTCAACATGAATGTGACGCAGGAGCAGCCTTTTAGGGCTGCTCCATGAAAGTTAAGTTTATTTTTTTCTCTCCACGCTTATAGCTGGCCTCCAGGTGGAGGCCTGGCATGAAAAGGCCTAATGTCTCAAAAGACTGAAGTTGAACAAAACTGATGGGCTTTTATTCACAATTGAATGAAGACACATCATTGCTGGTCAACTGTCCCAAACTGAGGAGGGGGCTGAGGGGCAGTCACCTTTATTCAGGGGCCTGTGGGAGGGCCACAGGTACAGTTGGCCAATGGGTGTGCCCAGAAAGATAAATATATACATAGTGATTTACCACAACTCCCACATCCCAAAAAAAAGGCACTTTGGCCTTTTAATTGGCCACTGTAAATTGTCCCTAGTCTGTCGGCAAAAGTTGTAATCTGGAGAGGAGCTGATAGTGTAGAAATGGGTAGTTGATGTTCGGTGTGAACTCAGGGGATCCATGCTACATCTGTCTGATATTTGAAGGGCCCTACTGATAGTAAATATTACACCATGTGGGAACCCCAGGTGAATGTAAAAAATCCCAAGGAAGTTCTTCCTGGCATCTGGTTATTATTTAATCTTCACTCTACGTTTCTAAAATAAATTCCTAAATATTAGCACATCCCTGTTGAAAACATCTTGCTCTAAGCACATTTGATGCCAGATTTTCCTATATTATAACAGTCACTATATTTCCCCAGCTATAAAAGATATTAGAACCGGAGGTCATGAAAAATACTTTATACATGCAGTTTTGCTTCCTTTGTGCTGGGCTTTCAAGCCATACTACACTATTCCCTACCATCTCATTTTAAAAAAAATCTATTAATAATTAATGTATCACAAAGGTTGTCTGTGGAATATTTTGGGATCATCTTAGTCCATTAAAGGCACTACCTAAATAGAATTTTCTCTCTTATCCATATAAAAGGGATTAACATAGGATTAGTGCCACATAACTGTGAATATTTATTATCTCTCTATATTTTCTATTATTAGCTCTTCTTCAATTTAATTTAATGTACACTACAGTAGTTTTTTGGTGAAAGCTGCAACAAGTAATATTTCAGTGCATATTTAGAGTGTACAATAAACTCAAACTTGATGGGCTGAATAGCCTAATTCTGTTCTTATGTCTTATGACCTTCTAAACATGGTGGATGATGGTCAGTATGGACTGCTTCAGTGCTATGTCTCTTCATCTCTCCTTGACATACTGCTTATATACCTGAAGATCTAGCAAGTGACTTACAGTGAACATTGGCTGTGACTTACATGGGTCCATTTTGTTGCAGGAGTCATAAAGATTCAATAAAAAGAAAGTAACCATATATTAAAAAATATATAGCTTGAGGGGACTCTGTCAAGTATCAGGTGGAGGTTACAATTTTGTTTTGTGTGGGCAGGAATCAATGTGCTTATAGACTGAGAAGTGCCTGGGGCCCCTGGGCACTTTGGTTGGACTGGGACAGAGCAAAAGAATGGCACATATTAATTAGCACATATTAATTTCCTGACCACTGAACTGTCTTAGAGGTTTTATCGATTTTAAATGCACGTCCAACATAAATATTATGAAAAAGAACAATTAAGAGAAAAAAAATCAATTACAAACCAAACAAATGTAGTGGTGCATTAGATGTACCTCTGAGACTGACATTCGCCAGCTCACAGACTCTAGAGGAAGCTCTAGCACAAAACTGATGGTGGTCTACACTGTCAGAGGTGCCAACTTTTAGACAAGGCATCATATTGAGATCACAACTTCCCACTTAGGTGAATGTAAAAGGTTGCATGATGCTTTGTTAAAAAATAGAGAAGGGTGCCTCTTTCCTATACCCTGTCTGATATTTGGTCTTTGATTAAATTCTTCAAAACTTTACCTGCTTGTTAGAACATTGCTGTGGATGGACAAATAAACGGGTTCTCAAGAGGTTAGGCTGCAGACTTCCTTAAATGATAACAGTGACCACAAATCTGCAGTTTTTCACTAACTGTAAAAGACATTTGTCCCCATGAATTGTGCTTTCCTCCATCTCTGACCACAACCATGAAAATTAAAGGAAGCAACTAAAATAGAGCTAAAGGACTTGAGATGGTTTCATACTTTTTAAATGTTGTTTGCCTTTGAACAGCTTTACTTTCTCTGGGGCTCGCCAGAGGGAACATGATGTGCAAGATTGCAAAGACAGCAGCATTATAATTAAATGGACCTCAACAAGCTTTGGGAGGACCAAGTCAGGATAATTCAAATTGCAAGTCAGAGCTGGTGGAGTTGTCCAGGCTCATTATAATTTGAGTGATACTGTCATTCAGCCTTGTTGGGATCTTGCTATGGAGTGCTGCTGGGCTGTCAGCTTCCTGTTGAAAGTAATTACTTTGAATAAGTTAGAGCACAGTGAAACCATGAATATTCAGTTAAACAAGAAAGTCTGCAGATGCTGGGGTCCAATGCGAGAAACAAAAGTGCAGGAGAAACTCAGCAGGTCTCGCAGTATCCATAGGAAGTATAGGGTAACCAATGTTTCGAGCCTGGACCCTTCGTCAAGGCTCAGACTCGAAATGTTATTTGTGAAACACAAAAATCTGCAGACACCGTGTTGAAGTAAAAGCGCACAATGACCTGCTGAGTTTCTCCAGCTTTGTGTGCTTTTACGAAATTGTAGCAACTGGTGCAGTGAATCAGAAGTTGTCTGAGCTGAACCAACAGAACTGCTTAATGGAGACTTCTCATGAGTTTTAATAATCATAGTTGATGCGCTATCACAATCACCTGACCTCTAAAGTCACGCACCTCCCAAAGTTCTTTGTTATTCCCCCCACCCCACACCAGCTACCAGGAACTCCTGATCCTGCGAGGGCCCTCAACTATGGATTTTATTCCAGTAAAAGTCAGAATACCAGTTCAAGCCTTGGTGGCTCCCCATGTGACTGGCTCAGGAGGGGACGGCTCAGGTTTATATACAGGTTGGTTGATTGCCAGCCGCTTAGGTGGTCTTCCTGCAGGTACAGAGATCACCTCGCAGTAGGCTGGTGGTCATATCACCACATTCACCCCATTCTTAAAATTGTCTTGTGGGGGGGGGTGGTGTAAAACAGTGCCGGGTGGTATTTACAGATTCAGTCAGTCCGGCAGCTCTTGGAATCTCTGAGACTGTCACAGGTTTGGCTCCTGGTCAAAGGTCAGTGAGGGTGTGGTTGCTGCCTGAGGATTGGATGGGTCCAGCGTAGCCTTGGCAGGCATCGGTGTGGGCAGTATGGTGTCTATCTGTATGTCTGTCTGCTGGGAGGAGGAGATGGCCGGGTGGGTGTAGTCCACAGGAGTGGGGCCTTCAGGAAAGGCAGAGGGAGGACGTCAGCCCTCAGATCCTTGGTAGGCCAAGTGTACCCATAGTGGGGAGGTTGGGCCGGGTAGTCATGATTCTGGGAGGGGGGGGCCCCTGCTGGTGCCAGATTCCTGGTCGAGATGGTGTCCTCACGGGCACAGGGTTAGCTGATGTAGGCAGGCGTAGTTGTGGTTGGCATGGAGGAGGAGCACCTGCTCGACTAGTGGGTCAGACTTGTAGGCCCACACTTGTTTGCAGAGGAGCACTGGTCCCAGAGATGTGAACCCAGTTGGGAGGGAGACCCCAGTCACTGATTTCCGAGGGAATGAAAAAGGCACTCGTGAAGAGCCTGATTAGTAGCCGTGCACAAGAATGACCTAATGGTGTGGAGTGCCTTGGGGAGGGCCTCTTGCCAGTAGTCAACAGACCAGCCTTTGGACCTCAGGGCCAGGAGAACTGCCTTCCCGATCACCCCGTTTTTGCCCCTCGGGTTGTAGCTAGTCGTGCGACTAGTTGCAATGCCTCGTCCTACCAGGTACTGACACAGCTTCACACTCATGAAGCCGGACCCCCAGTCACTGTAGATGAATGCTGGGTATCTGAACGTGGTGAAGATCTGCGTCAGTGCCCTGATAACGTTGGCTATGGAAGTGTCAGGGTAAGGGACGGCAAAGGGAAAATGGGATTATTCGTCTACAACTGTGTGGAAGTAAACGATCTTGTTCATGGAAGGCAAGAGGCCCTTGAAGTTGATGCTAAGCCATTTTAAGGGCTGAGTGACCTTGACGACGTGGGCCTGTGGCCTGTGGAAGAAGCGCGGTTTGCACTCTTCACAGACCCTGCATGACTCGGTCTACTAGCTGCATATCCCCTCGCTGATTCCCACCAGTGTCTCCTCTAGATCTTTGTCCAAGTGACCAGAATGAGCCTAGGGAGAAGCACCAACAGGCAATTCACATAACCCAAGGGTTGGGGTTGAAGATTCCCCAGAGTGTATAGTGAGTGGTAGAATCTGGGAACAGGGAAGAGGGTTTTGACAGGCATGTGCAGAGAATAAAATATAATCAACCTTGGTATAGGAATAGTATAATGTGTGTTTGGTGGTCAGTACTGACTCAGAGGGCAGAAGGGCCTGTTTTTGTGGAGAAGTTAATAGAGATAATCTTTTGTTAGAAAGATTATGCACTAAAGGTGCATCATCTCTGTGGGCCCAGGTTCAAACCTGACCTCAAATGTTGTCTGTGTAGTGTTTAAATATTTTCCTGAAAGCAGGAGGACGAGTAGGCCATTTGGCCCCTCAAGTCTGACCTTCCATTCAGTTTGGTCACTGCTAATCTGCCTGAGGACTCATTTCCACTGCTGTACCAAGTCCCCAGATCTTCAACTTTCCAAGCTTTCAAAAGCTTCCCCTGAAAATTCCTTCAGTAACCCATCCTCCACAACCATCCAGGGTAAAGAATTACAGGTATTCACCACCATATGGAAGAGGACATAGATACATTCCTCAGTTTTAATGGCTGCACCCCCAGTACAGTAACTTAAGGTTCTTTTTATTTTTTTTTTCATTTACAGATACAGGACGATAGCAGGCACTTCTGGGCCACGAGTCTGCACCACCCAATTACACCCACAAATCCCGTACGTCTTTGGAACGTGGGAGGGAACTGAAGCACTCAGAGGAAAGCCTTGCAGATATGGTGAGAACATACAAACTCCTCATAGACTGCAGCAAATTCAAACCTGGGTGTTGGCGCTGTAATAGTGTTGCACTATCTGTGATGCTAACCATACCACCCTACCATGTGTCACTTGAGATTCTTTCACCAGTGGAACTATCTCGGCATCGATCCTTTCAGGGACCTTAAGAATTCTGTATGTTTCAGTAAGATTACTCTCAATCTTTGAAATTCGAAAGATTAGTGGGCGACACGATTAGCATCGCAGTTAACTTAATGCTAGTACAGCGCCAGAGACCCAGGTTCAAATCAGCTGTTGTCTGTAAGGACTTTGCACATCCTCCCCATGTCTGCCTGGGTTTGCTCCAGGTGCTCCAGTTTCCTCCTATCCTGAAAAGACATATGGGAATTATATGTTAATTGGGGTATTTGGGTGGCACAGGGTTGTGGATCGGAAGGGACTGTTACCATGTTACATATCTGGTATTTGGGTGGCACAGGGTTGTGGATCAGAAGGGACTGTTACCATGTTACATATCTGGTATTTGGGTGGCACAGGGTTGTGGATTGGAAGCGACTGTTACCATGCTACATGTCTGGTATTTGGGTGGCACATGGTTGTGGATCGGAAGGGACCGTTACCATGCTACATATCTAATTTTAAATGACTAAATTTAATATCGATCTATTTTTAATGTTGGATAACCATTCTATCCCAAGAATTGGTCTAGTGAATATCTAATGGTCTTCCTCCAATGCTGGTACATATATCCTCTCTTTAATCACAGGACTAAAATTGAGCAGTTTCTATTTTTCTAATGTCAAATCCAAGTAAATTTGACCAGGACTCACCTGTAGTGGTGTGGGGTTACACTATCGACAGCTGATCCTCGAACAAGACACCCAGTCACACTTGACCCCAATGTGGGTGAGTGGCCCGTTGATGACCCCAGCCATGATCTCGTCCTGGTGGTACGGTCATCGGTCAGAAGGGATCCCCTACTGGACTGCACATCACTGCTTTCAGTAGGAAGAGAGAAGAAATGCAGTTAATGCCATAGAATTTAGACCTGAGTCTAGTTCTAGCATTTCTTGCTGGAACTCAATGCAGATCTAGCACCAGACAAAATTAAGCAGAATAAATAATACATTATTTCTGTAAATTTTATGTTTGTGTGATAAGAACCAATAAAATATTCACCACACAAATAAATACATGCTGCAATCTGAATATTAGATTAAGGTATGGACTCTAGTTTTGCCTTGGACAATGTTAGCCACTTGAGTATCTCTGCTTTTTATAGTTAGATAGATAGATAGATAGATAGATAGATATTCAATAAAGATACCATCTCCCTGGTCACAACATTTTCTCACTGCTACTTTTGGGCACAATTGCAAATCACTTTTTTTTCGCACTAAGATAACTGTAAATATCCATCTTTTGTATTTATTTTGCCTATCAATTTTTATTTTTTATTTAAATTTAAACATACTGCACAGTAACATGCCCTTCTGGCCAAAGAGCCCATACTGCCAATTAACTGGCACCCACTGTATGTTTTCAAGGTGGGAGGAAACCAGAGCACCCAGAGATAGTCCATGCAGACATGGAAAGAATGTACAAACTCCTTAGAGACAGCACTGCATTCGACCCAGGTCATGGCACTCTAATAGTGTGGTGCTGACCTCTAGGGTAACCAGGCTGCTCTTTTAATTTAATTTAGTTTGTTTACTATAATAGGTTTTCTTTGTAAGCACCCGTTCGGCTGCAACAAGCAAAATGTTTGGGCCCATGTACATTGTTAAATGTGTATGACAATAAACTGATTATATTATTTTAACAAATATTCAGTATCCATACCCACCCATTCTGGAAAAGGCATTTGATGTGCTAACAATACCCCTGTAATAAAATACAGGTGGCTTTAAATTTATAGTTTCCGATCATAAACCAGTGTGGAAAAATAAATCAAAGAGTCTGAAGGCTATTGGTCCTCTCATGTCCATTTTAAGGGAAGAGGAGTTACTAAGCCCAAACCCGGCTCCAGCAAAAGGTCTGTAGTTTTGAAGGTCACAGTGCTTGAAGTATACTTTTAAGTACTGTATAAGTGTGATGAGGGCTTCTGTCTTCAATGCTTGTTCAGGCAAAGAATTCCAGTCCCTCTCACCATCAGGTGAAAGAAGAATTCATCTTTCTCCATTAATATTTATATTAATATCTTTAAACAACTTCCCTCTGGTTTTGACCCTTTTGCTCATGGGAGAAAAAAGTAGCAGATGGAATAGGATTGATTAAAATAAAAGGAGAAAATTGAAGAAAGATGAGTTCCATCTGTGCCAATGAAAATCTTTTAAAAAAACTACATATTACAATGGTCTATCTCAACATATACACTTTGATCAGGGCAAGTTGGATATCAGGGTGTTACATGGTATAATATCAAGGAGAGAGATAAGGAAATGATTTTTTAAATACTCATCAGGTCAGGCTGCATCTGTAGAGAGAGGAACAGAGTTAACATTTTCAGGTAAATGACCATTCATCAGAACTTGGACTTTTTTGAGAATTCAATCAAGTTTTAGGTTGATGAAAAGTTGGTGATGGTGGAGAGAACAAGGGGATGCCCATGATTAGGAGTTCATGTGAGAGGATGTTACAAATAGAGTTGCTGGTGGAATGTTGTACATCACAGCTGATCTGTCGGGAGGAGGTGTAAGAGACAAATTTAAAAAAAAGAGGGGAATGATAAAATAAAATAAAGTGATGAGGTCCAAAATACTGCAGATGCTGTAAAATGGAAAATGTAGGGAATGTTCAACAGGTTAAGCAGCATCTCTGGGGAGAGAAACTGAGTTAACATTTAAATTTGAGGGACTTACATTGGAATTGGATCGTTCTCTACAAACTGGAAAAACTGGTTATATGGAATTGATCCATTCAACGAGTTCTAAGGTTTGTAATGTATCTCAAGAGGCCTTTTTACATAGAGAAGCCACCTTATTGCCCAACTCACAATTTATGTAAAAGGGAAATCTGAAAGGTAGATTCAGCATTCACACTGTTAAGTCCTTTTACATGGGGATCCAGCTTTACAGGGCAAAAGGGGTGGGACGTGATTCACAGCAGCATCATCCTCTGGTATGATGTAGAACATACACGCCCGAAAGTAAATCACTTTTATTATGATTATGACTGAGTCCATAATCATTTGCAATGATTTGTGTTAGGATTGGCTGTAAAACACACTTGCATTTATAAAATGCTTTATTTTCCATTTCAGCCAATTGGCAGAACAATTCATGTTATTATTTATTTTCTTTATAAATTTGGGGGCTCAGAGTGCGATATTTACATACATGCGCCAGTTTTAATTAGGCCGTAAGTTCAGAACCTTGCTTGGAATCTGTCCCAGCAGCTGACAGGAGTTCCAGACAGGGGTAGTGCTGCCGGAGCTCACCAGAGCAGTGCTCCGGCACCTCATCGGGCCACTTTGAGGTTGCTCTGGCACCACTCGGGGCCTGCTCAAGGCAGCAGCGGTAGCTAAATGCAGGATCAATGGCTGTTTTCATTACCCATAATTCCCCACACGCTGGAACCGCTCTGCCAGTGCCAGCACCAGGGAAACTCGAATGCACCCGACCCCCTGCCAAATGTGTTGCCCTGACAGTGAGGACCTGCATCTGGGATTGGGTGAATATTGTGCTTCATGTAAATTTCAAACTTTGGACATGAGAGGACCAATAGCCTTCAGACTCTTTGAAGTTTGGAAAGGATCGACATCACAGTTCGACATTAAGTTCACAACTTCTTTATCAGGAACAGCCTCTTTTAACTTTAAAGTTTGCATACAACCAAAGGAAAAAATATGAAACTTTTCTTAAAATCTGGCCACCATACCTGGCGTTACATAAGTAGAAGAATATATTGCGCTCCACCCCACCCCCACCTCCATGCTTCACTGCCAACACGCCCCCCGCCACCCTTGTCCTTCCTCTTCTGGGGGAAGGGCCATTCTAATCAGGCTAAGTCGAGATGAATGTGAGAGACCTGGAGTATGGGCATTGAGCTCCTACAGACCCTATGTGTTTTTCTTTTCTTTTTCCTTTTTAATTTGTTACTTGTCTTCGGTTACTGGCGTCTTGTTCTTTTATATTAAATAAGTGTTTTTGCCTTTTCATATAAGTTAAATTCTTTTATTTAAATGGATAATGTGTTTTTTGCTGTTTTCTATTGTGGGGAAGGGATATAAAACCAGATTCAGCTGAAGAAATGTAAATATATTTGATGAATGTAATTGTTCACCTGTGAATTATTGGAACTGTCTGATTTTGGTAAAATTATAAATAAAATATCCCCCCAAAATTTTAATTTGCGCACTTCGGTTGCAGTCATCTCCCCCTTTCGAGGCTGTTTCAGTGCTCATCCGTTTAGACAGGAGGCGGTGCGACTTTGCTCCACCTCTGACACTAGGTGCCTAGGCAGAGGGAACCCGAAGGGAAATGGACACATCGATCAACCTTCTTTACATTCACGCAGGTAGGTGAAGTGCAGAAAATCCAGAGATTATCTGATTTGACGCCTCTATGTAAAAGGGACTAAGGCCTCACTGGGCTTCATTGGAAACAAAAAGACGCAGAGGCCAGAGTGGGAGTGGAATAAAGAATTAAAGTGGACCCTGCATCCTTTGGGGATTTTTAATGTTATCATGCAGCTGCTTTATAAGAAAGCCTTGAGAAAAAAAAACCCTGTCTATAATCCCTGGGGATTTGTATGCTCATACTTTGCTCTGTTCAAAACTTCCTCTATCAAGCAACAAAAAGAATGAAGCAGACTGCAATTTTAACCCGTTCTTTGGAAGTCAGCCAATAACAGTGCCCAATGTATCGTGACTGAGACTGACAAGTGAATACCATGGCAAGCTAAATAAGGAGTGGGGTGGGGGGAGAGAGGAGAAGGGAGGAGCAGGAGGGGAGGAGAGAGAGGAGGGAGGAGGAGGAGAGGAGGTGGGGAAGGTCGAAAGGGAGGGGAAGGAGTAGGAGAACAGGGGAGGAGGAGGTTGGAGAAGGGAGGAGAGGGAAGGAGGAGGGGAGAGGGAGATGATCGGGAGATGGAGAGGAAGAAAGAGTGAGGAGGAGGGATGAGGAAAATGGGGGGAGAAAGGGAGGAGGAGTGGGGAGGTGGTGAAGGAGATAGAGAAGGAGAAAGGAGGGAAGGAGGAGGAGGGGTGGACAGAGGACGGGAAGAGGAGGGTGAGAGGGAGGAGGGGAGGAGGAGAAGAAGTGGAGGAGGTGGAGCAGGAGGAGGAGAGGGGAGGAGGAGGGGGTGGAAAGGGAGGGGAAGGAGAAAAGAGGGAGGAGACAGAGGAGGAGGATGGAGAGATGGGGAAGAGGATGGAGAGGAAAGAGGAGGAGAAGGAGGAGGAGGGGAGGAGGAACAACAGGTCAAGGAGGAGGAGGAGAGAAGGAGTAGGAGGAAAGAAAAGGTGGATGTGTGGAGGATGAGGATGAGGGAGGAGGATTAGGATATTGAGGAGTGGAGGAGGAGTGGAGGAGGAGGGGAGGAGAAGAGGAAGAGTAGACAATGGAGGAGGGCAGGAGGATGAGGAGATGGGAAGGAGAAGAGGGTGAGAATAGGAGGAGGAGGAGGCAGAGAGAGGGAGAAGGAGGGAAAGTGGGGGTGGATGGAATGAAGAGAGGGAAAAAGGAGGAAATGGAAGTTGAGGAGGAGGAGATTTACCCTGCAAAAGCCTCTCCACAATTTCATAGTATCACATAACAATGTACAATTCAATTCAACATAAAAAATATTCTATAATAACTCTTTGAAAAGAGATCCTCCGGCTTATCTTCCACATGCGCCCAATAAAAGATCTCGCCAGCCTTATCTTCCACATGCGGCCAATAAAAGATCTCGCCAGCCTTATCTCAGTAGCCCTCAGCACTATCACGTCAAGTCACATCAATTGCTCATTCAATTGTAATGTTTGAATTAAAAATTAAACACCTACTGCTGGACATTGGAAAGCATCAACACATATATCTCCTAACTTATGAATCTAAAGTACTTCTGAGATTGGGTTGTTGAAACAGAACAGTTTCATCCTGTCAGTGAGGCTCAGCTGAACAAAGGGCAGGAGAAGATGAAAATGATTTTGCCAGAATTTCCATTACAACAGCGAGGAGTTTCAGAAGTACTTTAAATGACTGGATAGCCTCACTATGTTCACTCTGAAGAAGTAAAACAGCACAGTCAAAGCACTGAGGGTTGAGTTGATTGAAATTGAATCAGAATGCATCACCATTGTTTCCAAGGTAATCAAACATAGAACATTACAGCAGAGTACAGGCCCTTCAGCCCACAATATTGTACTGACCTATATAAACCTACTCAGTAATCTAAACCTTTTTCACCTTACTCACATAACCCTCTATTTTTCTTTTATCTATGTTCCTGTCTAAGAGTCTTTTAAATGACGCTATTGTTCCAGCCATCACCGCCACCCTTAGCAATGCATTCCAGGCACCCATTACTCTGTGTAAATAACATACCCCCATGGCTCCCCTAAACTCTCCTCCACTCAGCTTATACAGATGTCCTCAAGTACTTGCTACTGTCGCCCTGGAAAAAGGTGTGAGCGGTCTACCCTGTCTATGCCTTTCATAATCTTGTTGACCTCTATTAAGTCACCCCTTTTCTCTCATAGAGAAAAGCCCTCCCTCTGTTAGGAGTTAACCAAGAAAGTCTGCAGATGCTATGATTGTAGTTTAATAATCAAAAATGCTTGAGAAACTTAACAGGGCACGTAGCGTTCTGTATGGCAAAGGTATGAGCAAAAAGCAGACAGGTGCCTGAATAAAATGGTAGTGGGAGGGGCAAGCAAGGAGCACAGGCCCACAGGGCAATTTGGGTATGGGTGGGAGGGCAGAAGAGAAAAAAGCTGACAAGTGATGGGGGAGAGGGTAGCTCTCTGAATGGAGAGAGAAAGGAGCTGGAGAAAAGGAGACAGGGGGTTAGGAAAATAGAAAGAGTTAACCTTCCCTCATGAAACATCTTCTCCAATCCAGGCAACCTTCTGGTAAATCTCCTCTGCACCCTCTCCAAAGCTTCCACATCCTTCCTGTAATGTGGCGACCAGAACTGAATGCATTATTCCAAGTTGAAGCCTGTTGCGCGGAAGCTAAGGCTTGTGCCCTCATTTCATTCTCTCCCCCAGCATTCTTCTTGTGAAACTATCACTTCAAATCTCAAGGCCTATGTTTTTTAATCGATGTGCTGTCTGGTCGGTCAGCAGATGCACAGATATTGCTCTCCCTTTTGAAATTCTGGGAAGGGACGATGGGCCAGGGAGGTAGAAGTGACGTCTGTGGGGTCAGGACTCATATTGCTGCAGATCTAAGTGCAGATTATGGATCTTTTTGTACTGCTGAAAAGTAAAGTAAATGGTCCATCTACACACCTAGCCATTGTGAGGGTGTCTATTACAGCTTTGTTTGTTCAAATCAGCAAATTGAATAAAACCAATAAGCAGGCATTACGAGTTTGTTCTGTGACAGACAGTTTATGCCACCATTTGTTTTTAGCTCAACCTCAAAGGTTTTGAAATACAATTGTAATACTGTAAATAAAAGTGCTGGAGAAACTCAGCAGGTAATGCAGTGTCACATGGTTTTTAGACTGCAGGCATGTAACAGCACCATCAAGGAATTTTTCCACTACATGGGCAGTTTAAAAAGGAACGTGCATAAATTTTGTGACAATTCCTTCACCACGATTTATCCTGCAGGACCCCTACAACTTTTTGGAGGAAGCCGGCAGTATAACGCCCACTCTGGTTACACCCAGAATTTCTTTCTTTCTTTCTTTCTTTGGCTTGGCTTCGTGGACGAAGATTTATAGAGGGGTAACGTCCACGTCAGCTGCAGGCTCGTTTGTGGCTGACAAGTCCGATGCGGGATAGGCAGACGCGGTTGCAGCGGTTGCAAGGGAAAATTGGTGGGTTGGAGTTGGGTGTTGGGTTTTTCCTCCTTTGTCTTTTGTCAGTGAGGTGGGCTCTGCGGTCTTCTTCAAAGGAGGTTGCTGCCTGCCGAACTGTGAGGCGCCAAGATGCACGGTTGAGGCAATATCAGCCCACTGGCGGTGGTCAATGTGGCAAGCACCAAGGGTGCCCAGTGTGAACAACCACCTGGGCAGTAATTATGTTAATTTTTTCCACGATTTTCCCGACTGATGGTGGGTGGTGGGTGTCTTCCTATGGCTTGCTTGAGATAACTGAGTCTGGAGTCAGATGGAGGGCCAGTGCAGTTGCCAGATTCCCTACTCAAAGGACAATGTGGGACAAAGGAGAGCTTTGTTGATGTAAGCCTCACAGAGCAGGCTGATACAGTGATCCAACAATAATGGAATAGTTTGCTGCCAGAGTAAATAGTGCAAAGGATCAAGCCCTTTCAAATCGATGACAGGAACCCCATGGCGAGGGAGGATGTAGAGAGATTCTGTTATCGTGATTGATGTTCATCCTTCAAGCTCCCTCAGTGAAACTGGTGAATTGTTCTGCTTGTGAGCACAGGCTTTAAAGAGTGAATAGAAGAGATTTCATTGGTAGCTTCCCAACCAAGATTTTCAAGAAGGGTTCCAGGGGAGAAAGGACTGCAGTAACATGGGTAGTTTAGAGATCCTGACCCTTCAAGCAGAGACCATTTGGCAGAGGTACCTCACATCTTGAAAAGAAGCATTTCAGTGAAGAGTTGATAACCGGACGACAGAGTTAAGAATGTGTAGTAATGTGAACAGAAAAACTTCCAAGGTAAAATATGTCACAGGCCATGTGCTGGTATATGCATTTAGTATAAACAGGAATTAATTGATTGGCATGGATATGGTGGATGGAAGGATCTATTTTTGTGTTGCATGAATCTATGACTTTTATTGACAAATGATTGCAATTTAGAGTGAATTGCTTGTATGTTACTGAATCATGGTGGAGAAGGGTTTATATGAAGGGATACTAGGGCAGAGATTTAAAGCGGGGCATATTCTCCAAAAGGTCTGCTGGAAACGAAGTGGGCCAAAGGTTCTATGTAAGGTTCTAAGGAGCAGGAGATTCTCCTACCTCTGGCAAATAGCATCCTGCTGCCGTATGAGTTTCATGGGTTGCATAATGATGATCTTAGCTACAACCACACAAGAATGAAGGGTTAGGCTAATAGATAGGAGGTCTGTAAACAAGTTTGAGATCACTGTTGCTTCCCAGGTGCCAGGATCAGAGACGTTTTATATTGCCCACAGCGTTCTGAAGTGATGAAGCTATGTTGGTACCAATGACATCAAAAGGAGTAAGGATGAGGTCATGAGGAGGGAATATAGGGAGTTAGGAAGGAAGCTGAGATCAAGAGGAGGGAATATAGGGAGTTAGGAAGGAAGCTGAAAAGCAGGACCTTGGGATTGCTGCCTGTGCCACATGCCAGTGATGTTAGAAATAGGAAGTTGTGGCAGATGAATGTGTGGCTGAAGATTTAGTACAGGGGCAGGAGAATATTGATCTTATATACTTTATTTAGGGGAAATGAGAATTGTTGGCAAAGCCAACAATTATTGACCATTCGGGCTTGCTCTTGAGAAGATGGTGGTGAGCCACCAGTTTGAACCCCGGCTGTTCTTGTCATGAAGTTGCTCCCCCAGTGCTGTGGTGAAGGAGCTCTAGAAATTAAACCCAGCTACAATTAAGGAACAGTGATGTATTTCTAAGTCAGAATGATGCAAAACCTAGGGGGAGGCGGGGGGTTTGTGAAGAAGTTGGCGTTTCCCTTTGCCCTTGCCCTCTTGTTGAGAGAGTTCACAGATTTACAAGATGCTGATCTGCCATCAGTGAGTGATTATTCTGCATCTTGTAGATGACATGCCCTACAGCAAAGGTGCAGTAGTGTGCTAGTTGATTGGATACCAGTAAAGCAGATTTTATCTTGGAAGGCAACAGCCTCTTGAATGTGAATGAACTCCTCATGCACTGGAGATTCAGCTGGATCTGCATTGCAGGTTTGCTTCATCGCAGCCAGGACTTTGTCTGGCCTCACTGCTTTACAGCAGTTTAAAGTACAAAATCATGAACTGCATGCCAGCACAGCCTGTGCAGAATTATCTGATTAAGATTAATATGCATGCTCCCATGATTTTAGGAATATAAAATCATATGTCATTTCAATATTACTTGCACATCTAAGCTGAGCATAATTCTTCATTCTGGCTGAGATGATAAACCTGATATAATGGCAATTATGAACTACGCAGCCACCTTTTTCCTCACCCTCATTCTTCATCTGACAATTCACAAGCTTTAAAACATTACTTTAATGTTGATTACTCTCTCCAACTTGTTTTTGTAACTTGTTCTGTGTAATAGCATTTAGACATTACCCAGGATTCTCAATAAGACAGACCAAGGACCATGAAATTATGTTCTGATGAATACACACATGCAATGATTTAGTAACACTATATCAATTCTATTGCAGCAGAAGTTTATCAGATTATCGGGGAAGAGGTTTAAAAAAACTCTTTGACTTGTCTATATGTGGCTGGCAGAGCGATACAATCACTAATAACAAAGCTCCAGCAACCAGATCGATCGTGACCTCGGATGTGGTCTGTGTGAAGTTTGCATGTTCTCCCTGTGACTGTAAGGGAGCTCTGGTTTCCTCCGATAACCCAAAGGCATGTGGGTGGTGGGTTAATTGGGTACTGCAAATAATCTTTCAGTGTAAAGATTCAGTGTAAATCCTGGTGTGGCAGGATTTGGGGAATGGAGAAATTGATGGATATGTGAAAGAGAAAAAGTTTTGGGACAGTAAAATGACTGAGAGCCAGCACTAATTCAATGGCCTCCTTCTGTGTCATACAGATTTTTATCTGTGTCATTTTTAATGCCAAAGCATTGATAGTGTCAGGATGGTTATTCAGGGTTGTAGTTTAAGCTCAAGTTCAAGTTTATTGTTACGAGGTTCATTTATAAGATAAACTTTCACTGTCATTACATAAGAACAACAAAATTGAATGCATATCCTGATGGTGCAAACATACATCAAACAAATAAAATATAAAACCAATAGCACAATACAATTACACAATATTCAATGCTTGGTGGTGTTCAGTTCATGTATGGCTCTGGAGTAAAAACTGTTTTTAAGTCTGTTTGTCCATAATTTAATGGACCTGAAATGTCTACTGGAGGGCAGCAGATCAAACAGTTGATGACCAGGATGGTTAGGATCTTTCAGGATGTTGGCTGCTCTACTAAGACAGCAAGAGTTGAATAAATCCTCCAAAGAGGGCAGTGAGCAGCCAATAATCTTCTGGTCCGTACTGATGACCCTCTAAAGGTCTCTCTTGTCTGCTGCCAAGCAGCTGGCAAACCACATAGGTACGCCATAGGCCAGCACTCTCTCAATAGTTGAGTCTGATAATAGCAGAAAAGAAACTGTCTTTGAATCTGGTGGTGGATGATATCACATTCATGGATATTCTTCCTGGCGGGATGGGGGTGTAGGGAGTCGGGCTGGAGTGGAATGTCTTTTAATGATTATGGGATTTAAAATTATATTTCATTTCAACATTTCTTTCAAATCTGAGATGAGCATAATTCTTCATTCTTGTTAGATATTACACTTTAAAAATCATGAATAAAGGTCTTCCACAACTGATGGATAATTATCTGATTAAGATTAATATTCATTTTGAAATCTAAAATAATAATTCAATTCAACATCACTTGCACACTTGAGCTGAGCACTGTTGTTGCACTGGTTGTCTACATAGAAAGAGAGAGTAATGACAGGGTAATGCAACTCCTGAGATTCTGTTACAAACCACTTAGGAACAGGACTGGGCTTCAGTTTGTTCCATCACCAAATAATATCATGGCTCTCAAAAGACTTCTCCAGGAGAAAATACATCAAGACAAATATGAGAAAGTACACCAACATCTTCACTTCACTTTCAAAGGATTCTGAGAAGATTTAGCATATTGTCAGATACTCTATCAAACTTCTACAATTACACTGTAGAAAGTCTGCTGACTTGGAGCATCATAGCCTGGTTTGGAAATTCAAGTGCCCAAGAACTCAGAAGCCTTCACAAGATAGCAAAACCAGCCAAGCCCATCACAGGCTCTGAAATCCCATCCATCTATGTGAGCCTCTGGCTCAAGATGGCAGCCAACATCATAAAGGGCCTCCATCACCCTGGCCACAACCTCTTCTCACTGCTACCTTCAGGTAGTAGGTACAGAAGCCTGAAGACCAAACCTCCAGGGACAAGTGTAGTTTCTTTCCAACAGCTATGAGACTCTTGAACCTCTCCTTGTAACACTATTCATCACAAAAGGACTGTCTGCACTGTTGCTAAGTAACCTTTTTTTGCAATTGGGTATCAGTGAATATTTATTACCTTTTTTTTTGCCATTGATTGTCTCTTTTAAATTCAATTAAGTGCACCATTGTGAATTTTCTTGTTGTTTTCAGAGTTTTTTTTAACAAAGAAGCTGCAGGTAAAAAATGACACAACAGTTTCAGATCCAAGTGGTGGGCTATGCTGCTTCATTAAAGGATGACTGACAAGAACCACTGATGAAGTTGTCTCTCAAGAGAACATTATCATAGAGCTTTACAGCAGAAAAACACCCCTCAGCCCAATTCATCCACGTCAACCAAACTGCCGATCTGAGCTAGCCTCGTGTGCCTGCTCATATCGCTATAATTGTTTACTGTGCATGCACTGTCCAAATATCATTACTATGTGCTGGCCTCTGAACCCCACTCAACAACTGGATCCTTGACTTCTTCATCGGAAGACCACAGTCAGTACCAATTGGAAACAACCTCTCTTCCTCACTGATAATCAACACAGGCGCACCCCAAGGATGCGTGCTTATCCCACCGCTCTACTCATTATACACCCATGACCATGTGTCCAGGCACAATTCCAATGCCACCTACAAGTTTGTTGATGACACCACAGTTGTTGGCAGGATCTCAAACGGCAATGAGGAAGCGTACAAGAAGGAGAAAGATCACCTCATTGAATGGTGTAACAACCTTCCGCTCAACATTAGCAAAACTAAGGAGATGAATGTGGACTTTGGGAGGAAGTCATGAGGACCCGGACCTCATCAAGGATTCAGTAGAGGAGAACGTCAAGAACTTCAAATTCCTGGGTGTCAGCATTTCCAAGGATCTGTCCTGGAGCCTCCACATTGATGCAATCACAAAGAAGGATTGCCAGAAGCTATACTTTGTGAGGTGTCTGAGGAGATTCGGTGTGTCACTGAAGACTCTACAGTCTTCTACAGGAATACCGTGGAGAGCATTCTGGCTGGTTACATCACTGCCTGGTACGGAGGTGCCAAATGTCAAGACAAGAATAATGTCCAGAGGGTTGCGACATCACGGGCGCAAGACTTCACTCCATAGAAGACACCTACATGAGGCAGTGTCTTAAAAAAAGCAGCCTCTATCCTCAAAGAACCCCCACCACCCAGGCTATGCCTTCTTCATTCTGCTCCCATCATGAAAAATGTACAGGAGCCTAAAGATGAGCACTCAATGGCACAAGGACAGCTCCTTCCCTGCTACCATCAGATTCCTGAATAACCAATCAATGATCCAAAGACACTGTCTTCTTTTTGTGGGCTATTATTTAAATTCTTTATTAATAGTATTGTCATAAGCTGGTTATAATATGAATGTTCGCACTGTGATGCTGTCGCAAAACACCAAATTTCATGACTGGTTCTTGACAATAAATCCTGTTTCTATGTTACCTCTACTACTTCCTCTGGCAGCTAGCACCCTCTATATCAAAAAGTTCCTTTTTGAATCTTTGCCCTCTCATCTTAGATCTAGGATCCTTAGTTTTAGACTCCTGTACTCTGGGGAAAAGACTACGTCCCTCATGATTTAATATACCTCACCACTCAGCCTCCTACATTCTAAGAAAAAAAATAGTCTTAGCCTATCTAGTCACTTCTTATCACTGAAGCCCCCAGGTAACATTCCCGAGAATCTTTTTGAACCCTTTCCAGTTGAATGACATTCCTCCCACACCAGGATCACTAAAAATACACACAATTCTTGACTTCAGTTTGATGAGCCAAAATACTTTAGGGTGGCACAGTAAGCCCTAATGGTTAGTGAAACGCTGTTACATCACCAGCGACCGAGGATTGAATTCAGCACTGTCTGTAAGGAGATTGTATGTTCACCCAGTGTCTGCATTAGTTTTCTCCGGGTGCTCCATTTTCCTTCCACCCTTCTAAAGGGTTGTAAGTCAATTGGGTGTAATAATTGGGCGACACGGCCTCATGGGCCAAAAGAGTCAGTTACCATGCTGTAGGTCTAAATATAAAGTTTAACACCTAATAATCTTTTTTTTTTAATTTGCAGCCTTCATCATAGCTCTCGACCTTTTTTTAAATCAGTACTTTATCTAATCAAACTACACCAGTAAAAATATCCTATCAAGGTGTATCACCCTGTGGTGCCCATGACCAAAAGAAACTCAAGAGGGTTGTGGATGTAGATCGGAACATAACACACCCCACCCTCCCCTCCACTGACACTGCCTTGGAAAGGCAGCTGATATATTAAAAGACTCATTCAATCCTGGCCACACTCTTTTCACTCCCTTCTCACTGTGGTGGAAGAAGATTCAAGGGTGTGAGAATGTGGGTGGGAACAAGAATCTGAATTTTCAATTTTGGGCCCAGAAATTAAGAAGCTTTTATGACTAATTGACCTTCACTTCTCCTCTTATCTGCAACTAAACACACGGTTGCCTCTTTTGTACCTGTACCCGTTTTGCTCCAGAATTTTAGAGCATGAAAACAGCCTCCATGGTGTGAATGTTCCATGCCAACCAAGTTGTCAACCCAAGCAAGATCCATTTGACTGCAGTGGGCCTATAATCTCTATCCATGTACCAGTCCAAATGGCTTTTACACATTGTCATTATATCCAACTCTACCACTGCCTCTGGAAGCACATTCCACATAATCCACAACTCAGGTCCTATGAAATCCTTCTCTTTTCTTATGGCCTCTGGTTTTCAACTGAAGAAATTACCTTTCAGCTTCATTGTCACTCTCGTCACTCGATTCCTCCTCCAAGGCTGCCTGCAGGTCTGCGATCCGTTTTATTGATGTTTCAAGATCTGCTTGCAATGTCTGTTTAATCGCCACCAGACTCTCCACCTGAGATACCTGCCATGCAAAAGAAAGGAACACATACAACATGTTATCTCAACATTCCAGTTTAATAAATAGTGCATTCAGGTGAGCTCTCACTCCTCTGAAGGGAAAAATTATCACCCTCATATCTCTCTCCTGCAGGTATTCCAGCCATGGTTTGGATGTGATTTTCAATTTTGAGGCAAGGGGTGCAAGTCCCACTTCTGAGTCTTGAGCACACAAGGCCAGGCGAACATTCCAGAGTGCTGCTGAGGAAGTGGCTTGGCTGAGGCATTTCCTCCTTATAGACGGGCTGCGTGCTGGTGCTGCAGCCTCTATGTTCTAGTGACCCTGTTTGATTCTGACCTTCAACGTTCATCTGCTTGGAAGTTGCACATCCAACTGTGTGAGTTTCCTCCGGGTAATCTGGTTCCATTCCACATCTCAGAGAAATGCAGGTAAGATAGCAGGCCATTGAAAATGAACTGAGGTAGGAAATGCCAAAAGAATCCAAGGCATGTTGATGAGTATGTAAGAGAGAATAAATTGTACAGTACAGGTAAATAAGTAGAGAGGGAAAGGGATTAATGAGATTGCATTGTTAAAGGGTATAATGGAGCTGATGGGCAGAAT
This sequence comes from Narcine bancroftii, assembly GCF_036971445.1. Classification (NCBI taxonomy): domain Eukaryota; kingdom Metazoa; phylum Chordata; class Chondrichthyes; order Torpediniformes; family Narcinidae; genus Narcine; species Narcine bancroftii. Next base: position 123,488,106 of record NC_091472.1, read on the forward strand.
GGCTTCTTCAGTGATGTCATAAATAAAGACATCTCATATTTCAAACAGGAGGAGGGAAATCCTTCCTCTTGTCATATTTACCTTTGTCCAGCACTTCACAAATAGTGGGACCTTCCTGTGCAAAGATTGCCTGCCATGTTTCCTTCTTTGCAACAGTGACTACTCTTCAATGGCTGTAAGGCATTATGCAATGGCTGGACTTTGAAAGGGCCACAGAAGAACTTTCTTCCTTCATTATAATTCCTCAATAAAGCTGCATTGGATTTGATTTCCCACTGCTGGATTTTAATTGAAATACAACAGCAACAACATATCTAACTTTTTCAACTCATTGAAGATGGCATCTTGTCAATGTTGTGTTCCCTGATGTAAATCTGCTCCTACATTTGCAAACAGTTTCAAATGTTGTGCAGTTTTGTCTTGCTGATGTGTCAGTGCCAAGTCACTGAAGAAATTGGAGCTGGCAGGTGAGGTCAAGGGAATGAGCATTTGAAACAATTTGTTACTATTGCCATTATCAGAGTAGAGCCAGCAATGCGGAAACTCATCCAACTTAAATTCACCTTTATATTTTGTTTTGCTTACATTTATTTACCAGAGGAATGAAGTGGTTTCAAATTTCTGCATTTACTGGGTGATAATTTTGGCTTTAGACAAGTCTCTATTACACTTTATTTTCTTATGGGATTACTTTAATATAAAAGAGCAGTAGGAAAGATGTATAATATCAGGGTTTTCACTCAAAGTCCACTAACCCAGGTTAAAAACACAATGCAATGAAAGCCACAAAGTGGATTATTCCTTCCTTTTCCTTGTCTTCCAATCTAATGTGAATTACTTATAATGTTAAATGCTGCTGTGTAGACTGCCCTGACATATTTAGATGAAGTATGACCTTTTCACACTACTGACCCACAACTGCATCACTGATCCAGCTCCAACAGTGTCATAAAGTTTACAGATGACACAACAGTAGTTGTGATATAATGTGAAAGTAACAATCTGACTCTCAATGTGGGCAAGACGAAGATGATCATAGATTTCAGGAGGACTAAGAATGATCACCCTCCACTACACATCAACAATTCTGAAGTGGAGAGCACCAAATTACTTGGAGTCCATTTAACTAGAGACATCATGAATACTCAACATCTCCTCACTCATCAGGAAGGTGCAACAGTGACTGCACTGCCCGAGAAGACTGAAGCGGGAGCAGCTACCAGCCACCATTATGTCAACCTTCAATAGGATCTCTACCAAGAGCATCCTGGCCAGCTGCATCACAGTGTGGTACAGTCGCTGCAAAGGGCATCAATCATCCTGGTATCCAAAAAGAGTAGTGTGAGCTACATCAACGACTCCCACCCAGTAGCACTAATTTCTACTGTGATAAAATGCTTTGAGAGGCTGGTCATGGCCAGAATTAACACGTACCCAAGCAAATATCTGGACTCACTGAAATTTGCTTATCATCAAAATCACTCAATAGCAGATGCAATATTTCTGGCTCTCCACTCAGATCTGGATCATCTCTAAAACAGCAATTCATACATATGGCTGCTCAACTACAGCTTCCCCCTTCAATTCCATTTCCTCAGTGGTGGCCAATAAGCTACACACCCAAGGGCTTGTACCCCCTTCTGCAATTGGATCCTTGACTTTGTCATCGGAAGATCACAGTCAGTACAAATTGGAAACAACAACCTTATGCTCAACGTTAGCAAAACCAAGGAGATGATTGTGAACTTCAGAAGGAAGTCAGGGTAACATGACCCAGTCCTCATTAGGGTTCAGTAGTGGAGAGGATCAATAACTTCAAATTCCTGGTGTCAACATCTCTGAGGATCTGTTCTGGAGCCTCCATGTTGATGCAATCACAAAGAAGGCTTGCCAGCGGCTATACTTTGTGAGGTGTCTGAGGAAATATGGCACATTAAGGTAAATGTTCCATTATTGACACATACTTGAAATTCTTTCACTTTGTCTACCATAGGGAAGACAGAGAATCGCCACCTTGTTAAGCGCCCCTCACAGAAATGAACCCCCAGTGAGGTATAAATTTGTGACCCCTGGTTTACAAGACCACTGCTCCAACCATTGGAGCCTTCCTGAAAATTCTTGAAAATGTCTACAGGTGTACAGTGGAGAGTATTCTGGCTGATTGCATCACTCTCAGGTATGGAAGCACCAATTCTCAGGACAAGAATAAACTCCAGAGGATTGTTAGCTTGGCCTGCAACATCACAGGCACCAGACTTCACTCCATCAAGGACAGCTACATGAGGCTGTATCTTTAAAAAGGAGCCTCTATCCTCAAAAGACCCTCACCACCCAGCCCACACCCTCTTCACTCTGCTACCAACGGGAAAAATATACAGGAGCCTAAAGACGAGCACTCGACGGCACAAGGACAGTTTCTTCCCTGCTGCAATCAGATTTCTGGATAATCGATGAACTAAAGGCACTACCTTACTTCTCGTGCACTTTTTTAGTTTTTTAAAAATTTATAGTAATGTGGTAAGATGGTTCTAATATGAATGTTTGCTCTATGATGCTGCCTCAAACCCCAAATTTCATGACTTGTTTATGACCATAAATTCTGATTCAGAGAAATGGATCGGAGGTCAATCCATTGGACTATGAATGGCAGAGAGGATCTCTGGAGTCTCCTTCCCCAACGCACCACAACCCTCCCCGGCCCTCCCATTGACGTGATCTACCGGGATCTTTGTCTGATGAGGGCACTGAAAGTCATTGAGGATCCCTGCCATCCTGTGCACAGCATCTTTCAGCTGCTCCCATGGGGAAAGAGATACAGGAATATCAGAGCCAGCACCACCAGGCTGAGGCCAAAGGAACTGCTCACACTCACTCATAATCATAAAATAATATTTATTTATTTGTGAATATCTATCTCCATACAGATGACAGTAAACTTGACTTGAAATCCGTAATGTAATGGAACAGCCATTTTGTACTGCCCATTATGGGCTTGAATCATCTGAAGGCCCCAGCGTTGCTACATTTGCAAGCAAATTGCAGAGCAAGCCAAACCAACTTTCACTCCATTGACACCATCTTCACCTCCTGTTGCCTTTGGAGAGCAGACAATCCCATCTTGTTCACATTATTTTTTACCCATTCCCTTCAAGTGGAAGCTACAGGAGTTTGAAAGCACAAAGCAGATTCAAGGGCAGTTTCTTTCCTTCTTTTATCGGTCTTATGATATCTCACCTGAGACGAAAGATGATGCTAAAATCTCTGCTAGAGGAACAGCAAGTTATTCACTTGCTTACCACAAAATCCTAGGCTTGGTGATATATCCACCTTTATGTGCCTCTGAACCAACATTTCCTCTTTCCTAGTGATACATTTCAAGACATCTTTTCTCCTCATGAATTTCATAGCTTCCATAATCTTCTCAGTAAATGTAGATGAGGAGTATTCATTTCTGACCTTGCCCATCCCCTGTGGCTGCACATATTGACAAATACCTTGATCCTTAAGGGTTTTTTTTTCTCCCTAGTTATGCATTTGCCCTTAATATATTTTGCCCTCATGACTCAAAACAAATGGAACAAAATGGATCATTTTGTGGCTCTCCTCGGAGAAGTACCTTACTCCATGGTAAGGGAGACAGCCATCTACCAGAATGCACTGAATCTCCTCAGAACCTATTATGATATGCCACAAATCACTTTGTTTGCAAGACATCAACTTCACACTCAAAGACAACAAGTTGGAGAAAGTGAAGATGCTTTCGCACTTGCCCTAAAAGGGCTATCCAGAGCCTGTGTTTGCGCTGCTGTCATGGCCGAAGCCCACCAAGAATCTTTGATGCTGGATGCATTCATAAGCGGATTGGAGTCAGGGTACAGTGGGAGGGGTGGGGAGGGGTGTGGTGCATAGGGGAAGGAGACTCCAGAGATCCTCTCTGCCACTCATGGTCCAATGGAGACCCCGGGCCTGACCTTTAATGGAGCTCTGCAACAAGTGAAGACCCTTCGGGCTGCACTACAAAGTGCTAAAGCCCTCGAGAAAGAAAGAGGTACTGAAGTGGTACCCCCAAGGCTCACCTGCGGTGACAATCCACTGCTGAGCGCCTTTAAACTGCAGCATAAAAGCCGCTGCAGAAGATGTCATTTCTGCGGTTTGGTGCTACACGTTCACTCTCAGCGCCCTGCGCGGCAAGCCAAATGTGCCAACTGCAGAAAGTGAGGGCACTTGGCCAGAGCCTGCCGGACATGAGAGTTCTCACATAGTTCACTCCATGAGTTGAAGAGTAAGAAGAAGAAGAAGAAGCGCTCAAGTGCTACTAATAAGTAGGGGCACCGCCACGAAACTGCTGCATCGACCTGGAGAGTCAATGATTCATCTAGCTCTTCTCCCTCTTTTCCTTCTTCTTCTGTAATCGTAAGTTGAACTGCCGGTGACATGGCGAACTCCGACAGATCACCGCCGCAGGGAGACCCTTGTCTATGTTCCTATGTGACCCTGACGATAAATCAAGATGAACCCCACAACCTGAAGCATTCCACAATGAAGGTGGAGGTAAACAGGGAGTCTATTGACTGTTTGTTCAATTTGGGCAGTACTGACAGCTAGTTTCACCCTATGACTGCTACCGCCCTGAATCTTACCTTGCATCCGTCTAAGCGCAAAACTTCTATGGCTTGTTCTGGACTAAAATGTGACATTACAAGTTGCTGTAAAATAACCCTGAAGGTAAAGGGAAATTAATATAAGGATTTCAAATTGCACATGCTCTCTGGTCTGTGTGCTCCAATGACTTTAGGATTAGATTTTCAGTGCCAAATGAAAAGTATCATACTGGCATTTAACGGCCCATTATCATCGATCACGGTACCCCAAGAGGCTGTTTGCAGGTTATCAACTCTAAAGATGAAACCTCCACATTTTTTTGCTAATCTAACCCCAGATTGTAAGCCTTTTGCTACAAAGAGCAGGCACTATAGCAAAGAGGACAGACTCTTTCTTAAGGATGAGGTTAAGCATTTATTGAAAAAATCATCGAAACAAGTACAAGTCCTTGGCGTGTGCACAAATGGTAGTCGTCAAAAATGGTGCAAAACCTAGAATGGTCATGGGCTAGATGCTCATTCCCTGCCTCATATCTCAGACATGTTAAACCAGATTGCACAATACAAAATATATTCCACAATTGATCTGAAATCAGCTTATCATCAGGTGACGAAACACAAAAATGAAAGACAATTTACCACATTTGAGACAGATGACAAACTTTTTCTGTTTAAAAGATTTCCTTTTGGAGTTACCAATGGTGTATCCATTTTCCAAAGAGAGATGGATAAGCTAGTAGATGCTCATAATTTGCAAGCCACCTACCCTTATCTGGACAATATCACTAGATGTGGCAAGGACTTAAATGATCATGATCGGAACTTACAAAAATTCCTCCAGGTGGCCAAGCATCTGCACTTAACCCTTAACAATGACAAGTGTGTACCACACTAAACGCCTGGCTATACTAGGCTACGTAGTGAGTAAAGAGATCAGCCTAGACCCAGAGAGAATGAGACCACTCATGCAGCTACCCCCACCTGCGACACAAAAGTCCCTCAAGCGTTGTCTGAGGTTTTTCTCCTATTACGCTCATTGGGTACTCATTTACGCAGATAAAGCATGGCCACTTTTTAAAACAACTAGCTTTCCCCACTCTGAAGAAGCCCTCCGTGCTTTTGAAAACATCAAACAGGATATAGCCAAGGCAACAATGTCAGCTACTGATGAGGATTTACCATTCCAAGCGGAATCTGGTGCATCAGATTGGGCCTAAGCAGCTACACTAAATCAAGCTGGTAGACCTGTGGACTTTTTCTCTCGGACGTTACACAGGGCAGAGGTCAGGCAATCCTCTATTGAAAAGGAAACATGAGCTATTGTAGAATCCAATCATTATTGGAGACATCTTTTAGCCAGAAGGAAATTCACTTTACTGACTGATCAAAAATCTGTTGCCTACATGTTCAACACTAAATTGAAGAGCAAGATTAAAAACGATAAGATCATGCGTTGGCGAATTGAACTTTCTACTTATGATATACTCTGTCGCCCAGGAAAATTCAATGACCCTCCAGACGCGCTTTCTCTCATGTCCTGTGCAAGTCTGCAGCTGGATCGTTTGAAACACCTTCATGGTGAATTATGTCACCCAGGAGTCACTATATTTTATCATCATGTGAAGTCCATCAATTTGCCGTACTCACTAGAAGACAACAAGAAACTGATTAACGAGTGTCCCGTCTGTGCGGAGTGTAATCCACGCTATCACAAACCTCCCACTTCTACATTCATTAAGGCGTCTAGACCTCTTGAACGCCTCAGCGTGGAATTAAAGGATCACTACCCTCAAATAATAAGAATTCTTACTTCTTTAACATCATTGATGAATACTCTCATTTCCCCTTCGCTATACCATGTGTGCTGATGTTTCTTCTAGTTCTGTTATTAAATGTCTTGATATGATTTTTAGTATTTTTGGTTATCCTAACTTCATTCATAGTGACAGATAATCAGCTTTCATGAGTTCTGAACTTAGGCAATACCTTCTTTATAGTGGAATCGCTACTAGTCGTACAGCAAGCCATAACCAATGGGGTAATGGTCATATGGAATGCAGTAACAGTACAATCTGGAAAGCTATCACTCTTGCACTAAAGTTGAAAGGTCTCCCAACCAGCCACTGGCAAGATGTGGTGCCAGAAGCATTAAACTCTATCCGTACATGGCTTTACCAATGAAACTCCTCACAAACGTCTTTTTGTTTTCCCTAGAAAATCGAAAACTGGATCGACCTTGCCAACTTGTCTATCTAAACCCGGAGGAGTTTTATTAAGAAAACATGTTAGACCCAGCAAAGCTGACCCGCTTGTAGAGCGTGTTTAACTGCTTCATGCTAATCCGCAGTATGCTCATGTAATTTTTCCTGATGGAAGAAAAGACATTGTTTCCCTTAGGGATCTAGCCTCACCTGGTCTACAGCCTGCTAGCCTTTCCACTGACCTGACTCCTTCTCTACCCTTCCCGTCACGAGAAACACTCGAGGAGCAATACCCTCTTCATGGGAATATTTCCTCGCACTCTCCACTCCCTTCTACAGCTGGCAACAGGAGTCCTTCGGTTAGAGATAAGACTCTTCCATCTGTGCCCTTACAAAGATCAACACGAATCTCCACAGAGGCTCTGTTATGACCATTTCTAATCTTAGCCATAATTACAGTAACCCTGTATTATCTCAGCCTTGCAGCCTTTTTTTTCTCTGCTATGTGTTCTCATTAATTCTGTTTGTAACCTTGAATATTTTTTTGCTTTTGCCATTATTGTATTTTATTAAAATTGGTCAATTTTGTGGGGGGTGAATGTGATGATGTAATGAGGGGCATGTATTATACTGACTGCTTGCTATTGGCTATGGCTGTAGAGATACTCCACCCTTCTGATATAGCAGCTGGAGATGTTTTTGCACTGGCCAGTTTCGTGGTGGTTATAGTCTGTTGATAAAAGCCCAGTATTAGCATAACACTTGTCTGGTCCATGTCTATGGCACATCAGTATGACAGAAAGGGTCAGGAGCATTGGAAAGACTGTGACCCCAGGAGGGTGTGTGTTTGATGAGTTGGACAGGTTAGCTATATGCTGGGATGACAAAAGGAAGACCCTGCAGTGCAAAGAACTCACATGAAACCAGTGATTTTCCCTTATGTTTACCTGTCAGGATTCCACGGGAATCCTGGACTCCATGAGATGAAAATAACAATTCTGTAAACAAGGATTTGCGCATCATCCTTCAATGTGTTTGTCAATTTTTTCTAAGACTGGGCAGGCTGCCCAGACCTCACACTCCCACAACTCTCCCCCACCTTTTGTGTGCGTGTACATGTAAAATATTGGTGTTCAAGTGCCCATGTGTGTATCTGTATAGATTTATAGTGTATGTGTATGTGTGTATGTGTGTTCACAAGTCCGTGTGTACACTTGTGCACGGTCACACACAGTTTAAACTGCCACATCTTCACCATCAATCCTTTGGAGTGGTTAAAATTCTCTCTTCCCTCTCAGTGAGTTTGAGAAAAGGGTGCAGAATTAGGTCAATCTGTAAGCAACTGGCTTTGATAATCATTTGAATCCTGTCAGAACTATCAACCCGCAGCTTCTGCAACTATACTCAGTCCCCCATGTAAAGATTAATGAATGATTCATTGTTTTACTTGACTAACTCAAGGAGTAATGAAAGAGACGTAGTTCAAGGATCGCTGCAGGGGCCTGGCAAAATCAGCAACTTCACAGCCTTTCACAATTCTGAGTAATGTATTAATAATATTGTTTCATCTGAAAAATAACACACAAGCTTGACCACGATGAAGAGGTGGAACATGTGATGCACGACAGTGATCTATGCTAGTTGTCTCTGAAGAAGAAAAGCCAACGCGTATAGTGAGGCAATACCCGTCAGTCCTGATCTCTTTTTGAGGGTTTTGCTGTGACAGAAACCAAATGGCTAACATCTTCACACAGGGCACAATGGGATATGAAGGAAAAGAGATACGGTGCCATCTTTGGCAGCTCTGGACATCATGGCATCGTATTTGAGGCAAATTTTTACAATCGCAGGCCTCCCTCCAACAATCCCAGCACCCCCAGAGAAATCATGGGATATCAAAACACACACTATGGCCAATGCCTGTTGTGTGGAAATCTGGTGCAGTTACTGGGCAGATTTGGAAACAGCAGGAAGGTGTGAATGCCTGAGGTACAGACAGGTGTATCTGTGAAGCAGCTGATCTCAAGCTCAGTTTCTGCTCATCATCAGAGTGAAGCTCAGGAGCCAGCATTGAAGGAGATGCTGAACCGACTGACCCAGTTCGATTCTCCCTATCACTTTAGAAAGAACCCTTGGTCACAGAGAATTGAAGGGCCATTTTTAGGCCGGTGCAAAAGCCTGTGGGCCAATAGAAAGCCTCACCTAGTCAAATGTCATTACTTTATATTTACAATAGAAAAAAGAAGCCATTCAGCTCATCAGGTTCATGCTATCTCATGGCAGCAATCCCATTAGTCCCATCACCTTTCTCCTTATATCCCTGTACCTGGGTAAATTACTCACTCTCTTGCACATGCTTCCCCTTAATTCTTCTTGTCATTAACTTACACTTTGGAATAATGTCATGCAGCCAGTTAACCCACTAGCGTGTATTTGGAATGAGGGAGAAACAGGAGCATTGGAAGAAACACTCAGTCACATAGACAAATGTGCAAACTCCACACAGACAGTATCTGAGGTCACTAACTGCTGCGCTGTCTTGCTACTCAATGTTAAAATAATGAATCTGTGCAATTATAACTGTAAAGCCCAAAGATCTGGAAATTCATATGTACAATCTATAAAAAATTGTCAAGTAAATGAAGATTGCATTAATGTGGCACTAATCAATTTTGTACATTTCGTGAGTGAGTTTATGTTGTTGAGCTATAAGATTTACCTGATCACCAATGGAGTGCTCTCACTTTCAGCATGTTCAAAAGATATCAACAGTTGCACAATGGCCATGATTTGTCCACAATGTGTTTTTAACCATGTTGACCAGATTGTAATCAGCTCTGCTCAACTCACCAAGGAACCAACCTTTAATGTATGTCAGCGGAGGTTAAAGAGCCAGACACATCCCTCCTGCAGACATAGGCTGGTCATGACCCTGCAAGGGAGTCTGACACAAATCAGAGTTCCCATCATCACACCCCACCCCCACCCCCTCACCCCCTGCCCCCACAGTGGTTTCAGTAGGTTCTCCCTTAAAATTGGGGCCAGAAATGTCAGAAAAATATGCGTAGTGGTTCTATGTTCATTATTCACACATATTGAACATCTGACATTGTGATAGGCTCCGTATTTACCCATTCACTTCCCCTTTCAATATCTTTTGCATTCTCTTTATATGTTCTTTTGACTTACTTACTATCTAAGTTTGTGTTAACAAATTTAGCAACCATAACTTGTTTCTTCATGCAAGTCATTCATATAAACAGCAAAATGCTGAGGCACTAAATCTGATCCCAACCGCACATCACTTGTTACATGTTGCCAACCAGTAAAAGATCTCATGTATGCCTACTTTCTGTTACCTGTTAGCCAGCCAATCTTTCATGCATGCCAGTACATTATGTCCTGCACCATTAGTTATCATTATCCCCATTAACCTTTGATGCAGTGCCTTCTCAAATACCTTCTGGAAATCCAAGTGCACTATTCGGTTCCCCATTATCCACAGCACATACGACTTCTCCATTGAACTCCACTGAGTATTTTAATTGCTACAAGAACAGACCAGTGTGCAAACCTTCCCTTCATTCATCACCTTCCATAGTCATGTGCCATACAAACCAGAAGCCAAGCAATCAAAGCAAACCACAAGATGGTGAAAGATCACAGTGAATGCATTTGGTTTCAATGCTTCCCTTGGAAAAGAAATGACTTGGACCTCTCAGCGCTCTGCACTTTGTAATTAATAAAAGATGATATGCTTTGTGCCAGTTGGAAAGAGAATGAGAAAGTTGTTGACATGATTTGTTTGGGTCTATTTAACCTAGTGAAAGCATTATGCAGTATTTTTCCATGCAGAGGCTCTCAAAGCAGTTATCAGTAAGCTTGACACCATTATATGCACGATTAACAATTTGGTTTATAACTGTTCCTACTTTATTTTGTACCAATTATTCAATTATAACATGTACTCGGCATTTAGGATCATGGACATCACACCATGACAACCAATAAGGGTTTTTGTCCTCAAATTATTGTAAAATAACCACCCATTTCCTGAATACTGATACATGATTTTTTTTTTAACTTGTCTAAAGGATTGGCTGTTATATCTTAATGGTTAGTACTTTAACTTATTCTGTTCCCAGTACTTGCATCCTTATCAGTGCTAAGGGAATATTGGTTCATAATTGGAAGCTCACAACATTTTAGTCATAAACCGCCACAGAGTTCGCTTACTTGGATGAAATAAAGAAGAAGGTAGAAGAGGTGAACAGAGAAAGTGTCACAGGTGCACCCAAAGAGGATCTAACGTTATGTTCTTCTACTGAGGCAGTGTGAGTGGAGATCAGAAATACGAAAGGTGGAATCACTCTTATAGGGCTACTCTATAGGCTTCTCAGCAGCCATTAGGAGATGGGAGCACCACATATGCAGACAGATTTATGGAAAGTTCCAAAAGCATCAGGGTCATTGGAATGAGAGGTATTAGTTTCCCCAATATTGCTGGGGACAATCTTAATCCTAAAAGCTTAGGTTGTGCAGAATTTGTTAAGTGTATCCCTGAGGGTTTCTTGAAGTAGTGCAACTAGGAAGGAGGCCATACGGGACAGTGTACTGGCGCATGATCCTGGCCAGGTGACCAGAGTTTCAGGGGGAGAAGACTTTAGGAAGAGCGATCAGAATTCTTGAAGCTTCAAGACAGTTATCAGGATAAGCTTGGGTCTTGGAGAAATGTACTAAATTAGGGGAGAGAAAATAATGACATTAGTTAATAGGAAATGGTCGTTATTAGACAAGCCCACAACTGATCTGTGAGAGCTTTTTAAGAATCCAGTGATTAGAGTCCAGAACAGACATGTTCCGGTGTGAAGGAAGGACAAGAATTTCAAGGTTAGAGAACCTTGGATCCCGAGAGATGTAAATTTAGTCAAAAAGTAAAAGGGGGCTTATGTAAGGTTCAGGAAGCTGCATTCAGACAAGGAGGAATATGAAGACGCCGGGAAAGAGCTCAAGCAAGGCATCGGGAAAGCCAAAAGCGACCATGAATGTCCTTGGCGAGCAGGATTAAAGAAAGCCTCGGACATTTTAAACATTAAAAACAGGAAGATGACCAGACACAGGAAAGGACCACTCAAAGACAAAGGGGGAGATTTATGGTTGGAGTCAGAGGAAGTGCCGAGGTATTGAATAAGTACTTTGCATTAGCATTTACCAAGGAGAAGACGTGAAGGAAAATGATAGGGAGTATAATGTGGAGAATGCTAATGTGTTATGGCATTTTCCAGTCAAGAAATAGGTATGCTCCAAACCAGCCTGACTACACTGATTTCCATGAAGAGATCATGTCAACATTTTAACATCTCAGACTTTGTTTTGACTAGTCTGAATTTCCAGCATTTTCTGTCTTGAGCTCAAATGCCTCACTCCACTGGTCCACCTCCTCTGTACACCATTTCCCTCCGAACTAGGAACCAATGCTCCTTACCAGTTCCATGCACCTGCGAGAGGCCTCCAGTTCCCGCTGAACAAGCTCATCCATCTCGACTTTCATCTCCTTCATGCGCTGCTGGGAGTGACTGGCCACCTCCTTCTCGTGAGCCTCGGCCTCGACCGACCGTTCCAGCTCCTGACCCATCCTCATCACACTGTCCCGCAGCCGCAGAACTAGGGTCTACAAGAGCAGGAACAGGAAAATCTCCAATTAGAACACATTGAAAGAACATAGGAGTAAGAGCAGGCCATTCAGTCCATCCAGGCTGCTCTGCTCATCTTTTACCTCAATGCCATTTCTCTGATTTATTCCCAAATCTGTTGATTCCTCTAAAGTTCAGAAATCTATCTATCTCTTCTGATTGAACATAGTGGTGCTAATAAGGGGGTGAAGAAGACACAAGAGATACTTGCTTTCACTGGCCCAGGGTTTCGAACATAAGAATATGGTACACAATGGGTTAGGGTTAAACCCCTAGCTCTGTCAACCTTTGCCTCATAGGACATGGTGTCCAATCAAGCATCACCCTGCTAAATCTCCTCTGCATCCTCTTCCACCCTGGAAAGTGGGTACAACTACAACATTTAAAAGGCATTTGGACAGTTGGTTTCTAAACAGAAAGGGTTTTGGACAGATTTGGGCCAAACACTGGGAAGGATGAAAGGTGATTTAATAGAGGTGTATAAGATTATGAGGGGGATAGATAGGGTGGACATCCAGCATTTTTTTCCTGCGGCAACAAAAGACATCTGTTTAAAAGTGAGTGGAGGAAAGTATAATGGAGACATCAGAGATTTTTTTTTTTTACACACCAAGAGTGGTGGGTGACTTGAATGTATTGCCAGGGATGATTGTGGAGGCTGGTACAATAGGAATATTCAAGTGACTATTAGATGAGCACAGAAAAATAGAGGTTATGGGTGTGAGGTAGGGAAAAATTAGATTGTCATGGAATAGGTATACATAGGTCAGCACAGCATTGTGGGGTGAAAGGTCTGACCTGCGCTGTGATTTTCCATGCCATTGTGGAACTTAGAGATACAGGCAGTTTGCAAACATGATAAGCATGGAAAATTTGGGCCAAAGTATGATTGTTTATATCTGGACAGAGTAATATAAGTGCGGCTAAATCTGTTGGCTGAGAGGTAAGTGACAGCAAAAACATAAGGGTGATTGACAGCTATGTGAGAGGCCAGGTGGACAGTTGAAATCTATCCTACCCGAGCGATGGCACTTCCAACAATGTGGCACTCCTACAGCTTTAAATAATCTGGAACAGGTGCTCCAGGAGTTGAATCCACTGAGTTTCTTATAAACTTGGCCTGGATATAGCTGAGGACAGGCATCTATCCCTATGTGCCGGTTCTGCAGTACACCAGCTAGATAGCAATTCTATAGCAATAAGGTAATTTTGTATTCTCACGCAATGTCATTTCAAAGCACAGCAGATGTGCAAAATATCTAAACGTTGTGTCCAAACCTCATTATCAGTCTATGAGGAAGGTATGGGAACAGTAATATATGATAATGAATTACTTCCTGCAGACTCATAATTTAATCGGAATATAATTACCTACGATCCTTTATCTACTATGTTTAACAGTGGAACTACATTTTACCTAACACTGCAAATTTAACAGCACAATTTAAATATTTAATCTATTCAAATTGCCAGTTATTTTGCTTTTGGGTTTGCATGTGTGAGACTTTACTGAAGACTGATTAAGACTATTTTGAGTTTATTAATGTATAAATATTTCAACTATAATTTTCTTTCATTAAGACAAGTTGATTGAATGTGCACTGCACAGATTCTTCTGACAAAAACAGTTCATGTCATGCTGATGTAGACTTGATTTAAGCTTTTTGCCATCAAGTCATTTTTCAATAATGTTTCCATGGTTCCTATAAAATTCATAGAGGGTGCAGGGCACACAGTAGCTGTTCCCAAACTGAGTTAGCTAAAAAAAGATGTGTAGTTTGCGAAGATCCAATTTGTTGTAAGGGTTTAGAGCAAGCCGTTTGTTTTATTGAAAAGTTCAGGGTGGATTTTGATAGAGAGATTGAACAGGCATTTCATTGATCTGAGTGGCTCCTCTGACATGAAGCAATGGTCTATTGTTTGTATATAATGCTGCTATGTATGAAAGTGGGATCCTTTCGGCGAAGGATGTGTCGTGACTTAATAGAGGTATATATAAGATTAGGCAAGTTGGTCAGCCAGCACCTTTTTCCTGGGGCGACAAATGCAAACACTAGAAGACACCTCTTTTAGGTGAGTGGGGGTAACTTTGGGTTTGATGTCAGAGAAAAGTTTTTTTAATATACACAGAGTAGTGGAATTCATTTCTGGGATTGATGGTGGAGGTTGGTACAGCAAGGTCATTCAAAAGACTCTTAGATATGCACATGGATGTTAGAAAAATAGATGGTTATGGGTAGCGAAGGTGTAGAGTAGTCTTACATAGGTCAGCACAACATTATGGGCTGAAGGGCCTGTATGATGCTGTACTCTTCCATGTTCGTTTCTAGAAATTGTTCCTGTCTTGTGTCTTAAAGGAGTGTAATAAGTGCACATTGAACTCCATTTCTGAAGTACGGTCTATTAATTTTATAAAATCAAAATTCTAGTCATTGCTACAATCAAGAAAGATCACCAATGCAGCAATTTTCTTTGAAGGCAAAAGAAGTTTGATGTTCCTCCTGTCCTTCAACAACTTCTACAGGTACACGACTAAGGTATACATGGTGGATGCATCACAGTATGACATGGAAGCTGCTGAGCTCAAGTTTGGAAGAAGCTACAGAATCTAACACAAACCTCCCTCCCCTTCATGGTCTCCTGCTACATCTCCCATTGTCGTGGAAAGGCTACTGAAAGACTCATCACACCCCAGTGACACTCCCTTTTCCCTCCTTACAGTGGAGAGAAGGCTTAATAGTGTGAAAGCACCCACCAACAGGGTTAAAGGCAGTTTCGCCTGACAGCCATAAAGCTCCTGAATCAACCCCATAACAGTACTATCATGTTGCCCTTGCTTGGTGCTAATTGATACTTATAGCGTGTCGAATGACTCAAAGACCTGTTGACTCAAACCAAGGCTTTTGTTAACAAAAGACTGGAGTGTAGTACATCGAGGTCAACCAGTCCAGACTGACCTGGGTCTGGTTAGAGGCAGCCCTTTATGACCTGCCAGTAGGCGTGGCTATGGCTCTCAGCCAATCATTATTACTATATGTAAATATATACAAATATATACATTGGTGATAGTATCTTGTACTATCACAATACTGTTTCTCATTCTCAGTAAATTATGCTCTTTACATGGCAGTATGAATATTGGTGAAAATTTCTTCATGGAAGAACTCTTCTCACTGTACTAGGTATTTTGTGACAAATAAACAGAAAAAACTGTAAGAGATGTTCCCTGGCCTGCTGAGTATTTCCAGCACTCTCCGCCTGTTTCTGATTGCCCACATGTGTGGTGTTCTGTTTTTTCACATTAGGGCAAGATTTACTCTGACTGGAGGAACTAGCAACATGATCCCAATACTGAAAGAGTTAACCGGCATACCCAAAAGAATGATTTAAAACTCAAAACACTTGAATAAGAAACCCAACTAACATGAACTGTGCAAAACATCACAATGAAAGCACAGTCCAGAAGAGGAAACAAGACGAAGCTGTGCAGAGAAATAGAGTTAAATACAGTCGAACTACCAGTCAACATGATAGGGATAAATTGCAGTTGTTTGTATTCCACGTCCTAATCTTTCGAAAAAAAATTGTTGCAGATACTCAGGCCTTTCTGTAGGAATCTAGAGTGAACCATTTGTGAAAAGCACTCAGCAGGAGGATGGGAAACATAGTATCTGCAGACTGGTAAGATGGTCCATGCAGTTGCAATCACAGTAGTTGTGTAGATGAAGAGCTTCTTCCTGCAGTAGCCCAACAGGTAAAGCCTACTTGTCAAAACGACTTGGGGCTCATATAACAACCTGAATAGAATCAGATTAGCACATGGACATTCCTGGGTCAGGAGGAAGGAATATTTTATAGTTTTTCAAGTACAACTCAGGAAAAACAGAATCAATTGCATCATGTGCTGTGTAGTAATGCCATTTTCAATAAGGTTAAATTCAAGTCAAGTCACTGAAAGCGGTGGGCAATCATGTTCCAGTCACAATGAAAGAGCTAAAGAATGGATTGGGTGATCCATATTCTTCACTCTATATGCGCATCTAAACTTGTGTTTCTGGTACCTAACCATTCCTACAGTAACATAACTATCCTAGGCCTCATCCATTGTCAGTGCAAGGAAAAACACATCATATTCCTAGCTTTAATCCTAACGGAGTAACAGCTGCTTACGGCAGCCCTACTGAAATGAAGTACACCCACACAACATGAGGTGAACCAGTTACTCGCTTTATTTGAATCTCTCGTGTTGCTTTTAGGGGATGAACCACTTTCTGTCTGGGCCGTGCTGGTCTAAGGGAGTGATGTCAGAATGTTGTGGAGTCACTGTCTGCTCAGCGACGTGCAATCAGGAAGTGTCAACATCTACCAGGCGACGCGCGTCGCCAAATGTGGGCTTCTCCTGAGAAGGGAAGGGGGCCCGTGCCATCTTGTACCAACTGACTGAGGTGGCATTTTGGCCCATCTAACCGCGTGGTTGCTTGGCCTGCTACAATTTTACGGTAACACTACGCCTGTTCTCATCTCGTCTTTACTTACTCCTGTACTTATTTTCTCTCTCTAACTTTTCTCTCCCCAGTCCCCTTCCTCATGATTTCTCCCTCCAGCACTCACATCTTTTGACCTATTCTGCCACACACCTGGGCCTCTACCGCAACTTTTCCCCCTTTATTTATCATTTCATCTATTCTATATTATATTATATTAGAAGATGGCAAAGCTACCAAAGCTGGGTTAAAGGCAGATTTGCCACTGGTGTGGACCTGGGAGAGCAGGATGAGGAAACACAGCGCTGCTCCACGGGGTCCTATTGTTCAGTCATGATGCCAATGGCCCTCCATTGGCTTTAAATGACACACTTAAAGGGTCCAATGGTGTTTTGTTAAAAATTTTGAAAACCATGGAGGTCCATGCCCAAGATGGTGGTGCCCACATTTGGCAGCGAACCACAAGGATTCCAGATTCTGGGGGATTTAGCAGAGCACTAGAAGCAGGAGAGCACCCTTTCTCCCACCACTGGGAAGGAGGAAGGAGAAGCCAGGGAGATGACCCTAAAGGGAAGATGACCGCAGCAGCAGACATGTGAAGGGGTCAGCAACTGAAGAATCTACACAGGCCAAGTCCTACTGGAGAATGGCTCATGGGAATCAATAATTAGGATTGGGATTCAAGGGTGGTGCTGAGGGCAAGAAAGGCTCCCAAAGTGGCCTTGGGCACTGACAGCTTTGGAGTTTCAGAACCAGGAGCTCGGGTTCACTGATGGATCAGGCAGGAGGTCATGTGGCTGCAGAGGTTATAGGAGCACTAAAGGCGAATCTATAGATTCAGTAGGCTGTTTCAAATTGCCTTGTAAAATGGAGTTAACCGGGTAATTTACTATGTTGAAGACAAAGGTATTTGAAAGGCCTGAACTGGGCAAGCCCAGTCAAAATCTACCCGGGCCCCAAACCTACCTCGGAGGTGGTCAGGGAACCCAGTAAAACTTACCTGGGCGCCCTCCAACTATTTGAAAGGGGAAATATCTCACCTGGTTACTCTGGAAATTTGAACAAAAAAAGCATAGAGAACAGGCTGCATGACGCGTCACTCACCACATCATTACAGGGGCAGGATCCCCCTTAAATTGCCAGGTTAGCAATTTAACAGGTAGGTTAGGCTGCTATTTGAAAGGTGCAGGAGGCACATATGACCCAGTAATTTCACCCAAGTCTCAGGAGGGCTACCCAGGTGCTGCAGTTTGAAACTTCCTAGTGTCTCTGAAGGGACTTTTGCTTCTCTTATTAATGGGGCACTGGGCAATACTCATGGTGTCATTTTGTGTGTCTTTATGGCAGGTAAAAGTTGATGAATTTTGTGTATTACATTTTATGCATTAATACATGACACTAAAGGAACCTTTTATGTTTATGGTTTTTTACATAGACCTTGCATGATCTTTCCATTCTAAATTGTCTCCCTACCTTCCTGGAATGGCCATTCACACAGGAACGACCAAAACTCCAAATATCCGTATCACACCATGAGTTTAGACAGAATATTTGAAGTGCAGTATTTAAGGAGGCTGGATGTTCTATCAATTAGTCTGGTTCATAGAAACATTCATAGAAACATAGAAAATAGGAGCAGGAGTAGGTCATTCGGCCCTTCGAGCCTGCTCCGCCATTCAATGAGATCATGGCTGATCTTAAAGTTCAGTACCCCGTCCCCGCCTTCTCTCCGTAACCCTTAATTCCCTTATACTGAAGAAATATATCTAATTCCCTCTTAAGTATATTCAATGAACCTGCCTCTACTGCCCTCTGTGGCAATGAATTCCACAGATTCACCACCCTCTGGGTAAAGAAATTCCTCCTCATCTTGGTCCTAAATGGTTTGCCTATTATCCTCGAACCATGGCCCCGGGTTCTGGACGCCCCCACCATTGGAAACATCCCTTCCGCATCCATTCTGTCCAGTCCTGCAAGAATTTTATATGTCTCTATGAGATCCCCTCTCAATCTTCTGAACTCCAGCGAGTACAATCCCAAATTGCGCAATCTTTCCTCATAAGTTATTCCTGCCATTCCAGGCCTCAGCCTGGTGAATTGCCTTTGCACTCCCTCCATTGCAAGAACATCCTTCCTCAGATAAGGCGACCAAAACTGCACACAATACTCCAGGTGTGGTGGATCACCAGCAGTTCAGTTTAGACAGCTGATGATCCGTGAAAATAACCAGGCGTCGAGGAGGTAAAATGTCAGAATGGGGATGAGTCCTTATTCCCATTCCCATCTTTTTACACAGACTACATTGCAGGAAATTGGGAATAATTTCCTAGAATGCAGCGGCTGTGTTAAAAACATAGTTGATAAAGGGTTCACACCCAAAACAATGACTACACATTTCTACTCTTGGATACTGTGTAATCTGCTGAGTTCCTCCAGTAATTTATTGTCTGCACAATGCATGGGCTACTTTGCTTAACAAAGGAGTTTATTATCTTATTGCTGTGGGACTATGAGACAAGAGATTGAGAGATCACAATTAGGACTGGAATTAAATTTTGATAAGATAATGAGCCAAGCAAAGCAGAAGTTATTAAGAAACATGAAGCAGTGTACAGCTCAGAACACCAGGCAACCAGAAACATAGAGATAGCTGCTCACAGCAAAAATATTCTGATCAAAATCAAACCTCAACTACAATGACACAGAACAGAGGGTGGAATGATTGGATGTAGCGGTTAGCCCAGGTTCAAATCTGCTGTTGTCTATAAGGAGTTTGCACATTTTCCCCATGTCCATGTGGGCTTCCTTCAGGTGATCCATTTCCTCCCACATTCTAAAGCCATACAGGGTTAAGTTAATTGGCCACATGAGGCATAATAAGTTAGCATAGGCTCATGGGCTGGAAGGACCTATTACTGTGCTCTATCTCTAATAATAACAAAAGAACTAGTGGTAGATGCAATTGGCTTATAGATACTTTAATGAAGATGAGAATTTATTGTCCAAATGCATAAGTACAATGGTACAGATGCAATGAAATTCTTGCTTGCTGCAGGCATACCGATACAGAAGGCACACAAACAAAAAGCATAAATTAAATGAACATGACATGCCAAGAGAGAAAGGAAAGATAATAAATATAAATAGCACATACTCAATTGGTCAAAAACCCTTAGAACCCTCTTCCTTAGTTGATGGAAAAAGCAGGATCTTTTGAAGGATAAAACAAACTTAATTCTTGATAGCAAGGGGATGAAAGGCTACAAGGAGAGATAAGTTAAGGTTATAATCAAATGAGCCATGAACCAATTGAGAGGTGAAGCAGGTTTAAGGGGCTGTGTGTGGCCTATTCCTGCTCCAACATTGTATGTTCAAATGGCCATTAGACAGAAGGGAAGGCCAGCCCATACTTTTTGCTAGATCATTACAAACAGCTTTCGTTGGGTTCACTCTAAATGCTATCTCTTGATTAATGACTGTAACTAGAAAACAGAGCATTCCCTTGATTATATCTCCAAAACAAAACTCTTGAACTTAAATCTAAATTCAGACATTCATGAGACATTGCTTGTGATGTTTCTTTTATTATAATAAAGAAACGTGAGTTCTTTTAAAACAAATATACTTTATTAGCTATGGAGCCCATGACTGTGTGGAGGCATCCATCTTGAATCCAACCCCTAGCTGCAATTAACTATTCTCCATCTCCCTCTAGTGGTCAAAAGTATATCACTAGCACTCTATCACTACATCCTCAATCTTGTTACCTAACTCCAAGAATATCGCTAATTAGAGGAGCCTCTACCATATAGCATTCCCAAGAGAGACCTATATTGTTTTAATGATTTAAAAACATCGACAGGGAGAAGAAAGAATTTTCAGAAATAATAAGAAATGTTGAACTCCAAAAAAAAATGTAATTCACCTCAAATCTCTTAAGCTGTACCCTCTGGAACTCTAGCTTGTTCTCAAGATCACAGATGGTAGCTTCTTGCTGGATTACAATCCCACGTTCCACCATTGAGTGCTGCATGTACTCGATCCTGTTCTGTGCAACCTGCAACTAGAATTTGGTAAAGACTGATTGATTACATGTAGCAAACTTCAGCTCAAGGTAATTGAAACAGAATCCTATCCTGAAGTAAAGTGATGATCCGAAGTACTTCCAACAGATATAAACAAAGGAAATGCACATAAATTCAGTTGAAATTACCATATATTTCAGCATATAAAATGACCCTTGAAGCACTCAAGGCCAGATACAAAACATGACCTTAAAATTCTACTCAAAATACCACTCAATTGGTTCCTAACCCATTCAGACCCCACCCTGCAATAAATTTTTAAGCAACCAATATATTAGAAATAAATTTTTACTGTTTAAGAAAAACACAGCTAAAATCCTTCAAAATCACTATCATTATCATCTTCTGAGGTAAAGAACTCGCAAGCACATC
Organism: Narcine bancroftii; assembly: GCF_036971445.1. Classification (NCBI taxonomy): domain Eukaryota; kingdom Metazoa; phylum Chordata; class Chondrichthyes; order Torpediniformes; family Narcinidae; genus Narcine; species Narcine bancroftii. Next base: position 123,509,542 of record NC_091472.1, read on the forward strand.
CAGAGTTTCACTGTTTGCACAGTCATCATACAGGTCCTAGTCTGAACCTGATGAGCCAGCTTTCGCTTCAACGTCAGTGTCCCACAATAAATTTTGCTGGAGACTCCATAATAACACCCAACTCACAGCCACACTAACAGCTCAGTCAATGCCATACCAGATCAGTCAACACATTTTTTTTTGGGGGGGGGGTTCATCTTACACACTCAATATATGATAAAACCATGAAATTCAGGCTGAAATTGGGGACCCATCTTATCTGAAGGTTGTCTTATATGCCTAGATATATAGTAATTACTGGCAGCTAAAATAAAATACAGTTACAAACAGCAAGAGAAAACCATAGAGTGAATTTTTTTACATTCATAGCTGAGTGAGGCAGATTCAGATCAAATCATTGTTACTCATGGACCCCTGTGAGAAGTTGGATCCACAAACACTGGGGTTTAGAAGAGCAAGAGGTGATTTAATTGAGTCATGTAGAGTTCTGATAGAACTATGATTAGTTCTGAGTCTGTTTCTGTGATGTACATTTTGATGACTAACTGGAAATGGTTTATGCTCACCTGCGCCACAGGTAGATGCAACCTTTCCCGACAAGCCTAGGTTAAGTTTTAGAATAGAATCTTAAAGAATTCTTCAGGTTTACAGTATCAGAAATGGATGATGAAAAGAATTTTCTGTAACTGGGAGACAAAACTTGCTGCAAAAATCTTGAATCAGGTGATCTCCAAAACATGTCCTTGAAAGATCCATCAATGGATGAACATCAGGACTTGCTTTTAATGTACATTCTTCAAAAACTACTTTTGCCATTTTCCGACAGATCCAGAAGTTTCAATGTCACAAATTCCAGGTTTTACAGGGAGAAGGTGAATCCATAAGGTTAGTTGAGAATCAATGCAATATAAATAAAGCAGTTTATGTGCCAATTTGGCTTACTTTGGGCAATCACTCAAGGCTCTTTGCATGCACTTTTAAACAGTTCATTATTAGATTTATGGGTGAATTCCAATCTTTAACTTAGAAAATTAAGATTGTTAAGAAAGGTGTAATGGGATTTACTGTTAATAATGCAGTAACTTTGACTTCAAAAGAAATTAACTTGCTTCCAGAATATCAAAGATATGTGTTGCTCATCAATATATGACATGATGTTTACTTGTTAGTTCTTGAGGTATGATAAGCCCAGGAAAGATAAGAATAGTGTCAATGATGGACCATGACATTGGGAAGACACCTACCAGGTGGGAACTCAAGCCAAGGGAGGGGGAATTTTAATCGTAAAGCTTACTGTGGTCCAAACCCCGTACCTGAAATCACAGTTAAAGTCTCCTACCTTTTCTTCAAGGTTTTGTTTCTCCTTTGTGGCTTCTTTTAATTGACTCTGCAGCTCTTGTATCTGTGCAATATCACTAGACGTCTGCCCATAGTCAGAGAGAGGAGATAAAACTTGGTCAATTAAAGAAAAATAATAAAGGCAAAGTAATAGCACAATTTATTCATAATTGTCTTTGTTACAGGTTGTGGCCATTGGTGGGAATGCCGCCGTTTACGAACACCCTCGAGAAGGTAGCGTTGACCCACTTCCTTCAACTGGTGTGGTTCTGCTGGTGAAGGAGCGCCCATAGTGCTGCTGGGAAGGGAGTTCCAGGATCGAGGCTTAATCATCCATTTTCATATAATTCTTTTTTTTTGCATCTTTTATGTATTTCACCTGACTGAAAGACCGAGTGAGTGAAATGGCCCAAAGTAAACAGACATTGTAGGTCAGGTACCTGAGCAATGAGGTCTTTGTGTTTCTTCATGAGCTCATTCAGGTCCTCTTGGTCTTCTTCGAGACGTCTCAGCAAATCACACTTCTCACGTTCCAACTGGTACAACTGTTCATCAGCCTATGATCAAACAGATGAAAATCTCAGACAACATAAATAAATCTCCAAATACTCTATGTAGCCTGCCCAAGGTTTCTTTTGCAACCTATCATTATTACACGATTTAATCCTCATCGCATTAGCTCTGATCTATTGTCTAGAGTTATAGTGGATCAACAAGTAATGCTGGTTTCTTATGGATCCAGCAACCTAGGTTCAATCCTGCCCTTGGATGGTGTCCACGTGGAGTGTCTATGTGCTCCCTGTGACTATGAGGGCTCCAGTTTTCTCCCGTGCTGACTGGAATTGTTAGCAAACAATGAGAAAGTGGAGGGATTTGGCAGGTCAGACAGCATCCACGTAGAGGAACAGTCAGTTAATGTTTCAGATCAGGACCTTTTATCAAGATTTTATCATGTCTTGATATAGGGTCCTGACCTGAAATATCAACTGGCCTTTCCTCTCCATGGATACTGCCTGACCCGCTGAGTCTCTCCAGCTTCTCATTGCTCCACATTCCAGACACCTGCAGTTTTAGTGTCTCTGTGACTGAGAATGTCATTGGCTGTAGTAAATTATCCCAGTGAGGTGAATGGTTGAAGAATCAGGGCAGCAGGAGAGAGAATGGGTTGCTAGAAATAGGTCAGGAGTAGGATTCAGAGCCAGCACAATCTCAGTGAACCAAATGGTCTCCTTACAGGTGAGAAATATGAAAATGTGACTGAGGATCAGGGCATCTTGAAAAATGGCACGACTCTTCCTCAACTGTAACAGGAGATCAATTTCTGTAGCTTGGCCTCTCCATGTTTCCCACTGTATCTCCCTCTCCTCTCTTGAACACCAGCATTGAACATTTTGCTGGTAGGCAGTTTCTCACAGTTACTGAACTGCAATCAAAGGCCCAGTGTTGGGCCAGCAGGCTCTGACTAAGAAAGGACTGTTACTGTCTGTAACCTGCACCATTTCTTGCACTGTGTAATAGAATGCAGGGGATACTCAGCAAATCAGGCAGCAAATGTGGGGAGAAAAATAGAGCTAATATTTTGGATTAATGATCCTTCTTCATAAGTCTTTTGCTGTTGTACCTACTGCTATAAAGTGACCAATCCACTGGCTACTCCAGAACCAAGAGGCTTAATGGTCAACCATTAAGGAGTGAGATGGAGAAGTTTATTGATCTAAATATTTGTGAAACTAGGTATTTTCTACTCTGGATAGTTGTGGGTCATTGGCTATTCAGAATTTCTATGGTAAAGATTTTTAGATTCCAAGGGACAGTCCTGAGGTTAGTCCAGAAGATTAGGTGGAACTTACTGAATGTCTAAGCAGGCTCAAGAGCTGATTAGTCTGCTCGATGATGTTCTATGTTACAAATGGACAGAGTAGATGCTGATTTTTTCCCACTTGTCGAAGTCTCAACAAACAGGGTACAATTACAAGATTACGCAGGTTCACAGAGAATGGTCATCTCTGGAATTCTCTGCCCTGAAGGGAATGGAGAGTAGATAACTGGGGCTATTTAAAGAGGAAGTAGAAATATTTTTAGAAGATCAGGGAATGAAGAGCTAAGGGCAGCTTGGATGGGAGAAGTAGTCATGACATTGAATGGCAGATAGTCAGCTCAGGGAAGGGCCAAGAAGTCAACTTTAAAGAATGACTCCTTATGACAAGTGGCCTTCTCCTGCTCCGATTGGGTGCCTACGCTCCATTGCTAAGTTTCAGTGGCATGTACCTCTTGTAAAACAATTGATGGCTATCCATTACAGAATTCTGATGATGTTTGTTGAGGATTGCCCTTGTCCAGTGAAGGCACTATTTAGTCATCTAGTATGCTCTGGCTACTGGGACTACATTAAACTACATCTGACTGCATTTCAAATAACCAGACTTGTTAATATAGAAGCAAAATATTGAATTCATGTTGATCTTCATTCCCATTGAAAATCTATGCTAATAATCAAACCAAGGACAGATAAATTTATGGACATGATCACATTTGTTAATTTTTCATATTGGTGTATGTCAGCGTTGATATATATCAATGCTGTGTCATAAGTCTGAATTCTATTACCACTGAAACAAGCAAACAGATATTTTGCAGGCAATTACTTTGACATATTGCAGCCACTTAACTTTTCCATTAGAAATGGGAATATATTTCTCTGGTGTCAGGAATAGATAGTGCACCCTTTGAGTGATGCTGAATGCTACACATCAACAGAGGGTTACGTATCAAGAAAGGACAATGAGAAACAGCTTTGATGTGAAAATAGATTGTGACTAGATTGTCATGAGGAGTCATTCTTTAAAGTTGACTTCTTGGCCCTTCCCTGAGCTGACTATCTGATTATTCAACCTTCTCTGACATGTGCCTAGCTCATTTCTTGCTGGCTGGCTTGTGCGTTAAAGCAGGCAATCTGCCCCTTTATTTCACACTGCACTGTCAATCAAACCCAGCCAGAAAGATTTCCCAGCCTCTTTATGTTTAATAGCTGAATGTTCTTGTGAAGAATCAAACTCAGATCTTCATTATTATGCCAGAGACCTCTTGCAGTACAGTTTCCTCCTTTATACATTAGGTACAGTTGTGTTTACAAAATATGATCTAGGTTTGTAAAAAATTAGTTTGATGCAAATAATACCAAGATGTTCTCTGCAGTTTCAACACTAACAACCCTGTGTCCAATGATTTATTTCTGATGTTCAATTTTCTGACCTCAATGTAGTTACAAGAAAAAATGTGCATAGATCTCTTTGGAAGTAGCAGTTTTGCAACTATTTTAAAAGTGAAAGCAAACAACTTACCTTCATAATTCACCTAAATATCAGACACAAAAAGTAAAGGGAGAGGGGATCAGCCAACTCCACGACGGCAAGGGGGTCGGCCAACTCCACGACGGCAAGGGGGTCAGCCAACTTCACAATGGCAAGGGGGTCGGCCAACTCCACGATGACAAGGGGGTCGGCCAACTCCACGATGGCAAGGGGGTCGGCCAACTCCATGAAGGCAAGGGGGTCGGCCAACACAACGATGGCAAGGGAGTCGGCCAACTCTACGATGCCTAGGGGGTCGGCCAACTCCACGATGGTAAGGGGGTCTGCCAACTCCACAATTGCAGGGGGGTTTGCCAACTCCAGGACTGGAAGAGGGTTGGTCAACTCCATGACTGGAAATGGATTGGCCAACTCCATGACTGGAAGGGGGTCGTTGAACCTCAGGAACCAGTCACAGGAAACGTCAGGAGAGACTGGCAGTGGTTTATCTGCCTTCTGCCACTAAACTGACCTGAGGGAGCTTCATAGGGAAGGAGAAAACTCCCAAAGAGGAAGAACACAATTGGAAGGGGCAGAAAAAACATTGTAACTGTTCACTTTCTGGAGATTGACGAGCAGATTGTGCCTGCTCATTCAATGCTAGAGTCAGTAGTCCCTCAGCCATTGCAATAAGAAGATTGCAAGCAGGAAACAACATCCAAGATGTACCCTGAAATTTCAGACACTCCAGCATAGGCCCACCACCCTCCCACTCAATGATGTGAAAATAGGAACTGCACTAATGCCCCTCATTCAAAGCCATGGATTTAATGATAAGATTGTTTCTATACTGCTTTGTTCAGTCAATTATTCATCTCCTTTCCCAGCATCACAAGACCTCTCGATTAAATTTTTAAACTCAAGAGCCACAGGTTGTTTAGGGATACATCCCCTGGATCCATGCATGGCTGTCTTCCTTCTGTGTCAGGATGTCATGACTTTAAATCCCACATCAAAGATTTGAGTTGAAAAATGTAGACTGAGATCACTTTGGACTTCAGTGCTGAGAGAATACCATATTGCTGGGGTGCCATCTTCAATATGAGGCATTGAATCAAAGCCTCATCTCCATTCTCAGAAGTTCATAAAAATATACATCCCATGTCATGCTTTGGAAGATGTCTAACTGTTGCGGCCAAAGTCTGGCTAAGAGTTGCCAGGACGTAAAAGGCCGCTTGAGCATTGCATCTCCAGAGCTTGCCACAATCGCCAGATCAGAAGCTGGCACTTCATTGTAGAGAGAGCAGCTTTTAAATGAATCATACAATGAGATCAAGTAAATATAAAATGCATTGATGGTTTAAATGAAAAGTTGTTTTGACAAGTTTCTTTTCTTGCTGCATAATGGAGCACAGAGTAACTTCCTTAAAACATGTACCAGAGCTCAGTGTGTCTCAGTGCTCTAATCTCATCTCACACCAGCTTGAGGCCAGATTGATCACCACTTTGGCTTTTTTTCATTCCTGGTAATATTCCTCAGCCCAGCTTGTCGAGGAAAGGCAGATAAGTGCTGTACACTGCGTAATTTTTGTGTGGACTGATTTAATTGCCAGAGGCATAGCTGAAGCAATGGGGCATTAGTGGGGAATTTAAAAGCCACATGCTTGAGAATCTGTCATATCCAAAGGCATGGGATGTTACAGATTTAGCATCACAAATGCCCAATCCTTGGGCTACCTCGTTATAGCTAGGCTGTGAAGGTGAAGACAAAGAAAACTCTGTCTTTCTCAATGGCAGGGGAGAAGGAAACAGACGTGAAATGAAACAGAAGAAAAATGTTCTTTCCTGATGTCACAACTACTAATCAAATCATACAATTCACATAAGAAAAATTCTCAAGGCATGATCAAATTGGATAGCAAGAAATCCCATAATTTTGAAGTTGGCTTTGCCATTAACACCTCAACTTCCAATGGCCCACTGAAATCCATTGATTTTGATGGGTTAATCAATTTTATCCATTATGAAATGTTTTGCAGTGCTTGTAGGAAGGGGGATGGGTTCCAAATTTATGGAGCACTACCACTGAAACCAATGTGATGTAAACTGCAGGATAGTGATACTTCCCCATCCAAAGGAATGTTACATTGAATTGAAATATTTAGCATTGCCATGTGCACTGCAAAACTGAAAAACTTTGTTTTGTATGCAATTCAGGCAAGTCAATCCATTCTTAAATACAACAGGTGGTGCAAAATAAAAGCGCCAAATATAGGATTACAGAGAAAAGTAGAGTTAAAGCAATTCAAGGACCACAAGGAGAATGATTGATCATGTTTTACATGTGAGAGGTCCATGCAAGTGTTCGATAACACAGGAAAAGAGCTGTCCAAATGTTTCTCACTAAATGAATTGAGGATCCAAACCAAACTGTATACAGAGAGAAACTGTTGGATTCATTAAACACTGGGGTAGGAACATCTAGAAGGGAGGAATTCTGCAATTTGCTCTGTGATCTAAGAAAAGGGGATTGGAGGGAGGACTCTAAGCTTGACTACTAGCACAGAGTCAAGCTGAAATGTTTAATGAACTATTGGGAAAATTACATGGAAGAAATGGAGAAGGATTAAGGATCACATCAGATTGTGAAATCAGAGCTTATGAAGGGATTTTAAAGACACAATGGGCTGAATACTCCTACAGCCCTTGCCTGAGACAATAATTAACCAAACAGAGAGAACTAAAGCTGAACCAGAAAATGAAAAACAGAGCTCACATCTTTTTAAGAAACAAATTACAATTCTATTTGACATCACCACATGATGCCTGAAGGGAGGGGCAAAGGCATACTGATTTAGGATGGCAGAGTTAGACCTGTATGGTCCATGGGCATCCAGAGACGACATAACAACACACAGGTTAAAATAAAAAGGCAAACAAAGCCCTCAATAAAACAAGACTGGGTGCTTTGGTTAGGATACAGTATTTTTTTCCCCAGAAATCAAAATCCTTCAACTTTCTTAAATAAAAGAAAGGACAAAGATCTAAAAGACAGGAGGAGATTGTCAAGTATTACTGAAAGACTGTCAATTAACCAATCAGAGTTAATCAGGTTGGTTTAACTTGCTTTGATTCTATTTTCATTAACCACAGTGAGGCAATGTCTATTTTAAGATGAGGCCTAGCTGTTTAAAGACCAAGTTTATAATCCTTTGATACTGCGATCTCTCCCCAGTTAATAAATGCAGGTATTCCAATTACCTTGTGGAAAGTTTGGATACAACAGCTTCAATTCTCGTGATAATTACTACGTATGAAACACGTTGGTTGGCTTATTTAAAGTTTGTGAAGCCTAAGTATAAGGAAGTCTCTGAAGCTAAGTGGAAGAACACAGCCTGATATAACAACACCATATCCGCCAATGGAACTGACTACAGAATGGGAAGTGGAGGAGTTCATGCCTCATCTAATAAGGAAACAGGCCCTTTGCATCATCACACCAGAGTTTGCCATCAAACGTCTATCAACGTATGCTCTGACTTCATTTTTTCCCCCCTCTTGCATCCTGAAGAGGGCTGTAGATGCTCTCACCATTTTCTTGTCCTTCAGAATGTTTTCCAGCTGAAAATTGAGATTTCCCATTTCCTGCAATGTGGACTTGTGAGCCTTCTCAGTCCCCACATAATGAGCTTGGCTTTCCTGCAACTGGTGGGAGGTAAAGAGAAATGGCAATATTCAATGAGCATACACGCTTGGGTTTTGATTACAAGAACCCTAATATTTCCAAAGACATTTCACTGCATTCACAATAACCAACTACAAAGACCCAGGATATATGGACATTTTATCTACATTCCTAGATTCACTGAGTTACCAGAAGATGAGAGAGAAATAAAATTTGTGAAACTTACCCTTTCCATAAACAATATATCCCACTCCCTTAAAGTGTCTGCAATGAGGAATAAGGAGGAATTTTGACCTCATCCAAAAAGCATTCAGCGCATTAATGAGATGCATGCAATACTCCCCCATCAAGCACTGTTTTTATTTGAAGCAGATGAAATAAAGTACCATAAAACTGACAACCTGGTGTCCTTAGGACTATGGTGATGCCAGAGCAGTAGGTTTTCCAGTCCATGGGATGATTGATGTCTTGCCCCAACACACTTTCAATTCTCTTTTCTTTCTGTACACAGTACATTTCCCATTAAACCCAGTGAGATGGAAGGAAGTGGAAAATAGTGACTCCATGAGTTAAAGGGGGAGCTGGGGAAAACGAAACCAATTCAGTTTTAGAGAACCAGAAAAAACTATGGGTGTTGGAATCTGGAGCAAACGATGAGAAGCTGGAGGGACTCAAAGGGTCAGGCAGCATCAGTGGAGAGAAATGGTCAGTCAAGGTTTTGAGTTTTGAAAAAGGGCCTGACCACACTGGTCTTTCTCTTTCACTGATTTTTTCTTTCACCCTAACTACTTAGGGTAATGCAAATTTATGTTTTAGCGCATATTAAAAAAAGTGATGTGGAGCAATGTCCAGAACAATCGGGTTAAAGAACACCAGTTAAAAAAAACACAAACCCACATAGGGCAACAAGTTCTCTCACACTCGAAGGAACTAAAGCTACCTAAGAATTGCTGCCAGGGGTTTTGTGCTGTTTGCAATGGACAAGGGTAAGGGGGTAGCATTAACTCCTACAAGTCTTCCTAACTCAAGACCAGGAGCAAGTCAGTCATGCTGGTGTTGGAGAAATGGTGACAAATTGCTCAGTTATAATGGAAAATGTACTACGGAGATAAATTACAAACTGCTCCATTAGCCTCAGATTTTGCAAGCTGAAAATTCAACAAGGCCACAAAGACATCTTAAATCTGCTTGCAGAAAGAAGTAAAAATAATCAATGCAGATAATTTCACTTCTTATTCTGCTGTGTGGTAAATAATCAGTTAAAATGGTATAATATACAAGATCTGGTTGCAAATGTTTATATCTTCACCTTTAAGCTTGATGTATTATTGCCTCCTATGTTTTAACCTCTACATTATTCATGTGAAATATATTCACAGGATATTAACAAGATCCTGGATGAGGCAGCATTTCATTTTCTCTAATTTCAACTTCCATGATTTTATGTGCATCACACAGATCCAATCAATAGACAAGAGTCGTCATTCCTGATTTGGCTAATGGATTGATGGAAAGAGAAGAGAGGTAGCCAGCAAAGTAATTACATCTTGGCCTCAATGGGACGGCACGGTTGGCGCAGCGGTTAGTGCAATGCCTTTACAGTACCTGCGATCGGGAACAGGGTTCAAATCCCATGCTGTCTATAAGGAGTTTGAACCCCATTCCCAATCACTGGTACTGTAAAGACATTGTGTTAACCGCTGCGCCAACCGTGCCATCCCCATGTCTGCATGGGTTTTCTCCAGGGATTCCGATTTCCTCCCACTGTTGGAAATGGGCCATAAGTTAATTGGGTATAACTTGGGTGGCATGGATTGTTGGGCTGAAATGACCTGCTACCGTGCTGTATGTCTAAATTTTTTTTTTAATTAAAAAGTGACAGGACTGACCACAATTATATTGGCATCCCAGATCCTCATTTTCATCCTATCACCCCAAATGGTAAATGCTCCATGTGAGGTGAGGGCTCAGTGATTAAGAGGCTTCTTGATAGGTGCGTGAATATGAAGGCAACATGAATATGAAGTCAATTGAAAGATATCAATCAAGAGCAAGCAGCATTGTTTAATTGGCACAGTTACTTGGGCTGAAGGGCCTGTTCCTGTGCTAAATTGTTCAATGTTGTATGTTCTACATTATACATTAACACAATGTGGTGTAAATTCCAAAACATAAACCTAAAGGAAAGCTGGTTTGATATCATAAACAAAAATAATGTGCTCTGGCAGAGGAGAAGTCATTTCTCATTTCAAGGTCAAAGTTCATCTTCACCCATCTAATCTTTGCTTTTATTGAATCATGGGATCTGAACATCACTGCTAGACAATGTTTATTGCACTACTTCTGAGGCCATTTCACAGGGCCATTAAGAGTTAACAGTGTATCTGACATGTTAGCTCCAATGAGGATGTTTCTCCTGAGTGAAGAGCCTATGATCAGGGAATCAGTTTGACAATAATGGCAGGCTGTTGAGGGGTGAGATAAGGAGACATTTCTTAACACAGAGGATAGGGGATATTTGGCATTCTTCATACTCAGCAGAGTGGAGAAACAGTCATTATATGAATTCCAAACGTTGGTTAGACCACACTTGGAATATAGTGCCCTGTTCTGGTCACCCAGCCATATGAAAGAGTGCAGAAACAATTCATTACACTAAAAAGAGTGCAGCAAAGATTCAGAAAAATATTATTGCACTTCAATGTGCTTGAATGGGTTGGAACTTCTTTCCCTGGAGCACAAGAGGCTTGAAGGAGGGTGTCATCATGTTTTACAAAATCATGAGGTACATGGGAAAAGTAAATAGTCATTGTCCTTTTCCCATGGTCAGGGAGTATGAAAGTAAAGGAATTTCAAGTGAGAGAGAGGAATGATTTAAAAAGTACTCGAGGGGCACATTTTTCCACAAAGAGGGTGGTGGGTATATGGAACGAGCTGCCAGAAGAAGTGGTCAAGGTGGGGACAATTGTAACCTTTAAGAGATATTCAAACAGGTACAGGGCAAGGAAGCGTTTGAAGGGATATGGGCTCCATGCGGCAAATGGGACTACTTTAATCAACATGGAGAAGTAGAGTCAAAGGCCCCATTTCTGTTCTGTAGAACACTTTGGCCAAGAGATAAATATAATAAAGGGATATGGGAAAAATGGTGCTGAGATAAAATACCAGCCAATATCTTGTTAAATCTCGGAGCAGACTGGAAGGGCCAAATGGTGGATTCCAGCTCCTATTTTTTTCTAAAAAGTTCTTACATCTTGGATGAGTTAAAATTGGCAGATTCTTTTTATTAGACAACCTTAGTTATGCAGATGTTTTTTTTTGACAACTGAATAGTGTCATAGTTACTGTCACTGAGATCAGCTCTCGAACTCCCGATCTATTTATGGAGTGAATTTAAATCCAATGTCTGGTGGTTCTCAGTATCTTCACCACCGGGTTTCTGCTCCATCTGTTCCTCTCAGCAGCACAGAGAGCAATGGAATATGATGGGTTGGTATCACTCACCTGCATCTGCAGTTTCTCCACCTCTACCTTGGAGGCCTGACCAGGGTCTTGCATGGTACTCAACAGCAGCTGTGCATCTGCCAGTAGAGCATGCTTGCGTCGCAAGTCTCTGCGTAGGCGCTTCTCCACATCAAAGTCTCGATGGCCTATCTGAATAAGAAGAGATCCATTTTTAGCAACAATTAATTTCATTTGACAAATGCACTGAAACCATATGAATTCCTTCATGAGGCATTGGTAACACACACAGGCAGAGTCGCTCTGTTGCAATATTATGCAAAATGAAGTCATTATTTTTTATTTCTTTCTTAATTCTGCATTGTTTCTGAACAGGATTTGTGTCCATTCACATGACAGATTCAGGAAATTAGAATTTGGCCAGACAGTCCCACTGCAGTATGTTAGCACCCAATTAGGTGACTACATACTATCTGATATTAATGGCTGACATAATTATTATAGAACCACCCAAAATGTAATTTCTGTATAAAATTAAGTGTTACAAATTTCTAATGCTCCTTTGTTCAGTTGAATATCTTTGATTAAATGGGAAAGGCTGTTAAATGTTAATGCTCATTAAAGGAAGATGACACTTCATATTCACCTCATGTAAGCTCATTGCTTGTCACTGTGAAAAGCAATTAAAAATTAAAATATAATTTAGCTGTCCAACGCTCTTGGTTTACAGTGACACCAAGAGATGTTTGACATTTTTATGATCAGGAGTCAAAGATCAAGATGACATGACAATGCATTGACAATTTGAACTGACCTGGATGTTTCATTATATGCTACAGTTCCACCCAGTTAGAAGGTCTTTCTAGCGTTAACCCCACCAATGTTTAAAAGTAATGAACAAAAACATGTGGCAAAAATCCCATATCTTTTTTCTAGATTGCTTTCAGTGGTGTTCTTAATTTTTTAAAAGCATGCTTAGTAAGTTCTATATAAACCTGTAGGCTTATATAGGTCAGCACATCATCGTGGGCTGAAGGGCCTGTAGTGTGCTGTGCTGTTCTATGTTCTCAAAAATGGGCATGTTAGAAAATGACAGCTATATAAATGTCAGGTTCTCTACATCCCAAATTTATAAGTCAAGAAGTACTTTGGCATCTCAACCGGGTGTGGCTGTGGCATTCTGCAAAGTATATGGAGTCCTCCCCCCTACTCTACCTCCCACACCCCCCCCCCATTTCATTTCACATGAGACAAATAACTTAAAAATTGAAGAGTTTTACTTGCTACTTCCACCGTTGTGGATCAACAACACGGTAAGCCATGGATCGAAGGAATGGGGTGGTGTTGGAGTGGACCAGTCAGCAGTGCAGTAAGGAAGATCAGGCCTGGAGTTTTTTGGGGTCGGAGGTAGTGGGAAGTGGAACAGTGTCAGAAGATGCAGCAATGAGGAGGGATTTGTGCTGTGGGACATTGAAAACACGGGAAGCGAGGGGTTGGTAAAGTCACTGGAATCTCACTCATTGCTGAAGATTCATATTCTCAGTGTTAATGGTGTTGCACAGTGAAAGGTAAAAGACAGCCAATTAGTAGCGGCTTGAAATATTTTCCTCCAGGCTTTGTCGAAGTATAGAAGATTGGTATTGTTAGCATTCATGTTGTTGACACAACCTACTTGGAGGTGTAAAAAGCCCAGGAGCTGACGTGCCCTTTTCGCAGCAACCTTTAAATCCCCTTCCCCAATGAATAATATCCACTTCCACCTTACACATTCTGATGCGAGACCTCCATGGCCAAGTGTAGTCACAGATGGCTTTCATTCTGGAAATTACTTTAATGAACTAGTTCTTCTTCTGTCAGGGATAATATGGCAAAGCAAACAATTGCAGAGAAAACAAATCAGGAACAAAGAAGACCTCTGCCTCACATCATGCCATAATGTAGCAATGGGGTGATGGATTAAATGCAGCCCATCTGTTGACAGGTTATTTCTATTAACAGCCCTATTTCTGCAACATCTCCCCTTGTATCAGCTTGATCACTGTGGGTTCCCTGCATGAAAGAGAACTGTGTTCCAGCTTTCTGTGGAAACCTGTTGAAAAAAGATTTAAGTTTTTCAATGTGACCTTCCAGTTCTCTTCTGAAGGCTTTGTTTTCTTAAAGTGAAACACGGAAATCTGCAGGCTGTGAGTGTGGTAAAACACACAGAAATGCTAGAGGAATTCGGCAAGTCTCACAGCATCCATAGGAGGTAAAGATATACTGTATTACTAATGTTTCGGGCCTGAGCCCTTCTTCAAGAAAAAAAAGCAAAGAACAGGAAGGGGTCAGGAATAAAGACTGAAAGCTGGAAGGGTGAGGAGTCCAGAGCTACAAAATCCCATTTAGAGGCTAAGCCACCATTCTTCACTGCTGGCTTTGACAACAGGTCAGCAAGCCCTTTCATTCAAGTATAATTTGTATATACTGAATGTCCAGGTGCCCTCTGGACTTCAAACTCAGATTCTCACCAGTTCTGTGTAATCCACCAACCAGAACAAAGATGGCCGTTCCACGCGTTAAAAGTAGAGAATTAACTTTGTTGCACCCAGGCTACATCGACTGTTTCCCCATCTAGCAAATAGCAAATTTAGATTTCAGATTTATTGTCGGAGTACATATATGACATCTCATACAACCCTGAGATTTCTTTTTCCTGTGGGCGAGGCAGAATTACCACTAATTGGCAGTGCAAAAAAATAAACTATACACAGCATAAACATTTTAACAAATAAAAGAACTGCAAATAGATAATGAATGTAAACAAACTGACTGTTGCAATACAGAGAGAACAAAAGAAAATCAATAAAAAGAACAAGAGTCCTTAAATGAGCCTCTGAGTTTGTCATTGAGGAGTCTATGCTGGAGGGTAACCACTGTTCCTGAACCTGGTGGTGCGAGTCTGGTGACACCTATACCTCTTTCCTGATGGCAGTAACAAGAACAGAGCGAGTGCTGAACAGTGTGGGTCTTGGATGATTGCTGCTGCCCCCTGATAGCAGTGTTCCTTGTGGATGTACTGATTAGTGGGGAAGGTTTTGCCTATGATGAGCTGGGTTGTGTCCACAAAATTTTGAAGGGCTTTTCGCTCAGGGGTATTGGTATCCACACACCAGATCATGATGCAGCCGGTCAGCACACTTTCCACCATACCTCTGTAGAAATTTGCCAGGGTTTCTGGTGTCATACCAAACGTCCGCAAACTCCTGAGGAAGTAGAGGTGCTGACATGCTTTCTTCATGATGCCATTGGGGTATTGGGTCCAGGAAAGATTGTCCGAGATAATGACTTCTGTGATGCACTATCGAGCAGAAAAACAGACACAAAGCATAAAGTCTGTTCAACAGGCTTTATTCCACTCAAACTCCCACAGAGCTGGCTGTAAGAGTAAGCTGTGCTGGCTCTGAGATTGACCTCGAGGGGCCGGATGTAGCTTATATCTCGGAGGGTGATTGGCAGCTGACTGGGTTTTGCCTTGTCCTCCAGTGCTCTTCCTGCAGGTGCACAGGTTGCCCCCTGCAGTAGGCTAGAGGTGTATCACCACATTCAACCCCCTTCTTTAAAATTGTCCCGGGGGGAGGTTACATTCCATGTTCTATGAAGCCCCAAACATATGTACATTATTTACAAGTTTAGTTGGTCTGGCAGCCGTTGGAGTCTCTGTGACCGTCCCAGGGTTGGCTCCTGGACAAAGGTCAGCGAGGGTAAGCGGGGGCTAGTCGGAGGGGGGAGGGAGGCAGGGACCGGAGCGGCTGGCATGGTCAGCGCAGTGGGGAGACCGGGGTGGCCGGAGTTGAAGTGTGTGTGAGGCACTGGATGGGTGGGGGGGGGGCCGGGTTCATCCCCCATGGTTGGAGTGAGTCCGGAGTGCCTGGGGTAGGGAAGGCGCGGCAGGGCAGCGTGATCTTGGGTGTCCCACAGCTGTCCGGGGTTGGGGGAGTGCGCCGGGCTGGCGTGGTCCTGAGATGAAGGATGATGTTGTGCTGTGGTAGATACTCCAACTGGTGCCAGGTCCCTGGTTGAGATGGTGTCCTTCCTGCTGCTGCTGAACCTAACGTAGGCGTAGTTATGGTTTGCGTGTAGGAGGAACACCTGCTCCTCTAGGGGTTCAGTCTTGTCTACACAGGAGCACCGGTCCCAGGAACGTGAGCCATGCTGGGAGTGATTTTCCTGTCGTCAATTTCCTGGGGAACGAAAACAGGCGATTGTGAGGGGTCTCGTTGGTAGCCGTGCATAGGAATGACTTAATGGCATGGAATGCCTCGAGGAGGGTGTCCTGTAGTACTCTACGGACCACCCCTTAGACTTAAGGGCCAGAAGGACTGCCTTCCATTTACCCCATTTTCACACTCCACCTGTCCATTATCTCTCGGGTTGTAACTAGTCGTGCAACTAATTGCGATGCTCCTTGCTGTCAGGTACTGGCTCTTCACTCATGAAGTTAGACCCCTGGTCACTATGGATGAACGCGGGGTAGCCGAACATGGTGAAGAACTGCGTCAGTGCACTGATGATGGTTGCCGTGGAGGTGTCTGGGCACGGGATGGCGAAAGGAAAGTGGGAGTACTCGTCTATGACTGCAAGGAAATAGACATTCTGATTCGTGAAATGCAGGGGGCCCTTGAAGTCTATGCTGAGGTGCTCACAGGGCCGAGTGTTTTTTACAACATGGGCCTGGGGCAGGCAGACGAGCAGGGCTTGCACTGCGTGCAGACCCGGCATGCCTCAGTCATGGTCCTGACGTCCTTGATGGTGTACAGGAGGGCACCGGGGGAGTCAATAAACTTCCCCGATCGGTACTAGATGTTGTAGCTGTGCATTGCCAGCTCAAGATCTTATCGTTCTTGATCTTGCTTTTGTGGGAGGTGCTAAACATGAACGCCACTGCATGCTGTTCGATGAGCAGGGTGAATCTCCTGCCATCCAGGTACTGGCACCAGTGGCGGACCGATTCCATGATTGCCTGGGTCTCCTTTTCAATGGAGGAGTGCCCTAGCTCGGAACTGTGGAGGGTTCTGGAGAAGAAGGCGACAGGGCACTCCTCCTGGTTAAGGGTAGTGACGAGGGCCACATCGGAGGCATTGCTCTCCACCTGGAACTGGGAGTCCTCATTCACAGCATGCATCGTGGCATCTGCGATATCTTGCCTGATGCGTGTGAAGGCTGCCTGCGCCTTGGGTGGGAAAGGAAAAGTTGTGGCCTGGGCCAGTAGGCGGACCTTTTCTGAGAAGTGAGGAACCCACTGTGAGTATTAGGAGAAAAGGCCAAGGTGCCTGCAGAGGGCCTTGAGCATGTGGGGAAGGGGCAGCTCCATTAATGGGCGCATCTGTTCTGGATCCAGGCTGATGACACCATGTGCCACAATGTACCCCAGGATGGCAAGGCGGGTGGCGCTGAACACACATTTCTCTTTATTGTAAGTGAGGTTCAGCTCCTCGGCCATCTGGAGAAATTTCTCCAAGTTTGCTTCGAGTTCCTGCTGGTCATCGCCACAGATGGTAACATTATCCAGGTACAGGAAAGTTGCCCTCTACCATGCGATTCATCACCTGCTGTAAGACAGAGAACCTTTTTGTGACCCCAAATGGAACTTGGCAGAACTGATAGAGACACCCATCTGCCTCGAAGGCGGTGTAAGACTTGTCCCGTAGGTGGATGGGGAGTTGGTGATAGGCCGATTTCAGTTCAATCGTGGAGAAGACCTGGTAGCGGGCTATCTCATTGACCATGTCAGCTAGCCTCGATAAGGGGTGGGTGTACCGGTTGATGGTCTGGCTGTAATCCATGACCATCCTCGGCTTGCTGCCCCCCTTGACCACCAGGACTTGGGCTCTCCATGGGCTGTATGACACCTTCCACCAGGAGGGTATTTATAGTTCGGTCCTGAGTGGCAAAGGTGGTGGGGTGGATTTTGAGTTTTAGGGAGTGGGCCCACTCAGGTAAATAAAGCTCTCGGAGCTGCCACTGTCGATTAGGCACTTCATTACCTGCCTGTTGATTTTGACGTCCATCATGGAGCACCCAAGGCTGTGAGGAATGTCTCTGGACAGTGTAGTGGCCGCTGGGACCATCTCAGGGTCTGAGTCATCATTTCCCGACGGCAGAGGCGAGTTGCGCTGGCGGCATCCTCTGCAGGCATGGGGTATGCCGCGAGATGTGAGTGTTGGCCAGTAGCACTCTCCGTAGGTATGGGATGTGGTGGGTGGTGATCGGCAGTGTCCGGAGGCGTGGAGTGTGTCGGGTGGTGATCGGCGGTGTCCGGAGGCATGGGGTGCATCGGTAGGGCAACCTGGTCAGCGCCTGTGTTGACCACGTCATCGTGATCACGCCCCTCCTGTGCTCGTTGTAGGCCTGGGAGGGCGCGGGTGGCTGTGGCACCTGTGCCTGCCCAGCACAAGATGGCGGTATCGCGTGGGGGTGCATGGCAGTGGCATGGCTGGCCTTTCTCCCTGGATGCACTGGTTGCACCGGGGGAAGTGACATCATGCTATTGGTGCTGGTGATGTCATCACAGGCAGAGGAAGTGACATCACTCTGTGGACTGGAAGTGACGTTATTGTAGTCCGTGGACGTGGCGTCTTAGCAGGGCAGCGCTGGCGTGGTTGAGGGCTAGTCCGGGCACACGGCGAGCATGTGGCGATTGTTGCCGGCAAGGCCAGAAGTAGGGCCGCCGAGGTTTGGGAGGCCGGAAGTTGCTCCGGTAGCAATGGCGTTGCCTGGCAATCGCACATGGCTGGGACCGGGTGGGAGGGGGTCTGGTCGTAGAGGGCAGCTGAGCTTCCGACAGGCTTTGAAAGGCATACTTTAGCGAAATGGCCTTTCTTGCCACATCTTGAGCAGTACTGATTTTTGGCCGGCCAGTTTTGGCATGATCGTCGATCTGACACATGCCAGGACCTACAGTACTTACAAGGGCATGGGGCGCCTGCAGCAGTGATGTTCTCATCCACCATCTGGTTTTGGGCCACAGTTGCAGTATGTACTGACCACGTGGAGCCTGGAGTTGAAGGCTTCAGTGTGCAGGACTGCTGCATCCAAGGCTCGGACCACCTCCATTGTTTTGACCAGGGAGTAAATATTGTCCTCCAGCAGCTTCTGCCTGATGGCTCTCGAGCATAGGCCCCAGACACAGGTGTCCTTGATCAACCTTTCAATCTCCATTTCAGTCACCCTGGATTCTGCCAGGCATGGTCGGGCTAACTCACTTAGGGCTCTCAGCTAGGTCTCGGCTGTCTCTCCGGGCTGCTGGGCACGAATACTCAGAAGGTAACTTGCGAAGACCATGTTTGTGGGAGGTTTGTACATGGTTCCTAGGGTGTTCATTGCTTCAGAGTACTCGGTGCAGTCTTTGAAGGCCTGGAAGGCTTGGGGACCCAGCTTTGAGCAGTGTAAGATGAGCCTTTTCCTGTCGGAGTCTAGGATGTCATCGGCATGTGCCTCGATGATCGCTTCGACCATGTGCTGTCAGATTTTGAAGTGTGTCTGTGCTTCTAGATGACATGGGTTGACTTCAAGGCTCTTGGCGCTCAAGAGCTTCTCCATTACAGTTTTAAATTTTGTGCGGAATAAATTGTAATGAGCTATCGAGCAGAAAAGCAGACACAAAATTTAGTCTGTTCAACAGGCTTTATTCCACACAAACTTCCACAGAGCTGTCTGTGAAAGTAGCTGTGCTGGCTCTGAGACTGATCTCGAGGAGCCAGATGTAGCTTATGTCCCGGAGGGGATTGGCAGCCGATCGGGTGGGGCTTGGTCCATTCAGGTCGGCTGATTGACAGCTGGCCAGGTGTTGCCTTGTCCTCCAGTGCTCTTACTGCTGGTACACAGGTTTCCCCCTGCAGTGGGCTAGTGGTGTATCACCACAACTCCCAAGAACTTAAATTTGCTCACCCCCTCCACCTCTGATCCCCCAATGATCACAGGATCGTACACCTCTGGCTTTTCTTTCCTGACTTCAACAATCAGATCCTTAGTTTTGCTGACATTGAGGGCAAGGTTGTTGGTGCATCATTCAATCAAGTTTTCAATCTCCCTCCTGTATACTGACTCATTCCCTTCCTTTATACAACCCACTACCATGGTATCGTCAGCAAATTTGTAGGTGGTGTTATTGTTGTACTGAGCTACACATTCTTTGGTGTAAAGTGAATAGAGCACGGGGCTAAGAGCACAGCCCTGTGGTACTGATAGAGATTGTGACATACAATAAAAATTTCTTTAATTGCCTGCATTTTTCCAAACAAATTATGTGCATTTCAGGAACTGGAACAAAATGAACAGCATAAGGTTAACGAACAGTGTTTGACATTTAATTCTATTTCAGTTATCTGAATTAAATACCAGTCCTTGTGTTGAATAGATAGCCAATTGAGTTTTGGGCATTTTGCACAGGTCCCTGCATGAATTTAAAGTCCATAACTTTAGCTCAAGGGTAAAATTATTCTCTGGATGTGACCCTGAGTTCAATCCAGCTGAGTATTTCTTTTTGAAATCATATGTGGTTGTCATGTAGTATCTCCACTATATGAATTGAGGGAGGCCAACATAACCTGTGTGGGGACAGGTTATGGACTGGTATGAGGTGTTGCCTAGATTGTTCTGCCGGCTTTGGGTAGAGTACTGCTTATGCAACATTCAATGCCAGGTCTGTTCTCTGTTTTACTGGGATAGCACAACTCAGCTGGAGCAACAGCCATCAGTCTCAGCTCACTCAGACTGGCGTGTCAGCGAGAGGAAGTCAAGTCATCTAGACCTGTGTTTCTAAGAGCAAACTGGACATGGGCATGAGTAAGAGCAAAGAGTGCTCAAGTCAGATTTTCACTGGAAGACTATGCCTGATGCTCATGTGTGAGCTGAGATCAAAGCCTTCAAAGAAATTAGAAATCAAACTCAGAAAACATAGAGATACGGAGTCACAGAGAGATAAAATCTGGTGGTGTCAGTTTTGGGGTTTGCCGACTCTTGGTGTTCAGTGAAGATATTCACCACTTCAGTACTTTAGTGGCAGCCTTAATGGCTCTTATAGTAATTCCTTTCTTAGTAACAGATTAGACACACACAGTCCATGATCTGATGGACAATCACTTACAATTAACCATCACAACTAAAACATTACACAATTTGATTCAAATCATCTGGACAATTTCATGCAAACTCTTCCACGAATATTTACCATTTATCCTGCTATTTAGCAAATCAATACTCCATTTAGCATGCTTTTGTGAAAAGGTCATTCTAGCAGCCACACTGCTTCAGTTGGTGAGGTGAGATTCCACCACACCCATCATATAACTTTCACAAGCATTGACTGACCTGCTCACAGAGTGTTCCAACCAGGCACTCCAGATCCTGCTTCTCATGAAGGACCAACTGGCGTTCTTCAAACTCTTGTTCCAGCTGCATCTGTAACTGACGAAGCTGTGACAAAGGAAAAAATTCAGACAGCTGAGATGGGCTACCCCAGGGTCAAACACTCACGAGTCATCCAGTTAGGTCTTGAATTGCATCACCCTTAACTTCCTTCTCACTATTCCCTGCAATACTATGGTTGGCTGTGACAAAGGCATACATTTCTATGATGTTTTAGAACCAACCCAGGATACCCCAAAGTCGTTTGCGTGCATTTAAAGCACAGCCACAATGAAGATGCAGAACACCAGCTCCCATAACCAGCAACAAAGTAATGACCAGACTGTGTGTGTATATTTTTGGGGGAGGGAGAGGGTTTGTTGGATGAAAATATTGGCCAGTGCTCTTCTCCAAGACTGTGTCATATGACCTTTTACATCCACCTGAGCAAAAGAAAGCTCTGCACATGTACTTCCTTGTAATAGTCTAGGAGAGGGCAGAAAGTTCAACCAGGCATCACAGTCTCAAGAGTAATATCGGGGTGATAAAGCCAGTGAGTTATACTGCAAGGAAAATGTCCATTTGGCCAAACTCGACTATGCTGACCAAGATGACTACCTGAATTAGTGTCTGTGTTCAGTTAATTTCTCTCCAGCTATTTCCTCTCCACACACCCGTTTAAATGCCCTTTACATTGTTAATGTATCTGCCTCTACCACTTCCTTTGTAGGAAAAACAGCCCTCGGGTCCCCTTTAAATCACTCCCCATCCCTTCTTAAACCTATGCACTCTAGTTTTAGACTCCACTACCCTTCATAGTCCTCCATTCCCCTCAGCCTTCTATGCTTCAGGGAAAACAACCATAGACTAACCAGCCTCTTCTTATAACTCAATCTGTTGAGTCTTGTCAACTTTCTTGTGAATCTTTCCTGCACCTTTTCCTACTTAATAACACCCTTCCTATAGCTAGGCAACCAGAATGGCACACAATAAGTGTCTGTCTCACTAACGACTTTTACAGTTATAGCATGAGGAACCAACTTTTGAACTGAGTGTCCTGGCGGAAGAAGGTATGCCAAATGCCTTCTTCACCACTACGCTATTTTCAGGGAACGATATTCCTGTACCCCAAGAGGTTTCTGCGCTCTAAAACTTTTTAGCACCCTCTGCCCCCACACTTTACTGTGGATATCCTGTCATGGTTTCACTTCTCAAACTGCAACAGTCTGCACATTGTTCACCACCCTATCTTCATCTTGTTCAGTTCTTCAAAAACCTCCATTAAATTCAGGAGACAAATTTCAAAGCACAAACTTGAACCAATCAGCCGTTTCCTTGCCAAATGCAGGTACTCCCTGTCCCTCAGGATCATATCCAGATATAATTGCACGCAATGTAAAGTAGGAGTTCTGAGAGACTGAAGGAAAATTTCTTCTTTCTTTGGCATTGCTAAATACCTGCCAAAGAACCCCTCACATCTTCTGTCCACACAGGCTCTAACTTGTTTTCCTGACTGGATACATGGGTGCAATGTACAGCAATACCTTTAGTGCTAGGAACTATCTAGAATCTACTCCCTTTCCATTCTGCAGATTATCTACATGAAGATTGGGCTCATAAATATTGGTTTCACTAAAATTGGCCCTGGCCCTTGTCAACACTGCTAACCATCAATACATTTTGAATAGCTTGCATAGGCACAGCAAAACAACCCAGAGGGACTTGTGGAGAACATTTCACCTGATCAAAGGGCCAAACTGAAACCCAAGTGCCACAACCAAGGCTCAATTAGCATATGACAGATCATTTGGGCAGAAGCTGCATCATATTTGTCAGCTGGAGCTGATGTGAATACAAGCAAACATTCCAGTGCAGTAATTATTGGGAGTTGTCCTGTCTCTGAAGCCTATTGCAGACAATAAATTCAATTGAGGTCAAGTGGGCATCTCAGGTCCCAATCAATGGAGATAATTCCATTTCCCTGGCCAATATTCATCTCTCAGTCAAGTTCAAGTCAATTGTCACATGCATGTTGCAATGCGCGTCAAAAGAACCAAAGACTTGTTGATCCAAACCAAGGCTTTTATTAACTAAAAGACTGGAGCATATCATAAGTAGGTTTGCCAGTCCAGAATGACCTGGTCTTGCTAGGAGCAATCCTTTAAGACCTGCCAGTAGGTGTGGCTACACTCTCAGCCAATCACAGTCATCCTACACTACCATCTGTACATATGTACATATATACACATTGGTGATACAATCTGTACTATCACACATGGGAAATGCAGTACAGTGGTTCTCAACCTTTTTCTTTGCACTCACAAACCACTTTAAGTATTCTATATGCCATAGGTGCTCTGTGATTAGTAAGGGATTACTTAAAGTGGTATGTGGGTGGAAAGAAAAAGGTTGAGAACCACTGTTTTAATCGTACCTCATTGACTCATTATGTGCACGGTTTCATAACTCCAAAGGAAATGGGCCAATGACAATTTTTCTCAAGCAAAAATATTTCAGTAACAATTGGGTCTAGAGCAGTGATTCTCAACCTTCTCTTCCCACTCACATGCCATCTTAAGCAATCCCTTACTAATCACAGAGCACCGATGGCATAGGGATTACTTAAGGTGGCATATGAGTGGAAAGAAAAAGGTCGAGAACCACTGCGGTAAAAGAAATCATCAATGTCACTAAACCAGGTTCTCAGGTTGTTTTTAGCAGTGGGATCTTGCTGTGCACAGACTTTCATTTTCCTACATTCCAGTAATAATGACACATAAGGATATATTAGGCACCACAGAAATGCAATTTTTTTTGTTTTACTTTGATGTCGCAGTAAGAAGCATACCCTTCTTTGGCACGATCTACGGACATCTTCCAGTTCTTCCTCCTTATCTTCCAGTTTCTTCGCATGAATTTGTTTTGTTCGCTCGAGCTCCATTTCAAAACGGAGGAGGGTCTGAATACAGAGAGAAGAAAAATGGGAGAGAGTGAGAAAAGGAGTTAGATGGCAGGGAGAAGGGGTAATGAAGAGGGAGAGGGAGAAGGAAAGTCGAGAGATCAACAGTTAGAGAGGACAGAGCAGTGAAAAGTGAAGGGAAAGACAACAGAGCGATAAATATGGCCAGAAGTGTAGCAACAAATAGGGATTGAGACTAATATATAAATACGAAAATAAAGGGAGAATGAAAGAATGAGAAAGACTTTAGGAACTGAGTTACAGGGAAAAGTTAAACAGGTCAGGACTTTATTCTCTGGTTTTCTGGTGCATAGAAGAATGAGATGGAGATTTGATCAAGGTATTTAAAATTATTATGGGTATAGAGGAGTAAATGTTGGAAGGCTTTTTCCACTGAGGGTAGGTGAGATACAAACCAGAGGACATGGGTTAAGAGTGCAAGGGAAAAAGTTTAGGAGAACATTACTAGGATGTTGCCCTAACTTCAAGAACAGAGTTACAGGGAAAGGTTACACAGGTTTGGACTTTATTCAAGATTCAAGTTTCAAGATTTAAGATTCAAGATTCAATTTATTACTATAATAATAATGACATTTCTTTTTTGCAAGGCAGACAGATTCACCACCAGCAGGAACTGCCTAAGCGTCTCTTAAAGTCTTACAGACTATAGTCAAAGAGAAAGAAGCAAAAGAGAGTCCACCCAGAGTCACTGAGTGTCCATAGATTCGCCTCCAGTGCTTCCACAGCCACACAGAATCCAGTCCAAATCATTGGGAAGCCGAGCTCCAAATCCGAACTTCAGACACGGTTGGGGACTCTTCAGCACCTCCTCGCATCCTGGTTCCAATACCTGGTACCTCTCCAGCCAGTTCGAGCCAGTCTCCAGACCGGCGCGAGTCTTCCAACAGCAATCTCCAGCAGCCAACAACTTCCACAGGTTTCTTGCCTCGAGTCACCAGCAGCCCGCCGCATGCACTGGTCCATCAACCAGTAGAGCCCCCTACTGGTTCACTGTGGTTACTGTCCCCACAGGTCATCTTTTCCACTTCTTCTCAGATGGGGCATGATCTTCCTGTCCTCTAGTGCCCTGTTCCAGTCCTTCACTTCCCTGGAGTCTGCAGCCCCTCATGGCTGCTGCTAATTAATAGGTGCTGCCATCTTGGGCGCAGACCCACAACCGTGAGATTTCAACTAAAACCACAGTATCTTGGAGTGTAGAAGAATGAAGGGAGATTTTATAGAGGTATTTAAAATTATGAGGGGATAGACAGAGTAAATGTAGGCTTTTTCCACTGATACAAACCAGAGGACATGGCTTAAGAGTGAAAGGGGAAAAGTTTAGGGGGAACATGAAGGGGACCTTCTTCACACAGAGAATTCTGGGAGTGTGGAATGAGATGCCAGCTGAAGTGGTGAATGCAGGGTCAATTTTAACATTTAAGAGGAATTTGGACAGGTGCATGGAAAGGAGGGGTATGGAGAGCTATGGACTGGGTGCAGGTCAGTGGGACTAGGAAGAAAAATAGTTTGGCACAGATTAGAAGGGCTGAAGGGCCTGTTTCTGTGCTGCAATGTTCTATGGTTCTCAACCTTGGTCATAAGTAACACATGTTGAAGAAGAGGAGTATTTCCACAGAGAGAAAAGATCTTGTTAAAAACCGAAGCAGTCAGTAAATATCATTTAACATCATTTCCATCTTGTGAATATTTTATTGTTAAAGACTGTTTGAAGAATTCATTTAAGCTGACCTTACCTCCTTTGCTCAGAGTATTGCCTGT
Organism: Narcine bancroftii; assembly: GCF_036971445.1. Classification (NCBI taxonomy): domain Eukaryota; kingdom Metazoa; phylum Chordata; class Chondrichthyes; order Torpediniformes; family Narcinidae; genus Narcine; species Narcine bancroftii. Next base: position 123,535,439 of record NC_091472.1, read on the forward strand.
GTGTTGAGTGGATATAGAAATTGGTCACCTTCAATCTTCCTCCAAATGGGCCAATTCTCAGCTGTGCACTGCCACAGATCATCCATCATTACACGCAATCATCCTGGATTGGCTGACGGAGTGGGATGGTGGCCTAAGACGAGCCTCTTTTTGAGGAGCAACCAGGTGAATATTTTCTTCACCCTCTCCATTCTTCCTAATAATTGCACATTCCAAGTGTGATCTCACCAACTTGCACAATTGTATCAAGATGTTTTACCATTTGTACTCAACGCCCTGCTCAATGTAGGTCTCTGTGAGATGTGTGCAAAATGATCCCCTGACTTAAAACATTTAGAGTCCATTCCAATCCTTTGTGGTTCTTCAACACTACCTTCCAAATCAAACCACCAGGGCAAGGGCATAGGGGAACCACCTTACATCACTGTTCCTTCATCAGCACTTGGTCTAAATCCTGAAATTGCCTCCCCAGTGGCAATAGGTACATAAGGACCACAAAGCTCATGTTCAACTCACCCTTGTGAGGGCAATTAAGGTAAATTGGGCAAAAAAACAAAGACCAGTGTCTACATCTCAAGAGAACATGAACAGAATGTAGTCTTGATAAGGTACATCCATCAGCACTCCTGAATCCTGCTGGATAATTGACCAGCTACGTTGATTGCCAATTCACATAAGACTGACTTCCCATGATCCCCAGAGAACACAAGAGTTAAGGCCCTAAATTTAACAGTACAAGCCTCTCAAAATCAGAACCAATGGCATTACACAGATTCTGCAGGCATCATCACGCCACTGTTTGTGGAGTCTGCCCTGCCCAAATTGTAGTTCCAACAACAGTTACTGCACTACACTGAACCTCATTGTCCTTTGGATAGTTTGAGCTAATGAAAGATGCTGTACAAATGCAGATTGCTCTTTCTTTTCACACTTGTTCAGCACACGTGAAACCACACATAGAGTGTACAGCTGAACTGCTCAAAAATCTTTTTCGAACTGATCTCCTTGTATTCCAAAAGGATAGCCTCACGCCTAATGAATCTAATTTAATTTTTTGAGCAGCAGATAGAGGAACATCAACATATTTCAAGTGAAACCAATTCAATAAACTTTCACATTAGCAGCCATTAGTTAAGATTAAACCCTTGGGAACTGAAGGGAAATTACTGATGTGGTTAGGAGATTGGTGAAGCAATAAAAGGAAGAGAGTGGAATAATAGACATTTATCAAATCAGAAGGAAGCTATTTGGGATATCCCATGTGAATCCATGTTAGCGCCTCAATTATTCACAACATTTATTAATGATATCACAATTCCAGGTTTGCAATGACAAATTGATTGATGGTGGAAGGTAAATTGTGGATGGGAGAATCTAATTACAAAAAGGCATTGACAAATTAAATTAAGATAAAGGTAGCAAGGAACTACAGAGTTGTGAATGCAGCTCAGACCTTCCTATAAAGGTCCCTCCCCTCCATTGGCTCTATCTAAATCTCTCACGAGGAAGAAGATTCACCAGTGTGAGATCATACACCACCAGATTCAAAGACAGCTTATCAGAACCTCAAACTATGTTGCCTTTGCTTTGTACTAACTGATCTCTCCCTGTAACTCTGCTCTTCTACACTGTGCTTTACTTGCTGTACTTGCTGGAGAGTGCCCAGATGGAAAATAAGGTGTTCTCCAGCCAGATGTCATTAACATTGACTTTATTGCCTTCCGACTAAACCTGCTTCCCTTTTCTTTCCCCTCCCCCCCTTTTCCTGTCTTTCCAGTTCTCCTACCCACTCTGTATCCCTCCTCCCTCTGATCATTGCTGTCCCCTCCCTCCTTTCTCCACCTATCATCTCCTGTCTTTGCCACCCCCCCCCCCTTTGCCCCTCCAGTCTTTTGTTCAGACACTTGACAGCATTTTCTCATACTTTGATGAAGGGCTCGAGCCTGAACGTCGGTGATGTATCTTCACCTCTGCTACATAAATGACACTGTTTGACCTGCTGAGCTTCTCCAGCCTCTGAAAGTTGTCGGTCTCTATATTATCTGCCCTCAGTGAAAGCAGATTTCTTTAATGCTGTGATGCTAGCAGTTCAAAGAGTTTTGGGCCAACTGTAGAAACCACTTAATTGCTCTTTTCATATCATCTGAGCAAGGATCCATCTGAGAATACATTGATGATGCAGTCCATGACAGCTTGTTCTCTACAGATCCCTTATCCTCTGCAACATGCATCCCAGACAATGAGTATGGGTTGGGAGAATATTGATTAACTGTGGCCCAATCATGGGATATTAATGAGACCATCACATATGAATAATGTACAGCTGAAGGAACTAGAATACTGCCACATGAAATACACCCAGAGAAGGCTTTTTTTATCCATTTGTTTCTCCTTTGTGACTAACTAAATATTTAATTATTTTAAGTGTTTGGCTTTTTAATTTTGTTTTCTCAACCATGCCTAAATCTTTCAATTGATTGAATATTATTGAAAGAGTTTTGAAATGATCCTTGAAATGATCCTTGAAAGCCTTGGCAAAGGTGCAAGCTGGGACCATTGGCTTGCCGCTACTTTTAAGGACAGGGTTTGTTCTGGCTAACCCCACCTTCTTATTCCCATGTGTTATGCAAGGTCTTGGCACAACACAGGGATTCACTATTGAAGTTAGGGTGGCTTGAGAGCACAGTTTGGTGCATGCGACATTCCATGGACAGATCCCCAACTGATCAAAAGTTCCAGACCTATTCACAGACACTAAGTGTGGAGATAGGAATGAACCATTTGTGACAATCTCCAGGGTTGGAGATCTTTTGCCCCTCACTTTAGAAAAGAAAGTCAATAATTATTGGTTTGTCTTGGGAAGCCTGCTTGATCAGATCCTGGCTGACCTGCTCATGCTGTTCGATGGTTCCTGCTTGTTCACGGATTTCTTGACTCTGCTCCTTTGTTGTAGCCTCAAGATGGCGAAGCTGCTTCTTTGTCTGTGCCACAGTCTCCATGTTCTGTGGCTCGCGTGATGTGAGGTCACACAATTCAGTTTTCAACTCTGCAATTTGCTCCTTTAGCATTGTGGTTTCAGATTCTTTCACCTGTCAAGCAAGACAGAGAGGAAAACACAATCAATTATTTGGTACTTTCAATGGCAGCCAATAGTGCCAGGAACAACCAAGTCAATCCCACTTCCAAACCATGTGAGCTCATTCAGGACTGAAAGTGTGGACAATGGATATGCTAAACCAAGAAATCACACTTATTCTGTGTTTTTGAAATAGAAGAAATTATTTAATTTGGTTCTCCTCTCTGAAATCCACTTCATGCTAAGTCCAAAATGTTGCTATTAATGCATTGTATATTAATGTACACAGCTGGTGATCTGTTAAAAATGCAATTTTCTTGTTATATATGGTTAACACTACCCCACCACCACCATTTATGACAATATAAATATTGCCAGCATCTTTTTTTGGAGAGTCATAGTAGAACATGGAGTTTAAATAAAGGGACTTTAAAAATTCAGTACTTTATTGAGTTACCTTCTTAAATCCTTCCTATGGTTAAGGAATTTCAGGATATCTATTCCTCTCATAATACAGAATGTGTAACTGTGGTGCACTATCGGACAGAGGCAAACACACAAAACCTAAAGACTATACAACAGGCCTTATTCGACATAAACTTCCACAGTGCCAGCTGTGAGGAGAGCTCCTGTAAACTCTGAGAGTGTCTTTGAAGGGCCGGCTCAAGCTTATATCCTGGAGGGTGATTGACACCCGACCAGGTGGGGCTTGATCCATTCAGGTCGGCTGACTGACAGCCGCCCAGGTGTTGTCTTGTCCCCATGCTCTTCTGCAGGTACAGAGGTTGCCCCCTGCTATAGGCCAGTGGCGTACCACCACAGTAACACTCAAGTTTCAAGCTTCTGATGTGCAAATTTATTGTTTCTGCTGCACAACTTCTTTGAACAATTGGCCACAGACATCTGCAGTACATAAAGACTTGTCTTTGTTATGATCAACAAATGCTACAAAACAGTGTGTGGCTTAATGGACAACAAACAAGGGACATAATGGTCAGCACAAGTAAAAGGTTTTAACTGGCTCTTTTCCAATGAAGATCTGTCACGTTGACAAATGGTGAGTCCTCTAGTCCATTATCAGCAGGGACCTGTGGTTAATGGAGCCTATACAAGTGGAAAGATTACACCTTATGCCACTCACACCATTCACTCATGTAAGCAGCTGCAGAGGGAGGAAGTGCACATGCCAATGGCCATTGGTCTATGTCATTGACTCCACCTCCTTTACACACACACTTCCACTGTTCCCAAGTAAAGTGAAGGAGCTTTATAGCGAGCATGTCTTGGGACAGGTTTCTCATGCTCTTAATGTCCTGATTCTTGAGAGCAGTGAATTTAGGGTCTCCCTACTTTCTTGATCAAAGTGGTGTCACATGTATACCCAAGGCAGGAGAGAAGAATATCTAAATGATAAAAAGACCAGAGGTCTTAGAACTCTAAATAATGGCAAGCTGGACATATGGTCAATGAATTTGTAATCTAGGCTCTTGGCAGTATTTCTGTAAACACTTAGAGTTCAGTGTACAAGAACATTCCAATGAATCACATTGTACACTGGGCTTCACCTGCATGTTCTGTTGTGTCCGATAAAGTTCTGTTGTCAACGCATGGCTTTCTTGTGACACCTTCTCACGAAGTGTCTTCTGAAAGGCTGCCTCCCCAAGAGCTTGAGCCAGCTCCATGTCAAACCTGGCCATCAAGAATGAAATAGAAATGGCATAAAAATGTTAACATTAAATGAGATAATGAATAAGACCAGACTTGGCAGCATCAGTCAACAAGTTGAATATCATACCTATAAATGCAGCATTTTTCCCATAATTATCACCATTTTCAATGAATTGAAGGTTATCCTTCATCTCAGCCCTTACTCTGAGGGTTACCGTTGATCAAAAGCAGCTCAAAAATGCCATGGCTACTAAAGCAGATTATGGACTGAGTATCCAGATCCAGACTCCCATAAATAAGCCACAAATCTTTTCCTCCATTTACAACACAGGAAGGGCTTGGCAAAGAATGCCACCTTGGCTGGCATGGACAAGCTGAGCTGAAGGGTCTGTACTATACTGTCTGACTCTATGAGTGTCACAAGAGACTGAAAATGCTGGAATTTGGAGCAAAAGAAACAAGATGCTGGAAGAACTCAATGGTTCAATTGGGAGAAATGGAGAGTCAATTTTTCCACTCAAAACCCTTCATCAAGACAAGGAGCATGAAGGGGTTCAATCCAAAATATTGGCATTTCTCTCCCTCCTCCCCTCCCCCACTTGGATGTTGCTCAATCCAATGAGTTCCTCCAGCAACTTGAAATTTGTTCAAGTCTAGAGTGTGATGTGCTCGCTTCGGCAGCACATATACTAAAATTGGAACGATACAGAGAAGATTAGCATAGCCCCCGCGCAAGGATGAAATTCGTGAAGCGTTCCATATTTTAAAAAAACATTTAAAAATTTTTTTTAAAGTCTGGAGTGTGATGGAAACCTTTCAACATAAGTGCAGCACCAACAATCCTCAATGATTTCTCCATGCAGGACAAAAATGACCACCTCAGCTGGCATCCCATCCAACACCATGCACATTCATTCTCCACACTATTATATCACAGTACAGAAGAAGCCTATTCGGCCCATCATGTTGATTCTCAATGGAGCAATCTCGTCAATCCTATTCCCTCTTTCTTTATTTCTCAATGTTCCTCCCCATCAGCTCCCCTTCAATTCTTTGCTCACCCCACTGCACTCAGGGGTAATTTACAGTGACAAGTTAACCCAACAGCATGCATTTGGGATTTGGAAGGATACCCGAGCATCTAGAGCAAGCCCACATGATTACGGAAGGGGGAGTGTGCAAACTCGGCACAGTTAGCACAGTTTGATCAGGATCAAACCCAAATCTCTGGAGGTGTAAGGTCGCCACACTAACTTGCTACAGCACCATGTTGTCTGCAGTGAGTGAAAATTACAATCAACTTTTTTTTGAAGCTCAAACAAACCTTTTCTGTTTCTTCTCCAGCTCATGATTGCGACACTGCTGACTTTCCATTAACACCTTGGTGTCCTCCAAGTCTGTGGACAACCGCTTTCCCTTTCTCCTGAGCTGCTGAACATCCCGTTTGGCACTCTCATAACTTCCCTGCAGATCTGAGAGCTGATAACAAGGAAAAATCATAAGAAATGGGAGAAGTAGTCTATTCAGCCTGTTGGGTTTGCTTCACCATTCAATAGAACCACGATGAATCTGATCTTAATACTACTTATCCTGAGCACGTGTACACTTCATGATGTCACAGCTCTCTGAGGATGGGGAGTGCAAAAGTTTGCATTTTCTGATGAATGAGATTCCATCCTATTTTATTTTAATTTATATTTTATTTTAACAGTAAAAAGCCCTTCTAGCCCATCCTGCAAAATTACATCCAATTAACCTGCCAACCCCAAACATTTTGAAGGTTGGGAGGAAACAGGATGGAGATAACCCACACAGGTCATGCGGAGAATGTACAAACTCCTTGCAGACAGCGCCAGATTTGAATTCAAGTCATGGCTGCTTATTCTCAAGTATACCACTCTTCTTCCCAAGGTTATTGAAATTGGATCTTGGCTACTCCACAAAAAGCAAACATCTTCACTGCACTTGCCTGGTCATCCTTCAAAATGTTGTACGTTTTAAAGCAATTGCCCCTCATTCACTGAACTCCAGAAGATGTGCACAAACCTACTTGAAGGTTCAGCTGCCTAAAGTCCAGCATCTCTAGGTCCAAGAACAGCTTTTCTCAGGCTCTGTACCACTGACAAAATAGTTTTTTTTTCCTTACTGTGAATATTTATCCTTTGTTTTCTCTTCCTGTTATATTTATTATCTTGTATTTTCCCCTTTGTGGCATCTTAAGTGTTATTTCTACTTAAAAATGCTGTTCATGTGTTTTATGTAACTAGGAAGCTTCATTCATCGTACTTGTGTATATGACAATAAACTCTCATTTATTCTCTGAATTCTCCTTCCTTTATCATAGGAGCCCAAAGAAGTTAAAACCATTGATGCCAAAAATGTTGTTTTTATTGTGGCCATTGCTCTTGCCTTCTTGAATGTCAGGAGAATATAGCAATTTAAAGTGTGCATAAAGTCAACTTGTTCCTTTGAGTTAGAGTCAAAGAGAAATATAGCAAGGAAATAAGCCCTTTGGTGTATTACAAATGCTCCATCAACCATTCATTTTTACATTAAATCCATCCAAGCCCATTTTATTCTCCTCATATTCCCATCAACCCTGTCTAGATCCCATCACTCATCACTCATAGCCTGTGAGGGAACGGGGTCACCTGTGGGGAGACTTTGACGCAGGACACTGGAGTTATGAATTCTCAGCTTCATTCTGAGGAAGCTTCAATGTGAGAAGAATGAAATAAAAGTTGAGGCATTTTGGGATTAGTGGTTCAGTGGAACGTTAAGCCAGTTGCACAACTGCCTAATCCATTGGTCGAGGTGAAAAATTAGATACCCCTGTTGGACAATAAAATAATTCAGGGACTTCAAGTGCATTGGTCCCTAAGGCCAGTGAGAGGAAAGATGTTATGAAGCAGGAAAGAGTGTGGAACATATTCACCAGGATCAGCAGGCCTTGAGTTATAAGGAGAGGTTGGATTTTCCGGAACTTTCCTCCCTGGAGTGATGGAGGCTGAGGGGGGTGGGGGAAAACCTCAGAGATGCTCATAAAATTATGTGGGCATGGATAGTGTCACCTTTTTCCCAGGGTAGTCTCAAACCAGAGGGCATATATTTAAGATGAGAGAGGAAAGATTTAAAACAGACCTGAGTGGAATGTTTTTTGGAGAGGGTGATAGGAATGTGAAACAAGTTACCGGAGGAAGTGGTGTAGGTTAGTACAATCACAAAATTGAAAAGACTTTTAGTCATGTCATCGGAGAGGATGAAGGCAAATGGGACTATCTTAGACCCAGTCAGCATGGACAAGTTGGGCTGAAGGGCACGTTTCCATGCAGTCAAACTCTATGACTCCCTTACCGAAGGCACTTTAAACCAGATGTTGGATTGGAGAACTCTTTTTTCGAGAAGCTACATCATCAAATTTGGATCAGATGTAAAATTCAACCAGATAATTCCCTGGATTCATGCACATCTGCTGCTTTCTTTGCTGCAAACCAATCAATAAATCTCTAAGATGGTCCTTGTAAAGCGCGTCGAAAGAACCAAAGACTTGTTGATCCAAACCAAGGCTTTTATTAACTAAAAGACAGGAGCATATCACAAGTAGGTCGACCAGTCCAGAATGACCTGGTCTGGCTAGGAGCAACCCTTTAAGACCTGCCAGTAGGTGTGGCTACACGCTCAGCCAATCACAGTCATCCTACATGACCATCTGTACATATACTCATTGGTGATAGAATCTGTTCTATCACAGTTATGAAATAGAACTTCTCGATAATTTGTGGCTTTGTTATTTAAAGGGACACCCTGTTGACTTTGGGAGGTGTGACTAGCCACTTTCAGATTGACTGCAGGTTGGCCAAACACCTGCAGAGAAGGTGTGATTACAATAACACAAAACTACATGGATACAACAGTGTCCTCCATAGGATGTTGATGTTTGGAAGTGGATGGAGTCTCCATTAGACACATCCTTGGACTTTTCATAATGATCCAACTTCCTGGAAAATTCCTGGGCCTTCTAGAATGATCTCTAAACCAAGTATCCATGTGCTATTTACCATGGACTTGAATTTGTTTGTCCTTCGACAAAACCCCAAAAGAAAGATCGGAACAACATAAGGTGGCAGGACACCAGGGAGCATTCCCAGTACAATAATCTCTCCCCTCAAAGTCCAAGTGCTTTACCTTTTGTTCCAGCTCCTTTCTGATCTGTAGCTCTGAGTCCATCCTCTCCTCAAACATACGAATCCGTTTCCTGAGAAATTCCATTTCCAATAGAGTACAATCATACCGCATTTTCCATTCTTCTTCTGGTGTCATGCAAGACAAATAATGTTGGATGACAAATAAATACTAGAAGAGCCATCATAGTCTTATGTCTAACATTATCGGGACAACTGAACCAACACTTAGGCAAGTCATAAAATTGAACCGGAGATAGATCAGCAATTTAGAGGTTAACTACAGAAAATGATCACAAATGATTTAATTTAATTGTTTATTGTCACATGTATTGAAATACAATGAAAAGCTTTGTTTTTCATGCTATCTAGGCAAGTCACCTCATACTTAATGGGTGGCCAGGTCAGCATAGCGGTTAGTGCAATGTTATTACAGTGCTAGCAACCCAGGTTCTAAATCTGGCGCTGTCTCAAAAGAGTTTGAATATTTTCCCTGTGTCTGTGTGGGCTTCTTCTCAGTGCCCTGTTTTCTGCCCACCCTTCAAAAATGTAGGCTAATTGGTATAGTTGAGAGGCATGGGCTCGTGGGCTGGAAGGGCCTGTAACCATGCTGTACATCTAAATTAGAATTAAGTACAGCAGATAGTGCAATAATACAACAGAAATGCAGGACGTAAGTCAAAGATGCAGGCTAAAGTGTTACAAAGGCAAAGTGCAGGGATCAGAGAGAAGGAGGTGCAAGGGCATTACCATTATCAATGAGAAGTCTGTATAAGAATCTGGTAACAGCAGGAAAGAAACTGACTTCAAATCTGCATGTTTGCGTATATTCTGCCTATGGAAGGGGGAGAAGACCGTTTGACCAGGGTGGGATGAATCTTTTATTTTCCTGAGAAAGTCTCAACCCAAAACATTGACTCCCCATTTCCCTCCACAGGTGATGCTGACCTTTAAAATCCTCCAGCAACTCAATTTTTCCTTCGGATTACAGATTCTGCAGTCTCTTGGTCTCCTGTCCCTCTTCCCTCTTTCATTTCCCTGTCCCTGTACATCTTATTCCCTTTCCCACCTGCCCATCAACTCTCTTTACCATTATCCTTCAGAAGGGGTACTTCACTTTGAACTTGGAAGCTAAGCAGACACAGGACTGGTCAGTACATGGATGGGAGACGGCCTAGGAACACTAGCTGATGTAGGTTTCTGTGAGAGGAGCTTGGACAAAGTAGCAATTCTCTGTCTGCCTTACAGTAGAGATAAGTTAAATAATTTAATGTACGTTACATTCTAAATGCAGTATTATGTGACAATAATGGGATCTTTATCTTGTTGATGACTATGGTGAACTGATGGGGTAGATAGGCTGGTGTGAATGCGTGAAGCACTCCAAAATTATTTTAGATAAATGCACAGCCAACCTATCTCATGATATTATTTTACCTGTCACTGCAGTTCCCAGCTCCCTGGACTGGAGCTGCTGCCAAGTTTCCTCCAACTGCTTCTCGACAGAAGTTAAATCCTTCACCACCTTCTCGTATTTGTTCTTTAAGTAAATAGATAAACACAGAGACAAGAGTAAAATTAGATTCAACATCTAAACCGCACAACTTTCAGCTTTTGTCTTTCCTCCGCCAGAAACTAACTGCGATAGATACAAAATGTTGGAGCACATCAAATTCTCCCAGTAAGGGGGATATCAGAGGAGACGGAAGAAATCACAACAGAAGCACATGGGGGTGAAACTGAACACAAAAGAGTCACAGCCAGATGACCATAGTGGCAAAAGTAGCATATGCTACGGGCCCCAGATTTTCAAGGGTCCCTGCGTTTATGTACTGTCAATTATGAGAAACATTTTTGTTTTAATCTTTGTGCAGTGGCTATGAGATACCGCACTAATAGTCTGTGATAATAACCCCAATTAAAGGTGATAATAGGCTAAAATTGCTAATCTTAAATGGGGTGCCACTGTCCACGCCTCGCCCAACTGCCTTGCTCCAAGCCCCGGCTATCTGTCTTGTGTCCCACCCCCCCTCCCCCATCTAACTCCCAACCTGCCAGAGTTCACCGGATTACCACTCCGGCATCTGATCAGGCCACTTCAGGGTTGTCCTGGCAGGTCATGCCAGTGCTAGGGAAAAGCAGAGTGGTTCCAGCTGCATGGGGGAATTATGGGTAACAAAGATGGACGTTGATCCTACATTGAGCCAGTTGCCAGCCGTCGCCAAAAAGTTGTTTTAACAAAATGTGTGAATAAATTTAACGGGGAGGGGAGTGCTCAATTTCAGTGTAAGTATTATTCCAAACTGTGTAAGTAAGTTTTAACGGGTTGGGGGGGTACAATTTCAGTGTAGGGGCTATGTTCCCTAGGTATGCCACTGTAATCACTGAATATAGAGTGAACTAAGAAAACTGGCATCATTTTGTTGATAATAATTAAGACTATTTCAAACTTACCAAAACATGCAGACTCAGTATCAGAAACTCTCTCGGGGTGGGGGAGGGGGGGCTCAGTCACATTTCTCTCTCATTGCACATGCACCAGCCAGCACTATTTAAGGTCCCTTTATAATAAATGCTACAGGCCCCGTGATACCTTAATCTGGAACTGAATAGAATAAATATTGTAGAGAGGAACATGAGAAAAGGAGCAGGCACTGTCATTCAGCATTGGTCTGCTCTATCATTTACTAATTCAATCAGGGAGAGTGGGAATCTAATTCAACCATTCATGCACATCACTAATTAGGTGACAAAACTTTTGGCTATCATTAAACTTTGGCTTGGGAATATTTTTCCAGATAGACACCACTGCTCTGGGCTGGAATAGGACCAAAACATTGCATCCAATAGCTTTGATCCTGAGCCAATTCCCACACTGGTTTCCAGGCAGTTTTTCTGTGTTGCTAGTTATGGAGAAAATATAAAGAAAAAGAGAAGAGAGAATTGTAAATAGGGAAAGAAATTCCCCTTCTAGTTTCACTGTGTGTATATTCTTTCTAATATCCATCGGCACATTGTGCGCGCGCGTGTGTGTGTGTGTGTGTGTGTGTGTGTGTGTGTGTGTGTGTGTGTGTGTGTGTGTGTGTGTGTGTGTGTGTGTGTGTGTGTGTGTGTGTGTGTGTGTGTATACGCACGTCCATCCTATGAATTTAGGGTCACATATCAATATTGTCTATTCATATTAATGGATAGAACATTGGGTTGACACTATGAGGTCAACAACTTAATGCCAGACATAATTCAATTGATCGTACCTCTGCCCTCAAACTATTCATTCTTGAAACCCACTATCCTTATTTCATTGAGTGAAGGAATCCCCAAGAGTCATAGCAGCTGTCATGGCGATTTATTGAAATAATTTAATATTTAGAAATATTTGGGAACTACAATTGAAAGACAAGCAAAGCTCATGGCTGTCAGCCTGTTTTGTGTTCATACCAGGATTCATTTATTAATTGGTCTGGATTTTGTCACAACAATAAGAGTGAAACTAAGATCTCTCATCATTTACTCAGCAAATCTGATGGCCACTTGGAGATTATCCCATGTGCATGGCTTGAAATGCAAAATTTACTGACGACAAACATCGAGGAATATGTTAGCTCAGTGACTTGCTACATAGAAAGTGCATTGAAGATTTAAGTGAGATCAAATGCTTCACAACCAGGGCTAACCAGAAACCATGGTTGGATGGAGAGGTCTGGGCACTTCTCAGAGCTTGTGATTCTGCCTTCAGGACAGGAGACAAGATGGCACTAAGATCAGCTGGGCTGAACTCTCCCGTACCATCTGGAAGGCAAACATGAGTATGCACAAAAGGTCCATAGCCAGATTTTCAGATTTCAGATCTATTGCCAGAGTGCATATAGGAGATCACATATAACCCTGAGATTCTTTTTTCTGCAGGCAAGATAGAATTATCTCTTATTGGCAGGGCAAAAAAAAATGTGTATAGCATATACATGCAAACAAATAAAGAACTGTAAACAGATAATGAATGTAAACAAATTGGCTATCCAATACAGAGAGATATAACAATCAATAAAGTGAACAAGAGTCCTTAACTGAGTCCCTGATTGAATTTGTTGTTTAGAAGTCTGATGGTGGAGGGGTAGTAGCTGTCCTCAACCTGGTGGTTTGAGTCTTGTGGCACCTATACCTCTTTCCTGATGGAGGCAGCGAGAACAGAGCTTGCGCTGGGTCTTTGATGATTGCTACTGCTCTCAGACAGCAGCATTCCCTATAGATGTACTCAATATTGGGGAGGGTTTTGCCTGTGATGTCCTGGGCTGTGTCCATTATGTTTTACAGGGCTTTATGCTCATGGGTATTGATCTCCCCATATCAGAGTAGGAGGCACACTTTCTACCACACATCTGTAGAAATTTGCTAGGGTTTCTGGTGTCAGACCAAACCTCTGCAAACTCCTGAGGAAGTAGAGGTGCTGACATGCTTTCTTTATGATGCCATTGGTGTGTTGGGTCCAGGAAGGATTCTCTGAGATAGTGACTCCCAAGAACTTAAATTTGCTCACCCTCTCCACCTGTTTGATACCAGCAACATGAGACACATATTGCAAGGGATCAAAACCATTACAAACCACAAGAAAACTTTGCAAGTCAATGATGCCTCCCTTCTGCACAGACTACAACATCTCTGCACAGTTCAGTGAGAAGATGGCTGACGGTGAAGAAAACTCCATGTATCCCTGATGAATAGTTTCCATGCATAGCAGTGGCTGAGGTGTAAAGGACCCTAACCAAGGTGAACCCACACAGTGAGCCATATAACATATCTGGTTGGATACTGAAGGACTGTGCATACCAGCTGACAGAGGACCACATGGACATCTTCAACATGTCTTTGTAGCAGTCCATTGTCCCTGCAGGTTTCAAGACAGCCACCATCATCCCAGTACAAAGAAGTTGACAATAACAGGTTTAAATGACTACTATCCAGTGGCATTGACCTCCACCATTATGAAATGCTTTGAATGTCTGATGATGGAACATAGCAAAGCCCACCTTCCAGAGACACTAGACTCATTTCAATTCATCTGCAGATGGAACCATTCACTCTGTCCTGACCCACTTGGAGAACAATTCCTCTACACCATCAACTAAAGCTCAGCGTTTAATACAATCATTCTTCAGAGGCTGGTGGAGAAGCTGTCCTCGCTGGGACTCAACACTCCTCTCTGTAACTGGATTCTGGACTTCCAAACAGAAAGACCACAGCCTGTCTGGGTCGGTAGCAGAACATCAAGCACCGTCACGCTGAGTACTGGCGCACCTCAGTTCCAGCTCTAACAGAATCATCTTTTGCAGATGGTACAACAGTAATTGGCCTCATCAGCCACAATGATGAGTCACACTACAGCGAAGAGGTGGAAATTCTTGCGAAATGGTGCAAGAGTAACAACCTAAGTCTCAACATGGACAAGACAAAGGAGATGATTCTGGACTTCAGGTGGACCAGGGTCAACAACTCTCCACTACACATTAATAACTCAGTAGCAGAGAGATTAGAGAGCACAAAGTTCCTCATGATCCACTTAAGTAGACCTATTCTGGACACACCTCACTTGTCAGGAAGGTGCAACAACAATTGCACTTCCTGAGAAGACTGAAGCCAGCATGGCCACCGGTCACCATCTTGTCAATGTTCTACAGGAGCTCTATTGTGAGCATTCTGGCCGGCTGCATCACGGTGTTGGACAGTTGCTGCAGAGCATTGGATCAGAGGTCAATCCTCAGGGCTATAAGAGAGTCAGAGAGGATAAATGGTGTCTCCCTTCGCCCCTCACCCCCCCCCCACCATCGACGTTATCTATCAGGATCATTGGAGAACTCTCAAATTCATTGCAAGCCTCTATCATCCCATACATTCCTGCTCCAATCGGAAAAGTGATACAGGAGTATCAGAGTCAAAACCATCAGGATCAGAAACAGATTATTCCCAGTGAGATGAACTGCTCATACAATCTTTATTTATTTAACAATATTTATTTATATGTATATATGTACTGCATATGTATCATTTGTCTGTATATATGTAATGCACCATCAATAATCACAACAAACTAGAGTTGTGAAACTATCAGGCTTTTATCAACTATAGACTGGAACAGCCATCAACCTCATTGATTGATTGAGGCTGAATGGGGAAGATACAAAGGACTATGGATAGGATTGGTCTCAGGAGGCATGTCCAACCAGCAGCAGACAATCATAGCTTAACAGTTGTTTACCACAGTGCGCTTTTATGTTTTTGCACTGAGAACCAAAGAGCGCTGTTTCATCAGATTGTATTTATACAATCAGATAATAATAATCAGAACTTGCACTTGGATTTTTTTTTAGAATGGCAGTAGATTTCACTTGAGAGATACAGTTGCTAAACACCCATACTGCAGATACTGAAAAGTTTTTTATTGAAACCAAGTTGATTTAAAATATTTGGTGTCCTTTCTAAACCATAAAAGGGAAATAAAAATACTTTCAATATCATTAAATACCCAACAAAAAAGAACAAGTAAGATAAATTTAGGAAAAAATACTGAAATTTAAAAAAAACCACAGGGGATTTGCTAATTGCCAGAATGTCTACACTCATAGGTAACATTTTCGGAGAGAATTTAAATTAAATGCAAATTCTTCCAAGTCATTTATCTTCTTGAGCTTATTACACTCTCAAAATATTTTCTTACATTTAAAAGATTTGAAGTTTTATAGTTTGTTTTGACATAAAGATGCACAGAATTATCACAATTTTACTGAGAAATATTTTCCTAGCCCATAGATAACATTTTTTACTGATGTTATTTGCCCTCATTCCATTTCTCACCTGCATCACCTTCATTTCCTGTGTAAGACGCAGTCTCTCAGCACGCTCACTCTCCAAAACCCGATAGATCACTTCACCCTTAAAACGTTCATCTGAGAGCTCTGTGGTTAGGTCTGAAATCTGCAGAAAATTAGAACAGAGGACAGGAACAAGTTTCAGTAACCCAAGGTCATTTCTTTCAGAATGGGCATCAGATCCACACAGAATTGGTTCCAGTGTAGAACACAAAACTCATTTAAGACAGATTGATGCAATACTATTTACTCTGAAGTTGGGATCCTTTGGAACTCTTCCCTCAGAGGGTTGTATTACTGGTTATTTTTTAAGACAGATTCTTGATAGGTGTGAAGGATGGAATGCAGAGTTGAAATTTGTATCTGATTGTCCATTCTCTTATCAAATGGAGGAACAGGTGAAATGACTTGTTCTTGTCCCTAGTTTTTTTTTAATGTTAGCAACATACTACCAAGAGTAGGTGAGAATATCTTGCATAAAAAGTTGGATAAACATGAGGATCATGAAATTGTGGTGATAGAGTGATATAGGAAAAGCAGGAAAAGGCTTTTTTGCGAAGTATGAATGGCAATTGGGCAATTAATTTGCCTTTATGCTGTTATTTCTATGCAATTCTAAATAACATTGATCTTTTTTTCAGTTTGCCATGTCTCTTTCTGGGCCAGGGACATACTCATACAATACCCTCTCCAACACCAAGCTTCAATGATTATAAAGTAGAAAATGTAGAAACACTTTGCATGTCGAGAGATATCTGTGAAAAGAGACACAGTTAAATTTTCAGGCCCAGAATCCTTAACCAGAATTGGGAAAGAGATAAGCAAGTTCATCTAGATGGTGAAGAAGTTGGGGGAACACAGTGGGGTGAAGAAACTGATGAAGTGAAACTGGATGACAATGTGCAGCAGTTAAGAGACAGGGGTTCTTAAGTAAACTAGGTCCAGTCTAATTCAACTGCTTTGCCAATGACCCAAACAGCCCTCAGGTCATAGAGGAGCAGATGGTGCAGGAAATACAGGGTTGTAGTTATGGGTGATTTCAACTTCCCAAATATTGACTGGCACTTCCTGACTGCAAGAGGGATAAATGGGACTGAATTTGTCAGGTGTGTGGAAGAAGGATTCCTGATACTATATGTGGACCAACTGACGAGAAGAGAGGCCACACTGGATCTAATCCGAGGAAATGAACCTGGTCAGGTGGCGGACCTCTTGGTGGATCAGCATTTTGCTGAGAGTGACCACAACTCCCTTAGCTTTAGCATAGCTATGGGTAAGGATAAAAGCAGACAAAATGAGAAAGTGTTCAATTGGGGAAGGGTTAATTATGATGGGATGAGGCAGGAACATGCAGGAGTAAATTTTAAAAAATAAGTTCAAAGGTGAAAAGTACAGAACTATTGTAGAGGAAGTTTAGGGACCACTTGTGCTGGGTTCAGGATAGGTTTGTGCCACTGGGACAGTGAAAATATCTTAGGAAAAGAGAACCATGGTTGACGAAACAGGTGAGGCAGCTTGTCAAGAGGAAGTAGGAAGCACAGTAGATATAGGAAGCAGGAAACAGGAAGGTTTCATGAAAAGTATATGTTAGCCAGGAAAGAGCTTAAGAAAGGACTTAGGAGATTTTGAAGTGGGCACAAGGAGGCCTTGGCCTGTAGGATTAAGGAGAACCCCACGGCATTCTATGCATATGTGAAGAATAGAAAGTTCATAAAAATGAAGGTGGGGGCACTGAAGGATAAAGGAGGTAACATGTGCCTGTAGGCAAAAGAGATTGGGGAGGTCCGAAATGAATACTTTGCTTCAGCATTCATAAGAGAAAAGGACCTGGATCAAGGTAAGGTCAGAATAGAACATGCTTGTGTGCCGGACAATGTGGAGATTAAGGATTAAGGGATCTTCTTAAAAACATTAAGATTGATTAAGTCCCCAGAGCCAGATGTGATATACCAAAGGTTGCTGTGGGAAGTGAGGAAAGAGAGTAGAGGGAAGAGGGGCAGTAGCTATGATCTTTGAGTCCTCTTTGGCCACAGGGGAGATGCCAGAGGATTGGAGGATGACAAATGCACCCCCCCACCCCATTTAGAAAAGGTAACAGGGAGAATCCTTGGAATTATAGATCAGTGAGTCGTTACGTCAATGATGTTTAAACTAATGGAGAGGATTCTTAAGGATAGGATCTATGAGCATTTGGGGAAGTACAGTCTACTCAAGGATAGTCAGCATAACTTTGTGAAGGGAAGGTCGTGCCTCATGAGACTAATTTAAATTTTTGAGGAGGTGAGAAAGGAAATTGATAAGATTAGGGTGGTAGATGTGAACTATGTGGATTTTAGCAAGGCATTTCACAAGGTCCCCCATGAGAGACCAGAAAGTCATGAGGCATGGGATCCATGGAACCTTGGTTGTGTAGATAAAATATTTGCTTGCATGTCAAAAGCAGAGAGTAATAATGGAAGAAGAGTATTCTGCCTGGAGCTCAGTGACCAGTGGAGTTCTGCAAGGATCTGTTCTGGGACCCCTGCTTTTGTGATTTTTGTAAATGACCAGGATGAAGAGGTGGAAGGATGGGTCAATAAGTTTGCAGATGATACGAAGGTTGGAGAAGTTGTGGATGGTGCTGAAGGTTGCTGTAGGCTACAAAAGGGTATAGGCAGGATGCAGAGTTGGATAGAAAAGTGGCCGATGGAGTTCAATCCAGATAAACGTGAGGTGATGCATTTTGGAAGGACAAACCAGAAGGTTGAAAATAGGATTAATGATCAGTTACTTAGGAATATGGATGAACAGAGGAATCCTGGGATTAAAATCCATACATCCCTCAAGGTTGCTGTGCAGTTTGATAGGATAGTTAAGAAGCCTTATGAGATGCTCGGATTCATTAATAGTGGGGGGGGGGGGAATTAAGTTCAAGAGTTGAGAAGTCATGTTGCAACTCTACAAATCTCATTATATGAAGGATGTGGAAACTATGGAGAGGTTGCAGAGGAAATTTACCAAGATGTGGTCAGGATTGGAAAAATAAGTCTTATGAGGCAAGGTTAACAGAGCTGGGACTTTTCTCTTTGGAACATAGAAGGATGAGAAGAGACTTAATAAAGGTCTATACGATCATGAGAGCATAGAAATGGCAGACAGCCAGCACTTTTTCCCCAGGACAGGAATAGCAAACACCAGAGGGCATATGTATAAAGTGAAGAAAGGTAAGTTTTGGGGAGGCATCAGAGGTAAGTTTTTTTTTATGCAGAGAGTTGTGGGTGCCTGGAATGCCTTGCCAGGATGGTGGTGGAGGAGGCTGAAATATTAAGGGCATTTAAGAGACTCTTAGACAGGCACGTAGATGGAAGAAAAATAGAGGGTTACAGAATATGGATGGTTTAGTATATATTTTTAAGGAATATACAGGTTGGCACAACATCGAGGACTGTTTATATGTTCTATGTTCCTTCAAAAGGTCAGAAATGGGAATGTGTGTTGATGATTATTTGGAATGTTCAATTCCATTCAAAATTTAGCAAATGAAACAGCCCAGGCTTTGCATGTAGTTCAACTCAGATGATACTCAAATATGAGCTGATAAGTGGTAAGTATCAGGAAAGGAAGTGTCACTGATCAATGTGTTTCAATGGCATTATGGAAACCTCAACCATCAACATCATGAAGGTCAGCATTGACTAACAGCTTAACTGGAATGGTCAGATAAACACCAAGTCAACACACCCTCAGCCGAGTGATTCACTTCCTGAGTCCCTGACTCCTTCCCACCATCTACAGGGCACCAGTCAGAAGCACGATGGAATGCTCTCTTCTTGCTTGGTTGAATGCAACTGCACCAACACTCATGATGCTCAGCAGCACTAAGGTCAAAGCAGTCCATCTGATTGGCACCCCATCTGCCATCCAAGGCTTCTATTTCCTCCATCCACGAAATGCAGTGGTTACAGAATATACCATCTACAAAATTTACTGTCTTTACTCGTCCAGGATGCTCCAACTTTTCCTTCTAAACATGTGACCTCTACCACATGGGCAAGTCCAACAGGCACATGAACATGCCACCACTTGTAGGTTCCCCTCCACAACACGCACGTCTTGATCTTGAAATATATTGTTGTTCCTCACTGTCACTGGTCCTAAGTCCTGGAACGCCCTCTCAAAAGGGATAGTTAATGCAGCAGTTAGTGCCACGCCGCTATAGCACCAAAAACCCAGGTTCATATCCAAAGCTGTCTGTAAGGAGTTTGTACGTTCTCCTCATAACCCAATGGGTTTCCTCCGGGTGCTCTGGTTTCCTCATACCTTTCAAAAATGTACGGACATTGGTGCATGTGGGGCTGAAGGGCCTGCTACTGTCTAAAGTTAAAATTAAATCTTAAGGCAAATACAGATAGGCTGTAAATGCTGGCCTTCTGAACAATGCCTTCATCTTGTAAATGAATACAAATATAAGGACACCACGCAGAAGCAACAGGGCATGGGAAATCAATGAAATTGATATGTAGTGGAATACAGGATCCATTCAGCCCTTCTAGCCTGTCCTGCCAATGACAGCACTGGAATGATGAGGTGTATGGAATCCGTGCACAAGCAACGGCTCCAGAATCTCTGAAGCTCAGAGACTAGAGCTCTCAGCTCACCCAGATATGACAAAATGATTCTTACACGACTACATTTCCAGAATAGACCAGTCAATCTGCTATTTATGAAAGATGAGTTAAGGAATCCAGGGAATTATCGGCAGATGGCCCAACATCTGTTGTCACCAACCTATCAGAGCCCATAATTAAGGATAAATTTTTAACATCACAGATTAATGACTGCTAGTTTATACCAAATAAACCCATTTCTTTAATGAGAGATGCAAAGCAATGGGCAAGGAATGTCCAAAGATATTCCTTATCTTTGATCATTAGCCAAGATTGAACCTTATGGATGTTAAGTTAAATTATTGGCCTGGACAGAGAATTAGCTAAAGGGCAAAACACAGAGAATAGGAGCAACAGCCAGCTAATCTGACTTGAGCCTTGTGTCCGGAGGCCTCCTCAACGATCTGTCTACTGTTGTACAAACTGCTGGTGCAGAAGCCATAGACCAAATGGACACCTCCAGTGCTGTAACTATTCCATGACGATGAAGACACCTCCAGTGCTGTAACTATTCCATGACGATGAAGACTCTCAACAAAAGCAACTTCTTGTGGTTGTGAAGCTGTGTGCTCCAAACCACATAAGAGGTACAGAATTTTATTATTATTATTATTGACACATACCGAAATGCAGTACCACATGTTATCCAGGAAAATCAACTCATACAGCAGATAGTGCAATAATAAAAAAATAAATAAATATAGTGCTGGAGGATTGGTGTGTTGTGCATGTGGTTCCTTTGTTTATAAGGGGTTCGAGGAGCAAGCCTAGCAATTATCGGCCTCTAAGTTTGACGTCTGTGGTAGGTAAATTGATGGAAAGCGTTCTTAGAGATAGTATATATAAGTATATGGAGGGACAGTGTCTGATCAGGGACACTCAACACGGATTTGTGCGTGGAAGATCATGTTTGACTAATCTTGTTGAATTTTTTGAAGAGGTGACTAGGAATGTTGATGAGGGTAGAGCAGTGGATGTTGTCTATATGGACTTCAGTAAGGCCTTCAATAAGGTTCCGCATGGGAGGTTAGTAAGGAAGACTAAGTCCCTGGGTATTAATTTGAAGATAGTCAACTGGATTCAACAGTGGCTGAAAGGAAGGTGCCAAAGAGATAATTGTTTGTCAGGATGGAGGCCAGTGACAAGCAGTGTAACTCAGGGTTCGGATTTGGGACCATTGTTGTTTGTCACATATATTAATGATCTGGAGGATGGGGCGGTAAATTGGATTAGTAAATATGCAGATGATGCTAAAATAGGGGGAATTGTTGATGATGAAGAGGGTTTTCAAAGATTCCAAAGGGATTTAAACTGCTTAGAGGAGTGGGCAGAAAGATGGCAGATGGAGTTTAATGCTGATAAGTGTGAGGTGCTTCATTTTGGAAAGAATAATCAAAGCAAAACATATGTGGTAAATGGGAGGGCATTGAAGAATGCAGTGGAGCAGAAAGATCTAGGAATAACAGTGTATTGTTTCCTGAATGTAGGAGCACATGTGGATAGGGTGGTGAAGAAGGCCTTTAGTATGCTTGCCTATATAAATCAGTGCATAGAATATAGGAGTTGGGAAGTAATGATGAAACTGTACAAGGCATTGGTGAGGCCAAATTTAGAGTACTGTGTGCAGTTCTGGTCACCGATTTATAGGAAGGATATTAACAAGATAGAGAGAGTGCAGAGAAGATTTACAAAAATGTTGCCTGGGTTTCAGCATCTGGAATACAAGATTAAACAAATTAGGTCTTTATTCCTTGGAATGTAGAAGGCTGAGAGGGGATTTGATAGGGGTGTTTAAGATAATGAGAGGGATATATAGAGTTGATGTGGAATGACTTTTCCCATTGAGAGTAGGAGAGATGGACACAAGAGGTCATGGGTTGAGAGTTGACGGGCAAAGGTTTAGGAGTAACATGAGTGGTTACTGTGTGGAATGGGCTTCCAGGAAAGGTGGTGGATGCAGGGTCAATTTTGTCATTTAAGAAAGAGTTTGATAAGTATATGGATGGGAGGGGGCTGGAGGGATATGGGAAGAGTGCTGGTAAGTGGGATTAGAGGAGGGTACATGGATCAGTGTGGACGAGAAGGACCAAATTGGCCTGTTTCCGTGCTGTAATTGTTATATGGTTATATAGTTAAGTCAACAAATAAATAAGACAACATTTTAAGCAGTGCTGTAACAGAAAGTGAAATAGTCCACGGAATAGAGAAAAGTACAGTTACAAAAGTACATGGGCATCAACTTTTGTCAGCGTGAGATCCAACAAGAAAGAAAGTATAAGCAAGTTGAAGATGAATTTTCTGGGAATGAAAATTTGAACAGAAAATATATATTTCTTGAGCACCCAATAACTGGAAAAGAAACAGCCGATTGTTCTTGTGGTGTAATTTTATTCAAACAGCACATTCTTACTGTGAAGAAAAAGTCATCAGAATTCACAACCACACTCAACTAAGTCCCCAGTCCCAGCCACATTGCAAGGCGACCAGTTCCATCTGTGAGTAATTAACAGCTCAAGGCATCTGCTGTCATTCAGTGCAGATACTGGGCTTAGTATATTTTCCATTATCTCATCACCCTCATCCCTTCCCATTCCCCTGAGCTCCAACCTTCAGAGAGGGGGCAGCCAGTCAGATCTGTAGACCAAACTAGGGAGAAAGGCCAGAGCCAACTCTGTGCTTGGCCGTCTGGCACAGAATACTGTGCTCTCTTGGGCATCAGCTGGAGTGTAACATTGTTTTCATCTTGTAGTTTGGGAATTTTCAGGAAGTGAGAGTGCATGAAATCTGTGAGCAGAGTGGGGAAAGAGATTATATTGATGACAAGGTGAGAGAGAGCTGAAGTCTTTGACCATCTTGGGGTTTACAAGTTGAATGTAGCCTGTCAGTGAACACATTAAAGAAGTTTTCATTGTTTATTTTGCCCATAAAGAAGTTTGCAAGTTAGAAATAACAGAGCCCTTCTTTTGTGTTACTTTGATCGGACACCACCTACAGGATCCAAACCAATTACAGCGAAACCCTGTCTGGCTCCTGGGCAGGAGCAGGGACCTTGGGAAAGACATGGCAGTTCCAAACACAGACACACACACAAGGGTTTATACTCAAAGATTCAAAACACTACGACTCAGAAGTGTCTCAACTCAGCGAGGATTAAGTTCACCCATCTGCCACTTGTTACTCTGACCGACTATGGGGCAGAGTTGCAGTGCTCACTCTACGAATATAGCTCTTACTACTTTGGAATGTGCTGCTGAGTAGTGTTAAGCTGAGCATTCAGCATCGCACACTTTATTGGTTTCCTGCCAGTGAAATTGCCATTTCTGGTTTACTAAAAATTAATTTGTGTTTTAATTTCAACTGTAACAACAATGATTTATTGAAACTCCCGATGAGATTTTATGAAACCCACCAATCGCTTTATAATGGGGCCACACTGTAGAACGTATCAGCAATCCGTTAATTTAGCATTTAAGTTTAAATTTTCATTAATTTAGATATACAGCACAGTAACAGGCCCTTCCGGCCCATGAGCCGTGCTGAACAAATGCCCCCATGTGACTAATTAACCTACTAACCCCATATGTCCTTGGAATGTGGGAGGAAATTGGAACACCCGAAGGAAACCTACATAGTCAAGGGAAGAATGTACAAACTCCTTGCAGAGAATGGCGATTTAAATCCAGATCACTGATGCTGTAATTGTGTCGTGTTAACCTCTACACTAACCACTTAACTCCAAAATGCAATACGCAAATGTGATGGAGAAACACAGCAGATCACACAGCATCCAGAGGAAGTAAAGGGTAAGCAACATTTTGGGCCTGAGCCCTTTGATCCTTGATGACGGGCTCAGGCATGAAACGTTAGTTATCCTTTACTTCCTATGGATGCTGCGTGACCTGCTGAGTTTCTCCAGCATGATTGTCTATTGCACTCAGACTTCCTTGTTTAACTCCATCCCCACTTTCTTTCATCGCCAATTGTGGACCAGTGCAGGTACCAAGAGAATGCTGCATTGTTCATGATGCTTTATTTGCAAGTTAAATTTTCAACCAACTATTTATTGGGTGCTTGTTGAAGGGTCTTCGTAGAGAAACAATAAAATCTGAATTTTTCCTCCTTCTGAGCTCCATTACAACAAGGTCAATTGGTATTTCAGAGCCAAGTCTGAAGGTCTTTTGTCAGGCAAAGCTTTGAGGAATACTGATATATAATGGGATAGATGGAACTTAGTTAGAGATCAACCATGATTTGCACTTGGCATTTTATTGCATTGAAATTCTAAAAAGGTCTATGCAAGCCACCTTTCAGGTTAATAACTCCAACTAAGCTGCAGAAATTGGTTGATTGACACTTTTCAATCAAGTTTAAAATAGCTATTCTGATTTGGTTTGTTGTTTTAAAGTGTTTACTTCACCAAAGATTTGTGTTGCAGGAATCTATTTTGTCTACTAGTTTTGGTGCAAAATGTTTGAAGTGAAGAGATTCACATGCTCCAACATTCAATCCCTGGACAATCAGAAAGACTTCAGTATCTTTCTCTGCAATCGCACTTCTCTCTCCCAATGTCAGTGATGGTGATGTTGAGTAGATGGGCGCCACGAAGGAGAGGTTTGATTCTCTTCAGATATGGAATCAACTTGTAGAACCTTGCAGCTGAGAATCAGGCCCTTAAGCCCTCTGAGCCCATCCATCCATCAAACACTCATTTGCATTCATCCCATTTTATTCTACCACATTCCCATGGCCCTTAAGCCCTCTGAGCCCATCCAACCATCAAACACCCATTTGCATTCATCCCATTTTATTCTACCACATTCCCATCAATCCACCCAGATTCTACATCTACACTTATAGATGAAGGGGCATTTTGCAGTTGCCTTTTAACCTCCCAACCTTTGGGATCTTTGGACTGTGGGAGGAAAAACCAGAGCACCTGGAGAAACATACAAGGTCACTGGGAGAATATGCAAACTTCATGGAATAGGAAACCAAAGAGGAAGAAGGTGAGAATGACAAGTGGCCTTGCATAAGAATACTGAAAACTTTGGCTCAGAATTAGAAATGGCAAGGAGCAAACATATTCATCAACAACTTTTAAAAAACAAAGGGTTATTTTTTTTTAAGGTCCCTATTCTGAAGAGGAAATCCTCACCCTGAAATCACAGACAAAAACCTTTAATTCTATGCATTTGACTACCAGCAAGGTTAAATAAAATTTTATTTAGTCTTACGCCCTCAGCTCTTAGTAGAATAGCACAATTGATCAATTCATTCACTGGGCATTACATAATCAAACTGGCAAAGTAAAAGAAGTGCAACATTTTGAGTAACAATGTTTTGACAACATAAGCTCTCTTCAGACTTGGTTCCTCTACTGCTTTCAACCAGCTTACATTTAAGACAGGAACTGTTTTTTTCTCCTAAATGTCAAGCTGTCTGGTGAATTAATACCAAGATGCAACGAGCAGGGATAAGTTATGTTAATAGAGCTTATATTGATGGCTTGCCTGTACACCTATGAAAGCTGCAACAGTTCTCAAATGCCACTAACTCCAGCACATGACATCAAGGGGGATGGTAACATAGCAATCATGATATTACACGAGCAATCTTGTGTCAAACTCCACCACACAAACTAGATTTAAATTCAGCAAAATTAAATAAAATCGGAAATTAAAGCCTAACAACTGTAATGACACGGGCAAACACTGGAATTTAAAGTTGGCTGCTTTTGACCACATAAACTATTAGATGCCGCTATATTTTCCAGCTATATAAAACTTCATTGAGGCTGCACTTGAAGTATTGTGTGGAATTTTGGGTGCCCCATTAGAAGAAGGATGTGGGGGCTTTGGAAAAGATACAGAAGAGTTTATTTTTAAATTTTAGACATACAGCACGGTAACAGGCCCATCCAGCCCAAGGGACCTTGCCGCCCAAATAAACCAATTAACCTACAAATCCAGAGGGTGAGGGGAACCCAGAGGAAACCCATGTGGTCACGGGGAAAAGGTACTAACTCCTTACAGACAGCGTCAGGTTCAAACTCGGTTCGCTGTCACTGTTACAGTGTTGTACTAATCGTGTTCCATGGTCCTTGGATGAGAGATGATGAGCACTGTGGGGAGTTTGGACAAACTTTGCTTGATTTTTTTTACAGTTAGAGATTATATAACTTCATAAACTTATGAGAGGCCTTGATGGAAGGGATATTCAGAATCTTTTCCCCAGGATAAAAATGTCTCATAGAAGAGGACATGAGTTTAAAGTAGATCAAGTATATTTTATACAGAGAGTAGGAGTGGCCACCAATAGATAATGGTGGAAACAGGTACAATAGGAGGATTTAAGAAGCTCCTAGAATCTAGATAGAGATAGTAGGGCAATCTAGAACATGCAGGGCATGTACAATATAAATGATGTACAATCAGCAGTTTTAGTTTAAGTTGTGCATCATTTTTGACACAGAAGGGCCTGGACCTCTGCTGTACTGTTGCATGATCTATGTTTTATGCTGGTCTGCTATTTGCAGTTGATCTCAAATGGGGAGAATTGTGTTAGAGCATGTTCAGGATGCTCAACCCAAGCAAATGAAGAGAAAGCAGAAATAACACATAGTAACAAAGAGCAGATGACAACAAACTTGCCTTTCCCTCGAGTAGATCAGCTTGTTCTCGCAATCCATTCCGATCCTGATCAGATCTCTCCAACCTTTTCCGTAAAACATTGACCTCTTCCTAATTCCAGTAAAATAAAACACACCACATTAGGAAAATCCTCAATTCGGGGAGAGAAATAAATGAACCTATCCTGGAAGATCAATGACCTGAAAATTGATCTCATTTTCTCATTCCATTGATGCTGCACGGCCAGCTGAATATTTCCACCATGTGCTAGTTTTATCTAGATTTTGACCAAGAGTTGATTTTAATCATTGTTTTTATATAACAACCTAACCATAATGGGAGTGAGAGAACCACAGAGTCTGAGAGCAAGGGAATAAGCACTTCAGCACACCATGTGCATGCTAACCATCAACACTCCATCTCATTTGTCCCATGTTATTTTCTCCACCTGACCATCACTCCCTCTCAGATTCTAATGATTACCTGCACACTCACAGCAACTTACAATGAACCTACCAACCCGCATATTTTTAGGACATGGGAATAGACTGGAGCACCTGTCTTAATTTAATTTTTAAATTTAATTTTAATTTTAGACACACAGCATGGTAACAGCCCCTTCCAGCCCATAAACCAATGCTGCTCAAATACACCAATTAGCCAACAATCGCTGAATTTTGCAGGGTGGGAGGAAACTGGAGCACCAGGAGGAGAGCCTAGTAGGCATGAAAAGAACATACAAACTCTTTACAGGAAGCACTGGATTTGAACCCAGATCGGTAGCTCTGTAATAGGATTGTGCTTGTAATGATAGAGTGCTAGTGATCCTCCTGACCACTAGAGGAAGTTGGAGACTAGTTGTTGCAGCTCAGTTGGATTCAAGATGGAGTCCTCCACAAGGTCTTGTCAGTGTGTGTTCTAGCTAATAAGTATCATTGTTTTCAATGAGCCCAAGTTCCTTTATTCCAATAAAAGAAACATCATATGGGACCAGGAGTTTGCATGGTACCAGGAATAGAAGAAATACCAGGACTATGCAGACTGTGTATCAGTCATTATTAGAAGAGATATGGAGAGTGTAAAGTCTTCTGATGCTGTAAATTGGACTGGAAATGTCATCCACGAATGTAGGTTGTTCAAACAAAGATTCATGCTCTAACTACAACCCGTTGGGCGTGATAGCAAACCTGATGCACAGAAGATTGCACTGATACTTATCATAGTTGGACCTCAAGCACTAAAGATTTTTAATACATTCAT
The DNA here is from genome assembly GCF_036971445.1 of Narcine bancroftii. Lineage (NCBI taxonomy): Eukaryota > Metazoa > Chordata > Chondrichthyes > Torpediniformes > Narcinidae > Narcine > Narcine bancroftii. The sequence goes on from NC_091472.1 coordinate 123,563,759, forward strand.
TTTTGTCAAGGCAGAAGACCAGGGCAAGTCCGACAAGGTTATCGAAATGCTTGATAAACACTGTTCACCAAAGAAAAGTGAAATGTTCAAAAGGTACATTTCACTGATGCACGCAGCTGCAGGGAGAGAGCTTTGATGCTTTTTTAATGGTTTAGTGACTTCAATTAATAAAATAGTTGCTTGGAGGCTAAGTGAGCTATTTGTTTGCAATGTGTTTCTTGAATGAATCAGTAATGAAGCCCAAATGGATTTTCTTAAACAGTCTATATTTACAAACACAAAAGGGCTAATGTCTCCAGTATCATTCAATATGAATAGCAAAAAAAAACTACTGTAGAAGAAAATAACATTCCAGCAAAATCCCAATTAATTATAACATGTAAAGTGTAACATCCTAACGTCCATATACTGTTCCATGTAACAGTTGACATATATTATTGACACATAAACTCATCCTCCTCAATTATCCCCAACTGATGAAGCAGGCTAACAAACCTACTTTTCAAGTGCACAAACCCTGCGCATGGGAATTGTCAACCCAATCCATGGCACCTGCATATTGGTGGACACTATGCCCCCGGCTGAAGCCGCCGCCACTGGGGCAGAACCAATCATGCATGCACGGCCATGGGAAGAGGCCCACAGACCCCAGTACACCGTTGATGCCAGTGGCCAAAGCCCAGGTAAGGAATTAGCCTTTGGCTCTTACCCTGGCCCCTAATTATTATAATGAGATGTAAAGTCTCTACTAATAATAGTACAATCAATTATAAATAACAATTAATGACATAACATTTGAACGTTACACAGGTCTTTTTTCTTCAGTTGTTATCAGGCCAGAGGATACCAGCACATGGCCTTGAAAAAAGTGATCTTTACCACCACTCTGCAGTCTATGTAGTGGGATGAGTACAAAATGCATAACAAATAAAGACACTGGACTTATCAAAGTACATCCGTCTTCTG